>NC_133386.1:183668093-184295918 GCF_047511655.1 Castor canadensis | reverse complement strand
ATGTTTCCATTGAGAAATTTGCTGTGATTTTGATGGGTTTACCTTTGTATGTTATTTGTTTTTTCTCCCTTACAGACTTCAATATTCTTTCTCTATTCTTTGTGCTTGTTGTTTTAATGATAACATGCCATGGGGTAGTTCTTTTTTGGTCAAGTCTGTTTGGTGTCCTGGAGGCTTCCTGTACCTGAATGGTCATAGTTTTCTCTAGATTTGGGAAATTTTCTGTTATCATTTTGTTGAATATATTACAAATTCCTTTTGCTTGCACTTCTCCTTCTTCAATGCCTATGATTCTCAATTTGGTATTTTGATGGAGTCAGTGAGTTCTTGCATATTCCTTTCACAGGTCTTGAGTTGTTTGACTAATAGATCTTCACTTTTCACTTTTTCCTTTAATTTCCATTTCCTCTTCAAGTTCTGAGATTCTGTCTTCTGCTTGTTCTAGTCTGCTGGAATGGCCTTCCATTGTATTTTGTATTTCTGTTTCATTCTTTTTGCTGAGATTTTCTATATCATGGGTCACTTCCTCCTTAATATTGTCAATTATCGACCTTAATTCATTTATCTCTTTGTTTATGGTGTTCTCTGTTTTACTTTAGTATTTACTTAGGGCTTCTATGAGTTCATTTGTTTGTTTTTGTGTTTTCTCATATTCTTTATTTTTGTTGCCTTGAAATTTCTTAAGTGCCTCCTGTACATTTTCATTGAACATGTCTAATAGCATCTCCATGAAATTCTAAGTGTTTACTTGCAGGGTTTCTTCTTTCAGAATGTTCTTGTGTGTTTGTTGGGTTCCTTAGCATTGTTTATCTTAGTTTTGTTGGAGTCTGGAACTGAGTAGCCATTTTCTTCATTTCCCTCTGAATCCTGTATTGATTTATTTTTGGGGGGAGAATGGTTTCCATACCTTTTTCATCTGCCCATCATTCCTCTTGGAGCTGTTCCTATCACTGGTCTGTGTGTAATTTAGTATTAGCTAACTTAATAATAGTAAAGCTAACAAAACCAAGTAAGAAAGAAAAAAAAGACAAAAAAAATACAGAACCAAAGAAATCAATAGGGGGATGTGGTGAACAAACAAACAGGGAACAAGACAAACAAACACATGAAGGAAAAAAAATTCTATGTTCAAGAACAACAGAATTTCATTCTTAGTAGTTCTAGTGTTACTCTTTCAGCATCCAGTCTTGGTATTGGTATTGAACCAGAAGCTCTGTCTTAGTCTCACCAGGTGGTTTGGAAGACTGGCCATTTTTTTTCCTGTCTTTCAGTGGCAGCTGCTTAGTCAGCTCCTCCCTCAATAAGGAAAACAGGCAAGAGTAGCAATACTTATCTTAGACAAAGTAGACTTCAAACTTACATGGATCAAATGACACAAAGAAGAACACTCCATACAAATAAAAGGGAAATACACCAAAAGAAAATAACGATCACCAACCAAAAAGCACCCAACATCAATGCAGACAATTTCATCAAACATACTCTGAAGGACCTAAAAACATATACAGACTCCAACACAGTGGTGGTGAAAGACTTTAATACCCACCTATCACCAATAGATAGGACATCCAAACAAAAAATCAATAAATAAATTCTAGGACTAAAACATACCATAAATCAAATGGACCTAGCTGATGTCTACAGAATATTTCGTCCAACTGCTGCACAATATACATTCTTCTCAGCAGCCCATGGGACCTTCTCCAACATGATCATATCTTAGGATACAAAGCAAGCCTCAGCAAATACAAGAAAATAGAAACAATCCCATGCATTCTATCTGATCACAATGCATTAAAACTAGAACTCAATGACAAAAACAACAGTGAAAAACAAGCAAACAATTGGAAGATGAACAACACATTGTTCAATGATCAATGGGCAATTGGTAAAATAAAAGGGGAAATTAAAAGGCTCCTGGAAGTTGATGAAAATGAAAACACTACCAAAACCTATGGGACACACCAAAGGCAGTCCTAAGAGGAAAGTGTATAGTCATGAGTGCATATATTAAAAAGACAGAAAGATCTCAAATCAATGACCTAATGCTACATCTCAAACTCCTAAAAAACAAGAACAAGGAAATCTCCAAACAAGCAGGAGAGAAATAAAAATAAGGTCCAACATCAATGAAATAGAAACAAAAAAACACCATACAAAGAATCAATGAAACAAAAAGTTTTTTCTTTGAAAAAATAAATAAAATTGACTCAAAATGGGTCAAGAACCTTAGTATCAGACCCAAAACTCTGCAGTTAGTACAGAAAAGAGCAGGAAACACTCTGAAAGTAACACATATAGGCAAAGACCTCCTCAATGGAACCTCAGCAGCTCAGCAACTAACAGAAAGGATGGACAAATGGGACTTCATAAAGCTAAAAAGATTCTGCACAACAAAAGAAATGGTCTAGTTTAAACTGAAGAGACCACCCACAGAGTGGGAGAAAATATTTGCCAGCTATACATCAGATAATGGACCGATAACCAGAATATACAGGGAACTTAAAAAAACTAAGATCTCCCAACATCAATGAACCAATAACTTGATCAAACAGAACTTTTCAAAAGAAGAAATTCAAATGGCCAAAAACCAAATGAAAAAATGCTCACCATCTCTAGCCATAAAGGAAACGCAAATCAAAACCACATTAAGATTCCTCCTAACCCAAGTTAGAATAGCCATCATCAAAAACACCACCAACAACAGGTATTGGTGAGGATGTGAGGAAAAAGGAACCCTTGTACACTGGTGAGAATACAAGCTAGTGCAACCACTCTAGAAAAATATTTGGAGGCTTCTTAAAAATCTAAACATAGATCTGCCATATGATCCAGAAATCCCACTCCTGGGGCTATATCCAAAGGAATGTGACGCAGGTTACTCCAAAGGCACCTGCACACCCATGTTTATTGTAACGCTATTCACAATAGCCAAGTTTTGAAAACAGCCAAGATGCCCCACTACTGATGAATGGATTAAGAAAATGTGGCATTTATACACAATGGAATTTTACTCAGCAGTGAAGAAAAATTAAATCTAATCATTTGCAAGTAAGTAGATGGAACTAGAGAACATCATTCTGAGTGAGGTTAGCCAGGCTCAGAAGACCAAAAATCATATATTCTCCCTCACATGTGGACTTTAGATCTAGGGCAAATACAGCAATGTTGTTGGACTTGGGTGACATGCTAATGGGAGAGCACATATGGAAGGAATGGGGATAGGTAGGAAACCCAAAACATGAAAGTGTTTGATGTCCCCACTGTAGAGGAGCTAACACAGAAACCTTAAAGTGACATAGGTCAATATGAGAAGGGGATCTGGAAAAGATCAGTTACAGATGAATCAACTTGGGTTGTAACACATTTGTACATGGAAGCAATGCTAGGAATCTCTCTGTATAGCTTTCCTTATCTCAACTAGCAAAAACAATTTGTCTTTCTTATTATTCTGCCTGGAAGAGAGGGGGTTGGAGGGAGAGGCAGGGGCAGGGGGCATGTGGGACAAATGGCCCAAACAATGTATTCACATGTGAACAAATGAATAAAAATTAAAAAAAATAAAGTTTGTAATAGGCAAGGATGCTTACTTTCATTACTCTTATTCAACACAGCTCTGAAAGTTCTACAAAAAGTAATTAAGCAAGAAGGAGAAATAAAGGACATCCGAATTAAAAAGCAGGAAGTCATGACCTCCTTAGACATAAGATCTTTTTACAGAAAAATCTCAAGTTATCACCAAAACCTTTTAGAAGTGATAAGTGAATTAAATAAAATTGAAAGATACAAATCAATACACAAAATCAGTAGTATTTCTCTACAACTTTATCAAAATAAAATAAGGAAGGAACTAATCCCATTTACAATAGATACAGCAACAACAACCACCAAAACAATATTGGTACCAACCACCAGCAATTACCAAATGTTAAACTTAACCAAGCAGATGAAAGAACTCTACAGTGGAAAACATGAAACACTAATGACATGTTTTGAAAATGACATATAAAAAGGTAAAAATTCCCTATGTTTATAGATTGAAAGAATGAATATTGTTAAAATATCCATATGACCCAACATAGTTCATAGATTCAATGCAGTCTCTGTCAAGATATCACTGGCATTTTTTACATCAATGGTAGGAAACAATCTTAAAATATATATGGAAACCACAAAAAATTCAAATGGTCAAAGTATTACTGGAGAAAATAGAAGTCTGCACAATACCTGACTTCAGAACATACTGAAAAACTATAGTAAACAAAATAGCATGACACTGGAATGGAAACATAAATTTAGGGTAATGGACAGAATACAAAACCCCAAAATAAATCACCATATTTACAAACAATTGATTTTCAATGAATGCAACAAGAATTTACAGTGTGGAAAGGAAACTATATTCAACAAATGGTGATGGGAAAGGTCCTAGCCACATATGGAAGGATGACACTAGATCCCACATATCTCATCATATTCATACAAAAAAAGTATGTGACACTGTGAAGATAATAGAAGAAAATGGACTGGGAAGGCTTCAAGATACTGGAATAGGCAAATATTTTTGAGTGAATTTTTTAAAAAGGAACAATAGGAAATTTTATCAAACTAAAAAGCATCCGTACACCAGATGAAATAATCAATGAAGTGAACAGGCAACAAATAGAATGGGAGAAAACATTTGGAGACTATTTATCTCACAAGAAGTTAATACACAGACTATGTAAGCAACTAAAACAAAAGTATACCAAAAAAAAAAAAACCTAAGTAATTCATTAAAATGGGTGAATGACCAAAAAGGCATTTCTCAAAAGGGGATCATGTGGATGACCAAAAAGTATATAAAAATACTTGCATGTCACTTCATCACAATCATCATGGAAATTCAAGTGAAAACCACAAATGCAATATGATTCTTATTTAAAAAGTCATTTTTAAACAAATGCTGGTGAGAATATAGAGAAGGGAACTCCCACACCCTGTAGATGAGAACATAAATTACTACACAACCTATGGAAAACATATGGGGGTTCTTCAAAAAAGTAGAAATGCACCTACCATATGATCTGTGAACCTCCTGTTGAGTACACATCCAAAAGAGTATTTAATGAGTATCGTACAAAGAGACTTCTGCATGCACATGCTTAATGCAGCCCTTTTCACAAAAGCTAAGATACCTAAGAATCATCACAAGATACTGGACAGAGAATATATGGCATGTATATAAAATATGCTTCATTCATGAAAAAAAGAACAAATTTTGTTCTTTGTAGCAACATAAATGGAATTGGTAGACATTATTAAAAAATAAATCAGAGAATATATTATTGCATGAATTCCCTTGTATGTGGAACCTAAAATACCAGTCTCAGAAGAGAGTAAAGAGTACTTATCAGTGCCTGAGCAGGGAGTAAGGAGAGGAGGAATGGAGAGATGATAGTTAATGTGAAGAGCAGTGCTGTTAGGCGGGAATGATCACTTCAAATGATGGAAAGCACAGCCATGTAACTACAGTTGACAGCATCTTGTAAATTTCAAAATAACTACTAAATTATATTTTGAATATTCCCAACCCAAAGACATGATAAATGTATGATGTGATGGAATACCAATAACACTGTTTGATCATTACACACTGTATGTATGCTTTTTAAATGACATGTCATGCACCGTAAGTACGTACAATGCATTTCAATGAAAATTTTAAAAACTTTATAGAATTTCAATGCTTTTTATTGTCATTTACTTTATAAGATCCACTCCCACATGCATTTTTTTGAATATATCCCTTCTCAGGTTTAAGGTCAATGTCCATGTGAAGTGAGAAAATATCCTTAAGGTCCTTGGAAATATTTTTTGCTTGGTTGTATGGGCTTGCATGACACACTTTAATCTTTCAGAAAGTCTGACAAATTGTGTTGCATCAACAGATTGAGGTAATATTTACTTGTATGCCATTTTTTACTTTGATATTCTTTTGTTGGAGAGGTTAGATAAGAGAACAAATTTTATATCTGAAGCTAGCAAATGTTGGCTCCCATATTTTCTCCTGTATTCTTGAAAACTACAGCATATCTTTTCAATTATCTTTCTTTCTTTTTGTGGTACTGGGGACTGATGTAATTAATTATAACAGCACTTTGAAATTGTTTCACATATTTTACTGCTACATTTATATCCCCCGAATAAATTGCTATTAATTTCTCTTTAAACAATTTTAAAAGATTTTAAGGTATGCAAGAAAATGGCATCTTTAATCAAATGATACAATTTCCACTTTATTCACACCTTTTTTTAAGAATTCCAATTTCCCTATGTTATTGTTTTCCATTACTTATGATACATATATGTTGGCTATGACTTTTCCACTCCTCAAATGCATAATTGACACCTAAATTTCATAAAGGAACATTGAAACTCTGCTCTGCGCTTCCAAAAAGAGAAAATAAGAACAATCTGTGAGAGGTCTGTTAAGACTTTGAAGTTCCCTTTCTGCCAGAACAGAGTGATTTGCAGTTGCATCAGTTTTTAATTTTAACTTTTTTATTGTCTTAGCAATATCTACATCCCAGGATTAAGATGTATCACATAGGATTATTCTTCATTGCTTTAGTAATTCAATGTTTCCTTTACCTATTTCTCCTTTATAATATGTAACTATTTACAGTTACAATTTTTCATATTTCATTGGGTCATTGAATCACGGGTTTCCTACAAATCAAGTATTGTCCTGACGAGTAATACAAAACTTTCAGTTGTAGAACTATATTAGTAGGTTTTAAATACATATGGACAGAATATAGAGAATATATCTATATATTTGTGTATGCTTAGCATTTGAGTGATTGTGTAAACCACAGAGTATTGATAACATTAGATAGTTCTTCTGAAATAAAACTGTGTTTGTTCTATTTTAGCACTTACCAATAAAAGAGACCAATGATTATACCTGGTCTTTATCTTACATATAACATTTAAGGTAGCTGGATTTAAAATATTTGTTAGGTAAGTTGAAAACTGCCAACTGGAGACCATCACCTAATAAAGATCTTCAGGTGATTCAGAGAGGTATGAATGTAATCCTGTATCCAGTCCTTGTGTCATACAAGATCCAATAGGCAACAAAACCTAACTTGATACATGCTGTGGGCAGCCAATGGCCAGCTCACTTAAGAGAGAAACAGTGAAAGCTCTTGAACATTGTTAACTGCTTGGAAAACAATTCTTTCTTGAGTTGAAATTAAGGAATTAAATTAAGTAAATGAAGAACATTACAGTTCTATCTCACACAGATTCAGGCCTTGATCCAAATCCTCCACTCCCACTTAAAGTGCAGAACTTTTCACCTTGTACAAGTATGAACTCAAAGTGGATTAAGAACCTTGATATAAGACCTGAAACTTTGAAGCTAATGCAGGAAAGAACAGGGAATATGTTATAAGTAATATGCATAGGCAATGACTTCCTCATAGACTTCAAATGGCTCAGCAACTAAGAGAAAGGATGGATAAATGGGACTACAAGAAATCAAAAAGCTTCTATATAACAAAAGAAATGGTCTCTAAATTGAAGACGCTTCCTGTAGAAAATTTTTGGAGGCTATACATCTGATAAGGGATTAATTACTAGGATATACATGTAGCTCAAACAACTAAACTCCCCAAAATTCAACTCCTGTTAGAATAGCTACCATCAAGAAGACAAACAGTAAGAAATGTTGGCAAGGATGTGGGGAAAAAGGAACCCCCTTACACTACTGGTGGGACTATCAATTACTACAACCACTATGGAAAAACTAAAAAGAGAACTGCCATATGATCCAGCAATTTAATTTCTAGGAATATACCTGAAGGAATGTAAGTAAGGTTACAACATAGGTACCTGCACACCCATGTTTATTGCAGCACTATTCACAATAGCTATACTATGGAAACAGCCAAGTTGCCCCACTAGCTATGAATGAATTAGGAAAATGTGGTATTTACATACAACGGAATTTTACTCAACCACAAAGAATGAAATCTTGTTGTTTGCAGGTAAATGGATGGAACTGGTGAACATTGTCTTATGTGAAGTTAGCCAAATTCAGAAGATCAAAAGCTGCATGTTTTCTATCATGTGTAAAATATAGAACTGTTACAAATACAGCAATATTATGAAAAACAGATCATGTCAAGAAAGGTCACATACAAGGGGGAGGGTAAAAGAAGGAAGTAAAGAAGGTAAATATGACTGATGCACTGTCTATAGAAGAATGAATGTAGTATTTTTAAACCTGTTGAAATGACCATAAGAAAGGGACTAAGGTAGAAAGAAGAAAAATAAAGGAGGTGAGCCAATTTGGATTACAATACATACATACATGGAAATGTCACAAGGAAACTCCCCTTATAGTTGTCTTAAACAAACAAAAATGTCATTTTGTTTTTCTTCTACAAAAATTGCAGAACAGGAGAGTATAATAGGTCCTGCCTGGGAGGTTGACACCAGTAGGTGGGGGGAGAGGTGGAAAAAGGGCTTGGGAGGGTGAATGTAGTGCAAATACTATATACACATATTGCATATTGCATATGTGTATATGCAATGGGCAAATTATATCTGTTGAAACTATTTTAGGAATGCAGGTCGGGTGGGCTAAAGGAGAATGGTGGTGAGGATGAGTTGAAGTATGGTATATTTGACATGTGTATGAACTTTTATAAAATGCCATAATCTACAATAAAAATAAATAAACAAAAAGTGCACAACTGGAATTACCTGTCTATTCAAGTATTAGAACATCAACTACAATAGTCACTACAGGTCCAGACTGTCTGCCTCAGAGCTCCTTGGGCATTGCCTCTTTCATACAGTGGCTGTCATTTCCTGTGTGTTTAGGAAAGGTGACTGGGGCTGCTCCCTCCAGCAGGTTCATTAAGATATTAGATGCATTACTTACATACTTTGTAATTTGTGAATCATCGTCTGTTACTCATTACATTTTAGAATTTTTCTTTTCACCTTGTAGGTTTTTCATATCACTTGGCACTTAGCTTTTCATTCTTGGCAAGATTCAAGTCTGCAATCTCTAGAGATTATTTAAGGCAAGAAAATCATTAAAGAAAGCCTGCTTCATTTGAATTTGTTTCAAATATTCTAAAAAAAGTGATTAATTAAAGCATAATGTGATGCAAAATGTCATTGAATGTTTCTTCACAAACAAATGTAGAAGCTGTATTCTTGATACATGACCCATAAGATTTCTGAAAACTCAAATTCTGCCCAAGCTGAATGTCTTAAGCTGGCATTTATTTCTTGGTGTGTCGTATTTTCTCTGTGTATTCATCATTGCTTGTAAAAGTTTGCAGAAGGTCTTAGTGTCAGGGAATACGATTGTGTAGATTTAGGGACATGTTTTTAATTAGAAAGGAATAAGTCATACTTAGGAAAATTTTATGTGAGTGGCTGAAAGACTGAAGATTTCTGCTTCTACTTGTGAAAAACTTCCATCTTCATCTTTTAAAAAAATTAAATCCCAGCTTCTGCTTGGAAAGGTGCATGGCTTAATGTCTAGACACAAGAATGTATTAGGAATACTTAAAGCAAAGCCCTTTTTGTTGCTTTACTTCAAATGACTGAAAATAGAAAAAAGTCACATAACCATTTTAGTATAAATATTTTGTTTTATTTGTCATTTACTGAAAATAGAAAAAACTCACATAACCCATTTTAGTATTAAAATTTTATTTTACTTATGCCACTAAATGGTGGGGTTGGCCAGGTTAATTTCCACTAATGAGGTCAACTTTTACATAGTCATGTAAACACAGCATCTTTTTCTATGAATACATTATCCTAGAAGAATATACAAGCACCTTGTGCAGTGGATATTGACATCATATTTAAATGTCTTTATAGTTCAAGTATTCACTTGGATAGTCTTATGCTTTCAGAAAAACTGAGATAACAGGAAGCCAGTGTGGAATATGCTTGTTTTAGCCACTTGTTACAACTTCTGGGTCTGTTGACCCAGCCTTATGTTACCGTGTGCCCTGGGATGACTCAAAGGTATATGAGCTACGCAGTCATCCTCAGGAACAGATCCTTTGATTTTTCTGTCACAAGGACATTATTCAAGAAGTGAGTTTAAAAGAAGTGAAAGGGTATACTAGTTGAAAATGAATGCAATATACAGAAGTACAGTTCATCATATATTCTCCTATTTGATATCTGCACTGGGAAAATTTGTTGGCAAAACCCAAAATTTAATTAGAATATGCAAATGATATTTGTTTAGAACTGCAGCTTGATGGTGGTTTTTCCAGTTTTCCAAGTAACAAGTGATACATATAAGTAACAAATAAGCCAATGCATTTATTACATTATTTTATATATTATATTTGACATGATATGTTATCAAAGAAATATAATTATTTTTACATATATTATAATTGGAGAATTTATAAGGGCATATTATCTCAAGTTCATTAGAGTGTAGGGGTACACTGATAGTTTGATATGGGATTTGTGTGTGTACCTTTAAAATTATCCTCGAAAACATGTTACTATATATGCATAGGGAAATCTTTGATCAGGGAAATAAATTTTCTAGTCCGTCTTAGATTTATCATTTTGTTATTGTAAAGTATTAATGGGGTAATTTTGAAATAATAGGTCTAACTTTTTCAAAATCTAGGTTCTTAAAACCTGCATTAACTTCCTTTTGGAAGAAGTTTGCTTAATGGTTTAAGTGGAATGCAGGCACAGCCTTCAGATTTTACACGATCAAATCTTTGATAACTAACCGCAGAGTTTACATAAATGTGGAATAGTTCAAAAACTCTATTTTTACTCTATCATTTAAATAAATAAAGTGGCAAATTTAAGCTATGTCTTGCTGAAAACTAACATTGACAATTAATGAGAACAAAAACAGTACACATGCAAAAATAACTCAAGAAAGATACAGAATTGGACTTAAACTACTTTATACCCTTATGTTATACAAAAGATGTTCCTGAATCAGTCTATAGCTTCAAGAATAAAAACTACAGATCTTCTGAGACAGATCAAGTGGATATTGCAAATGAAACATACAGGACTTACTACAACCAGCTTCCCAGGAAAGCTCAGAATCTCTGCACATGTCCTTCCCCACCCTCAAGTCCACGTGAATGGTGTTTTCTTACTTACTTCACAGGTAAGTATTAATAGCCCTTATATCAAAAAAATAAAACCAATAATTCCTAAGACATATAATTTTATTCTATGCCTAAAACAGTGTTCATGATTTATAGATATGCTATTTTTGTATTCTGTAAGATGTTTGCAATTATTATTGAATTGCCAGAGAGCCCCAGAATTTAGTCTGTCAATGCTCAGGTGAGGCACTCAAGAAGATTAATAACAGCTATTATTAATATAGATTTCATAAAGTCACAGCAGTGCTTTATAAGCTTTGTGTGCCACAACAACAAAATAGTCCTAGGAGGTTGCAGTAGCTATCACATCCTTTTTACCACTGGCTAGCATTTTTCAAGAAGCAATAATAAGCTGAGAAAGTGTTTGATTATGCAAATATGAAAAAAAGAAAAAATGTCAGCAATATAGAAAGAGATTGGTCTGCATTTAGAGTGTTGCAGAGAGTTGGACTGGAAAGGATGATGAAGTAATCTGGTTTACCGCTATAATTTACAATGTGCGCACTGAGACTTATTTGTAATTATACTTAGAAAATGACTAAACTTGTGCTTTCTAATGACAAGTGGGTCTTTGCCCTTGAATATGATGCTTTTTTGGAATCTGTACATTGAAGTTCAATGTGGACCACTCCCTGTACCAAGTAATCATTATATATAAAATGATATCCCACTGTTCTCTTCTTTTCTCTTCCTATTTTCTCTAACTACATAGCTACTTCACGAGTCTCAAAAGGGATACTAGTTATTGATGCACTAGTTGGTGAGAGTCATGGATTAGTTCAGGTCATTTAAAAATTTTTGCCAAAAATTATGATAATGAATTTAAATGTGTTACAAATTGGTATAGGCTAGGATGAAATGGACAGAATTATAGCTTCTGACAAAGCTGATAGTCAAATTCAGATGAAGTACTTGGTATGGTCAGAAATGTGTTAAATACTACTGGAGTTATTTGAGACAGTTTAAAACACAGGCCTTCTGAGATTTCATAAAAGACATAAAAAGAGTGTAACTCCATTGAGACATGAAAGACCTCTAATAATGTAATATCATATTATATCATTAAAATCAATGCTCTGATACAGGTGCTATTTTGCTGACTACATCATGATGCTATAAAGTTATACTCCATAAATACACCAACATGAAACATTACCCTATGGTAGTTCAAATATTTAGCATGTACTAGCAAAAATACCTAATAGATTTCATAAAAGGAAAAATTATTTCCTTATGTGCTTACTGACATCTGTGCCATTAACGTATGTTGAGTAAGTAGTTCTAAATGTATAAAAGACTGAGATGCTTTTGTTACTATTCTCCATAAAGATCCAATAAGGCCTTGTGAAAGAACCTAAAAATTTAGCCTAAAAGGACCATTCAGTTAAAATTGTAAAAAAAAAAAAAAATGGGGATAAGGAGAATAAGAAAGGGTAATAGAAGATATAAATTTGATCGAACCACATTCTATGCATATATGGAAATATCATGATGAAATTCTTTTGTGAAATTATTACATGCTAATAGAAAGATTATCCCATAGGATAAAGAATTATCCACAAATTAGCTTATGGCACATTGCAAGAAGAACTCGGTAGATGTTGAATAAATGTTTACTGTGGGTGCCCAATACAGAAAATATAATGAAGACATGCAACATGACATAAAGTACCATAATCCTGTTCACAGCTTCATGGCAGAACCTATTCTTATGAGCTCATCTGTGAGGAAATCATTATAGAAGACCAAATGATGACACAGTGTAATAATGTCACAGAGTTTGTCCTCCTTGGCCTCACTCAGGATCCTGATGGGCAAAAAGCATTATTCATCTTATTTTTACTCAGCTACATGATGACAATTGTGGGAAACCTTGCCATTCTGGTGACTGTTACTGCCAACCCTTCCTTGGTCTCCCCAATGTACTTCTTCCTTGCCTATCTGTCACTCATAGATACTGCTTATTCTACTACTATCTCACCCAAGATGATTATAGACTTGCTCCATGAAAAAAAGACTATTTATTTCCCTGAGTGCATGAGTCAGCTTTTTGTAGCACACTTTTTTGGTGGTGCTGAGGTGTTCCTTCTGGTGGCAATGGCCTATGATCGCTATGTGGCCATCTGTAAGCCACTGCACTATTCGACCATCATGAATAGACGAGTTTGCATCCTTCTGTTATTGGTGCCCTGGGCTGGAGGTTTTGCACACTCTTTTGTTCAAATTGTCTTTGCATACAGCCTTCCTTACTGTGGTCCCAATATCATAGACCACTTTGTCTGTGACATTTACCCATTGTTGGAACTTGCGTGCACTGAAACCTACTTCATAGGCCTCATTGTAGTTGCCAATGGTGGAGCAATCTGTATGGTGGCCTTTATCTTTCTCCTAATCTCCTATGGAATTATCCTAAACTCTATTAAGACTCACAGTCAGGAGGGAAGATGCAAGGCTCTGTCAACCTGCAGCGCACACATCACTATTGTTGTCCTCTTTTTTGTTCCCTGTATTTTCATGTATGTTAGACCTGTTTCCAACTTTCCCATTGATAAATTTGTGACTGTTTTTTATACAGTTGGTACTTCCATGTTAAATCCTTTAATATCTTGAGAAATACAGAGATGAAAAATTATATAAAAAAACTCTGTTGCAAAGTATTTACTACAAGTGGAATACCACGCTGAACAGAATACTAATTCTAAACAAACAAACCAGCTACAAATTCTAACAAGGGATGAAATACACTCCTTGATGGATTTAGAAAGGATGCTTCTCTTTATTCAACAAAAACAAGTCATCCATTGAGAATATTATCAATCTAAAAGCTAACTTCAGAGAAATGAATAAAGGCATAGGGTTTTGTCCTACTACAATAAAGATGGAACTGAGCTCACATTGTAAAGTTTTTTTGTTTAAGTTTGAGATGTAATTTCAAAGTAAATCATTTATTCTTTTCAACCAAAGGAAAATAAAATAATTTTGGCAATTTACAATCACCACATTCATGAGAAAGGGATGTGGGTAATAGATTTATGGGAGAAAAGAAGGGGTTTAAAAGTGGAATTTTATTATTCTTTCAGTAGAACAAACTCATATACCTGCCTTATGTGTACTGTTTTCTGATTACTTCCATTCTTGACATGAATATCTATACATTTCTCATTTATGCTATTTTGATGGCAGATGATGTTGTTTTTAGCTAACAAGGCTACCAGTGAAGTTTTGTGAGATGAGATGTGTTTATGATGATTTTAGTTTTTAGTGACAACATTCATACTTGCTTAGGGAAAATCATACTAAGCCATGTTGTACACAAATTTTTGCAATATTCTCCATTATTTAACTTGTGCACTTTTACATTAAAAACATGTTTTATTTGTACTTCATGGTGCTGAAGAAATCAATAAAGAAATGTGTTGTTTTGCATAAGTATAGTGTTCCCAAATATTTTACTTGACATAAAAAGAATTCACATTGGGGTCAATATTTTTCTCTCTCTCCAGAGAAAATCAACTCTCAGTCTATTGAAAGTATATTCCATTCCTAATAAACTTTACCAAAACAAAAAAAAGGATGTACTTTGATAAAATAAAAATTTTGTTTTTCAGTTGTATCAATAGTGCTGATGTTGTTCATTAAATGACTCATATTGACATTTATGAAAATGTTACAGAATATAGTTTTAAATTTTAGTTTTATTCACAATATTAATTTTGCACAAATTGATTTGTTGATGCATGTTATTTTAACATCATTATTTTCCTTTCTGTGTACAATTCCCTGTGTGACTATACCACATATTATGTATTCATTCAGTCCTTGACAACCTGCCTTGTTCTTGTTTTTATATATCATCTTGTCATGGACTTCATGAAATAATTATTTTGTTTACAATCATTTATACATTCACTTGTACAGACAATTGCATTTCCTCCAACGCTATTTTATATGTTGTACTTCCACCAGCAGTGAATAATTGATCCATTGCTCTACATCCTTCTTAGTACTTCATAGTCTAAAAAAATGCTTCATATTCTGAGAAGCTGACATTTTTATGAATGTAATTGATATAAGACTGTTGTGATTCTGACATTTCTTACTGATACTGAATTTGAACATATTTTCAAATATTTATTAGACTTCCAGTTTTTATATTGTCTATTTACTAATGAATTAAAGAATTAAATATCTATTTATTTCTTTTCCAAATTTTTCTTTTTGATATCTTCCCATTGACTTGTTAGGTTTCATTTTCTATCAGGTGTGATGAATTTTTTTGTATGTATCACAAAGTCTTCTCTATTTCTGTTGCTTCTGTTTTATACCATTATTATTTTTTGATGAATAGAAATTTCTAATTTAATTTAATTCTATTTTAAAATACTTTTTCCATAACTTGGCTATTGTGAATAGTGCTGCAATAAACATGGGTGTGTAGGTGCCTCTGGAGTAACCTGTGTCACAGGCTTTTGGGTATATCCCCAACAGTGGTATTTCTGGATCAAATGGTAGATCAATCTTTAGTGTTTTAAGTAGCCTCCAAATTTTTTTCCGGAGTGGTTGTACTAGTTTACATTCCCACCAACAGTGTATGAGGGTTCCTTTTTCCCTGCATCCTCGCCAACACCTGTTGGTGGTGGTGTTGCTAATGATGGCTATTCTAACAGGGGTGAAGTGGAATCTTAGTGTGGTTTTAATTTGCATTTCCTTTATTGCTAGAGATGGTGAGCATTTTTTCATGTGTTTTTTGGCCATTTGAATTTCTTCTTTAGAGAAAGTTCTGTTTAGTTCACTTGCCCATTTCTTTATTGGTTCATTAGTTTTGGGAGAATTTAGTTTTTTAAGTTCTGTATATATTCTTGTTATCAGTCCTTTGTCTGATGTGTAGCTGGCAAATATTTTCTCCCACTCTGTGGGTGTTCTCTTCAGTTTAGAGACCATTTCTTTTGATGAACAGAAGCTTTTTAGTTTTATGAGGTCCCATTTATCTATGCTATCTCTTAGTTTGCTGTGCTGCTGGGGTTTCGTTGAGAAAGTTGTTGCCTATACCTACTAACTCCAGAGTATTTCCTACTCTTTCCTGTATCAACTTTAGAGTTTGTGGTCTGATATTAAGATCCTTGATCCATTTTAAGCCAAGTTATGGAAACAGCCAATATGCCCCACCACTGAAGAATGGATTAGGAAAATGTGGTATCTATACACAATGGAATTTTATGCAGCCATGAAGAAGAACGAAATGTTATCATTCGCTGGTAAATGGATGAAATTGGAGAACATCATTCTGAGTGAGGTTAGCCTGGCCCAAAAGACCAAAAACAGTATGTTCTCCCTCATATGCGGACATTAGATCAAGGGCAAACACAACAAGGGGATTGGACGTTGAGCACATGATAAAAGCGAGAGCCTACAAGGGAGGGGTGAGGATAGGTAAGACACCTAAAAAATTGGCTAGCATTTGTTGCCCTTAATGCAGAGAAACTAAAGCAGATACCTTAAAAGCAACTGATGCCAATAGGAAAAGGGGACCAGGATCTAGAGAAAAGGTTAGATCAAAAAGAATTAACCTAGAAGGCAACACACATGTACAGGAAATTAATGTGAGTCAACTCCCTGTATAGCTATCCTTATCTCAACCAGGAACACTTGTTCCTTCCTGTTATTGCCTATACTCTCTCTTCAACAAAATTAGAGATAAGGGCAAAATAGTTTATGCTGGGTATTGAGGGGGTGGGGGGGAGAGGGTGGGGGCAGAGTGGGTGGTAAGGGAGTGGGTGGGGGTAGGGGGGAGATATGACCTCAGCCTTGTATGCACATTTGAATAATAAAACAATAAAAAATAAATAAATAAATAAATAAAATACTTTTTCTTTTACATCTTATGAATTGATCAAGAAAATTGTACATATTTATGATGCACAAGTGTCATTTTGAAATGTATATACATAATAAAGAGATTAATTGAGCTAACTTATATATACATTACCCCCTTAGCATTGTTTTGTGTTGAGAACAATTAACAATCTAATCTTTTAACTAGTTTTAGAGGAATATTTGCTTTTTGGAATGAAGAACATCATCTTAAGCAAAGTTACTCAGCTCAGAAGGCCAAAAATTGCATGTTATCCTTTAATGCCGATTATAGATCTAAAATAAATGCAGCAATATTATTGGACTGGATCACACAGTAAGGGGAGAATGCACATGGGAGGAATAGGGAAAGGAAAGGAAACCTAATACTTGAATGTGGTTGATATGCTCACTGTATAGGAGTGAAAAAAGTAATCTGAAACTTACAGAGGCCACTATGGGAAGGAGTCTAGAAAGTAGTGAAGAGTTATGGTAGAAATGAACCAATATGGATTGTAATATACATATGTGTAGTAACAACACTAGGAATATCTCTGTATTGCTATTTTTATCTCAAACTAGCAAAAACAAGATGTTTTTTCTTAATATCTTATGTTTTCTCTTCAACAAAATTGGAGAACAAGAGAGTGGAACAGGTTCTGCCTGGAAGTTGGGGGGACAAATAATATATACACATGTAAGTAAATGTAAAAATGATAAAATAAAATTAAAATTAAAATTGGTACTAACAAAAAAAGTGAAAACAGGAACTGAATATGTATCCATCAAGTGTTGTTCTGGAATGCAGTGCAAAGAACCCTGATAAGCTGTAATTCCTGTTCTTGTAGATGATTAAAAGTTCATATAAGGCACATAAAAAACAAATATGAAGTACCACATGGAGAAAAATGAAAGAAAATTTGTAATACTATGTTAACTTGCTTAATTCATTATTCCCTATTATTTTAGGTCAAGAAAGTGGATTTTCACATGTAATAAAAGATTCCCCAATTCAATACTCTTATTAAAATCATATTTTTCAATTTTGGAATCATTTCAAGAAGTTAGACAAATCTAGTAGAGTCTTTCAATGACAATGACTTAAAAGTTTTATTAATTTGGATAAGAACTGGCTTTTTAACCATATTGAATCATTCCATTAAGGAACGTGAAATATCTCTATTTGTTTAGGTCTTTACATTCCTTCAATAGTTTCTGCATGTGTATAGTTTTCATCAGGTAGATCATTCACATTTTTGGTTTTAGTTTATGTTTTGTTATTTGGATTAACTTCTTTTATGCTTTCTATGTTATTTTTTTCAAATGATTGTAATTAGCATTTATGGTGTTTGACCTGAAACTTAACTCCCTTATTAAGTATGAGAGATTTTCAGTAAACTCTTTTGAATTTGCTGAATAAATAATATCATCTCTAAAATCAGGGGGGTTGTTTGAAATAATTTCTAATATTTTATAAAATATATCTACTTGTCGTATTGTGATATTAGATAAAATTAGAAAACAATGATTAATAGGTAGACACAGGAACACTGATTTATTCTTAGCTTCTGTGGTGATGATTGTAGTTTATCTTTATAAAAATGTATTCCTCAAAAATGACCATCTCAGTCTACATGTCACTATAATGACAGGAACCCAGCACCTTCAAAGGAGCTATCAAAAGCCATTTACATTTTTCCACTGACAAATCGTTATCAGTGAGTGTGTTTATGCAGTCAAAGCTCCTATGTTGAACCCCTAAATGTGTTCTATGAGAAACTCAGAGATTGCAAATGCCAAGAAGGCGCTCTATTAAAGAAAAGTCCTGTCAACAGAATATAAGTGAGTCACCCACCATGAGGAGAGTCATTTTGCTGTTGAGCACAGTCATTTGCACTGAGAAGTCTTCTCAAATCAGATAATAGCCTCCTTCAATCCAACACTTTATGATAAGTATGAATAAAACACTAACTATATGTTTTGCACTCTCAGTCACACATTCTAATAACTTGAGCTCTACAACACATTGTTTATTGGTACACCTGAAAAGTTACAGTTCATGGATGGTAGGGGGTTAATAAATAGTATGTAATCAGCTATTGAATGAAATTTTTTATAATTAGATTTATTTTAAAATATTTTACTTTTCAAATTGTTTTAAAGTTAGATTTAAGCTTAATTTTAATTAAAAATTTAAGTTAAATTATTTAAATTAATGCATTTATTTGTATCACTTACTTTGTCTTTTTATTAGATTCTTCTAAAATTTTCATTCTTTTTATTATACTAGTTAAATATGTATTGCTTTGCACACTATTCTTCTTACTTGCCTGTATTTGAATTACTTATGAATTTTTATTGTAGTACTCTTACTTTTTAAAATATGGAATAGAAAGTATGTTAGTAAAAACAAAGCCCATACAACATGAAATAAATTATAAATAAAATCTCATCCCTCACCATAGCCAGTGGTATCCCAGATACAGTGTCATACTATATTTCTAAGATTCATGAAGTATTTATTCTGGACCAATACAAGCATACTTATATATGAGTCTGAGTAGCTATATTTCTGTATCTAAAATTGATAAGTACTCTTCAACAACCTGAAGATCTTTACATAGCAGTTCACATAAATAAACCTCATTTTCAGTTTTCCCTTTATCATATCCCTTTATTATGTTGTGATTAATTTGAAACATTTTTTATTCATCTACTGGTTGCCAATTATTTGCATAAATAATTCTACACAAAACTCTTTGAATATGTGGGTGTGAGTTTTTGGAAGCTGTAGTGTGAGTCAACAGGTACACAAATTTAGAAAGGTGATAGTTGTACTTATTTCCTAAATACCATCCACGAATTTGTTGAAAGATGCAATACTACTCCTGGTCTACTAGAATATTCACTTGTCCACATTCTCAACAGACTGCTCTTAATAATGACATTTGATATAGGACAATTTGATACTTTAATTGAAATTCACTAAATTTCACATAATTTGAGCATTAATTCACATGATTTAAAATGATTTGCATTTTATTTGACCATTTTTCTCTGGTTGCTGACCTTTTCCAAACTGATTTTTTATGATAATATTGCATAGGAGTAAAATTATCTTTTATCATTATACATGAAATTATATTTTTCCAGCTGTGATTTGCTTTTGATGTGTTATGCTATGAAGCAATTTTTGACTGATAGCAATATTTCTGTATTTCCATGGTAAAATTTGCCAATATTTGGTCAGAGATGAGAAGCATTTCTTCATGTGCTTTTGGGCCATTTGGACTTCTTCCTTTGAAAAAACTCTGATCAGTTCATTTGTCCATTTTTTCATTGGGCAATTGAATTTTTTGGAATTTAGTTTTTTGAGCTCCTTGTATATTATGGTTATTACATACCAATAATGTCAAATGTATACCCGCCAGAGAATTCCTCCCATTCTTCAATCTGATGAATGTTTCTTTTGTTTTGCAGAAGTTTCATGGACTCCCATTTTTCAATACCTTCTCTTAGTTGCTGAACCATTGGAGCTCTATTTAGGAAATTATTGCCTGTGCCTATAAATTCCAGTGTATTCCTACTCTTTCCTGTACAGTTTCAAATTTACAGCTACTATATGAAGATCTTTAATCCACTTTGAACTGATACTTATACAGGGTGAAAGACACGGATCTAGTTTCAATTTCCTGCATGAAGACATCCAGTTTTCCTAGCAACATTTGTTGAAGAGACTGAAGGGTGGACTGAGGGAGGTCCATGTGTTCTCCAATGATGGAGATTAGCCAGGGAAGGAAACACCCTGTCTCCTTCCGAAGAGACACTTGTTCATGCCAAAATTTTGCACCAAAATATACTCCTCCCACTAGCAACAAAAAAACTATAAGACCAGATGTCCAACCCAACTCAGAGGACTACTGGATTCTGGGTCCCACTGCACACCTCTCCATGCAGCTTTTCTATCACTTCTCTGCTAATTAAATTTCTTTGATCTTTGCTTGAGTTCCTGCCTTTGATTTCTATCTAAGCCATGGAACATGGACTCTCACTACCTGAGAATTCCAGTGTATCATGTTGGCAACCATGAAGGGACCCATCTTCTTCATGGGAGGACAGTACAGGTTGTGACAAACTGGAGGGGATACCTAGGAAGTGGCCATGATTATTGGCTTAGAAAGTATGCTAGAAAGTGAAAATTTAGAAAGTATGGTGGAGCTCTCAGACCAACTTTTCTCTCTCTCTCTCTCTCTCTCTTTCTCTCTCTCTCTCTCTCTCTTTCATTAAGGATGGCTTCTCCCTCAGGAATCTGGGGAGAAAGCCCTGAGCCCACTACACCTGAGAGATTGGGGACCAGCCAGGGCGGGTATACTGGACTGCCAATGCTATGTGGGTGGAGCTGAAATCTCAGTGCACTGAGGCTTTTCTCTCAACTTTCGGTTTTATCCCTTTTAATTTCCTAAGTAGATCAAAATGAGTAGCAGTCCCTTCTGCCTTAGGCAACAGTGGGCAGATAGTTTTCTGTCAGATTTGAGTCAAAACCACCCTGAGGGAAGAGTTTATCAACAATATTTCCTAGGCAGACATTATCTGGGAGCAGCCCAGCCTGCATTCTCCTCCTCTTGATGCAAGCCCTCCTGGGGCTTAAACAAACCTTTTTTAAATCTTAAAAACCTGGCACCTGACAGCCAGTTGCATGTAAATAACATGAGCTGCCAGTTTAAAGGTGCTGGAGTGTGTCAGCTCACTCACTAAGGATCCCTCACAACCCTCTTGCTTCTTGTTCTTCTATTTACATGTCATTGCAAAGGGAGGGAAATTTTAAAAAGGATTAGGCATTTTTCAGTTTTACTTCCTGATGAAAGGGGCTCATTTACAGGCCCTAAAAAGAATAAAAAAGCCATCCATTTGTTATAGGTTAAATATCATATTCCAGGAAAAAATAATAAAAACATTTCTGACTGACCTGCAGCATGACTTTTCAGGCAGACACAGCTGTTTTAGGACCCTCCCCACTAAGGACAAATGGGAGCAGGATTTCTCTCCCTTAGAGTTGAAATTCTAGTCTTCTGAGGAGGAAGGAGAAATCCTCAAGAAAGCCTGATAAAAAATGCAAAAGTCATAGTAACACAGTGAGCACTATACACAGCACCTGGCAGAACATGTTCCTGTGGTCGCCCCTTAGGGAAGGAATTCTTCCCCTATCTATGCTAGCCCTTCCAGTCATCCTGGAACCTTTTCAATAGAATATTGTGGAACTAGAGGCTCTTAATAATTGAAAAATATCTAGATATACAAGGTTATAAAATAAATAAGTGAAGATTTGGTCAAGGTCACACCTGCAATGGTGGTCACAACCCTGGCAGACCCAAATGTCTTCCCCACTACCCTGGCCATGGATGTCAGTGGTGGAAGGAGAGAGGAAAAAGCGACACATTCTTCCCAAAGGAGTGTGGTTCCCAGTGGTGGAACCAGGTCTGTGGCCCTGGGGATGCCTGGGCTCATGAAACCCTCCTTAGAATGCCAGTTTGCCTTATCCCTCTTCTGGAGGGCAGTTCAATATTCCCAAATTCTCTAGGGATCTGTCCTACATTTGCTTATTAAGGCACTGGAAAAATCTTAACCCTGAGAACCTAAGGAAAAAGGTCCTCATTTTCTACTGCACCCAGGCTTGGCCTAAATATCCTTTGGGAGACCAAGAGTGTTGGCCAGAAGGGGAAAACATAGACTATAACACCATCCTACAACTAGACTTATTCTACAGAAAGGAGGGAAAACTTAAACTTTGTAGAAAATGTTACAAAGATGCAGTGTAATTAGCTGTGTTGCAGGCTTTAGCTCCAGAAGAAAAAAAAAAAACTTAAAAAAATCAGAAAGAGGAAAATTCCAGTGATAATGTAACAAAAAACCCAGTGTGTTTATGTTGGAGATCTCTATGGTAAACTGCTTAAGGTCTTTTTTTTTTTTTTTGCATATAAATATATAAACATCTTGAGATGGTTCTTATTGTAGAGTTAATGTAAAAATTGTTACTTTTACTGCTACTTTTAACAAAGCCAGTTTTCAAACTCATTTCAGTCAGGTTTCACTAAGATGCAGACACTCAGGGATTAACACTAGCACAGAGCAAAAGAAAAAAAAAGTGGCATTTTAAAACCCTGGCCACAAGCTTGAAGCAAAAATTGGAATTTTGGTAGCTAAAGAAATGAGCTTAGCCTATTTCATTCTGTTGTAAATAAAATCTGGCTTTAATCCTCTCTGATAATACATGGGTCTAGCAACAACTGGAATTTCTATAACTTGTTTTTATACAAAAAAATAATTTTAAGGTTGCTTTCTTTCTGTTTTTTTCCCAGACTAATAGAAAGTTTTAAGTTAAAAGAATGTAAGTTATAAATAACCAAGAAATATAGAAGTTATTAATGATGTGGCTGTTTTTAAATAAAAGGACTTTAGAAAGAAAAAAAAAGGATTTTGTATAAAAAAGCTTGGTACTTAAAATTGTCTCAAAATGGGGGAAAAAAGATAAGGACAAGCTTCCAAAGGGGGTCCAGTGTATGTTGCCATAAAGGTACAGATTAAGTTGCCATAAAAAGATGGAACTTTGAAATGCTTCTATAAGTGACTAAGTTGAGTTAGTCAACTTAGTTGATTAACTAAGTTGATAAGGTCAAAATTTAATGTATTAATGTTAAACTAAAATTTAATTCTGTAAGCTCATAACAATAAGGCTGCTTAAAATACTGTTCTGTTCTTGATGACATTTACAAAAAAACTATGTTAAAGAAGAAATTTTTGTTCTATCAAGATAACTGTCAGGGATATTTGGTGCTCCAAGAATTTGCCAAGACAATCAAGTAGAAAAACAAAAATTTAATAGGACACAGAGAGATGACAGGCAGCTAAACACAGGGAGTGCTGCTACACTAACATGTAGATTGGGGCAAATTTGAGTAAAAACAGAGCCAAAGTACACCCGCCAGATAGGATAAAAAGGACTTACAAAAAGCACTCCACTTCAAGTCTTTATTAGAGTCAACAAAATAGTTTTTCTAAAAAAAAAATGGGTTTGTGAGTCATTAATTCTCAAACACTGGGCTATGTATTATCAACTCCTTCCACATGTCAGGTAGAGGAAATTCTTGGCCTGGGATGGTCAGATTGAAACTGTTATTTTGGGGGGCTCCATTGGTTGCAGGTCATCAGAACCCTGCTGTATGTCACAATCTATCTGTTAATGTCAGCCATCAGGTTCCTAACTCTACACTTAGTCCTCACGGATATTTGCTTATGTTTTGTGCTGATTTTTGTCAGGGTTTTGACTACTGGGATAACTGAATCAAAACTAAATAAAAGTTTATTTAACAGTCGGTTTATATTAAGTCTTCTAGATGACCTCATAATTGTGGTTAAGCAATTATTTTCTTAGGTGATTCTAATGCGGTTAGTACCCTATATTTGCCTGTGATTAGGCTATTTGGGGTCACTGACACTGTCCCCTGAACTAATGGGAATTCTAAGGTTTTATTCCAAGTGTAACAACTAATATGTATGTATAACTTCTAGAGAGCTGTGATGCTATTGCTGGCTCCAATATATTAACTATATTTGTGTTTTATAAGTATATCAGGCCTTAAAATTACAAAATTTAGATAAATACTATAACAAAAAAGTTAACGGTACTGACATACTATTCTGCTAGTTGGTAAATTGTCCATCACAATTCTAAACATGGCTTTTTTAAGTTTTTGTCATTATAGTTTGGATCCTTCTGGGACATTCATAATCAAGTCCATGAAAAATGACTCTAACAAGTACCTGTTTGTCAACCAAGTTAGCTTTTTAAATATGTACTTTGTTAGATTTTGTTTTGTATTGTCATTATCTAGAAGACCACTGCCTAAGAGCAGTGGTCTAAACATCTTTGTTGCTTAAATTTGGCCAAAAGGGTCTTGTTGGCCCTGACTCCCACTTGACCTGCTTGTTGCTTCCCCCCTAACATGGGACACTTAAAGAGAAAGCTAATTCTCACAAGGAAGGATCAAAATGACCAATTAGAAAAATGTTCAGATGAGACTGCTCAGAGACAGTTTGGACACAAGGGGGTAATGTCGCCAAAGTTCAAACGGCATCACTCATGCCAGACCTCTCAAAAATTAAATCAAGGCCAAGAAGTAGTTTTTATGCATGTGTGGCTATTTGGCATTAAAGCTCTTCTAAGGCAAAAACTCATATTTTTGGCCAGGGCCTTTTACTTTAATAGAGACAAGGTGACTATTTCTACTGGCTCTAGACATGTTTTATGGTACTTAGAGGTGGTGTTCTTAGTTTTGGACTTAAACAGTGGGTTTTTCTTAGACTCATAGACCACCTCCTACCCTTAGATTTTCTTTTGGCTTAACAGGGAGGAACATATACAATTGGCAATACTTCCTGCTACAGATGTAAATATTTCAGGCACTGAAGAGAAACATACAAACTACATTCTCCAACAGACTAAGTACCTCCAGGAACAGTTCTTCAAAAGTCAAGTATCCACACAGGTATGGGATCAAATAAAATCCTGTCTCTCCTCTATGACATGGCTTCTACCCTTCCTGGGATCTATAGTTGCCATTATTGTCTTACTTGTGTTTGGACCTTGCATTCTAAACCTACTTGTCAAGTTTGTTTCCTCTTGCCTAGAATCCATCAAACTACAGATGCTAATGGAAGTGAAGATGACTTATTATCATGGTCCCCTTGATAATCCCTCCTGTGGTTAGCCCTGATACCTCAGGCCCCTTCTTCACCCCCATTTAGCAGGAAGTAGTCATTGAATAGACCTCGCTATCCTTTTTCCAAATGGCAGTTAAGGTGATCATTGAAGAGGGGGACTTGAAGGGCAGACTGTGGAAAGTCCACATACTCCCCCAAGATGGCAGTTACCCAGGGAAGGAAACACCCTGACTCTTCCCCATGAGACACCTGTTTGTGCCAAAATCTTTGTGCCAAAACATACTCCTCCCATTAGCAACAAAACAAAACTATAAAACCTGGCATCCAACCTGACTCAGGGGACTACTGTATTCCAGGTCCCACCGCACACCTCTCTGTGTGGCCTTTCCTATCACTTCTCTGCAAATTCCTTTGATCTTTGCCTTTGAGTTCCTGCCTTTGATTTCTGTCTAAGTGTGGAAAAAGGACCCTCATTGAGTGAGAATTCCAGCATATCAAGACTATCATTTCTCCATGATATATTTTTGGCACATTTGTCAAAAATCAGATGAACATAACTGCATGGATTCATATCTGGGTCTTCTATTCTGTTCCACTGGTCTTCACATCTGTTTTTGTGCCAGTACCATGCTGTTGGTGTTGCTATGGCAGGTATTGTGATACCTCCAGCATTACTCTTTTTGCTCAATATTATCTTAGCTATTCATGTCTTTTGAGCTTCCATTTGAACTTTAGAATTGATTTTTCTGTGGTCATCATTGGGGCTTTCTCTTGGTCCCTCCCTCTCCTTAGGATAGATATGGTAGGCTGGATGGCAGTTGGTGGTATCCTTCTCTACCAAACAGGTTTGGGAGTTTCCACTCAAGATGCTTAAGCACAGTTTCATCTTAGGTGTTCGTTGGGGAGGGGAACAGTCAAATTCTAATTGTTGGGTAGGTGGATTCTCTGAGATGGTCCCGTGAGGAACTGATGTGTGAGCAGTGGCCAGCCAGGCAAGCCTGAGAGATGGAGTTGAGCTATTTGGTTCAAAGCTCTTCTCTGGGAAGGCAGTTAGTTTCAGCTTGCTACTAACCCTTCTCTGAAGGGTGTGAATGCATTGTTACATCCTGAATCTGTAATGGCTAAGCTGCCCTCCCATACACAGACTCCATTAGCCACAGCACTTTGTGTAGTTGACCCTCCCCTGCCAGCCAGAGTGTGAGATTTTGCTCCCTTTATTAGGCCAACAGGTTTGTCTAGGATATGTGCAATCAATGCCCACAAGCTGAGCCAGACTATGAGGTATCCTCTAAGACAGAAGATGCTCCATGTTCACCTAACTTGGTTGTTGTCTCTCAGTGGTTCTGGGTCCCAAGAAGCAATCACAGGTTACACATCCACCATTCTGGGTGGCACAACTCAGGTGCTTTTAGAACTTGTTCTGCAGTCCTCTGTGTTGGTGCTTTTTCCTCTTCAGAGAAAGAGAGAAGAATAAAACTGAAACCCATCTCTAGCACCCTGTGGTGTACCAGCCAATAGCAACTCTGCCCAGGCCTCTAGGACTGATTTGTGCTATAAAATTCTAATGTAAATGTTGGTAGATGTACATTTAGTCTGCATGCATATTGGCAATATATTGCTTAGTGGAGTAGCTCAGTACTCTGGGGTCTATCAACAATCTGCCATCTTATTCCCTCCTCTTTATTTTTGAGTCAAAGTATAAATCTTAAACTCAAACCAGTGTCATGCTTAATAATGTAGCATGTAAACCTATCTTTTTTATTTCAGTGCCATTTTAAAAGCATAATTTTTTTCTTCTGCAAGAGTCTTTATGGTACAACAGGACTACATGAGACACAATTAGATTTCTAATACTCAAGGATGCCTCCCACCAATCCTAATATTTGTCAGTGAAGGAAATGCCCTGTGTAAGGTGAGGAAGTGGAATGACTTCATGAATGTCTTCAAGTCTCTAGTCTCTTCCAAACTGGCTAGAATTTTTGTCTGCATATTCCAGAAAATACAGCATCCTTAATACAGACACAATGCATGTCATGTTATTTCCTGTTATAGAGATTTGGAATTTGGTGCCTAAACACCTGTAGAAAATACAGGGAAAGATAAAACTTGGGCTGTCAAATATGAATAGTGTTGGATCCCTTAAAAATGTATTATTCAGATGTTTGAAATAAATTCACTATTCTTTCTACCTTCTCTGGGAAACCATCAAAAAGTAAAAAGAGATTCTTTGATGAAAATAGTGTAGCAAATACAAAATATCTTGAAATAGCTGCCTAGAGCAGTTGACTTCTCATAGAAAGCCCAAAAGTCAGAGAAATAAAATGTGATGGCAAATTGCAATGGTACTAAATCTCAAAAAAATACCACCCCAAAAATGTTATTGGTAGGACAAAAACTGAGTATTACAACAAAAAGTACAGGGAGACACTGTGACCAAATGGTTAAACTCAACATTATGAGTCATGGGTTAATCAACAGCCTGTGCCTCCTGATTTGATCCCTCATAACTCAGCCTTACCTGTGAGATACTCTTGTCAAAGGCAAAAACTGAACGTAAACACAGAGAAGCAGAAGACAAACCTCATCAGGAATACATGTCCATTCTACAAAACAGCTTATTTACACTTTATGAAAGTGTCAATACCAGAAAATACAAAGAAAGACTTAAGAATACTTTCACATTTTAGAATTGCATGCTATACATAAGATCACAAAATCTTGGAGAATCTTGAATTCTTCTTTGCTGTAAACAAGATACAATTGGGACTTTATGTGAAATGGCAATAAACTGTGTAGATTATATCAATGTTAAATTCTTTATTTTGATCATTTTAACATGGTCATGAAAGAAAATTTCTTGTTAACTGGAAATACTTAGAAATTTTAGAAATAATGTGTTATCATGACTGCTCAAACTTTTCAGAGCAAAACATAAATAAGCCTATACATATGTAAAAGAGAGAAATGACAAGAGTAAGACAATGACATTTTCATATATCTATAGTGATGTGTATATACAATATATATCTATATGTATGTACAAATACACAAAAAGAAAGAGAAGAAGGCAAAAAGTAAATGTGGAAAAATGCAAATATAAACAGAATCTGGGAAAAGTATTCAATTTTTTTGCAAATTTTAGCTGTTTATGAAATTAGGTCAAACATAAAATTTTTTTAAACAAAATAGCTCTTTGTAAAAAAAAATAAGCATAAAATCAGAGCCAGTGATTATTATTTGCGCAATTTATACAAATAGGTAAGAAAACCTTGTCATCATCAAAAGGTAATGAGAACTACCACATATGAACACAGGTCACAGTACTGTAATTTGGTTTGTAGCATAAATTTCTCAGGGTAATGACCTGGTTCAGAGTTCTTAACCTTCAGATTTTAATGAGCCCAATAAAATCTCCCATCTTGTGGAATCAATGTGAGGAAAAAATGAGCAAACATACATGCTTAAAACAGTTCCCCCAAAATGATAAAGCATTTTATAAAAGCTGAGTATGTCTGCACCAACTTAAAGAAAATGTCACCAAGCTAATTGTACTATGTCAGAAATTATATTAATTTCAAAATCTGTAATTGATCCAGATGCAGTGGCAAACAACATAAGTCCAGCACTCAGGAAGCAAAGACAGGACTATAGTAAATTCAAGTTCAGCCCAGACTATATAGCATCATCTTGTCTCAAAATTATTAAAACAAAAACAAACTAAAATATATAATTAATTCCTTCTGTAATGTGTTCACTCCATTCTTTACTTCATCTAGCATTGTAATACATGCTGAGGAATTACATGTGAGTTTATTTTCTGAAGAGAAACCAAATAATAAAAAACCTTTTTAGTAAAACATATAGCATGTTAGTTTAAGCTGCTAACAATTATTGGAACAACTTATTTATATCTGCACTATAAGATATTGAATATTAGGAGAATGGTGATAGAGAAAGAGTAAGTATAAGTAATGAGGGGGTTAATTTGATTAAAGTATGAAATTATACAGGACTAAAGTACTAAGACAAAACACCCCTTGGACTATCAAAATACATTTTTAAAAATTGAAGGACCGGAGTACAAAATATGTCATTTCCAGAGGTGGGTACCAGTGGAAGGGAGGGGGAATAAGGAAAGAGTGAATGGGGATATTGTGGTTTTGTATTCATGTATGAAAATGGAATTAAACCTGTTGAAATAGTTATAAAAAGAGGATAGGGGAATGAGGAGGAATGATGGAGGGGGTAAATCATCTAACTAATATGTATTTTAAGAACATATGTAAATATCACAATGTATCCCCCTGCAGAATTATCATATGATAAAATAAAATTTAAAAATTGAAGAGTTAACATTACATGTATCAGAGATAAGGAATGTAGAGTGTGAGTTTTTTAAAGGAGATCAGTTAAGGATAAATATATAAAGCTCAACAAAATGCTATCCAAACAAAAATATAAACTTTTAACTTCTAAAATTCAATGAGAAATCCTTGCAATAGAACCAACAGAAATGGGCAATTTAAAAGCAATAAAACATTTCCCTAGCAACAGCTCACTCTAAACATGCAGAGATGTATCCAATGCATAAAACCCTATAATATAATGGGTAAATTATGTCATAGAATAAATACATGTCAGAATAAAATAGTGTGATGGCATAGACAACCAATTACAAGTCATGTCAAATATTATACCATTATAAACTTTTAAATTTTCCAATAAAATTAAAACTGAAGTAAATTTTAGCTATTACTACAATTATTTCATATTATACTGAATGTATCTACCAATCTACTAATTTAACAAGGGAAATAAATTAGTAGAGTTAAAATTTGAAGAGAAAGAAATGCAGATACAGTAAAAGTTACACAAGTATACTCTTGGATGAGGTGGGGGAGGGGAGGAGAGGGTGATGGTCAGAGTAGAGAAATGACCCCAAACAATGTATGCACATTTGAAAAAATGAATAGAAAAAAAGCAATTCCTAAACTTAAAAACAAAGCATAAGCATAATATTCATAAAGTTGGTAAAAGAAATGCAAAGAGAATTGGTGAGGCAACAAACTAGGTAAATCTGTAAGAAAATAATTTAACTGTAAATCTTGCTGTGATATACCTCACAGGCAGAAAGAACTGCAAAGGAATTCCAATTGCATCCTGTTGTTATCATATTTTATTTAGATTTGGGTTTTGTTTTTCAATCAATTCAGTTCTGTTGTTAACATATTTTATTTAGATTTGGGTTTTGTTTGTTTTTCAATCAATTCAGTTCTATTGATGTTTCATAGACAAATAGGTTTCATACATGCTTTGGGTATACAATATGACATATATACACACATACATGTACATACATGTGTGTGTATAAATGATAATAGATAGATGGATGTATATAGTGCCATGATCACCATTACTAGCTTAATAAATGTGTCCATCAATTGCAAAGTTCTTTTTTTTTTGGTGTAAGCATACTTAGGATCTATCTTCTTACAAATTCAAGTATTCAATGCACTATCCTTCACTATAGCTATCATACTGTGTATTAGACTACAGAAATCATTTATCTTGCAGAATGAAACTTTATACTCTATGCACAATGTATCATTGTCTTCAAAACTACAGCCCACGAAAACCACAATTCTCTCTACTCCTATGAGTGTGACTTTTAAATTCACATATAAAGGGCATCATGCAGGGTTTGTCGCTTTGTATCTGGATTATATCATTAGAATCATTTCTTCAAGTTCAACTTTGTTGTCATGTATGACATGAGTACTTACTTGAAAAAGTTTAAAAGTTGAATTCAGTGTCTGTTTTTGAAACTAGCACTGGGGGACCAGTGAGGAATGGCTAGGAGATTAATTCTATTGTTTTGTCATTCTGAAGGGTTCTAATTTTAGTGTTATTATCTACTACACTTTCCATTTTTATTTTAAAAAGTAAATTAACTCACTAATATTTCATATGTGGTTAAAATGAAATTACATAAATATAATGGTGTAGGTAGCATTTAAATGTTTACTATAATAAAAAGAATCAAGAAAAGAAAATCATAAAACAAGGATGATAATAAAAATTTAAAAAATAGATTAAATCAGTATAAAGCAATAAAAATTTCATTCATTAATTTATTGCATATATTCAAGGACTCCCTACAATATGTGTAATGCACTATTCTAAGAGGTAATAAACAAGACATTAGAGAGAATGCATTATAAACAGGAAATATTAATGGAACAAATGAAGAAGCCATTCATTAATTGAAATACTTTGATGGAAGGGAAGTTAGCATTAGATTATTAAAAATATGAATATGATCAAAGTAACTTATATGCATGTATACAATCCATCAGAATAATGAAACACATTAAAATTTGTAAAATGCGGGAAAGAGGATAAGAAAGAGTAATAGAAGGGACAAATTTTTTAAATCACATTATATACATATATGGACATATCACAAACTCTTTAGTATAATCGATGTATACAAATAGAAAAAAGACATTTGAATCCTCAGTAGACAGCATTAATGTCAAATGACTCTTATCATAGTGGATGGCTCATTTACTCCTGACATAAATTTTTTTCTACAGAGCTTCTTCATAGCATTTGTCATCTCTGAGTTTCTAAGAGTGTAGATTAATGGGTTCAACATAGGTGTTATGACTGTATAAAACACACTCAATGATTTGTCAGTTGGAAAAGTCTTGGCAGGTCTGGCATACATGAAAATGCAGGGACCAAAAAAGCAGACAACCACTGCAATATGGGAGCCACAGGTTGAGAGAGCTTTCCTCCTCCCTTCCTGACTAAGGTTCTTTAGAGAGTACAAGATGACACCATAAGAGATGAGTAAGAGCAGAAACACAATCACACACATCAGTCCACCATTGACCACCACTAAAATGCCAATGACATAGGTGTCAACACAGACAAGTTCCAATAAAGGGTACATGTCACACATAAAATGATCAATGACATTTGGGCCACAGAATGGGAGCCCATAAATAGTGACAAGTTGAATAACAGAGTGCAAAAACCCTCCAACCCAAGACACTATGAGTAACACAACACACATCCTTTGCTTCATGATAACCAGATAATGCAAAGGCTTACAGATGGCCACATAGCGGTCATAGGCCATCACCAATAGAAGACAGATCTCTGATCCACCAAAGAGGTGTTCTGTAAACAGCTGAATCATACAAGACTTGAAAGATATGGTACTATTCTCAAAACACAAGTCTGACAACAATTGTGGAGAAATGGTTGATGAGTAAATAATATCCAAAAAAGATAAACTAGCAAGAAAGAAGTACATCGGTGAGGCCAGGTTTTGACTGAGAGTTATAGTCATGATAGTGAGCAGATTTCCCACGAAACTCAAAATGTAGAACAGCAAGAATATAACAAAAAGTATTTTCTGTTCCTTTGGATTCTGAGTGAGGCCCATGAGAACAAAATAAGTGACATTGTTCCTTGGTTCCATGTGTTTTTTACTGGGGCTGATTTCAGCAGTTTACCTACAAAACAATGAAAATATTTATAGAAACATTATAATCTTAATCTTTGTATATCCACTAAAACATATATGAAGCATATATTTCTATCAAACAACTTGCCATAGATATCTGAATTACCAAGTTGACTAATACAAATTCTGGTCACTAATATTGATACATAATGATGGGGAAGACAATTAAGATGAAGTCCTAAGTGTCAGTAGAAATATCATGCTATGCTATGGGTTTGAAGAATTTATATATCAACTGGAATCTGGCAAGGTTGCTCTGAAAAACCAACACTTTAGATGACTTTAAAGGAGAAGTAAGATGAAAAGAAGAAAGAAAGAATACACCATGTATAAAGTCATAAAGTGTAATAATGAAAACTCACTTACAGTAATTTACATACATATTGGTAATGGGTAGAACAAATTATGAATGTAAAAACATGGACCAGATGTCACAGAATTTCTAGCACTGCTACTTTAAAGCAATGATTACAGGGGTGGGGGCATGACTCAAGTAGTATAGCAACTGCCTGGCATACAGAAGGCCCTGAGTTCAAACCCCAGTACCACCAAAATTAAACAAATAAATAATTAAATTAATTAACTAAAATGATTGTCTTTCATCCTCTTTCCAATAACATGTTCCTCATTTCCATTTGAGACCTCAACCACAAGTATATCAGCATCCAAATTTCTAAGAACACTCTGTTCATGATGATATATGTATTCTCTCGGACAACAGATGACTTCTCTGTAGTTCTCTTTATTTTCTGAGCCCTTACAAAAACCACCTTTCAATGACCATACTTCTACCAACAATCTATTTCTTCAAGGCAATCTGGGTCTTTTTACCATTAGGCCCTACAGGTTTCTGGGTCTACCAATTACATTCTCCCAGAGTTACCAGCACATATTAAGACACTTGTTTCAGCAGCACTCCCACTTCCCAGTACCAAAAGCTAAGATCTTTTGTTAGAGCTGTTGTAACAAAGTAGCAGCACCCAGGTGGTTAAACAACAACACTGTGTTCTCTCAGAAATTTTTATGCTAAAAGTTCAATATCAATCATAGACACTATTGCTTCATTCACAAGACTAAGCAAGAAGAAGCTGTTCTATTCCTCTCTCCTTGGATTATAGATAACTAATTTATATTCATGTGGCATTCTCCCTGAATGCAAATTTCCACTTCTAATAAGGAACCAGTCACACAGGATTATGGTCCATCTTAATGAATTTTAACTTGATGATCACTGTTAAAAACCCCGTCCCTAAATAAAGTCACATTCTGAAGTCCTGGAAGTTAGGGCTCTAACTTGGGACTCTTGGTGAGGCAGGCCAGAACCAGGACTCTTAAAACATATACGAACTTTCTCTTTCTCTCTCTCTCTCTCTCTCTCTTGTAAATATGTACAGATTATTCACACCTCAGCCTCAGCCAGAGGACAGCTGGAACCACCACTACAGACCAGGGACCAGCCAAACTCCTCCTCACTTAGCAATTATTGGTGATCAAACTTAGCAATTATTGGTGATCAAGAATTGCTCAAGCTTTCCCTTCCCATAGGTTAGTGTAGGCTCAAAAATCACCTGGGTACAAGAAGAGCTCACTCTCCTTCCAACTCATCCCTGGCCCATTATGGCTATTTCTAACATTTTCCATAACAGATAATAAATTTTGCTATCAACATTACTACATCCACATATCCTGCCTGGATGCATTCACATGGGATATAAGGATCTGAATTTTCTGTTTTAGATAATAAAACCATAACAACTTTTTGTGACCATGTTGTATGAATGGTAACTCTCACAGTTGCAGACATACAAAACAGTCATTCAAATCTCTTTTTATTGTCTTTACTTTGATCTTACTAACATATAAATGCATAAAATATAAAAGAAGTGGTTATAAAACACTTACATTTTGTCATGTTGACTGAATAATGCAGTATTCCATGCATCATAGAATAACCACTATCTCATATACAGACAGAGTCTACACTAGTAGTCATGTCATCTGAGGACAGAAATCTAACAAAACACCTTTCACAATGAATGTTCTACTTCTCCAGATAGAAGATAACTCCTAATCATATAACATGGCTGATAACTAAATTTTCTTTAATATTTAAGATATATTCATGGCATGCATTATGTACAACCTGACCAGCACATTTACATGCAGAAGTATTTTTTTTAATATTTTGGTTCTTATTAACTCAGGTTACCTCATTTCCTATGTAATGAAAAATTCACCCAATTACAAAACATGGTTTCCTCCACCAGCTGTTATAGATGTACCTTTTAGGAGTTTGTTTATAATTTGAAGGCAGACTTTTTACCTCACTCTCAAAGAGCTGGATGGAAATCCTTCTTCCACCCAGTATGTACGGAGAAGCCACAAAAACTGTATTATTCCTTGTGGATAAATCCTTTTAAATATTTCAGAAAATCATTGCTTTCATTGCAGTTCTATTTCAAAGGAACTGTGTCCTACAAACAGAAAAATTAATATTTTCCATATTAGGAAAATATATCAAGACTGCAAACAAACCCTATGCCCACATAAGAAGATAAAAACTATTCTTTTTAGTCGGCAAGGTTTTGTCTCACAAGTTCATCTCTAATAACTTCAATAAAGAATAAGTACCATCCAGCTGATAAGCCCTTTTCCTGTCTTATGTTGGTATAACCAAATACTTGAGAACTTGACAGATCATTTGCATGCATTTTCAGATCATGCTTTAAGCCTAAAATACCTTCTGAAATAATTATGTCAGTTACAATGGTGACAGTATCTTCTATCTGACAGGGGGAAAAGTAGTCAGTGAAGATGTTATTCCTCATAACAGCATTAATCATAGACTCCTGCAATTGGCATGTGTCCAAGATGGATTCTTCCTTAATTAAATTCACTGGGAATTCTCTTCAATTTGAAAAGTATATATATATGTAAAGATACAGTTAAATAAATCACATGACTTAGAATCCAGAATATGAAAAAGTAAAAAATTGTTTCAGAAATATTTTGAAACAATTAGTAATGAAGAATAAAACATCAGCCCAGTTTATTTGTTCAAGGAAATGAATTTGTTATTTGCCTGGACAAATTATTTTTACTTTTACCTAATACTTGATTTGTTATTTCTAAAAGATGTACATAGTTATAGAAACCATTCATTTTTGCTAAAAAAATTACAAAGATTTATTTTGTTTCAGGTTCTATGTTATCAATTTGATACAATAGATGATAAGACAAAAAAATCAGGATGTAGTCCTCCCTACATTGGCTTTATATCTTGTAACAGATACAAAAAATAAAAATGGGAACAACTTGAAAAAGTAATTATAATCCCTGATCAGTATAAATTAGATAACCATTAAGGGATTATGACAGAAAATAATGCTGAGATAACCTGTAACTTATCTAATCAAAGAATGCCTATTTTAAGGGCAATAGTTAAGCTGAAATCCAAATATGAGAAGTCAAGCATATAGGAAATACTGTTATGCAGAAAGATCCAACACCGAGATGAGTGAGACAAGTTCTATACTAGGAAAGATAGTTTAATGTGAAGGGAAAGGATAGGAAATAAGAAAGGGGAAGTATAAAATAAAGGATTAAAGCAAAGAAATTTGGATTACATTTAAAGTTCTTCTGATTTGAGAGTACAGAGGACTTCCAGTTAGTGGTCCAGAAAGAATTCCAGACACACTAATTAGCAACTCAAATTCAGTAATGGAGAAAAATAATTATACATTGGTACCTACTGAGTTTTATTTCAGGTATGCATGGCTGGCTTAGCATACAAAGATCAATCAATGTGATCCATTAGACCAAAAGATCAAGAAGAAAAATCATATTTACATCAATAGACGTAGTAAAGTAGCTAATTAAATTTAACACCCTTCCTCACAAAAACACTTAGTAAGACAAGAATATAAGAAAATTTTCTAAATTTATAAAGGTATTTATTTACCTTTATAGTATAAACAACTGAACTCAATATTTGGAAGCAAACAGTATGGGTGCATAAATTTTCAGTGGGTAATGGATACATAAACTATGGTACATCCAAACAATGAAATGGTGTTTGTTACCAAAAAAACAGGTAACAAGCAAAAAAAGACCAAGAAAATTTAAATATATGTTATCAAGTGAATAAAACTGAACTTAAAAGAATGTATACTACATAGTTTCACCTACATGACTTTCAGGAAAAGGAAAAAGTATGGAGACATTTAAAAGATCAGTAGTTGTAACCAGGTGTGGGGAAAGACAAACAGGTGGAACACACAATTTTTATATTTTAGTGAAATTATTTCATGTGATGCTACAATAGTGGATGCATGTCATACATTTTTCCAAGCCCATAAAAATACAAATCCAAATGCCAACCCTGATGCAAACTTTTGAAGATAATGCTGTTATATTAGGTTAACCAACAGAACCACTAGGTTATAGAACATTGACAGTGGGTGTATGGTTTGACTGTGTCCAGTAAGTCTCATGTATGAGAAGCAGTGCAACAGAATTTAGAGATGACACATTTTTTTTTTGCTGTACTGGTGATTGAACTCAGGGCCTCCCATTTGCTAGTCAAGTGCTTGAGCGACTCTGCCAGCTCCAGAGGTGAGACTTTTTAAAAGATGATGAGTTCATGAGGGTTCCGTTTTCATAAATGAATCAATGCTGTTATTATATAAATGGGTCATCAAGAGAGTGAGTTCCTGATAAAAGCAAGTTTGATTCTCTCACTCTTGCCCTCTCTTGCCCTACTGCCTTCTACCATCATGGTATGACATAGCACGAAAGCTCTCTCCAAATTTTAATGCCATGTTCTCTGACATTCCAGCCTTCTGAATAAGGATACAAATATATCTCTGTTTTTTATAAAGTTATCAGTCTCAAGCTTTGGTTGTAGCAACAGAAAATGGATGAAGTGGAGGAGCTATGCATGTGGGGACAGAGGTTGTAAAGAAACCCTCCCTCTGTACATTCTGTTAAAATTTAGGTGGTCTAAAACTGCTCTGAAAAATAAATTATATTATTATAAAATAAAAGCTTGAGAAGCATTCAGAGTAAAGAAGCACAACATTGAAGATGAGCTTTTTAGAATGGCTATCATCAAGGAGAATGATGGAGGGGATGAATTTAACTATGATAATTTTGTAAGCACTTTTATAAATGTCACAATGTGCCTTTAGTACAACAATAATATGACAACTAAATTGTAAAATAAATAAATAAAATCTCCACCCAAAAAAGAAACTTAAAAGACATGAAAAAAAAAAAGCAAAGGCTGATGAAGGATGAAGTTATGGTGGAAGAAGGAAAAGGAGCACTTAACATCTGTCGGTGGGGTTGTAAATTAGTACAGGCACTATGAAAATCAGTTTGGAAATTAAAAAAAGTTAAAAATACACTTACCATATTATCCAGCAATATCACTTCTGAGTGTATATCTGAAAGTATCAAAGTCAATTTACTATAGAAATACCTGAATACCCATGCCTATTCCAGAACTATGCTTGATATCCAAGTTATAGAGTTAGCATATGTGCCTATCCACAGATGAAAGGATAAAAAAAGTAAGTGCTGGCAGACTGGCTGAAGAGGTAGAGCAACTGCCTGCAAGTGTGAGGCCCTGAGTTCAAACCCCAGTGCTATGAAAAGGACAAAGTGAGTTTTATATATATATATGTATGTTTTATTCAACCATAAAGAAAAAGAAAATCTTGTCATTTGGAGGAAAATGCAAAAAAAAATCTGAATAGAACTACAGATCACCATGTTATACAAAATAAGCCAGGCTCAAAACACCAATGATTCATGTTTTCTCTCATATGTGGAACTGAATGTGGAAGGGTCATGAAAATTAAAGGGGACTATGAGGAATACTGATGGGGGAAGAAGTGGAAGAAGGAGGGGACATAAGAGTTAGTAGAGGGGTTAATAGGATCAAAGTAAATGACATGCATATGTAAAAATATCACAGTCAATTCTATTACTTTGGGAAATTAATACATTCTAATAAAATTAGTTTGGGAAAAAATCAGCAATCACAGATGACAGGTAAAAGGCATTAATGATCAAATCATGGAAAATGCATATAAAGAATTTTATATCCGTGAAATAATCAAATTTGATTGAACAATGTGAATTAAAGAAGACAAATGAACCATAATTCTTTAAACAAATTATCAAAAATCATAGTATTAAAAAGGGCAGTTTTGTGAGAATGTGGGAAAAAAAGGGATTCTCATTGATTGTGAGCACTAGTGCATCATTCAACAAGATCACAGATAGCATTTTGGCAATAACTATGAAAGCCAACATTTAAATACATACACTAATTGACTCATCAACACAGCTTCTAGGAACACTCATTTAAACTTATTCATGAGTTTGCTATAGAATTACTTGCTATAAAACAAAACTGGGAGCAACTAGAATGTATACATCAATTTTAGTACACCTTTATCAGGAATATTACATAATAAAGGGGAAATTGAAAATGAATTAGATCTATGTAAATTATTATAAAGATCTTCAAGATACTGAGGAGTAAATGCAAGCTTCTGTACAAAGACAGATGACCCCTCATGCATATATGTAAATATACTTGTGTTTGTCAAGAATAAATACTTGAAGAATCTTAGAAACACCATGCCATGCTTGCATTTCACTTGGAGACTCTGGTGGAGGACAAGTAGGGTTTTTTCCCTGAACTTTTATTATTTTATATGGGTTCTATTGTTAATATTTATTATTATCATTATACCCTGCATTCTATATTTTAAAAAGTAAAGCTGTTATACCAATTTCAATGCAATCCAATTGAAATCAAATAAAACATAGTGTTTAATATTACATATTAGACTAATATAATTAAAAAAGAATGAAAAGTAAAGAAAATAATCTAACAACAAAACAAAGAATGGCAAAGTAAGTAACAAAATAAATGAATTACTTACAATGAAATTTAAGGTTTTGTCCCTCTTGAAAACAATGGCAGGGCAGCTACAGAAGGCCAAGGAATATAAACCAGAGAAAGCCAAAAGCCAACTGAAGTAGTTCCTGAATGAGATGTTAATCTTGTTTGCAATTATTTGAAGGGGAGAAACCATCTGGATCAGGAAGTTGCAATTAAAGTATTGGCTAAGGCATAAAGAAACAATAGTCAGATCCAAGACAGTGACCAGCAGGCAGAAGCAGACAGTGTGAGCTCCACGAATCAAAAACCTTTCTGAGATGCTGGAACCACACTTGGAGGAAATACAGCACCAAGGAGAATCAAAACTTCGACACCCTGAACCCCTAGCCCACAGAAAGCTTCTCCATGCCACGTTACGCTGAGAAAACAGGAGGGCTGCCAAAGTCGCCAGACACCAGCTCTAAACCTGCTTGAGAGACATTCAGCAGACCAAACAGGTCAGTGCCAAGCATCATGCAGTATCCCCCAGCCACCCCTGGGATAAACCAGCATAGCCCACTGGGCAGACTGACCACACACACACACACACACACACACACACACACACACGAAAAAAAAAACCTGAATAAACAACAAACTGAAAACTAGCACACAGCAGAGGGGGCAGGAAGCTGAAAGTGCACCAGAGAAGGGGGGAGGAGCAAGGAGATGATCTCAGCACAAACCTTCAGTAAACAAAAGCTGGAAGGGCAGGAGAGTAAACAGTGGGTGGGTAATAAGCCAATGCCTGAAAAAGGGTCCACAAAGCTCATTTCCTGAGCCAGTGAACAACATCCAAAGTCAAACAGCCCTGCAAAATTAAAAAACAAACAGCAAACCACCACAACATGCTGACAGTAGGGGTCCTGCTGACAGATCACTGACCTTGCCCCAGAGAAAGGGGCAAGGCAAAGAAACAAGTCCCCAGTAATCAAGCACAGTGAAAAGCCAACTCCAAAGCAGGACAACATACAAACTCAAACTGCCACACCTCACTGAGGGAGGAGCTGACCAAACAGCTGCCACTGAAATACAGAAGCAGAAAAGAAAACACTACCCAACCACAAGGGGAGACTATGACAGAATTTTGGCTTAAATACCAACACCAAGACTGGATGATGGAGGATTAACACCACAACTTAAAGGAAGACAAAAATTCTATTGTTCCTGAACCTGGAATTTGTTTGTTTGTTTGTTTGTTTTGCTTCTTATTTGTTTGTGTTTGTTTCTTCATCTCTTCCCATTGATTTCTTTGGGGGTTTGGGTTTTTTTTTTTCTTTTGGGGTTTTTTTTGTTAGTTTTACTATTGTGAATTAGTTAACACTACATTACACACAGACAGGGACATAAATAGCACACACCCTTAGCTAAAAACCCAATGCAGCCAAAAAACAAAATTAAACCAAGGGAAAGAAAGCAGGTGACTGAAATCACCAAGTAGCCTATCAAAAACATAGTGGCACAGTACCAAGTGGAGCAATGGGAAGACAAAAAAGGGATGGAAATCATTCTCCCCCCAAAAATAATTTAATACAAGATTCAGAGATAAATGAAGAAAACAGATGCCCAGTCCCAGAGTCCAACAAAACAAAGATAAATGATGCCAAGGAACCCAACACCCACAAAAATTACCTTAAAGAAGAAATTCTGCAAATAATCACTGAGAATATCATGGAGATGTTACCAGACATGGTTAACCAAACGTACAAGAGGCACAAAGCAAGTGTCAGCCACTATAAGAAAACAGAAATAATCCCATGCATTCTATTTGATCACAATGCATTAAAACCAGAAATCAACAACAAAAACAACAGTAAAAAACATGCAAACATTTGGAAGCTGAACAACATATTGCTCAATGATCAGTGGGACATTGTTGATATAAAAAAAGGAAATTAAAATGCTCCTGGAAGTTAATGAAAATGAAAACACGACCTACCAGAACCTGTGGGACACAGCAAAGGCAGTCCTAAGAGGAAAGTATAAAGCCATGAGTGCATATGTTAAAAGGACACAAAGATTTCAAATCAATGACTTAATGCTACATCTCAAACTCCTAGAAAAACAAGAACAAGAAAAACCCAAGACAAGCAGAAGGAGAGAAATAATAAAAATAAGGGCCAAAACTAATGAAATAGAAACAAAAAAAACATACAAAGAATCAATGAAACAATAAGCTGGTTCTCTAAAAAATAAACAATACTGACAGACTCCTGGCAAACCTGACTAAAATGAGGAGAGAAAAAAACCAAATCAGAAAATCAGAAATGAAAAAAGGGAGATAAAACAAAAATCTAAGGAATCATCAGAGACTACTTTAAGAACCTATATTTTATAAATTTGAAAATCTTGGAGAAATGGACAAATTTCTAGATAATTTTGTCCATCCAAAATTGAACCAAGAGGATATTAATCACCTGAACAGATCTATAACACAAAATGAAATTAAAGCAACAATGCAGCAATAAAGAGTTTCCCAAGAAGAAAAGTCCAGGAACTGAGGAATTCTCTGATGAATTCTAACAGACTTTAAAGAAAAACTAATACCACTGTCCTTAAACTTTTCCAAAAAATAAAAAGGGAAGGAACACTGTCTAACTCATTCTATGAAGCCAGTATTACACTCATCCCAAAACCAGACAAGGGTACCTCCAAAAAGGAGAACTATAGGCCAATCTCCTTAATGAACATTGATGCAAAAAACTCAATAAAATAATGCCAACCTGAATCCAAGAACACATCAGAAAGATCATTCACCATGACCAAGTTGGCTTCATCCCAGGGATGCAGGGGTATTTCAACATATACAAATCTATAAATGTAATACAGCACATCAATAGAAGCAAAGACAGAACCACTTGATCATCTCAATAGATGCAGAAAAAGCCTGTGATATGATCTAACACCACCTCATGATAAAATCTCTAAGAAAATCAGGAATAGAAGGAATGTACCTCAACACTGTACAGAGTATATATGACAAACCTATAGCCAATATCATACTTAATGGAGAAAATCTGAAGCCATTTCCCCTAAAATCAGGAACAAGACAAAGGTGCCCACTATCCCCACTCCTATTCAACATAGTCCTGGAATTCCTAGCCAGAGCAATTAGTCAAGAAGAACAAATAACAACTATACAAATAGGTAAAGAAACTGTCAAAATATCCCTATTTGCAGATGACATGATCCTATATCTTAAAGACCCAAAAAAATTCTACCCCAAAACTCCTAGATACCATAAACAGTAGAGCAAGGTGGCAGGATACAAAATCAACTCACAAAAATCATTAGCTTTCTATACACCTACAACAGAGAATTTCAGAAAACATATATGGAAAAAAATCCATTTTCAAAGGCCTCAAAAAAAATCAAATACCTAGGAAAACTTAACAAAGGATGTGAATGATCTCTACAAGGAGAAATACAAACCCCTGAAGAAAGAGATCAATGAAGATGACAGAATGTGGAAAGATCTACCATGCTCATGGGTTGGTAGAATCAACATAGCAAAAGTGGCTACACTACCAAAAGCAATCTACATTTTTAATGCAATTCCCATCAAAATTCCAATGGCATTCATCACAGAGATTGAAAAATCTACCGTAAGATTCATTTGGAAACACAAGAGACCTCAAATGGCCAAGGCAATATTCAGCAAAAAGAGCAGTGTTGGAGGGATCACAATACCTGACTTCAAACTATATTACAAAGCAATAGCAATAAAAACAGCACAGTATTGTCAAAAAGAAAAAACAGACATGAAGGCCAGTGGAACGGAATAGAGGACCCAGATATGAATACACAGCTATGCCCACCTTATTTTTGACAAAGGTGCCAAAACATATGACAGAGAAAATACAGCATCTTCAACAAGTGTTCCTGGAAAAAGTGGTTATCTGCCTGCAAAAAACTGAAACTAAATCTATGTTTATCACCCTATACTACTATCAACTCAAAATGGATCATGGACCTTAATATCATATTCAAAACTCTGAAGCTAGTACAGAAAGGAGCAGGGAATACTCTGAAAGCAATAGGTGTAGGCAAGGACTTCCTCAGCAGAATGCCAGCAGCTGAGCAACTAAGAGAAAGGATGGACAAATGGGACTTCATAAAACTAATTAGCCTCTGTACAACAAAAGAAATGGTCTCTAAACTGAAGAGACCACCCACAGAGTGGAAGAAAATATTTTCCAGATATACATCAGACAAAGGACTGATAACCAAAATATATAGGGAACTCAAAAAACTAAACTCTCCCCAAATCAGTGAACCAATAAGGAAATAGGCAACTGAACTAAACAAAACTTTTTCAAAAGAAGAAATTCAAATGGCCAAAAAACACATGAAAGAATGCTCACCATCTCTGGCCATAAAAGAAATGGAAATCAAAACCACACTAAGATTCCACCTCACCCCTGTTAGAATAGCTATCACCAAAAGCACCACCAACCAACAGGTGTTGGCGAAGATGTGGGAACAAAAGGAACCCTCATACACTGCTGGTGGGAATGAAAGTTAGTGCAACCACTCTGGAAAACAATATGGAGGGTTCTTAAAAAACTAACATAGATCTGCCATACAATCCAGCAATCCCACTCCTAGGGATATACCCAAAGGAATGTGACTCAGGTTATTCCAGAGGCACCTGCACACCCTGTTTATTGCAGCACTATTCACAATAGCCAAGTTATGGAAATAGCCGAGATGCCCCACTACTGATGAATGGATTAAGAAAAAGTGGTATCTATACACAATGGAGTTTTACTCAGCCATGAAAAATGAAATCTTATCATTCACAAGTAAACAGATGGAACTGGAAAACATCATCCTGAGCGAGGTTAGCCAGGCTCAGAAAACCAAAAATCATATGTTTTCCCTCATATGTGGACTTTAGATTAGGGAAAAGGCAGTAATGTTGTTGGACTTGTGTCACAGGCTAAGGGAACAGCACATGTGGAAGGAATGGGGATAGGTAGAAAACCCAAAACATGAAAGTGTTTAATGTCCCCACCGCAGAGAGCTAATACAGTAACCTTCAAGTGACAGAGGTCAATATGGGAAGGTGGACAGGAAGTAGTGAAGAGGTCAGGTAGAGATGAATCAGTTCGGGTTGTAATACACTTGTGCATGGAAGCAATGCTAGGAATCTCTCTATATAGTTATCCTTTTCTCAACTATCAAAAATGCTATGTCTTTCTTATTATTGCATATGTCCTTTCTTCAACAAAATTGGAGAAAAGGGCTGAACATTTTCTGCCTGAAAGCAAGGGGTTTTGTGGGGGAGAGGATAGGGGGTGAAAAATGATACAAACAATGTATGAATAAATGAATAGAGAAAAAAATGAAATTTATTAAAACTTAATTTAAGAGAAAAATATTTTAAATCAGTGTAGTTCAATTTTTCATTCAATAATTCATACACATATTATTTCTGACATTCTACCACACATTCATTACACTGTTCCAAATACACTGATAGCTTATATTATAGAACTTATTTCTACTGTGATTGGTATTACAAACACAAGGGTCATACTTTATACTTTTCATAAATGCTTTAAGAATAAGGGAATTAGCATCTGATTTGAGAAAATTTCTTGGTTTAAGGAACATATGCCCAACAGTTAAATGTCTATTCTAATGGTAGGTGACTCATTTATTTACTACCTGAAGTGACTTTTCTTTGCGAGAGTTTTTTCATGGCAGTTGTTATATCTGAGTTTTTAGGGTTTGTCATGGATGTTATGACATTCATATTATATAAATGTACAAATAGTATGTATTATTTGAATAAGGTATAATGCATATGGTACATCAGACTGGGGAAAAGCCTGGAATTTAAAAAAATGTGTTGAACTGGGTGCAATAGCTCAAGTGGTAGAGTACTTGCCTACCATGTGTGAAGCCCTGAGTTCAGTCCTTAGTACTGAAAATTAAGTATTGAAAATGTTTTGAGAACAACAGAAAACAACTTCTATGATTGTGAGAAAGCAATTTTCCCAACGAAAATGGCTAAAAGTTATACTGTGTTTTCTCCACAACAGAATGCTAAGTGAGGTAATGCATGTATAAATCGGCTAAATTGAACTACTCTATTATGAGTACATGCATCAAAATAGCATGTGAATGTAATAAATATGAACAGTTTTGTTGAACAATTATGTATATTTAAAATAACTAAAAATAAAGTTAAATCATACAGATGTTCTTATTCATTATGATAAGTGAAAACAGTGTATAAAAAACATGACACAAATAAAGAAGACATTGTGACCCATATAAAAATATGAATTACTGCACATGCTCCTAAAGAACTCCAACAATTCAATGGTAATTGGAAAACAACACATAAAAGTTTGGCAAAAGAGATAGATATTTCATATAAAATTGTAAGAACTAGATGCCTAATCATCATGTCAATATGCTCAACTTTCAGTAGCAATAAGGAAAATCAAACTCAGAGCATCTAACAGTCTTGTGCTCACCATTCCAATCACAAATATATCAACATCCTCACCAAGTGTTGGTGAGGATGTAGAGCCATGGAACTGTAATTCACTGCTGGTGGAAGAGCATCTTAAAATACAGCATTAGGAGAATGCAATCATCTGTATCAGGGAATATATAAACATCCTAATTAACATAAAATCTAAGTTATATATTTTATGACTACTTATACTTGTAGTTAAACTTTTTAAACTATGACTTTAAGAAGTTTAGCATTAGGATTACCTTAGGGCAAAGATATGGGAATGCATCACAAATGTACATACAAATAGTTTCAATGATTTTGATAATATTCTAGGTTATAGGAGACAAAATTTTAAACAAATTGCACATAGTATTGGATGTAACTAAAAATTTAGTTTAACATTTCAAAATAACAGAAGTTTTAAAATATATTTTTAGTCATAAAAGTAAACTTCTTTTATATCAGATCTCTAGACTTACTCATCTGACACATCTGCATCTGCTACTTTGTATCCTCTGGATAACAGGCAACTGTAAGAACATTGTGTGTATTGGGAGCTGATGACAAATAAATAGACTTTAGCTGCTCTTCCAACAAAGACAAAAATATGGGTATCTACGTGATGAGTAAATTTGTTCACTTTAGTAAAAATTTTATTATTTACAGATTTCACATACCATAGTGATGTACACCTTAAATGTGAATGGTAAAATTTACTTCAAAATTTGTACAAAGAAAACCACTATGAAACATAGGTGCTGGTTCCATATTGCAATGAAAGGAACTTTATCTTCTTGGAACATCCCAGATGTTCCAAGATGGCAACATATTTACAAAACTTCCTTTTTAGATAAGATCAAACAACATCTTGATTATACCAAAATGCATTCTTTTAAGTCTATAAAATATTCAAATTGAATACAACGTCCTAAGGAACATGATGCTTACCTAAAATAACACTTCCTTTACCTATTTCTTCTACATCAGGAAATCCAAAATAGAAATACCTACTCTTTGAAACTGGCAAATTTGCACATGCTGAGTACCGAGAAGTTATATAAAATATGCATATAAGTCAGCTTAGTATGACCTTCTAAAAACAAGTATCTATCCCATCACCAAGATCTAGAAACTGGTTTCATCGTCAAAACACTTTGCACCTAACAAACCTGTTCAATGACAGTGTCATTACTTGGAAACAATATCATACAGCATCCAAGTACCCTTAATGTAGACATTGCCAGAGAAGTGGTAGTAATCCTAAAACAAAGTTCAAAATGCAGGTACATAGATTTGTTTTATTAAGGGAATAATGGCCAATCTCAATTCAAAACCTCTTTTATAAAACTAAGAAATTTATCATGTAGCTGGATTCAATTCTCATAAATGTGGTTGATCAGAAATTTCCAAAATAATCTTTTATCTAATTGGTTGCAAGCAATAAGTCATTTTTTTCTAAGTTTCAATCCAATCTTAACTGAGAAAGATAAAGTTACAAGATTTGCTCCATTTTTTACTTATAATAAAACAAACCTTTTGCCTTTTCTTCTTCGACCAGAAATTTTGTATAACATTGATTCTAACCACAAAGGATAATTTATTCTGATTCTTTGATAGCTTTGAATATAGATAATCCATTAGTCAGAATACATTGAGTAGACTACATCATCCTTTGCTAAAATTTGCTGACTATATTTGCTTTAGAGTTGGTATTCTATTCAGTGTGGAGGCATTCTTATTCTATCTATACTTAACATTTTACACCAGAGTTTTGCCATACAATTTTTCATCTCTGAATTTCTCAAGGTGTATATTAAAGGATTTAACATAGGAGTAATAATTGTATAAAAAATGGTCACAAATTTATCAATTGGAAAGTTGGAAACAGGTCTAACATACATAAAAATACAGGGAACAAAAAAGAAGACAACAACAGTGATGTGTGAGCTGCAGGTTGACAGGGCTTTGCGCCTCCTTTCCTGACTGTGAGTCTTAAGAGAGTTTAAGATAATTCCATAGGAGATTAGGAGAAGGATAAAGACCAACATACAGATTGCCCCACCATTAGCAACCACCGTGAGGCCAATGAAATAGGTGTCAGTGCATGCAAGTTTTAGTAATGGGTACATGTCACAGATGAAGTGGTCAATGACATTGGGACCACAGAAAGGGAGACTATACACAAAAACAAGCTGAATCACAGAGTGTACAAAACCTCCAGCCCAGGCCAACAACAACAGGAGGATACAAACCTTTCTATTCATGATAGTCAAATAATGCAATGGCTTACAGATGGCCACATAGCGATCGTAGGCCATCATCACCAGAAGGAAGATCTCAGCACCACCAAAGAAATGGCCTATAAAGAGTTGGCCCATACAAGCTGAAAAGGAAATGTTCTTGTTCTCAGAGAGCAAGTCTATAATCATCCTGGGTGAAACAGAAGTGGAAAAAACAGCATCCATGAGTGACAGATAGGCAAGGAAGAAGTACATTGGGGAGCCCAAAGAGGGGCTGGCAATGACAGTCACCACAATGAGCAGGTTCCCCACCATTGTCACAATGTAGCTAAATAAAAACAGGACAAATAATGCTTTCTGTCCATCAGGATTCTGAGTGAGTCCCAGGAAGACAAATTCTGTGACATTGTTTCTCTGTCCCATTTACTCTTCTCTCATGATTGCTTCAGAGATGAGAGCTTAGGAGAGCAGAACCTGCAATGAAACTGTGAACAAGAGTAGGGTATCTTAAGTTAAGGATCACATCATCATTGCATCTTCTACATAGTGAACCCACACCAAATATTTCATTAACATCTTCTGAGTTCCTCTTCCAGTGAGCTAAATAGAAGTGTTTTGAATAATTATATTTCCCATGGATTTTCTGTTTAGCTTACAGGTACAAGGTTCTATGTCTAGCTCTCAGTGAATCTCATAGAGAAGAATAGTCAAAGGTATTTCACTGATTCATACATTTAAAACAGTTTACTCAAAATGTGTTACAGATGTCAGCAAATACAGGGACTATATTTCTCCTTTTAGGAAATCTATTATATAATTTTGACAATAAACCCTAAATATATCAACTAACACAGATTCAGTCCTTCAACTTCTTGTATTTGTGGAGAGTCAGTTTATGTCTATAATACCAAAAATAGTACCTGTCCTGTAGTGTCTTTTTCAATCCTATGCCCTGAACTGTTACATGTATGTTCTACATGTTTCTAAGGATTTTCAGTCTTCATATGCCTCTTATTAAATCTCAAATCTGGATTTTAAACTGTATCAGATAACTCCAATATTAGCACATTGTTGCTGGTAACAATTAGTTCATCTGACTCTAACTCTCACCTTCTTTAGGAGCTATAATTCTCTCCATTTTATCTGAGCCTACATCAATTTATAACACACTTACATTCACTATTATGATTTTTAGCAAATATTTTAAGCTTATCTGAACTCTCCTTGACTGTCATCAACTGCTAAATCAGCAACTAGTAAACTTTTTATTGAAGAATATAGAAAGTGACAAAAGAAATAGAAAACAGTGGACCTTGGTTTTACACATGAGGCATTCTAGATATAAAGAGTGTTCAAAATAGAACTACCATGTCTAGATTCCAAAAAGTAGCATATTCAAGTGAAAAGGCATAGATTTGGGTCATTTTCTAAAAATGTAATTACAAATGTCAGCTTCCACTTTGTAAATAAATGCAAACTGGATATCAATCCTTTCCAGCCCACCTATCTGCCACACTATTCATTAAGACTTACCTTTTTATACTGTGGACATTTTTTCTTTTTTCACATTTTTGACATTCAAACAACAATTTCCAAGCTTATTACTGTTTCTTTAAAATGCTATCCACTGGGGTTAGGGGTGTGGCTCAAGTGGTAGAACACCTGCCTAGCAAACTTGAGGCCCTGAGTTCAAATCCCAGTGCTGCTAAAAAAGTGCTATCCTTTGATAAAGGGTAACTACTGTGAGCAAATAATGGCTCTTTAGTTTTTAATCCAGAGTTTACAGAGATAAGATTCAAGACATTCTTGGATAGATTGTAGTACAGTGGTGAATAATGTCACACTAGACGTATAAGACTTGTGTTGTAATCCCAGATTCATTTACTTACTATCTGTGTGGACTTGGGCAACTTAATAAACTTCCCTGTGTTTCAATATCATCAGTTTTTACATGACTACATTATTTTACATAACATCTGCCTTCTAGGGTTATTTATTTATTTTTTGGTTGTTAAATGAAAAATACTCTAACTTCTCAACACATGATAAAATATAAATAAATAATATCTGTTATCAAAATTATCAAGTGTTTCAGCCCAAGAACATTATAATTGTGAGCATTGGATCAGAATAAATCATGATCTCTGTCAATATAGAATTATAGGATATAAAGAATAGTATTTTTTAACTCATGAGCCCCTTTTTGAACATAGGACAAAATTGCATGTCTTAAAAGGGAAGAGAAATAACCCAAACATTGTATGCACATATGAATAAAAGAAAATTTTTTAAAAGTCATCTATTTTATTATATATAAATACTAGCAATACTTATGTAAAAAAGAATATGTTTTGGTTATAAAAAAGCAAGAAAATCCCATTTGCATTGACTTCTTTGTGGAGAAGGATAAAGAGTTTGCGTTTTCTTCTGGAGCCAACTGTGATGAACCTTCCACATGTCTCATTCACAGTATTGATTCCATCTGACTATGGAGTTGTCATTCTTAAAACCATAAACTGATTAGTGCACAACTTTTATAGTACATAAGAGTATAAAGTAGTTTGTGTCCAATTCTGTCTCTTTCACATCTTACTTTCTGCATGTCTTAGTATATTTATTCTCATTAATTGTCAATCCAGAGTTGCACCAGAACAAATCTTCCATAGAATATTTTAATTATTATATTACAGAGTAAAAATACCCTGCTTCGACTGCTCCATACTTAAACCTATGAGAGCTACATGATAGGACATAAAAGCATTGATAAAATAGAAACTGAAGAATAGTACAACTGCTTTCAACTAATCCATTAATTTTGCACTTTTCTATAAAAATAATTTAATAGAGTTTTAAAGAACACAACTTTTAGAAAAGATAGTCCTGTAACTTCAAAAATATACTATGTATTACTTTATAAAAAGAAATTAATAAATCAAACTGACAATGAGGTACTTTTCAGATCAAGTGTTTCTTGATGTATACATACTAACCTATTATCTGGGATGATTTTAAGATTCCCTTATGAAAATTTCAGAACATAATAGACATGTGTTCCCTTATCCTCTAAACACTTGAGATGATATGTGGTTTTAAATTCTCTAGTTCAAAATATATCTAAAATATTTATATTTCTTCATTAACATAACAGCTAAATAATAATACAAAGTAATAAACACTGGATTATTTGTTATTCATATCACATGTATCACTTGTTATTTGGCAAAATGGATAAATACTGTTCCAGCTATAACACTTAAACAAAACATGATTTGTATGGTCTTATTAAATTCTGTGTGTTTTTCACAAAGAAATTTAGTCTTCCTATTTCAGATACTTTTTTGGAAATATGTGACCTTTGATATGTAGCAGTATTTCAGTATTTCACAGCAATATTCAAATAATACCACTTGTCAATTATTTCGTGAACTTACAATTTGAGTGAGAAAATCAAAGGTTTTATTACTGAGGGTGATTGCACATACTCTATGTACCTATTTGTCTTCCTGGAGCACACGTTAAGGTATGGCTAATAAGGTAAAACTTAGAAAGAGCACCAATTGGCCACAGAAAGCATATTTACACACAGGCTTTCCACCATCTCATACCTTCACAGAAGCATAAGTGCATCCAAGTAAATACATAAAATATAAAGGCATTTACATATAATGACAATACATACTATACAATGTAGTTGAATATTCTTACCTGCTAAGATGGCTTCATAGAAAAACAAAGACACTATTGGACACAACTATGTTAAAAATTGACCTATGTATTACAAACTAATTTGGACAAACTCTTTTTTATTCCTGGTGAAAGGAATAAAAAATTAACAGTACTAAAAGTAGTTATGTAAGCTTTTCCTCTTTTCATTCAATCAAGGTGAAACAACCAAGAATGGCTTTGCTTTAAGTATTCACAATAACATTCATTTGTCTAGATAACAAGTCATGGACCTATCCAGACAAAGCTGGGATTTCATTTCTTGGAAAAGCTGGTTGTAGAGCTCTCTCACAAGTAGAAGCAGAACTCTTCAGAGTGTCCAGTCATTCAAACAACATCTTCCTAATTAAAAGCATGTCCTTATACTTTCTACATCTCCTGTGATGAAATTGAGACCTTCTAAAAACTCTAATAGGCAATGATTAATACAGCAAGAAAACTTGACTCCTTGAGTTAAAAAATACCAGCTAAAGAGCTATTCTAGCTTGAGTAGAATTTGAGTTTTCAGAAATATCTTGGGTCATTCTACCCAAAAAATAATTCTTCCATTTATATATACAGATATAGTCTGTGATGTTTTTGCATCATCTCTGTCTCATACATTATTTTGTTAGGATATTTGGAATAAATTCAAATCAAGTAAACTTCCTAAACAAGTTTCTCCCTTTAAACAGTCTCTAGAGGCAAAAGACTAAGATCTTGCCAAAAATGGGCAGCTGAGTGCCAAGTGATATGAAAATTCTATAATGTGAAAAGAAAATTTTCGACCTATAATGATCAATAAAGTATAAATTTCAAATTATGAAATCTGTAGGTAAGGAAAGTAATTTTAAATCACCATGGAGGAAGAAGCAGTCCCAGACCCCATAACTAAACAAAGGACAGCCTGACTCTGACTGTGAGAGGGAGTTGGTCCAAGAAGCTCTGAGGCTCAGAGGGAGAGAACTTGGACTGGAGAATCATTGTAGTTGACACAAATGACAGGAAATCATAGTTGTTCACTTTAGTAGAAGTGGAGACTGAATCAAGGCCTTAATCTGTGTGAGACAGAACCATACAGATCCTCATTCTGTTAATTCAACCCCTTAATTTTTTGTCCAATATTAATTCGATAACTGGTTCTACAAGAAATTAATAGTTATTTTTTAAAAGAAGCAAATAGTGCTAAGGGCTTCAACTGTTACTCTCTTAGCTTGGATTGTCTTTGGCTGTACTGAACATTGGACCTTCTCTGTCACAAATGCTTTAGATACCGGGTCACATATACACCTGGCAGAATCACCTAAAAATCTTTACTAGGCACTGAGTTTCCCTGTAAGTTGTAAGTTTTCTACTTACATAACTAATTAAATCCAGTAACGTCGAATGTAATATTTATTACTTCAAAGATAAAGGACATATCTCAGCACTGTGTCTGTCGTATTGGTAAGTGGTAAAAGACACACATATGTATCTTTAAATTTGAAGAGCCATCTGATAAGATCAAATATCTGTGGGTTACAGCATTGTTTACACAGCGAATTTATATATGCTATGGAACCTGTCTGTGTCCTTTCAATCTGAGTTCAGAGATATACTAATGCTTCTGATATCTGAATGAGATAAACGAACTTATTTTGTCAGACAATGCCTTACAAAGCCCAAAATCTGAATATTTTTTGCTCTTGTGAAGAAACTGCATTGAAAATATCAACATGTTAATGTTGCACAAATATTACTATAGGCTTGATTATTAGCAATAGATTTCTCAACAGCCCATTGAGAACATAAAGCAGAATAGAAGCTAGGAAATATATTGAGCTTAATGATGATGAACCTACAGCCTGTGATAGCTTGTGAGTCAGCCAAAAATCTTAGGATGTATATTAGAAAATTGTAAATATCAAAAAGCCAATGCAATAAATATCCATTATGGAAGTTATTTCTCTCACAGCCAGGTGCCAGTGCCTGATGTCTGAAATCCTAGCTATTTAGGAGTCTGACATCAAGAACATTTTAAGGCCAGCCCAGGAAAAAATTCACAAGAACCCATCCCAACCTTTAACTGTGCATGATGGCACAGCCTGTCATCCCAGTAATGGCTGGAAGCATAAAATATGAGGTTCAAGGTCCAGGCCAACCTGGGCAAAAAGAGAGACCCTAACTCCTAAATAATCATAGCAAAAAGGGCTAGATTTCTAGCTTAGGCAGTATAATATCTGCAAGTTGAAGACTTGAGTCAAAACCCCAGTAGTGCCAAAAAAAAATGCATGTCATACAGGTTTACATGTTGTCACAAATGATCCAAAAACATAACTTGCAACCTATTAATGCATTCAATTATTATTTGTCAATTAAAAACAAAATAGTTTAAAGTACTCCATGTTCACCCAATTGTCATAATTGGCAATTCACAAGTCTCCTTCAGATTTAAGTATCAATAATATCCATTACATAGCATATATATGGGAATATATATATATATATAATGCTTAAAGGGTAGAAGTTTCAATTATGTAGATCAATAAATTTTAGAAATCAAAGTACAGAATAGTAACTATAGTTAGAAATACAGAACTCTGTATGTGTGTATATATATATATATGTAAACACAGCAAACACATATATATATATTCATATGTATGTGAATGTGTATTCACATTATTTTGAATGTATTTACTTCTTGCAAAGGAGAATAATTATTTCCCCAAAATAAGTGCCCAGTTCCTAAAGAAATGTTTTGAAATTGCCCCCTCTAAATTGTAAATACTTGGTTAAAGGAGGCAAAATTAAATCCAGAATAATCTCTTGTTTTGCATCCTCAGAGCAATGTCAGAATATTTACAGGCTCATGTGTTGTAACATGTTGCTTGTCTACTCAAGCAGACAAGTCTGTGATAAATGGATGATCAACCAATATAGTTACAAAGAAGATATTATTAAAGGCTTTTTTGTTTAGTAAGTGGAAAATAAGCTTATCACTAGGATCCCACAAAGAGGACATATTTTTAACTAAATTTTACTGGATATATGTAAGGAATAACAGCATGGTTTTATGACATGTATGTATTGTTAGCATAGTAGAACAAATTAACATCTCTGTCATCTCAGTTACCCCATTTGGCAAAGCATATCATCTATTTAACTTAGAAAATTTTCTGAATATAATATTTATCATTTACTATACTTCTTATGTTCTACATTAGTACATTCAAATTATTTACTCTGCATATTTGCTACCTTTTTATCCTTTTATCTATATTTTCCAATAAGTGGGATCATGCAATAATTATCTTTATGTGCCTATCTTATATCACTTAGTGTAACATCCTCTAGGTCTATCCATGTTGTGACAAATGTCAGGAGATTATATATATAGAGAGAGATTATATAGAGAGAGATTAATATATATATAAAGAGATTCTTCATCATACATTCATCAATTGATGAATACCTAGATTGTTTCCATATTTGGCTATTGTGAATAATGTTACAATGAGCAGAGAAGTGCACATATCCTTACAACATGGGTTTTTATTTCTGCTTGGAATATACCAGACAGAAATGTCTTTGGCTTAGCCTCTGGAATTGGCCATTTGGATATATCCAATTCATTTCATGTAATGTTAGGAAGAATAAGTACACATGTATGTAAATAGGAAAATGATATCTGTTGAAACTATTCCAGGAATGGAGAGAGAGGAAGTGGTGGAGAAGAATGGTGGAGGGGGGTGAATTCAAGTATAATATGTTTGATATATTGTAAGAACATTTGTAAATGCCTCAATGTATCCCTGCCCAGCACAATAAAAAATGAGTAAATGACATATCACATTAACCCAACCAAAACCACCAATGGGATGGAAACAGTTTTGTCACAATAATAGCAGAAAAGCTGCTTTAAGTAGTTTTGAGAAGTATTTGCTGGGGTCATGGAGTACCACAGAGTTTATAGGGATATTGCAAAAGACAAAAAATCAATCATAGCTACATATGATTTCAATTAAATTCAATCTAATATAATGTTTTTATTCTACTTGGAGCTATACTTAGCCTTTGTTCCAAGACCAGAATGAAAACACTATGCAGCTATTGAAACAATACATGGAATATCAATCTGCTCCCCCACATTTCATCTCATTGAGCTAAGGCATGAGCTTCCCCACAGCTGCTGGGCATAAATGGGCTAGAAAGTAAATAACATAGACATTATTCCTCCTCAGTTCTACATAATAGTAATTTAATCAATAGCTAAAATGGAGTACAAATGAGTATTGAATGCATAAATGGGGAAATCATGACACAGGGGATGGGAGCATAAGGATGGATTACAACCCTTACGAAGAACAGCATTGTTCTCTTATCATGAAATTATCTTGACTTTTGACAATCAAACCCTTAACTATTTCACTCACACTTGACAGGAAGTCAATTAACGTAAGAACAAACCACTGGGTCCTTTTCATTTTTACAGAAGAATGTGACTGAATTTTGCAACTGTTCTAGGTAATTACAGTGTTTGTAGTAGAGACATGATGCAATAGCTTTGTTGACCTAACTGATAAGTAACAAATTAGAGCTATAATAAGGCAGAATTGATAAAGGATAGATACAAAGAAGTTGAATAAGTAAAGGAATTTTGAAAAATCCTACATTGTATTCCTTAGATGTTGTTGCTAACACTTGAATTTTCTTGATGTTCAATAGAAAACTAAACATTTTAATAATCCTTTCTAGACTAGCAAACTAGAACTTTGAAGTTTTTGCACATCTCTTCACGGAAAAGCTGATGACATTTCTATTCAACATCTTGCCATTATTTTGTTTTATTTACTTTCTATTACTTTTGTGAGTGAAAATGTAACCTCAGCCTGCAATTCTGCAATTTAGTAGCCAACTAAATATATGAAGCATGGAAGTTATCACAGTCAGCATATCTATATCATAAGGAATGCAAAAAAATAATAATAATAATTCAGGCTGAAGAAAACAGCATCATGTGGAAATCAGGATACATAGAAAAAAATGAAGAAAGTGGAAATGATACCTATGGATTAAATTGATTATTTCCTTAAACATTTGTTGAAAATTGTTGAAAGCAAAATTAATAACAACATATTTGGGGTGTTATATGTAGTACTAACATATGTAAAACATTTTTGCTAGGCATATAATTATAATTATATTTTAAAATATTTTAAATGCATGTCAATTAAGTGAATCCTGACAATGAATATTTCAGAAGTGAATCTGTCTCTGCACAAGCCTTATGAAACTGTAGCCCCAACCAACACCTTGATTATAGCTTTGAGAGAGATCTGAGAACAGAGGAACATAGCAATCTGAACAAGCTAGGTTCAGATTGCTGACCAATAGAAACTGGAAAGTAATTAGTGCATATGATATGAAGTAATGAGGTTTTAGAGGAATTCCTCATTCATAAATGCAAAACAAATATCTGCAAAATTCATTAAATGTTGACAAATGTAACAAATATTTAAAGACATCATGAATCAGAGAAGAAATCATAACAGAAATAAGTTAATATTTATAACCATTTTCAACTATTACAATGCCTTTTGTTTCCATTTTATTAACATACATTATATTGGGGGATTTATTGTGAAATTTCTGAATAGTCTTACATTGAACATTGGTTTATGTTGTCCCCATTATCTCTCCCCCTCAACTCTCTCCCCACCACACCTAAAACAATTACAAAAAGTTTTTTGTTCTATATCATACATGTATACATAAAACATTAATCATATTCATCCTCCTTCATTTCAACCTGCATTTACTCTTCCCCTTCCCACTAGTATCCACTCCCCTCACAAGACCTATTTTACAGACCTGTCCTTCATTTTTAATTCCAAAGTCTACATTCAAAGGCATTTCTGGTTGTATTTCCACAGTGAATATACTGTACTTTGGTCAGTTCAACCCCCTCTATTACTCTCTCTTATCCTTTCCCTTCTACCTGCTATTATTCAATAGCTTTCATTATGTATCATTATGTCACCTATCTGCACAGATGCAAAGTATTTCAATATGGTTGACTATCTCTCATTCTCCTTTCCTTCCTCCTGCCCTGAGTTCCACAGAGTAGTTCCATTATTACAAACGTGTTCTATATATAAATGTATATGTGATCATGTTTGTTTTTATGTATATGTTTATCTTTTGGATCTATCTTCCACATATGAGAGAAAACATTCAGTCTTTGTCTTTCTGAACCTGCCTTACTTCAGTTAACCTGATGTCCTCCACTTTCATCAATTTGCCTGCAAACAACATAATTTCATTCTTCTTTATAGTGGGGAAGTACTCCATGTGTATATATACCACATTTTCTTAATCCATTCATCAGTTGTAGGTCATATGGGCTGTTTCCATGGCTTGGCTTTTGTGAACAGTGCTGCAATAAGCATAAGTGTGCAAGTGTCTTTATTGTATCTTGACTTACATTCCTTTGGGTATGTGCCCAGGAGTGATATCACTGGTTCACATGGTAGTTTTAGTTTTAGTTTTTTTTAAGGGATCTCCATATTTATTTCAATAATGGTTGTACTAATTTACATACCCACCAACAGTGTAGATGGGTTCCTGTTTCTCTGCATCCTCATCAACATTTGTTGTTGTTTGTGTTCTTAAAGATAGCCTTTCTAACTGGGACAGGAGGAAATTGTAGTGTGGTTTTGATTCACATTTCTTTTAGGGCCAAGGAAGTTGAACACTCCTTCAAGTATTTATTGTTCACTTGTACAGCTTCCTTTGAAAATTGCTTTTTCAATTCATGTGCCCATTTCCTCATTGGGTTGTTGATTCATTGGGAGTTCAGTATTTGAGCATCCAGTAGATGCTGGTTATTAGTTCCATATCTGAAGAATAGCTGGAAAAGATTTTCTCCCATTTCATATGCTGTCTCTTAAGTGTAGTGACTGTTTCCTTTACTATACAGAAACTTTTAGTTTGATGCAGTCCCATTTGTCCATCCTTTCTCTTAATTGCTGAGCTGCTGAAGTTTTATTTAGGAAATTATTGCCTATGCTTATGTGTTCCAATATATTCCCTGCTCTTTCCTGCAGTTGTTTCAATGTTTCAGGTCTTTTTGTTGTTAATGAATCTATTTTTTATTACCTAATGTATCCATTTGTACAACAGAAATACTCTGAATTCACTCCCTCAGATCTTTAGCCAGTAATTTATAGACTCTGTCTTTTGTTTTTCTCTCATGCTTGCATTACCAGAAATTTCCATTTTTTACATTATTGTTGTGCTGGGTCTGGGCACATTGGAGAATTTATAAAGGCTCTTACAATAGATTAAATATATCATTCTTGAATTCACCTCCTATGCTGCTCTCTTTTATCCCCCCTTTCCAAATTCCTTGAACAGGTTCAGCAGGTATCATTTTTGCATTTACAAACATGTGTATGCAATGTTTGCACCACATTCATCCTTCTACGCCTTTCCCTGTCACCTCTCCCCTCCCACCACCCCCCCACCAGTGCCAATGCCCGCCCCGCTGGACAGAACATGTTCTACCCTCCTGTTGTGCAATTTTGTAGAAGATAAATATACAGGGAGATTACTAATGTTATTTATATATATATATAAATAACATTAGTATATATATATATATATAAAACAACCCATATTGGTTCATCTCTTACCAGACCTCTTCACTATTTCCTAGTCCCCTTCCTATAGAGGGTCTCAGTCAGTTAAAGATTACTATAGTCATTCCTATACAGTGAGCACATCAACCAAATTCAAGTTTTTGGCTTCCTTCCCTTGCCCTATCCCACCTGTGTACGGTCTCCCCTTAGTGTGAACTTTGTCCAATAATATTGTTGCATTTGCTTTAGGTCTAAAATCTGCATATGAGGGAGAACATGTGATTTTTGGCCTTCTGAGTCTGACTAACTTCACTTAAGATAATGTTCTCCAGTTCCATCCATTTACCAGCAAATGACAAAATGTCATTCTTATTTGTGGCTGAGTAAAATCCCATTGTGTATAAATATCACATTTTTAATCTGTTCATGAGTAGTGAGGCATCTTGGCTATTTCCATAGCTTGGTTATTGTGAATAGTGCTGCAAATAACACGGGTGTGCAGGTGCCTTTGTGGTAACCTGACTCACATTCCTTCAGATATATCCCTGGGAGTAATATTGCTGGATGGTATGGCAGATCTATTTTTAATTTTTAAAGTAGTCTCCATATTGTTTTCCATAGTGGTTACAGTAGCTTACATTCCTACCAACAGTGTGTGAAGGTTCCCTTTTCTCCCTATCCTCGCCAACATTTGCTGTCAGTAGTGTTCTTGACAGTAGCTATTCTAACAGGAGTGTGGTGGAATCTTAGTGTGGTTTTCATTTGCATTTCCTTTGTGGCCAGGATGGTGAGCATTTTTTCATGTGTTTTTTTAGCCATTTGGACTTCTTCCTTTGAAAAAGTTCTCTTCAGTTCAGTTTCCCATTTCTTTATTCATTTCTTTATTGGGTCATTCATTTGGGGGGAAGTTTAGTTTTTTAATCTCCTTCTATATTCTGGGTGTTAGTCCCTTGTTTAATGTATAGCTAACAAAGATTTTTCTCCCATTCTGTAGGTGGCCTCTTCAATTTACAGACCACTTCTTTTGTTATGCAGAAGTTTTTAATTTAATATAGTCACATTTGTCAATACTTTCTCTTAGTTGGTAAGCCACTTGAGTTCTACTGAGGAAGTCCTTGCCTATGCTTATTGTTTCCAGTGTATTCCCGGCTCTTTCCTTTACTAGACTCAAGGGTTCAGGTCTGATATTAATGTCCTTATGCTCTTTGATATGATACTTGTACAGGGTGACAGACTTGAATCTAGTTTCAGAATTTTGCATGCAGATATCCACTTTTTCCAGCAACATTTATTGAAGAGGCTGTCTTTTCTCCATCGTATGTTCTTGGTACTTTTGTCAAAAATTAGGTGGGCATAGCTGTGTGTATTTTTTTTGTGGACATCACTGAACTCATTTTTTATGTTATTCATTGCTCCATTGGGGAAAACAACTGGATATTCATTTTCTTCATTTCCCACTAAATCCTCTATTGAATTGTTCTTTTGAGGAGTGGAGCTTGCTTGCTTTCTTCTTCTCCCCATGCTTCTAAATGGTGCTCTGCTTCTATGTTCTTGATTGGCTAGTTGGCGGTTTTAATGGCCTGTTTTCTTTCTCTTTGTTTAATTATTGGGCTGTGACTGGTTTAGTTGTTAGCTTGGTTAATATACTATTTCTGTCCCTGGCCTGCAAGTGTATATTAGCAAAAACAAATTCACAGGTTCAATGACAGACCAGTTGTTTATATATTACATAGAGAACCCCTTGATTATAATATATATAAACAGTGTAAAATGGTGAGGGTGCAACAGTTGTTTGGCTAGATACAAACTTAGGTAATTTGAAAAGGTTACACTAAAAGGGGGGCAAAAGAAGGGTACGTGGAGGTGGAAAGGTGGGGGCTGCAGGGTTTTGGAAACTTTGGATGTGTTTGTGTGTAGTTCCACTGTTGAAGTGCAGGGTTGCAGGGTGCTGAGGGTGTGCACAGTTTATACTGTATGCTATCAGTGGGTAGTAAATGTGGAAGAGGACGGGGTAATGTGGTGACAGGTAGGGGAAGCTGAGGAGAGGTATGTGAAGTCAGTGGGAGACAGTGGATGAAAATGGGCAGAAATAGTTGGGGGGAAGAATAATGGATTGTAGCACAAGAAAAGGAGAGAAAATGGAGGAGGTAAGAATAGAGATAAGAAAAAATTAATAGTAAAATTAAAAATACTAAGTAAAAAAGGGGAGGAAAAACTAAGGGAAAAAAAATCAATTACAACAGCAACCAGGAAAAGTACAGTCAGTTTAGCAAAAGTTCTGTACTTACTCCTTTGGCATCCCATCCTGGTATTTGTTCTTATGACTGAGGGCATTTGGTGCCCCTGTCTCTTGTCAAGGTGGGTATTCTGGGCTACTTGGGGAAGAGTGTTATCCCTCTTGTCAGACAGCTTGGGAGGGAGGGCTTGACTGGAGGTTTTGGGTTTTTTTCCTGCTTTCCTTGGTCTTATGGGCTATCTGTTAGAAGTGGGAGCTCTGAAGTGGTCTGACCAGGTGACTGGCTTGTGAACAGTATTTTGTTCCTTCTGTCCACAGGGCAGTTTGCAGTTGGGACCTGTGGTAGATCACAACCAGTTTCTGCACAGTGGTCTGATCTGTAGTTGTTTTCACCAGGCAGCAGTTGCATTGCCCTACAGCTACAACTCTGGCTGGTCAGCTCCTCCCAGCTGAATTGAAGATAGGGTAATTCAATTTTATATGCATTTACTCCCAGGAGACTAGCTCAGTGACCTGCCACACCCCCACTCTGGGAGTTTGGCTTGTTGCCCCACCCCCACTCTTTTTGTTCCTTACCACACCTTCACTCCCCGAGAGTTTGGCTCTTTTACCCTACCCCCATTCTCCCAGGTTGATTCAGCATTCTACCTCACCCCCACGGTCAGTGGTAGATTACAATTCACTGTCTATGTTTCTCAGTTTTGTTTAGGAGGGATTTCAATCTGCCCACTAGTTGTGCTAGATTATGTTTGGGGGTGGGTGTTGTCATGTGTGGTGTGTGGTGCTCACCTGTTAGGTCTGTAGATGTTCACAGGCAGTTTTGAAACCAGACAGTGGGGAGAAATGGTGGGGAGCTTTTCTCAAGGCAGACTCTTACTGGGACTGTGTTCAGCCTGGTGGGACATAGGTAGGCTTTCCATGTGTTAGGGGTCCACAATGTCACAGGGTTAAGTTTTGTTTGATGCTCTATCTTCTGCTTTTTGAAAAAGAAAAACAAAAGGGAGAAATGGCTTAGGGACTTTTTCCCAAGAAAGACACACCCTAGTGGCTGTGCCACACTGTGATTTTCCTGGTTGCTAGATGCAATGAAAAACTGTTTTAAGGGTCAGTCCTTGGATTTTATTTGCACCCTATATGTTGGCGGATATTAAGTTGGCTAGAATGAGTCAGAATTACCCAACTGTAGCTTCCACATCTTGATGTAGTTTCTGATACCATGGAGCTCAGGAGTTCTGATTCCCTGTTGTAGCCACCACTTGGATCTCTTCAAGTTTCAGGTCTTACAGTAAGGTCTTTGATACACTTTGAGTTGACATTGGTGAAGTGTGAAAAACAGATATCTAGTTTCAGTCTTCTTATGTGGATAATCAGTTTTCCCAGCACTATTTATTGAAGAAGTTGTCTTTTCTCCACAATATACTTAGGGCTCCTTTGTCAAAAATCAGCTGACTGTACCTGTGTAGATTTAAATTTGTGTCTTCTACTCTGTTCCATCTTCATGTCTGTTTTTGTGCCAATACCATGCTGTTTTTACTGCTATCACTCTGAATTATAATTTGAAGTTACATATTGGGGTACCTCCAGCATTGGACCTTTTTCTCAGATTTGCTTTCTCTATTTAAGGTCTTTTGTGCTTCCATATGAACTTTAGGACTGATTTTCCACAAGCATGGGAGATCTTTCCGTTTTCTAATGCCTGTGATTCTTTCTTCAGTGATTTATACTTTCCATTGAAAAGGTCTTTTTTTCTTTCACTATAATAATTCCTAGGTATTTATTTTTTGAATGAACATTCAAAATCTTCTCTACCAGCTCTTTTGAAATTTTCACCCACTTTTTAACAAATTATAGTTATGCTGCTATACTTCATAATATTTTCATTTCTGTGTTTTTCCTTTATTTTGCTGGGTGGAGATACACTGTGGCATTTTTAATGGTTTTTACAATATATGAAGTATATTATACTTCCTGTCTAGTGATCCTTCTATTCCCATTAAGTATAACTCTCTTCATTCTCCTCTCCTCCACATCCTTCCCAGGTAATGGTAACTTCTATTTTATGTCTACTTCTTGTGATTGATTATATGAGTTCTTTATACAAAGAAGACTATGCATTACTGGACTTTATGTACCCAAATTATTTTGCTTAATATAATGTCCACCAATTCCATTTATATTGCTGCAAATGGAGAATTCATTCTTTTTTGTGGATGAATAGCAATCCTTTGTGTATAACACATATTTTCTCTGATATCTGCCTAGGTATAACTAGGTTCATTTCATATCTTGCCTATTGTGGAAAGTGTTGCAATAAACATGTGAGCACAGATGTCCATTTGACATTCTGATTTCATTTTTTTGGATGTATATCCAGAATGGATACCCAGATTATATGGTGGATCTATTTCTACTTTTTTGAGAAATGTCCTATGTTTATCACAATGGCTGTACTAAAGTACATTCCCACAGGAGGGTGTGGGAGTTCCCCTATCTCTGCATAATCAACAACATTTGTTCATTGTCTTTTTGATAATATGTATTTTAAAATGTTTGTGATGTCACTAAGATTCCACCTCACCCCTGTTAAAATAGCCATCATTAGCAACACCAACAACAACAGGTGTTGGCGAGGATGTGGGGAAAAAGGAACCTTCTTACACTGTTGGTGGGAATATAAACTAGTACAATCACTCTGGAAAAAAATTTGGAGGCTACTTAAAAAGCTAGACATTGATCTACCATTTGATCCAGCAATACCACTCTTGGGGATATACCCAAAAGACTGTGACAGTGGTTACTCCAGAGACACCTGCACACCCATGTTTATTGCAGCACTATTCACAATAGCCAAGGTATGGAAACAGCCTGGATGCCCCACTACTGACGAATGGATTAAGAAAATGTGGTATCTATACACAATGGAATTTTATGCAGCCATGAAGAAGAATGAAATGTTATCATTCACTGGTAAATGGATGGAATTGGAGAACATCATTCTGAGTGAGGTTAGCCTGGCCCAAAAGACCAAAAACCGTATGTTCTCCCTCATATGTGGACATTAGATCAGGGGCAAACACAACAATGGGCTTGGACTTTGATCACATGATAAAAGCGAGCACACAAGGGAGGGGTGAGGATAGGTAAGACACCTAAAAAGTTAGCTAGCATTTGTTGCCCTTAACATAGAGAAACTAAAGCAGATACCTTAAAAGCAACTGAGGCCAATAGGGAAAGGGGACCAGGAACTAGAGAAAAGGTTAGATCAAAAAGAATTAACCTAGAAGGTAACACACACACACAGGAAATTAATGTGAGTCAACTCCCTGTATAGCTATCCTTATCTCAACTAGCAAAAACCTTTGTTCCTTCCTATTATTGCTTATACTCTCTCTACAACAAAATTAGAAATAAGGGTAAAATAGTTTCTGCTGGGTATTGAGGGGGTGGGGGGAAGGGAGGGGGCGGAGTGGGTGGTAAGGGAGAGGGTGGGGGCAGGGGGGAGAAATGACCCAAGCCTTGTATGCACATATGAATAATAAAATAATAAAATAAATAAAATGTTTGTGATGATATTCCATTTTTTATTTTGATTTGAATTTCCCTGAAGATACTGATGTATATCTACTTGATATACATATATGTGTATATGTCTTATGTACATATATGTAGATATTTTTAATTTTTGTTTTTATGTCATCTTTTGAAAAATGTCTGCAGTGGTCAATTATGCATCTCTAGATTGTTTCCAATGATAGGTTTTTTTTGCTATTGAGTTCTTATAGTTCCTCATATAGTCTGCATTTTAATCCTTTTTCAGATAATTACTTCACAAATATTTCCCCCAATTCTATAGGAAGACTATGCACTTCACAAATTGTTTCATCTGCTCCATGGAAGCTTTTTAATTTGATAAAATTCCATGTCAATTTTTTCTTTTGTTGCCTATTCTTTAGGGTTTATCCAAAAAATACTTGCCATTACAAATATCTTGAAATATTTCCCTCATATTCCCTTTTATTATTTTCAGTTTCCAGTGTTACACTTAAATTTTTGATCCCCTTTTAATTAGTTTATAGCTATATATGATAAGGTACAAAATGTTACAGTATAATTTTATTCTTCCTTTTATGGACATCAAATTTTCCTAGCACAATTTGTTTAATAGACTGCTCTTTACTGATGCAATTTCTTGTTGCCATCATTGAAAATCAGTTTGTTGTAGATATGAGAATTTATTTCTGGTTTCTGCATTCTGTCCATTAGTCTATGCTTAAATTTCTATTCCAGTACTTTGTTTAGTATAGCTTCATGGTATGTCCCAAAACCAAGTCTCTCCTTTTTGCTTGAGATTTCTTTCCCTACTGGGGATTTTTACTTTCCTTATGAATTATAGGATTGTTTCTTCCATTGCTAAGAAAAATTTCACTGATTTTGATATGGACTGCCCTGAATGTGTAAATTGATTTAGAGGGTCTGGAAACTGTAACATGAATTCTTATAATCCAACATTATGGGAATTTTTTTCTTTATGTGTGTCCTCTTCAAAATATTTCATCAGTGTTCTATGGTTTTTACTGTACAATTCTTTTAACTCTGTGTTTATGTTCATCCTTTGTTATTTCACTATCATTATTTTTTATATCAAAAGGGATTGCTTCCTTAATTTTCTTCTTAGCTATTTTGATGTTGGTGTATAGAATGATTACTGATTACTGTATGCTAATCTTTAAGTTTTTCTATACATAAGATCATATGGGTGATTTAAAAAGAAAAACAGAGCAAGATGGCAGAGGAACAGATGCTTCCAGCATCAAGCCACCTGAATAAGTAGTTGGATAACAAAGAAGAGCCTACATACAGAAGGGACAAAGAGAGGAAAGCATGGGGAAAAGAGTATATGGAAATCTGAAAAATACACCAAATCAAAAAGACAATGCAATTTGCAGTGTCTACCCTTCCATGCTCCCCCTGTGAAGAAAGGAAGACTCCCAAAGATAAGCCAAGCAATAGCTGTGGCAGAATAGCAAAACTAGCTCTGGAACAATATTTACACCACTCACAAATCCTAACCTCAGAGCAGGGATATCAGGAGATGGCAATTTCCCCCTGCAAAACAGGGCAGCCTTCATTTCTCATACCTCAGAAACTTGTGGAAAAATACCATCAAGGAAAAGGTAGCAACTTCTCAAGATACCTAACTTGAACTTGCAGGGAACTGAGAAGCTAAAAGATGCTGGAGTAGGGAACTGGTAACTTCACCTAACTGCCTGAAGGAACTCATCAAAGCAAAACAGGCAAGTCTTCCATGGCAGAAAGCTCAGATATCTGAAGCTCCTTTCAGGCTGGCCAGTTGGGAGACTGAGCACTGGAGTGATATGGAAAATTGCAGACCACAGTTTTCTGGGACTCCTAGCCACATTGTCCTTGTAGAAACCTCCCACCAAGAATACCCCTGTAGGAAACACCCAAAGGTCTTGGCTATCCATACCCCGCACACCTTGCCCAAACTTTCTACAAAAGCCCCACTGAATAAGGTCAGTTTAAAAACAAAATACCTAACCTTCACTGATTGAGAGCTCCAGTTAGAACAGCTGCTTAACAGTAAACAATAAGAAGCAATAAACATCTATCTGGGCAAAGATGGGATTTAAAGATCACACCCTGGGACACTCCAGGATTCCAAACCAATGTGTGTGCTTGGAAGTTCACCAGCAGAGGCAGACCTAGATATGGGGAGGTTTGGATTGAGTCCAGGTGGGAAAGGCAGCCAGTACACCTGCCTTCTCAAGTCACCAATTCCCACCTCACAGAATGAGTGGGCCCTCAAGTTCCAAGTTCTTCCTATTTCAACAGGAAGTCTCTACCCCCCTTGTAAGGAGGACACCTAGACCCAAAAAACTTAGAGGCCAAATCTTTTAAAAAAATTGACTGAACAGATTCCAAGATGGTGACCAGAGGGCGGAAACAGAAAGTGTGCTTCCTAAAGTAAAATCTTGGAGAGATGCTGGAGATACACCTTATAGGAAAATTCACTGAGACGAGGCAAAACATTGACTCCTCCACACCCCCAGCCCGTACATAGCATCCCAACACCACATTAAACAGAGAAACAAGGAGGGCTCCCAAGCCACCAGACACCAGCTCCCAGACTGCTTGGGAAGACACAGACCTTAAGGTGAGCTAAGCAGCACATGGTACTCCCACAGACAACCCTGAGCCAGTTCAGCATAGCCCCCAAGACAGACCGACCCCCACCCGGGGAAAAAAGAGAGAGAAAAAAACTGAGTAATAAATAACAACAACAAAAAACACACATAGCAAAGAGGGCAGGGAGTCATGAGTGCCAAAGAAGGGGAAGGGGAAATCCCTCAAAGAACTGTAAATAAACAAGCCAGCTGGAGAAGGCAGGAGTGGCAGCACCCGCCCAGCAACCAGCTTGTAAAAAGTGGCTGTGGGATGAAAACTCCACAGGAGGGGGGGAAGAGCCACTTCCATGTGAACTGTAAATAAACACAAAGGCCAGAAAAGGCAGGTGTAGCACCACCTCCCCCAGTGTGCTTGGAAAGAGGAAAGCTTGTAACAGTGGCAGTCACACCCAGGAGAACTCTAAATAAACAAAGTCTTCAGGGCTAGGTGAGTGTTAAACTCACTCCTGAGACCTGCATAAATAAAGCATGCAACCACAGCAGGCTGACAGCAGTGGGCAAGTGAGCTGCAGCCTCAGATAGACATTCACAAAGCTGTCTCCAGACTGTTTCTTTTTCTGTCTTCCTCCGATGAGACAACAACAGAACTACACCTGCATACTGAAAAACTTCCTGAAAATGTATAGTGTTTGAACTTGGGACACTTTGTGGCATTTTGGTTTTTTTGGTTTTTCTTGTTTTTTTTCCCCTTTGATGAGATAACAACAGAACTCCTGAGACACCGTCTCCAGGAGTGGAGGCTGAGGGACTAACACCAAAATTAATAAGACTGAAACTTTATTACATTTGAACTTGGGGGTTTTTATTCAATCCTCTCTCTGTCTCTCTAATGCATGTTTAGCTTACTGTTGATTAGTACAGTATCTTCCCCTATTTATATCTTTGAAACTTTTTTGTTTGTTTTGTTTTGTTTTACTCATTTGTTTATTTGTTTTTCCCTTTTTCTTTACCTTCTTTGCTTCCCCACTCCTCTCACCCTTCCATTCTAAATATCACCATTGTTATTATTACAAGCTAGAAAATATTTAATTGCATACAATATAGGGACAATAACAATACCAAGGGCAATGATGGGAAGACAGAAAAAACAGGGAAACCAGTTTCCCCACAGCAAAAAATTAGTACAGGAACCAGAGGGAAATGAAGAAAACAGATACTCAGATCCAGACTCCAACAAAATGAAGATAACTATGTCAAAGAACCCAATGAAGCCCACAAGAATAATCTAAAAGAAGAAATCCTACAAGTAATTACTGAGAATTTTACACAGATGATACTAGATAAGGTCAATGAAAATATACAGGAGACACTCAAGAAATTCCAAGACAACAAAAATAGAGAATTTGAAAAAGAACAAGAAGAAATAAAAGAAACCATAGAAGCACTGCATAAACACCAAAGTGAAGCAAAGAACATGATTAATAAAGAGATAAATGAACTCAGGGTGAAAATAGACAACATTAAAGAGGAAGTAAACTCAGGATATGGAAAATCTCAGAAAAGAGTATGAAACAGAAATGCAAAACAAAATGCAAGGCCAATCCAGCAGAATAGAACAAACAGAAGACAGAATCTCAGAAATTGAAGATGAAATGGTAATTAAAGGAAAAACTGAAGAACTATTAGTTAAACAACTCAAGACCTGTGGAAAAAATGCAAGAACACACTGACCAATCCTGAGAAGAGGTGCAAGCAAAGGGAATGCATAATATATTAAACAAAATAATAATGGAAAATTTCCCAAATGAAGAAAAATCTATGCCCATACAGATGCAAGAGGCCTCCAGAACACCAAACAGACCAGACCAAAATAGATCTATCCCACAGCATATTATCATTAAAACAAAAATTCAGAGACCCAAGAAAGAATATTGAAGGCTGTGAGAGAAAAAACAAATAATATACAAAGGTAAACCCATCAAAATCACAGCAGACTTCTCAACAGAAACATTAAAAGAAAGAAGAGCTTGGGGTGAAATCTTCCAGGCACTGAATGAAAATAACTATAACCCTAGAATACTCTACCCAGCAAAACAATCATTCAAAATAGATCGAGCAATAATAGTCTTCCATGAAAAGCAGAAACAAAAACAATATGTGACCACAAAGCCAGCACTACAAAACATTCTTCAAGGGATTCTGCACACAGAAAGTGAAACCCAACATAACCATGAAAGGGTAGGCAGCACCAAACTACAGGAAAAGAAAAAGCAAGAAAGTAGAGAGTAACCTCGATTTAGGTACACACAATCAAACCTTCAAACAACTATGATAACCAAATGACAAGAATCACCACATAAATATCAGTACTAACACTTAATGTTAATGGGCTTAATTCCCCCATCAAAAGGCACCATTTGATGAACTGGATTAAAAAGGAAGATCCAACAATTTGTTGCTTAAAGGAGACCCATCTCACCAACAGAAATAAGCATAGGCTTAGGATGAAAGGCAGGAAGAAGATTTACCAAGCCAATGGCCCCTGAAAACAGACAGGAGTAACAATACTGATTTCTGACAAAGTAGACTTCAAACCTACATTGAAGAAATGAGATAAAGAAAGTCATTCCATGCTACTAAAAGGGGAAACAGTTTAAAAGGAAATTACATTTACAACCTACATGTACCCAATGTCAATGCACCCAATTTCATCAAACATACCCTGAAACACCTAAAAGCATATATTAACTCCAATACAGTGGTTGTGGGAGACTTTAACACCCCACTATCATCAATAGATAGGTCATCCAAACAAAAAAATCAATAAAGAAATCCTAGATCTAAACATACCATAGATCAAATGGACCTAGTTGATTTCTACAGAACATTTCATCCAACTTCTACACAATATACATTCTTCTCAGCAGCCTATGGAACCTTCTCCAAAATAGACCATATCCTAGGGCACAAAAAGAGCCTCAGCAAATATAAGAAAATAGAATTTTTTTGTACCATGCATTCTATCTGATCACAATGCAACAAAACTAGAACTCAACAACAAAAATAAAGACAAAAAACATGCAAACAACTGGAAACTGAATAACTCATTGCTTAATAAAGCATGGGTCATTGATGAAATAAAAGAGGAAATTTAAAAGTTCCTGGAAATCAATGAAAATGAAAACACAACATACCAGAACCTATAGGACACAGCAAAGGCAGTTCTGAGAGGAAAGTTTATAGCCATGAGTGCATATATTAAAAAGACTGAAAAATACCAAATCAATGACCTAATGATACATCTCAAACTCCTAGAAAAACAAGAACAAGCAAATCCCAAAACAAATAGAAGGAGAGAAATAATAAAAATAAGAGCTGAAATCAATGAAATAGAAACCAAAAAAACTATACAAAGAATTAATGAAACAAAAAGTTGGTTCTTTGAAAAAATAAACAAGATCGACAGACCCCTGGCAAACCTGACTAAAATGAGGAGAGAAAAAACCCAAAATAGTAGAATCAGGAATAGCAAAGGGGAGATAACAACAAACACCATGGAAGTCCAGGAAATCATCAGAGACTATTTTGAGAAGCTATATTCAAACAAATTTGAAAATCTAAAAGAAATGGACAGATTTCTACATACATATGATCATCCAAAACTGAACCAAGAGGACATTAATCACCTGAATAGATCTATAACACAAAATGAAATTGAAGGAGCAATCAAGAGTCTCCCAAAAAAGAAAAGTCCAGAACCTAATGGATTCTCTGCTGAATTCTATCAGACTTTTAAAGAAGAACTGATACCAACCCTTCTTAAACTGTTCCACAAAATAGAAAGGGAAGGAAAGCTGCCTAACACATTTTATGAAGCCAGTATTACACTTATCCCAAAACCAAGCAAAGATACCTCCAAAAAGGAGAACTATAGGCCAATCTCCTTAATGAACATTGATGCAAAAATCCTCAATAAAATAATGGCAAACCGAAATCAACAACACATGAAAAAGATCATTCACGACGACCAAATAGGCTTAATCCCAGGGATGCAGGGGTGTTTCAACATACGAAAATAAATTTAATTAACCACATTAACAGAAGCAAAGACAAAAGCCACTTGATCATCTCAGTAGATGCAGAAAAAGCCTTTAATAAGATCCAACACCATTTCATGATAAAAGCTCTAAGAAAACTAGGAATAGAAGGAAAGTACCTCAACATTATAAAAGCTATATATGACAAACCTACAGCCAGCATTATACTTAATGGAGAAAAACTGAAACCATTCCCTCTAAAATCAGGAACTAGACAAGGATGCCCACTTGTCTGCCCTCAACACAGACAAGGATGCCCAACACAGTACTGGATTTCCTAGCCAGAGCAATTAGGCAAGAAGAAGGAATAAAAGGAATACAAATAGGTAAAGAAACTGTCAAATTTTCCCTATTTGCAAATGACATGATCCAATACCTTAAAAATCCAAAAAACTCTACTCAAAAGCTCCTACACATGATCAATAGCTATAGCAAGGTAGCAGGATATAAAATCAACATAGAAAAATCATTAGCATTTCTATGCACTAATAATGAACAAACTGAGAAACAATATATGAAAGCAATTCCATTTACAATTGCCTCAAAAAAAATCAATTACCTAGGTGTAAACTTAACAAATGATGTGAACGACCTCTACAAGGAAAACTATACACTTCTGAAGAAAGAGATTGAGGAAGACTATAGAAAGTGGAGATATCTCCCATGCTCATGGATTGGTAGAATCAACATAGTAAAAATGTCAATACTACCAAAAGTAATCTACATGTTTAATGCAATTCCCATCAAAATTCCAATGACATTCATTAAAGAGATTGAAAATCTACAATTAAATTTATATGGAAACACAAGAGGCCTAGAATATTCAAGGCAATACTCAGTCAATAGAACAACACTGGAGGTATCACAATACCTGACTTCAAACAATATTACAAAGCAATAACAGTAAGAACAGCATGGTACTGGCATAAAAACAGACATGAAGACCAGTAGAACAGAATAGTGGACCCGGATATGAAGCCACACAACTATAAACAACTTGTCTTTGACAGAGGTGCTAAAAATATACAATGGAGAAAAGACAGCTTCTTCAACAAAAACTGCTGGGAAAACTGGTCAGCAGTCTGCAAAAGACTGAAACTAGATCCATGTATATCACCCTATACCAAGATTAACTCAAAATGGATCAAGGATCTTAATATCAGACCACAAACTCTAAAGTTGGTAAAGGAAAGAGTAGGAAATACTCTGGAATTAATAGTTATAGGCAAGAACTTTCTCACTGGAACCCCAGCAGCTCAGCAACTAAGAGAGAGTATAGATAAATGGGACCTCATAAAACTAAAAAGCTTCTGCTCAACAAAAGAAATGGTCTCTAAACTGAAGAGAACACCCACAGAGTGGGAGAAAATATTTGCCAGCTACACATCAGACAAAGGACTGATAACCAGAATATATAGGGAACTTAAAAAACTAAATTCTCCCAAAACTAATGAACCAATAAAGAAATGGGCAAGTGAACTAAACAGAACTTTCTCAAAAGAAGAAATTCAAATGGCCAAAAAACACATGAAAAAATGCTCACCATCTCTAGCAATAAAGGAAATGCAAATTAAAACCACACTAAGATTCCACCTCACCCAAGTTTGAATAGCCATCATCATCAGCAACACCACTAATAACAGATGTTGGTGAGGATGCAGGAAAAAAGGAACCCTCTTACACTGCTGGTGGAAATTTAAACTAGTAGAACCATTCTGGAATAAAATTCGCAGGCTACTTAAAAATCTAAACATTGATCTACCATATGATCCAGCAATACCATTCTTGGGGATATAGCCAAAAGACTGTGACAGTGGTTACTCCAGAGACACCTGCACACCCATGTTTATTACAGCACTATTCACAATAGCCAAGTTATGGAAACAGCCAAGATGCCCCACCACTGACGAATGCATTAAGAAAATGTGGTATGTATACACAATTTAATTTTATGCAGCCATGAAGAAGAACGAAATGTTGTCATTCGCAGGTAAATGGATGGAATTGGAGAACATCATTCTGAGTGAAGTTAGCCTGGCCCAAAAGACCAAAAATCGTATGTTCTCCCTCATATGTGGACATTAGATCAAGGGCAAACACAACAATGGGATTGGACTTTGGTCATATGATAAAGCGAGAGCACACAAGGGAGGTATGAGGATAGGTAAGACATCCAAAAAACTAGATAGCAACTGAGACCAGTAGGAGAAGGGGACCAGGAACTAGAGAAAAGGTTAGTTTGAGTAGAATTAACTTAGAAGGTAACACACATGTACAGGAAATAAATGTGAGTCAACTCCCTGTACAGCTATCCTTATCTGAACTAGCAAAAACACTTGATCCTTCCTGTTATTGCTTATACTCTCTCTTCAACAAAATTAGAGATAAGGGCAGAATAGTTTCTGCCCATTAGAGAGGGGTAAGGGGTAAGGGAGGGGGTGGGGAGAGGGAGGAGAAATGACCCAAACATTGTATGCACATATGAATAAAACAAAAATTAAAAAAAAAGAATTGCTTCTCCCAACCTCCCCTCCCCAAGCCCCAGCTAGAAATGCAACTCCACCTGTCAAAGTTGTTTCCATAACAACCATGGCAAAAGGACAGAGAAATGCACTTGTCACAGACAAGAAATACAAGCTTTTGTTGTTGATTTTATTGTTCTTTTATGTTTTTGTTTGTTTTTTGGATTTAATTTTAAATCAATTTGTTTTGTTTATTTATTGTTGCTGTTATTGATCTTATCTGCTTTTGGTTTTGGTTCTTTGTTTAATTTCTTTCAGAACATTTGTTTTTGTTGAACTCTTTTTATTGTCAGAGAGAATAGATAATATGGTTTTGATTTTTTTTAACTTGATGAGACTTCTTTTCTGGCATAATATATGGTCTATACTGAAAAAGGAATAGTGTGCTGATGGGAAAAATGTGTATTCTTTAGTTATTGACTTAAATGCTTTGTAAATACCTATCAGATCCATGAAATTTATGTGTGGTTTAATGCTAATATTTCTTTGTTAATCTTCCACTTTACATCATCTGTTTTATTGATGAAAGTGGGTAGTGCTGTCCTTAGCCATAATTACATTAGAGTCTATGTCTCCGTGTAGATGGAAAATACACATAGTATATTTCAAAGTGGTCAAATGTGGGTGCATATTTACAATTACATATTTACTTGTTTATTTTATCTTTTTGTCATTATACAGTTGAGGCAGGCTAAAATTAGAGAAAGTGCGGGAGGTGGGAGTCATAGAAACTTGATATTGCATCTTGGGTTGACCAGGCAGTGGCTCAAGGACCTCCCTCACCTGGCCCAGGAACTGACCATACCCCTCCCCACTCATTGATTGTTAGATGGGAATCACGTGGTTCTTCCCTTCCCATAGGTTAGTGCAGGTACAAAAAGCACTTGGAGAAAAGAAATATGCTCTCTCAGATTCTATCTGGGCCCTAGCAGGCTCCCCTTTTTATTTCCCTTCCCTAACTTTTAATAAACTCTATTTGTATCCACATATCCTGCCATGTATTCTTCCATGCAGGACAGAAAGAATTTGGAATTCTTCCATTCACAGACTAGCCTAACAACAACAAGGTGACCTACTTGTCTCTTTTTATAGTATTTGGCTTTAAATCTGATTTATCAGTATAAAACAGATATACTGTAAAATGGCATAGATACTCCTGCTCACTTTTGCTTTCTGTTAATGTGAATATATTTCAGTCTCTTCATTTTCAATCTACATGTGTGTTTAAGAGCAAGATGATGTTCTTACAGGCAGCATGTAGTTGGGCTTTGCTATTTTTTCCTGTCACCAAGTCTATATCATTTAATTGAGTGATTAAATCCATCTATATTCAAGTTTATTATTGATAGGAAGCACCCAATTAATGCCATTTATTAATTGTTTTCAGTTTGATACTTCCTTTATACTTTTGTTTATCTCTTGGAAATTATTGTAGTTTTCTGTAGTGAACAAATTTGATTCCTTACAATTTTTCACATGTATATACTCTACTAGTGTGCCTTATACTTTCATATATTTTCATGAAGGCATTTTGCTATATCTTGCAGCAAGTCATCACTTAGTTGTTCTAAGTATCATACTAGGGCATAAACACTCTTTACTGTGATGGGAGAGTGTCTGCTGAGGTCGGTAAGACCCATGGTAAGAGCAAGGATGGATCATTTATAAACAAGTAGTTTTGTTCAGGGCATGTGTTTGGTATTTACTCCACATTTCTGCTATAAACATAGAACCACATAAAGGAGGAATTTGGTAAGGGGAATTAGCAGCTTCTGAAGGTTCAAAACAGTCTGAGCAACACCTTTTCAAGAGCTATAGACCAGGCTGGTAGAATATAGTTCCTATGGCCATTCACTGTTGTATTGTCAAACTCTATTAAAATTCATTTTTGCTCATTCAAATTTTATTTGTTTGAGCCAAACTTTGGGCTACTGGCATCATCTCAGTTTTAAGGCACTTGACTCTTTAGTCCTCCCAAGGAAATTCCTGCCACACATTTCCTTCTAGGCACAATAATCATGTTAGCATTTCTTTTAAGGTCATATTAGTGGTAATGAATTTCTTTAGTTTCCTTTTCTGAGAAACACAATTTCTCTTTTATTTCTGAAAGAGAAATTTTTATTGGTATAGTATTCTTTATTGTTTCATTGTCTATTTTTTGGCAATATTGTATTTTGAACTCAGAGCTTTGCACTTGCAAAATAGGTACTTTACCACTTGAGCCATGCCTCCAGCCCTTTTTGCTCTAATTAGTTTGGAAACAGGGTTTTTCTTTTTGGCCAGGCTGGCCTGCAAATCAATCTTCCTATATATTTCCTGATGTCACTGGGATGAAAACTGAACACCACCATGCCCAACTTTTATCTGTTGAGATAAGGTCTCATAAAGTATTTACCAGGCTGGCCTGGAACCAAAATCCTCCCAACCTCAGCCTTTTAAGTAGTATGGGATGAGGTTCACACAACCATACCCAGTTATTTGTTCAACTTTTTTCCTGGACTGATTTCGAATCATGATCCTCCCAAACTCAGCCTCCCAAGTAGCTAGGATTGTAGGCATGATTCAGCAGGGCTCAACTTGGTATAGTATTCTTAACAAGCAATATGTTTTTTGTTATATCATGTCACTTCTCTAAGCTTCCATTATGAAATTTGCTATTGCTCTAGTAAGGGTCTCCTTACATGTAACTTGATATTTGCTTCTTGTTGTTTTTAAGAATTGTCTTTGTCTTTGACTTTTGAGGCTTTAGTTATAATGTGCTTTTGAGAGGACTTCTTTGGGTTGAGTCTGTTTTCTTTGAGCTTTGTGGATCTGGATGTTCATATCTCCTAAGACCTGTTAAGTATTCAGTTATTATTCCATTAAATTTGCTTTGTGCATCTTTTTTCCATGTCCTCCTTTCTGTAACGTGATAACATATTTACATAATTATGCTTTATGCATCCAATAAACTCTGTTTGTTCTTTGTATTCTTATTTCTTTTTTTTTCTTTCTGAATGGGTTAATTCTAAAGATCAGTCTTTGGAGTCAAAAATTCTTTCTTCTTCTTGATCTTCTTTTACTGTTAATAAGTCTTCCTTTGATTTTTACAGAATTTATAGTATGTATATTTATCTTGTCAAAATCTCCCATTAGGTGATATTATAATACTTTGTGCACTGCATAAATCCTTTGAATTGTATGTGTGCATGACCATTAGAGTATTGTTATCATGCATGTACTTGTATGTGTGTTTAAATTTCATAATATAATAGGGTTTTTGTTTGGTTTCATATTCATGATAACAAGCAATTATATTTCAATAAGAGATTAAACTCTTACATATTTAATTTTAGTAAGAGAAAACTCTTACATATGTGCTCATGAAGTTACTCTTTCTGTTGGGGTGAATTACATTTTCTATACATTACCATTTTTCTTGAGCCTGAGTTACTTTTTTAAATATATCTTGAAATGGAAATCAAATGCTGTTGGATTCTCTTACAGTGGTATGACTGAAATCACCTGTACTTCATGTTTGTGTTTGAAAGATATTTTTCCATGTTCAGAATTGTAACTTAAAATTTTCTTCAATAACAGAAAGGGTGCTTCACTGTTGCTTTGATTTCTTTAATTTCTACAAAATATCTAATATCATCCCTATTTTCTACACGTTATCCTAGTTGCATTAAAGATTTTCTCTATAATGTTGACTTTGTGTGTTGTAACATGAGGTGCTTTTGTACAGTCTCCTTAAGATTTGTTTCTCTGTTTCATTGAGCTTCTTGACCTTATTTTTAGGCAGTATTTATCTTTGGAATTTTGTTATTCATTATTTCTCGAAAAACCGTATCCATATTCTATAAATTTTCCTTTAGAAAACTCAATCATTCATTGATTAGGCCACTAAAATTTGTATCATAATTTGTTATTTTTTTCTTTGTTAATATGTGCATACATTTCTCCTCCCTGACTCCACCCCCTCCCTCAACCCCTCCCTTTCTTCTCTACCCCCTTGCTTCCAGGCAGAATCTGTTCTGCCCTCTTCTCCAATTTTGTGGAAGAGAATACATAAGCAATAATAAGAAAGACATAGCATTTTTACTAGTTTGACATTAGGATAGCTATAAAGATAGATTCCTAGCATTGCTTCCATGCACCTGTATATTACAACCTGAATTTATTCATCTCTACCACACCTCTTCACTACTTCCTGGTCACCTTCCCATAGTGACTTCTAAGTTTTTGGTTTTGAATATTAGCATATTTTATTTTGTGTAGTTTTATTGTATCTTTTTTGGAATCACTTCTCCTATAATATCTAATCTTCTATCAACCCATTCAATACCTTTTGCTTCATTGTATTTTTTACTCTTTTCTAGTTCAGATTTGGTATATCACTTTTATATTCTTGTATACTATTGCTTATGTGTATGTCAGTTCTGAGCTTGTTTCAATTGAAGTGTGTTTTCCTACACTTGACTTCATGCTTCTTTTCACACTTGACATTCTTGCATTAGATGTCAGAAATTATTATTTAAATAAGTTTAATAGAAGTTAGATATAGATATGTGTGTGTACACACATAAATATTGTTCTATAGTATGATTAAGTTTATTGAAAGTAATACTTTTTGTGGTTTTATTTTGCATTTCAATAGCTTGCTATTATATCTTACCAAAAGACTTTAAAACAATGCCAGTTCTAAGGTTAATTATGTCCTGCTAGTTAGGCAAGATCTTTCTAGGTACTGAGTCCAAAGCCTGGCCTTATGAACTACAAAGTTTTCCAGTCCCACTGATGAGAACAGGCACTATCCCAAACCCTGTTTGAGTATTAAGCATTCTTCTCTCAAATCTGTATGGATAGATATTCCACAGCCTCAAGTAATTTCCTCAAATTTCACTTGGCTTTATAATTAATGGGATCCACTGATGCTCTTGAGGCTCTTTTCACCTCTCACTCTCTCTCTCTTCAGTAATACTTCTTTGATATCATGTCCTCTAAGTTTCAGTTGCCTATCTCTACTGAGAAAACACACATTTTCATTTCCTCCACCCAGAGAATGACCCAGAGGTTCCTGGACATCCCTCTACCTCTACATGAATAGCTTAGAAACTTTATAAGTGATAAGCATAAATGGAAAGATCTTAAGGATAAATTTGTCTTCCATCTCAGTGAACACTGTTGCTTATTTTCTGATATCCAATGTATTGAAAAGCATTTGTTTTAGAAAGGGGTAAAGTTGATCTGTATTTCCTGATCTTAGCCAAAGTATTCTGAAGACCAGATGAATTGAATATCAGAAAATTTATTTAGACCTCTACAATTAGGTCAAAAAAAATCATTGGATAATATTAATAGATGATTTTTCAAAAATGCATGTTACATAAGAAAGAACAAAAGGAGGGCAGGTTTCAGTGGTACCAGATCACAAAAAGTGAACCCTCCAAAAGTTTTTAATCATTAACGTAAAACTCTGAGTGGCACAATGAATAGAAAAGTGAGTCACCACCATAACCACCTGATTAAACTTAACATGGCAAGTAATGGACATTAGCAGAGAGGTTAGCACAGTGGTAGAGAACTTGCCTAGAACATGGAGGTCATAGGTCTGATCCCCAGCACCAGAACAAAAGTAATGGATTTCATTCACTGCCAAAGCTCAATTTAAAAAAAAGTAATGGACCAATAAACAGACAATTTCTTCTGATACAGCAATTGAGAATTCAGCATCACATGGGAGATATTTCTGCCAGAGACAAAAACTGAATCTGATCACAAACCTAAATATTATGCACAGTACACTGAAATTAGTACAAAAATAAAATTAAATGTCATAATATTTGTCCAATATCATCAGTTTTCCCTCACCCTCTATCCCATAGTATTTGCCAGTCCAATGAGTGACTATCTTAGATTCCACATATAGACTGTATCATTCAGTGTTTATCTTTCTGTGTCTGGCATATGCTAGCATAATTACTCCAAAATTCATCTTTTGATCATATAAGAATTGTAGAAACACAATGCATTTTCTGCATTGGGGAACAACACTGAAAGACTATTGAGGAAGGGGGAGGAGATTTATTCTACAATTTAACCATTTTGCATCAGTTCCACTATTAAAATTATTATCTAGGAGATTTTCCATTTTTAGAGTAAAAAGTAAAACTATGTACTAAACTTTCATGTGTAATGCAAATGAAATCAAAGATGAGCCTTTATATACCATTTAGTATAACTATTAGAAAGAACTAGGATAAAAGAAAATCTTGAAGCAATAAATGAGAAAATAAGCAATAAAAATAGAGGCAGAAATTAAATAAAATTATGGTCATATTATAAAATTTTCATTCAATAGCGTATGACCTATTATTCATTTACCCCTTTTTATAAGTGCATTGTACCTTTCTAGGTACAGTAATAAATAAGACTTTATAGAGGTTACATCATAACTGGAAAATGTGTTAACAGAAGGAACATATAGTGCATTCATTAGTTGTGTATATCAGAAATGCTATGGGGAATGATAATATTTCATTCTTCTTCATGGCTGCATAAAATTCCATTGTGTATAGATACCACATTTTCTTAATCCATTCGTCAGTGCTGGGGCATCTTGGCTGTTTCCATAACTTGGCTATTGTGAATAGTGTCGCAATAAACATGGGTGTGCAGGTGCCTCTGGAGTAACTTGTGTCACAGTCTTTTGGGTATATCCCCAAGAGTGCTATTGCTGGATCAAATGGTAGATCGATGTCTAGCTTTTTAAGTAGCCTCCAAATTTTTTTCCAGAGTGGTTGTACTAGTTTACATTCCCACCAACAGTGTAAGAGGGTTCCTTTTTCCCCGCATCCTCGCCAACACCTGTTGGTGGTGGTGTTGCTGATGATGGCTATTCTAACAGGGGTGAGGTGGAATCTTAGCGTGGTTTTAATTTGCATTTCCTTTATTGCTAGAGATGGTGAGCATTTTTTTCATTGGATGGAATTGGAGAACATCATTCTGAGTGAGGTTAGCCTGGCCCAAAAGACCAAAAATCGTATGTTCTCCCTCATATGTGGACATTAGATCAAGGGCAAACACAACAATGGGATTGGACTATGAGCACATGATAAAAGCGAGAGCACACAAGGGAGGGGTGAGGATAGGTAAGACACCTAAAAAATTAGCTAGCATTTGTTGCCCTTAACGCAGAGAAACTAAAGCAGATACCTTAAAAGCAACTGAGGCCAATAGGAAAAGGGGACCAGGAACTAGAGAAAAGGTTAGATCAAAAAGAATTAACCTAGAAGGTAACACCCACGCACAGGAAATCAATGAGAGTCAATGCCCTGTATAGCTATCCTTATCTCAACAAGCAAAACCTTGTTCCTTCCTATTATTGCTTATACTATCTCTACAACAAAATTAGAAATAAAGGCAAAATAGTTTCTGCTGGGTATTGAGGGGGTGGTGGGGAGAGGGATGGGGCATAAGGGGGGGGCATGGGGGAGAAATGACCCAAGCCTTGTATGCACATATGAATAATAAAAGAACAAAAAAAAAAAGAAATGCTATGGGGAGAAGGGAACTTAGCATCAATCTTAAGAATAATTGAGAATCCCAAGGAGACAGTATTATAATCAAATATGTGTAATTGTGCTTCATGATTCACTTATTCATGATGTTATATAACTTCTTCTCTAGCGATTCTTCATAGCATTGTCATATCTGAATTTCTCTGCATGTAGATTAATAGGTTCAGCATGGGAGTTATGACTGTATAAAATACACTTACTGATTTGTCAATAGGAAAAGTCTTAGCAGGTCTTGCATATATGAAAATACAGGTAACAAAGAAGCAGACAACTGCAGTGATATGAGAGCCACAGCCTGAGAGAGGTTTCTGTTTTCCTTCTTGACTAAGGTTCATTAGAGTGCAATAGGACACCCTAAAAGATGAATAAGAGCAGCAATGTAATTGAGCACATCAGTCCTCCATTGGCCACCACTAAGATGTAATGACATAGGTGTCAACACAGACAAGTTCTAGTAATGGGTACATGTCACAGATAAAATGACCAATGATATTAGGACCACAGAACGGAAGCCCATGTTCCTCTTTATAATCTTTTCCCATGCATTCCCTTTTGGGCTCTCTTGCTCTTGCTTTTCTAAGAGTTTGAGTTGTATCTTCAGAATATTTATCTAAGATCTCTCCAATTTTCTGAGTGGGTACTCATGGCTATGAACCTCCCTTTTAAGACTGCCTTTGCTGTGTTGCTCAGGTTCTGATATGTTGTGTCCCCATTTTCATTTGAATCTGGGAATTTTTTAATTTCTTTACTGATTTCTTCAATGACCCATTGATCATTGAAAAGTGTGTTGTTCCATCTTCATGTTAGTGCTTATTGTGGTTCCTCTTGTTATTGATTTTTAATTTTATTTTATTATGCTCTGTTAGAATACAGGGGATTATTTCAGTTTTTATGTATTTGTTGAGGTTTGCTATATGACCTAAGATGTGGTCTATTTTGGAGAAAGTTCCACGGGCTGCTGAGAAAAATGTGTTGTCTTATGCTCTAGAATGAAATAGTCTATAAATACCTCTTAAGTCTATTTCATCAGTATTGATTAGCTTTGGGATATCTTTTTTTGATTTTTTTTGTCTTGATCTGTCTATTGAAGAGAGGGTGTTGCAGTCTCCCACTATTATTGTATCTAGCCTTATATGCTCCTTTAAGCTCAGAAGTGTTTGTTTTATGAATGTGGGGACACCAATTATCAGTGCATATATATTTAGAATTGCCATATCTTCTTGCTGGACTGTTACCTTTTTTTTAGTATGTAGTGATCTTCTTTATCTCTTGTGACTGATTTTGCATAAAATCTGTTTTGTCCAATATAAGATTAGTAGCTACTCCTGCTTGCTTTAGATTTCTGCATGCTTGGTAAATCTTTTTCCAGCCTTTTACTTTCAGTTTGTGTGTGTCTTCGGTTATGAGGTGTATTTCTTGTAAGCAACAGATTTTTGGATCTTGGTTTTTTAGTCAATCTGACAATCTGTGTCTTTTTATTGGAGAGATAAGTCCTTGTACATTTGGGGTTATGATTGCAAGGTATTTAGTGATTTCTGGGTTCCTATTGCTTTGGTTATTTTTTTCCAAGTTGTGTCTCATATTGATTGTTCTTTACATTTGGCTTTGTTCAACTTTGAGTTTTGCTCATTTTTTCAGTTGATTATGCTTGCTGTTTTCCTAGGTCTTACAGCTTCCTCAATTCCCCTTGAGTTTTATTCTCTCTTAGCATCTCATATTTGTGATTGTTTTTCATCCTCTTCCATGTCAATTGTTCCTTTGAGTATCCTTTTTAATGCAGGTTTGGTGGACATGAACTTCTTTAACTTGTCCTTGTCTCAGAAGATCTTTATTTCTTCATTGAGGTTGAAGGACAGATTTGCTGGATAAAGTATTCTCAGTTATTCACTCTCAGAGCTTGAATTATGTTGCTTCATTCTTTTCCTTGTTTGTAGGTTTTGTGCTGAGAGGTCTAAGATGATTCTTATGTATTTACTGTTGTATGTGAGCTGGCAATTTTCTCTTTAATCTTTCAGTATCCTTTCTTTGTTCTCTAGATTTGGCATTTTCATTATGATATGTCATGGGGTTGTCCTTTTCTGGTCATGCCTTTTTGGAGTTTGAAATATTTCCTGTATATGGTTGTCTATATTGTAACATTGGTTTGGGGTATTTTCTGCTATGATTTCATTGAATAGGCTTCCTATGCCTTTAGTTTGTATTTCAGCTCCTTAACCACCCCACTACTTCTTAGGTTTGGTCCTTTGATCATGTCCCAGAGTTCTTATATGTTGTTATTTATGTGTATTATTGTTTTTTCTTCATGATTATTTACATACAATAGTTTCTCAATCTTGTCCTCCACCTCTGACATTCTTTCTTCTGTTTTATGTTCTCTGGTGATAATATTACCCATTACGGTTTGTATTTGATTTATTGTGGTTTTCACTTCTAACATTTCTACTTGGTTATTTTGCATAATTTTACATTTCCTTGATGAATTTTTCTTTCATGTTGTTAATTTTTTTGTCTATGTCTTGGATTGAGTTCCTAACTTCATTTATCTATTTATTGGGATATTTTTTAAGGTCTTTGATCATTTTTATCAATAGGTCTCTGAATTGCCCCTCAGATATTTTGGCCAATCATTATCTTTGCATTCAGATGTTGAGTTGTTGTGGTGAGAATATGAACATGAGATATTGTCTTGGTTTTTCATGTTTAAATTGCTATGCTATGTTTTGTGCAACTCATAGTTTAAGATTCCTTTTACTTCCTTGAGTGAGTGGAGAACCTAATGCAGTAGCAGGGTTAGCAATTCATCAATAAACCAAGTATTTGAATGTTTAACAACCAATTAAAGTTCTACTCTGTCTCTCCAGTAACACGTATGGGAGCAAAATTATGATTTCTGGGTAGATGATCTGAGAACTTACCTACCACTGGTTGAAGGACTGAAATTGAGTATTGTGGGGATTGGGATAAAGAAGGGAGGGGAGGGGAAAAATGAAAGAAGGGGAGGTAAGCATAGGAGATAGTAGTATGAAAGAACTCTAGATATTTATAATCTGGAAATACAGAATGAAAGAAAAAAGAAACAAACAAGAAGAAATTGGATAAAAGGAAATAAACAATGAACAAAAACAAAAACAAAATAAGAGCAAAAACAAACAGAACAAAGAAACAAACAAAAAAATCACGTGTACTTCTTTTCTGTGTGTATTTTCACATCTCCTTTTTCCTTTATTATTTATTTTATCATTTTTTGCGTTTACTTACATGTGTGTACATTATTTGGGTTACCCCCCCAACCCCGCCCTGCAGAGAAGTATATTTTGTATTGGGCCATCTTTACCTGGTTGTTATGGAAAACAGCTTCAGAAAGGTGGAATTTTACCTTTAGCTAAAGGTATAGCCAGGGCCTCAGAGATGGGAAGTTCAGACAATGTAGTTGACACTTTCTAGGCAAATTCTTTTAAAGAGTTTTGCTCTCTGAGTTGTTTTGGATCTGAGAAGTAGATGAGGGCAGAGACTTCTTGAAATGTGAAGAGCTCTGAATGGGCAGGCCCGCTCTTTTTGTGAGACGGGAGCAGGTAGCTTGAGAGGGCAGGTTCACCTACCTCTCTGCCTTTTACAGTTTTTCCCACTTTCGTCCAGTCCAAACTGCCCCCCCCATACTATGTCTGCTTCTGGTGGCAGACTTACAAGCACACACTGTGGTTTCAGAGGCCTGGAATGCCTCAGGCTATTTCCTTTGAAATCCCAGATTTGCTCAGTCAGAAGCTTCTTGCTTGGTGTTGTTTGCTATTAAGCAGCTTCTCTAACCAGAGTTCCCAGAACTGGGGTTTTGCTTTTTAAACTGAGCTTGTTAAATGGGTCTTATGTGGCAGGATTGGGCAGAGTTGCCAACCTCTGGGCATTTTTCTATCTTACTGCTTGGGATGTGCTGGCAGCAGGTTTCTACATGGACAATGTGGCTAGAAGACACACATGTCCCATATTGCTCAGTCTCCAAACTGGCCTGCCTGCAAGAACCTTCAGATATCAGAGCTCTCTGCCAGCAAAAGCTAGAGGCTTTGATTTGGAGAATGTCCTCAGACAGTTGAGCAGGGAGGGTCACCAGTTCCTTACCCCAGCACCCTTTAACTTCTCAGCAGCCTGAAAATTCAAGGCCTCTGCAACCAGATGTTTCCAGAAACCAGACTCAGTCTGCAGGCCATCTCAAGATGGAATCACTGCTCTCTGAGGTATGGTAAATGAAGTGTTGTCCTGTTTTTGTGTTGGCCTGATGCACAAGGGTAAATTGCTATTTCATGATATTCTTGCACTGTGGTTAGGACTTGTCGGTGACATAAATATTGACCCCAGGCTCATTTCACCACTTTGAGGTGGAGGTTTCGTCTTCCCCTGTCCCCAAGGGAAGCAGGGATGTAGGCTGCAAGCAGTTTCTGTGTTGCTTTTTGATTTGCTGTATTTTTCACATATCCTATTACTCTTTTATGTTTTTCCTGGGCCTTCCTTTCTTTGACTTTTTTGTATGTAGTTTCTTCTTTGTTATCCAAACTTATTCTTGATGTACAAAACTTGTATTACTCCTCCATCTTGCTGCTGAACCAGATATTTTCTTTTAAATCTTGAATTTTTTCCATATACATTCTTATATAAACTTTCCTTTCAATACAACCTTTCTCTATCCCACAATCTTTGAAAATATTGTATTTCAATTTTCCTATGTTTTAGGAAATTCGTTAATTTCCCTTTAATTTCTTCATTTCTATATTGGTCATTCCAGAACAAGATGTTTAAGTCCTTGTATTTGCACAATTTTTCTCTGTTGTTGTCAGAGAAGATAGATGATATGATTTTGATGTGTTTAACTCAATGGGACTTCTTTACTGGCATACCATATGGTCTATACTGAAAAATGGTCTGTGTGCTAATGAGAAAAATGCATGCTCTTGGATTAAATGATCTGTAAATATCTCTCAGATACATTTAGTCTATTTGCAGTTTAACTCTATTGTTTATTTGTTGATTTTCTGTATCACATCATCTCTCCAGTGATGAAAGGGAGTATTGTAGTTCATACCCATAATTACATTAGAGTCTATGTTTCATTTTAAATGGAAAATACACATATTTTATATTTTAAAGTGGTAAGATGTGAGTGCATGTATATCTACAGTTATATATCTTCTTGCTGATTTCATTTATTTATCATTGTACAGTGATGTACTTTGTTTCCTTTTTGCAGTGTTTGGCTTTAAATCTGATTTATCAGTATAAAACAACTATACTGTAAAACAGTATAGGTATTCCTGCTCACATTTGCTTTTCATTTGTGAATATATTTTCAATATCAATGTATGTGTGTGTTCAACAGGAGGGTACTCATAGGCAGCATGTTGGGCTGTGCTATTTTTCCATCACAAGTCTATATCTTTTAATTGGGTTATTAATCCTTGTACATTCAAGGCTATTCTTGATAGGCAACACCCAACTCATACCATTTGTTCATTGTTTTCTGTTGGATATTTCCTTTCTTCCATTGTTTATCTCCTACTAATAATTATAGTTTGGTGCTTTTCTGTAGTGGAAGTATTTGATTCCTTACAATTTTTACATATGTGTATATACTCTACTAGTGTGTCTTATACTTTCATGAGGGTAGTTTGTTCTATCTTGCAGCAAGTCATCACTTAGTTGTTATATGTGTCAGACTAGAGCACAATCCCTTTTTCCCATGGTGGGAGAATGTCTGCTGAGATCAATAAGACCCATGGTATGAATAAGTATAGATCATTCATAGACATGTATTTTTCCCAGGGTCTGTGTCTTATACTTGAGCCTGTTTTTAACTTTGGTGATGCTTTACTCCAGATTTCTGCTACAGACATAGAACCACATAAAAGAGAAGTTTGGTAGGGACTAGCAGCTAGCATCTTCTGAGGGTTTAAAAGAGTCTGAGCATTACCTTTTCAAGAGATATTGACAAGGCTAGATAAATATACTTCCCTATAGTCATTCAGTGCTCCATAGGTGAGCTCTATTAAAACTCTACTTGTTTGAGTCAATCTTTGAGCTGCTGATATCATCTCAGTTTGGAGGCACGTGACTCTAGTCCTCCCAAGGAAATCCTGCCACACATTTCCTTCTATACACAAGTATCATGTTAGCATTTCTTTTAAGGTCATACTAGTAGTATTGAATTTCCTCAGTTTGCTTGTCTGAGAAAGACAATTTCTCTTTCATTTCTGAAGAAGAGATATTTTTTGGTGTAGTATTCTCTTTTAATTTATCATATGTTTTTTGGCATTACCATGCTTTGTACTCATAGCTTTGCACTTGCAAAGCAGTTGCTCTACCACTTGAGTCATGTCTCTACCTCTTTTTGCTCTGGCTAATTGGGAGATAAGGTTCTTGCTTTTTGCCCAAGTTGACCTGCACATCAATTCTCCTATATTATATTTCCTGACATCACTGGAATTATAAATTAAAACCATGATACTCAACTTTTTTCTGTTGAGATAAGGTTTCACAAACTTGCTCAGACTGGCCTGGAACCAAAATCCTCTCTTTTTAAGAGGATTTTAAGTAGTATGGTATGAGAAGTACACACCACCACACCCAGGTATTGGTTGAACTTTTTGTCTTGACTGACTTCAAACCATGATCCTCCCATATTCAGCCTCCCAAGTAGCTAGGATTATAGATGTGTTTCAGCAGGGCCTAAATTGGAATAGTATTCTTAACAAGCAGTATTTTTTTTATTATATCATGTCATTTTCTGTAGGCTTCTGTTATGAAATCCGCTATTACTCTGGTGAGTATTCCCTTCCATGTAACTTGATATTTGTTTCTTGCTACATTTAGAATTGTCTTTGTCTTTGACTTTTGAGAGTTTGGTTATAATGTGCCTTAGGGAGGGCTTCTTTGTGTTGAGTCTATCCAATTGACCATAATGGATATAGATGTCCATATCTCTCCTAAGACCTTTTAAGTATGCAGCTATTATTCCATTAAATTTGCTTTGTGCAACTTTTTCCATGCCCTCCCTTCTGTAATTCTATGTGAAAATGCATTTTCATAATGATGCTCCACGAATCCCATAGACTTGCTTTGTTCTTTGTATTCTTATTTCTTTTTATTTTCTTTCTGATTGGGTTAATTCAAAAGGCCAGTCTTTGAGGTCAAAAATTCTTTCTTCTGCTCCATCTTTCTTTTACTATTAATAAATCTTCCTTTGATTCTTACAGAATTTATAATATATATGTGTGTGTGTATATATATATATATATATATATATATATATATATATATACTTATCTTGCCAATGTGTCCTGTTAAGTGATATTATAATACTTTATATACTGCATTTAAAAACCTTTGAATTGTATATGTCCATGTTTTCATTTTCAACCTTCAGAATATTATCACACTTATTCTTGTATGTACGTTTAAACTTCATAATTCTTGAGCATAAATTATGCCTTTAACATACCTTGTAATGACAATCACATACTGTTGAATTCAGTCACACATTTGTATGACTGAAAACACCTTTACTTCATGCTCAGAATTGTAACTTTAAAGTTTCTTCAGTGACAAAACAGTGCTCCACTATTGCTTTGGTTTCATCATTTTCTACAAAGTATCTGATATCAGTCTCTTTTTTACATGTGTTATCCTAATTCCTAAAGATTTTCTCTGTATTGTTGGCTTTGGGTGTTTTGGTTATGAGGCGCTTTTGTGTAGTCTCTTTAAGTTTTGTGCCACTGTTTCATCAAGTTTCTAAGTTTATTTTTATGCAGTATTTATCCTTGGAATTTTGTTATTCACTATTTCTTGAAAAATCCTATCCGTACTCTATAATTAGAAACCTCAATCATTTGTTAATTATGTCACTTAAATTTGTTCCATAATTTGCTATTTTTTTCTTTTTTAAATATTTCTACATTTTGTTTTGAGTAGTTTCATTATATCTTTTTTGGAATCTCTTCTCCTACAATATCTAATCTATCAATCCATTGAGTATTTTTGTCGCTTTAAAGTTCAGCTTTAGTCTGTTTTTCCATCCATATCTCTATTCAATTTTGAACAAATGGAATGTGATTATAGTCAGTTTTAGTATTCTTTTATGCTACTGTTTATGTATGTGTCAATTCTGAGTTGGTTTCAATTGAAGGGTACTATCCTACTTGAAAATTATAAATTCATGCTCCCTTTCACACTTGACATTCTTGCATTACATGCCAGAAATTTTTAAACATGTTGAATACTAGTTAGATATAGGCATGTGTATGCACACATAAGCATGGTTTTGTAGTACAATTAAGTTTCTTGAAAGTAATATGATTTTTGCGGTTTTGTTTTCCATTTTAATAAATATCCTGCTATTATATTTTACCAAAAAGCTTTAAACCAATGCTAATTCTAAAGTTAAATATGTCCTACTAGGGAGGCAAGATCTTTCTAAGTACTGAGTCAAAGCCTGGCCCTATGAACTATTTAGTATTTCAATCACATTGATGAGAATAGGCACTATCCCACGTACTGTGTGAGTAGTAGGCACTTTTCTCTCAAATCCATATAGATAGATATTTCACAGCCTAAAGTAGTTCCTCACATGTTACTTTGCTTAGTAATTAATGGGACCCTTGGACGTTCTCAGGCTTCTTTCAACTCTCACTCTCTCTCTTGAGTAATACTTCTTCAATATCATGTCCTCTAAACTTCAGTTGCCTATCTTTCATGAGGACACTCACATTTTCATTTCCTGTACCCAGAGTATGGCCCATAATGTTCCTGAACATCCCTCTACTTCTACGTGAATAACTTGGAAACACTATAAGTGATAAACACAAGTGGGGACAGTCTGAAGAACAAACTTGTCTTCCATCCCAATGAAAACTGTTGCTTGTTTTCTGATGTCCAACGTGTTAAATAAAAGCACTTTTCTTCTTTGATTTATATGATTATTTTAGAAAGGTGGTAATCTCCATTTCTTAATCTTAGCCAAAGCATTCTGAAGACAAGATAAATTGATATCAGAAAATACATTATACTTCAAAAAATTAAGTCAAAAAGAAAAATCGTAGAATAATATTTACAAGTTCTTAAGCATAGTTAATAAATTTGATGTCATTTTCTGAAAATAATATTATCATATTAAGAGAATGGATGTATTTTTCTTAACATAATGTGAAAATACAAATCTTAAAATCATAAGAGTATCATGCTTAATAGTAAAACATTAAAACCTATCTTTCTTTGTCCCAGGGTCATTTAAAAAGCTGAATGCTTTTTCTCTTCATGTAACAACAGAAATTCACAAGATGAAATTAAAGTTATAATGTTCAGCAATGTCATGCATTATCCTAATCATCAGCAGTGAAGGAAAGGCACAGGCTTTCACTGTGTGACATGAGAAATCAGTAACTTCATGAATGTTTTCAAGTCTGCATGTCCTGTTATTTCCTGTTAAAGAACATTTGAAATGTTGGGACCAAACATCAGTTTAAAAAAGAAAGATATAACCTGCTTCAGATCCCTTAAAAATTTAACTGTTCAAACATTTTGAATAAACATGCTACACAAATTCACTATTCTCTCCTCCTCTGGGAAATCATCCAAAAACAAGAAGAGATATTTTGCCAAAAAATAGCATAGAAACTACAAAATACTTTGAAGTAGATGCCAGTATCAGTTGAGTTTTCGTAAATGCACCTTATGTAACAAAGAAAAAAAGAGAGAGCAGATTTCAGTGGTACCAGATCTCAAAAAGTGAACACTCCCAAAATTTTTCATCATTAACATAAAAACTCTAAATGGCACAATGAAGAGAATGTGGGGGCATGACCATAACCTCATGATTAAACTTAGCATGACATGTAATGGACATGAGCTGCGGGTTTAGCACAGTGGTGGACAGCTTGCCTGGAACAGTGGCCATAGGTCTGATCCACTGGAATCACAACAAAAGTAATGGATTTCAGTCACTGCCAATGCTCAATTTAAAAAAAAGTAATGGACTAATCATTAGCCAGTTTCTTCTAATATAATAATTGAGAATTCAGCATCAATTATAAGATATTGCTACCAATGACAAAAAAGGAATCTGAACACAAAGAAACACCAGAAAAAAACTAAATAGAATGCCCAATACACTACACAAAATAACTGACTATACTCTACAAAGAATATAATATCTAAAAATACATACAAATACTCAGGGATAGACGAAAAATAAAGGGCTCTGTGTCATACATATAATAACAAAATGCAACATGGTTTCTGTATCCTCTTTTGCTACAAAGATGATATTATTGGAACAAATGGTAAAAGGACAATAACCTGCATAGATTATTGCAATTATATCAAAATGATTTGATCATTTTATTGTGATTATGCAAGAAAATTCTTGTCCTTCAGAAATGCTTAGAAATTTTCAGACTAAGTATAACCATGTTGGCAAGGTATTCATAAACCTTTCAGAAAAAAAGTGTAAATAAGTCTATACGAATACATATATGGTAAATATGGACATATACTGGAGGGAATGAAGGTATGAATATAACAATATTTTTGTATGTCTACATAAAAGTATATATAAATTCAAGTATAAAATTACACAAAAATAGAAGAAAAAAGCTAATGTATAAAAATGTGAATACATGCAGATTGGGTGAAGGGTATCCAAGAATTCTTACAACTTTTATCTGATCATGAAATTACATCAAACATAAAATTAAATGTCATAGTATTTGTCCAATATTGTCAGTTTTTCCCCACCCTCTAGCCCAAGTAATCACCAGTCCAATGAGTGTGACTATTATAGATTTCCACATATAAATAAGATCATGCAGTATTTGTCTTTCTGTGTCTGGCATATGTTAGCATAATGACTTCCAAATTTGTCTTTGTGGTCTATAAGAATTGTAGAAACACAAAACAGTATCTGTATTGGTGAATAATGCTAAAAGACTACTGAGAAAGGGAGAGGATATTTATTCTATGATTTTACCATTTTGCATCATTTCCACTATTAATATTATTATCTAGCATGCTTTCATTTTTTAGAGTAAAAAGTAAAAATACTGCACTAAAAGTTCATATGTAATGCAACTGAAATCAGATAAAGATAAGAGTTAATATACCACTTAGTGTAACTATTAGATTGAAAAAAATTAATATAAAAGAAAATCTTAAAGCAATTAATGACCAAGTTTGCAATAAAATAGAGGCAGAAATTAAATAAAAATCATAGTAATTTTATAGTTTTCATTCAATAACTTATTACCCATTATTTATTTGCTTCTTATTATATGTTCATTATAACTTTCCAAGTACAGTGACAAATAAGACATTATAGGTTACATCATAATGGGAAAATGTATTAACAGAATAAACACATATACCTCATTTATTAATTGTATATATCAGAACTGCTTTGAAGTAAATAGAACTTAACCTCAGATTTAAGAATAATTGTGAATACACAGGAGACAATTTTATAATCAAATAATTGTGGTTTATGACTCACTTATTCATGATATTATATTACTTTTCTTCTCCAGAGCTTCTTCATAGCATTTGTCATTTCTGAGTTTCTCAGAGTATAGATTAATGGGTTCAGCATGGGAGTTATGACTGTATAAAATACACTTACTGATTTGTCAATAGGAAAAGTCTTAGCAGGTCTTGCATATATGAAAATACAGGGAGCAAAGAAGCAGACAACTGCAGTGATGTGGGAGCCACAGGTTGAGAGAGCTTTCTGCCTTCCTTCTCGACTAAGATTCTTTAGAGAGTGCAAGATGACACCATACGAGATGAATAAGAACAGCAATATAATTGAGCACATCAGTCCTCCATTGGCCACCACTAAGACGCCAATGACGTAGATGTCAATACAGACAAGCTCTAATAAAGGGTACATGTCACACATAAAATGATCAATGACATTAGGACCACAAAATGGAAGCCCATAAATAGTGCTGAGTTGAATTATTGAGTGCAAAAACCCTCCAAACCAAGCCACTATCAACAATACAACACACACCCATTTCCTCATAATAAGCAAATAATGCAAAGGCTTGCAGATAGCCACGTAGCGGTCAAGGGCCATTACCAATAGAAGAGAGACCTCTGATCCACCCAAAAAGTGTTCTGTAAAGAGCTGAATCATGCAAAACTTGAAGGATATGGTATTCTTCCCCAAAAACAAGTCTGAAACCAATTTGGGAGAAATTGTTGTTGAATAAATAATATCCACAAATGATAAACTAGCAAGAAAAAAGTACATTGGTGAGTCCAAAGTCTTACTTAGACTGACAGTTATGATAATGAGCAGATTTCCCAGAATGGTCAAAATGTAGAAGAGCAAGAACAAAACACAAAGAACTTTCTGCTCTTTTGGATTCTGGGTGAGGCCCAACAGGACAAAGTAAGTAACATTGTTCCTTGGTTCCATCTATTTTGTTTTTGTTGCTGGTTTCACATGTAAAAAGAAGCTTACCTATATCACAATAAAATATCCTTAGAAATATTGTAATTTTAATCTCCATTCATCCACTAAAATGGATATGAAGTATCTACTTTTGTTAAGCAACCTACAGTTGATGTCTGGATTACTAAATTAACTTAAACAGTATTCTCTCTCCTAAGTAATTAATACATAGTAATGGGGGTCAGACAATTAAGAGCAATTTGACAAGTATTGGTAGAGATATGTTTCTTTATGTCATTAGGAAATTCAGTGAAAAGATGTATCCTGTAGAAAGCCATAAAGGTATCATAGTAAAAACTCACTTAGGTAATTTACACAATTGTAATGGGTGAATTATGAATTTAAAACTATAGACAAAAACACAATATATTATTTTCTAATGTAGCTACTTTAGAACAATGATTTTCATTCCTCTGCTTTCCAGTAACATGTTCCTCTTTTCCATTTGGGACCTAAGCCACAAGCATCCTAGCATTCACTTTTCTAGGAACACTATTTTCATGATGGTATATGGATTCTCTACAACAATACGTGCCTTCTCTGTAGCTCTCTTTCCTTTCTGCATCCTCACCAGAATCAGTTAATATCTATATTTCCACCAACACTGTCTTTCTCCAAAGCAAGCTAGGCTATTTCTATCAGAAATACTAAAACTATTCAAGCATCAACCCATTATTAAATCCCAGAGCTACTTCTATATTTTTAGAGATTATCAACAGCACCCTCACTTCTCATTATAAAATGCTGTATTCTTTTGCTACACACTGGAAGGTTTAAACACCAAAAATGTATTTTCTCAGGATTCTGTATGCCAAATATTCAAAATCAATGTGTAGATGGTGTTGATTCCTTCAGAAGACTATGTGAGAAGGATTTGTTTCAGGCTTATCTCCCTGGCTTGTACATGACATTCTCTCTATATCCAAATTCCCACTTGTGCAAAAGACATCAGTCATATCGGATGGGGCCCATCCTAATGATATTATTTTATTACCTATATAAAGGTCCCATCCCCAAATAAAGTCACATTCTGAGGTGATGGTGATTAAGACTTTAAAGTATAAGTTTGGAGGAAAGACAACAAAACCATAATTGCTTCATGTGACCCAATATGACAATGTGTGACTAAGAGCTGTCACATCTCAAATATCCAACACAGTCATTGAAAATACTTCTCAGTGTCTTTAGTTAAATATTCCTTCCTTCCATAACCTATATATGCTTAAAGTATTCTGAAGATGGTGAGTCTTCAGCACTATATCTCCCCTAATTTTCAAACTTATACCTTCATCTATTTAATAACACTTCCAGATCAATAACTTTTGAGTAATTTTTAAATTTTTTCATAATAAATCTATTCCTTCCAAGGTTATTTAAGTAATGAAATAGTACCTCTTCCCATGTTATTGTTCAAGAGCAATTCTAACAGTGTTTTTTACTCCTTCATTCCTCTAATATTACTTATTCATACATTTGATATCCTATTACTAGTTCAATAAAATGCACTCTATCATATCCTAAAAAACACCAGCTGAGATCCATGAAACCCTCTCTAGTTTACCTCTTACATTATTCATTTACTATACATAAATATTCACAATGCTTTTACACATTTTTTTCATCTGTTCTTTTATAGATCCTAGTTTCAGAAACCATGGCATATATCACAACCTCTAAAATAAAATAAATATTGTAAAAAGTATATTGCATGTTCAACCTATGTCTATTCAACAGAGAAGAGGTTACAGTACTGTTACATTGTGTCATATCAATCAAATAAGGTGAACTTGAAGCTCACAAAGTATCTACTATCTCCTACAGGCTAAAGGTCTACATTGTCATCTAAGGAAAGAAATCTTGGTAGTGATGAGAAATCATGTTTTCACCATAAGTCTTCTATTTTCCCTTACAGAAATATAACTCTTGATCATATATCATGGCTGCTAACTTAATTTCCTTTAATTTTATGTATTTTGACACATATTATATAGAACTTGACCAGCAACATTCTTCCTACACAAGCTTTTTTTATCATTTAAATTCTTAGGAACTCAAGTGATAGAATTTACTATGTAATAAGAAATTCACCCTATTACAAAATTGATTTCCATTACCAACTATTAAAGATTTATCTTTTGGAACTTTGTTTATAGCTTTAAGGAGAACTTTCCACCTCACTGGTAAAGTTCTAGAAACCCCTCTTCCATCTAGTATGCACTCAGAAGGCAAAAAAGTGTTCTTTCTTGAGGATACATTTGAAATCACATGAGTATATCAGTCCATTTTCTAGAGAGTCTTTTAAATATTTTAGGAAATCATGACCTGCATTGCAGAACTGTTTCAAAGGAATGAAAAAGTGTACTCAGAATATTTATAATACTTTTATATTAGGATAATTTATCAAAATGCAAATAAATCCTATGTACACATAAGAATATAGAAACTCACCTTTTAAACAGAGAAGGTTCTCCCTCACAAGTTATTTTCTAGTAACTTCAATAAAGAATTACTACCATTCATCTGTTTAGCTCATCTCATCCTTTCTGTAGCTACAGTCAAATAATTGTACTTGAGACTTGGAGAGGTCATTTTAAACCCTTTTTAGATCATGATTTAAGCCTAACAGGCCACCACTGAAATCATTATATCACTTACACAGAAGACAGCATCTGTACCTAAAGTGGCAAATATCACTGAAGATTTTATGCCTTGTAACCACATTAATTATGGAGTCCTACAATTGGCATGTATCCAAGAATGATTCATGCTTAATAAAATTCACCAATTTTTAAAAGATCATCTATATGTAGAGATACCAATATACCAATCACATAACCAGGGTCAGAAAAGTGATAGCTGGAAAAATAATTCTGGAAACACTATGGGACAATTGACAGTCAAGACTAAAATATCAGAGACTTCTCAAAAAATTAAAAGTAGAGCTTTCATATGATCCATCAACACCACCTAGAGATATACCTAAAGGAATGTAAGTCAGGTTGCGATAAAGGCATCTGCACACCCATGTTTATTGCAGCACTATTCACAATAGCCAAGTTATAGAAACAGCCAAGATGCCCCACTACTGCTGAATATATTAAGAAAATGTGGCATTTATATACAATGGAATTTCATTCGGCCACAAAGAAGAATGAAATTTTGTCATTTGCAGATAAATGAGTGAAACTGGAGAACATCTTCTTAAGCGAAGCTAGTCAGGTTCAGAATGCCAAAAGCTGCATGTTTTCTCTTATATGTGGAATACTGACCTAGTACAAATATAAGTAATATTATGAAAAACAGATCACAATAATGGGAGGTCACATATGAAAAAGGGACAGCAAAAGAAGGAAGTTAAGAAGGTGAATATGGTTGATGTACTTCCTGTACAAGAATGAACACATAATTTTCAAACCTGTTAAAATCATCATAAGAAGAGGACTAAGGTTAAAAGGAAGAAAATAAAGGAGATGACATTATTCTGGTTATAATATGTATACACATGAAAATGTCACAAGGAAACTCCCTGTATAGTTATCTTAAACAAACAATAATTTATTTTTTTGTGTGTCACAAAATTGGAAAACAAGAGGGCAGAACAGATGCTGGACCAATCATCCTGACAATTGGTACCAGTGGGAAGAGGGGAGGATGTGGTGATAGGGTGTAGGAGGGTGAATATAGTAGAAATATTATGTATTCGTGTATGTAAATGGAAAAATGAGACCTGTTAAAACTATTCTAGGAATGGGGGTAAGGGTGTTAAGAATACTGATAGAGGGGTTAAATCCAACTATGAAATATTCTAAGAACTTTTATAAATGTTACAACATATCCCCAGCATAGCAATAATTAAAAAAATAATAAAATATCATCCTAGGTACTTGGTTTAATAAGGATGAATTTATCACTTATTTTCCATTTTGCTGGAGAAAATTATTTTTACTTTTCCTTCATAGTCAATATTTTCCAACTATTAGTTTATAGTTGCACTTACTATAAAGGTTTATTTAGTTATAGAAACTAGTCATTTATCTCCTTATCATATTTTTAGATAAAGTAAGAGGATTTATTTTGTTTTAGGCTTTTCACTTTTAGATGGAGATACAATATTTGACTTTCTTATTCCATGTTGTAAGATCCAACACCAAAAAGGGTTAGGAAATTCAAGACACCCCAAGGTTGAGATGGTACCTGCAGTGAAATAAGAAAGGGAGAAAAGAGAACAAAGTGAAATTGAAGAGATACACAAGAACCAAACCATGCAGGGAATTACAAATCTTAGTAAAGTATTTGAATTTCATTTGAAAATATTGTCAAAGAATAGAAAATAGGGCATCCAGTTACTGGTCCAGCAGAAAATTCTCAACAAATCATAAGCAAATCACTTTAAACAGTGCATAAAAAGATTGTACAGCCGAGATTTATTCCAAATATGCAAGACTTCATTAAAATTCAAATATAAATTAATATAATCCACCAAATCTAAGATTTAATTAGACAAATCACTTGTTTATATCAATGTAGAAAAAAATCACTTCACATCCCTTCATTATAACAATTCTCAGAAAAATAGGAATAGAAGGACTGAAGGTATGGCTCACGTTGTATAACTCCTGCTTAGCAAGTAATTGCAAAGCCCTGAGTTCAACCCTACCACCAAACAATTAGGAATACAAGAAAATTTCCCAAATTTAATAAAGAATATCTCTTTATCCTTACTATACAATCAAGAAATCAAGCTCCTTAGTCTTTATCAAATGAGCTAAAATGCATACCCACAGAAACCTGCACAATTATTTGGTACTTATTTGTGTCCTAACATATGGTCTATCCAGGAAAACATTATATGTGTTAATGAGAAAAATATCTGTTTTGCAATTCTTGTATAAAATGCTCTGTAAATGTCTAACAGGTATGTAGACAGACATAAGGTCTTTAACTCTGATATTTCTTTGTTAATTCACTGTGACTTATCCAATCAGAAATGTGATGTTTGGAGTCCTTGACCATTATGCTATTAAGGTCCATCTCTCATTTTACACGTAATTTTCCTTTACATATTTGGGTACTCAGGTGGTAGGGGCATATGCATTTATAATTATTATATACTCATGCTGAATTAATTCTTTCTTTCTCTTTTTACAGTTTCTAGCTTAAAATATATTTTTCTTGAAATGTGTGTAGCCAATCCTAATCATCTTTGGTTTCTTTTGTGTGAATTATTTTCTCTCTCTTTTTTTTTCAGGTGTTTTTTTTTACCCTTCTTTCTCCCTCCCACCTCCTGTTGGTCTTCTCAACAGTTCCCTTTTACAATCTTATTATTATCATTATTATTACTTTTATCATTATTAATTATTATGTTATTATTTTAGGACCAAAATCCTCATATGAGAGAAAAATATGAGATAATTGCCTTTCTGAGCTTGACTTATCTTGATCAACATGATGATCTCCAGTTCCATTCATTTTCCTGCAAATGACATAATTTCATTCTTTAAGAATGAAGAATATTCCATTGTGTGTATATACCAGATTCTCTTTACCCATTCCTCCATTAAGAGGCACCTAAACTTATCCCATAATTTGGCTGTTATGTATAGTGCCACAATAAAATGGGTACACAGATATCTGTATAATAAGCTAACTTTGACTCTGTGGGGTATATACTCAGAAATGGTACACCTGAGTTATATGGTACTACCATTTTCAACTTTTTGAAGAATCTTGAAACTGATTTCCAGAGTAGGCCAATTAATTTCATTCCTTCAAGCAATCTATAATGGTCCTATCTTCCACACATCTTCACCAACATCTGTGGTTTATTAAATTTGTGATGATAGCCATTCTAACTATGACGAGATGGAATCTCAATGTTTTGATTCACATTCCCCTGATAGATAAAGATGTTGAACATTTTTTCATGTTTTTGTTGGTCATTTTTACTTCTTCATTGGAGAAGTGTCTGTTTACTTCTTTTGACCATTTATTGATTTGATTATTTGTTCTTATTTTTTTTTATTTTTATTTTATTCATATGTGCATACAATGTTTGGGTCATTTCTCTCCCCAACTTCCGCCCTTACCCCCCCCTACCCTTCGCTACCTGGCAGAAGACTATTTTGCCCTTATCTCTAGTTTTGTTTAAGAGACAGTATAAGCAATAATAGAAAGGAACAAGGGTTTTTGCTAGTTGAGATAAGGATAGCTATACAGGGAATTGACTCGCATTGATTTCCTGTGCATGTGTGTTACCTTCTAGGTTAATTCTTCTTGAACTAACCTTTTCTCTAGTTCCTGGTCCCCTTCTCCTATTGGCCTCAGTTGCTTTAAAGTATCTGCTTCAGTTACTCTGCATTGAGGGCAACAAATGCTATCTAGTTTTTTGGGTGTCCAACCTATCCTCATACTTCCCTTGTGTGCTCTTGCTTTATCATGTGATCAAAGTCTAATCCCCTTGTTGTGCTTACCTTTGATCTAATGTCCACATATGAGGGAGAACATATGATTTTTGGTCTTTTGGGCCAGGCTAACCTCGCTCAGAATGATGTTCTCTAGTTCCATCCATTTACTTGCGAATGATAAGATTTCATTCTTCATGGCTGTGTAAAATTCCATTGTGTATAAATACCACATTTTCTAATCCATTTGTCAGTAGTGGGGCATCTTGGCTGTTTCTATAACTTGGCTGTTGTGAACAGTGCTGCAATAAACACGGGTGTGCAGGTGCCTCTGGAGTAATCTGAGTCACATTCTTTTGGGTATATCCCCAAGAGTGGTATTGCTGGATCATATGGTAGATCAATGTTTAAATTTTTAAGAAGCCTCCAAATTTTTTTCCAGAGTGTTTGTACTAGTTTACGTTCCCACCAGCAGTGTATAAGTGTTCCTTTTTCCCCGCATCCTCGCCAACACCTGTTGTTAGTGGTGTTGCTAATGATGGCTATTCTAACAGGGGTGAGGTGGAATCTTAGTGTGGTTTTAATTTTCATTTCCTTTATGGCTAGAGATGGTGAGCATTTTTTCATGTGTTTTTTGTCCATTTGAATTTCTTCTTTTGAGAAAGTTCTGTTTAGTTCTCTTGCCCATTTCTTTATTGGTTCATTAGTTTTGGGAGAATTTAGTTTTTTGAGTTTCCTATATATTCTGGTTATCAGTCCTTTGTCTAATGTGTAGCTGGCAAATATTTTCTCCCACTCTGTGGGTGTTCTCTTCAGTTTAGAGACCGTTTCTTTGTTGAAAAGAAGCTTTTAAGTTCTATGAAGTCCCATTTATCTATGCTATCTCTTAGTTGCTGAGCTGCTGGGGTTCCTTGACAAAGTCCTTGCCTATACCTATTAGTTCCAGAGTATTTCCGACTCTTTTAATTTGTGGAATTCTTAATATATTCTGGGTGTTAATCCCCTGTCAGATTGACAGATGAAAAATATTTTCTCTCATGCTCAAGGCTTCCTCTTCACTACTGTTTTGGGTTTTTTTTTTGCCATACAAAACTTTTAAATTTACTACAATCCATTGGTCAATTCTTGTTCTTATTTCCTTAGATATTGGAGTCCTATTTACAAATGTATTGCCTAGGCCTAGATCTTCCAGTATTTTCCTCTAGTAGTATCAAAGTTCCTGGTCTTACATTTAAGTCTTTGATATACTCTGAGTTGATTTTTATATGAGGTGGAAGACTGAGGTCTACTTTAAGTCTTCCATATGTGGATATTCAGTTTTTCTAGAACCATTTATTACACAGGCAATTTTTCCAACATATGTTTTTTGAAACTTCATAAAAAATCAGTATCTGTAGCTCTGTAGGCTTATTTCTGGATCTTGTAGTCTATTCCATTAGTCTATGTGACTGTTTCTGAGCCAGGACTAGGCTACTTTTGCTACTATGTCTCTCTAGTGTAGTTTGAATTCAGGTATTGTAAAACTTATAGCACTGCTCTTTTGCTCAAGGTTGTCTTGGTTACTGGGGGGTCTTCTTTTTGCTTCTATGTGAAATTAGGATTGATTTTCTATTTCTGTAAATAATGGATTTGAAAATTCAGTGGGGATTATACTAAATCTGTATACCATTTTTGGTAATTTGGCCATTTTAACAATATTAAGATCCGTGAATATGTGAGGTCTTTCCATCTCTTTATATCTTCTACAATTTCATTCTGCAGTGCTTTGTAAATTTCAATGTACAGGGCTTAACATCTTTAGTTAAGTTTACATTTAGGAATTCTTGACACTATTGTGAAGGGATTATTTTAATGACTTTTTCAGTGAGTTTATTATTGGTGTATAGAAGAGTTACTGTGTTTTTGTTAATTTTGTGTCCTGCTTCTTTGCTGAAAGATTTTTTTAATAATAACTAAGAATCTTCTAGTGGAGTCATTAGGTTTTTAAAGTATAGAATCATATCAGGTATAGAATCATATAAGCAGGGATAATTTGATTTCTTTCATTATAGTTTGTATTCATTTTATTTCTCTTTCTTGCCTTATTGCTCAAGATGGGATTAAAAGCACTATATTGAATAACAGTGGTGAGTATCAACAACTAAGTCTCATTACTAATTTTAGGAGAAGTATTTTAAATTTGCTTACATTAAAAAATAATGTAAAACTTCACCATATACACTCATTATGTTGCAGGATATCGTTTGGTTCTTAGTTTTATTAATAAAAATGCTGGAAATGCCAAAATATTTTCTTGCATCTACTGAGATGATTATGTAATTTTTTTCCTCAATTTAGCACATATGCAATGTTGCATTGATATACTTGTACGTGTTGAAGCATTCTTGAACTGTGCAATGAATCCAACTTGATGAGTCTCTATGACTTTTTAAATGTGTTGTTAAACTCTCCTAGACCTGGATGTCTATTTTCCATATCTGAGACAATTTTAGTATTATTGCATTGTGTATGTTTTCTATATCTGTACCTAATTCCTCTTCTCCTTCTTCTAAGTCCATGGATTCATAACTTTAATCTTCTAATAGTGAGGTCTTATACATAATTTTCATAAATTCCTAATTTTTATTACTGTGTGAATATTCTAATTCATATACTACATCTCTAAGACATGGTATTCTTTTGTAATTAGCATAATTACTTGTACGAGGGGGCTCATTATGATATTTCCACACAAAAATATAAATATTTTTATCAAAATTACCCTCTTTATTATTATATATTTATATATATATATACACACATATATATTGTACTTTGATCGTATTCACCTCCTATCACCCTCTTATTTGCCTTTACACTCAACCCATGGTTCCCCTTTAAACAGTTCCCCTTTAACAACAATGTCATAATATGTATATGATATTGTATATAATATTTAAATATGTTTACTTCTACATTTCATATAAAAGCAAAAAGCATGCAATATTTGTCTCATTTTGCCTTATCTGACTCAAAATAATTACTGACCAGATATTTTATCTTCCACTTAATTCAATCTATTGAGATTTCAACAGGGCTTTGACTTGACTTACTGAGATTTTTATCTTCAAAACTTCCATTTGCTTTTCCAGAATTTCTGTCTCTTTGTTGAATTTCTGTTTCACATCATGCATTGTCTTCATTATTTCCTTCTGTTGTTTCTTTCTGTTCTTTATGAAATTATTCAGGTATTGATTCAAGTCCAATTTAAATTAATTGATCATTCTTATAATTATTCTTTGGAATTTTATGTCTAGAAGTTCTTTCACTTTACTATCATTACAATAAGTTACTGTGGAGTTGCTAACATTTGGAGGAGTCATGTTCCCTTGATTATTCATACTCCTTGTGTTTCTGCATTAACATTTATGCATGTAGGGCCCAATCACTGACAGCATTAATCCTCTGTATTCTTTCAGTTGAAGTATCCACCAATGTTAAGGAGGGACTAGGTTGTGACATGCAATTACTCACAACTGGTCTTTTGATGTAACTAAAAATGCAACATGATCAAGTACTGGGCCTCATCTGCACCACTACTCAGGGAAAATAAAGCTAACTACAATAGCAACCACAAATAATAAGACAGCCAGCTATGGGAATACAGCAATAATCAATTAAAAATAGTTACCACCACAACTTCAATAACATCATAAGAGAAAAGAACAAAGACAATATTTCATAGACTAAAAAGTTGTTAGTTAACAAGGATTAAAATAGAAAATAATAAGAGAAATAATACTAGAGACTATCATTAGGAAAAATATGAGCAGAGGAGTGAAAAGTAAATAGAAGGAGAAACAAGAAAGAAGGGAGAAATAGACAGGATCCAGCTACAGGTAAAACACAAAAGGAAATAAAATGGCAAACAAGCAATGAAAACGGAAAAGAATTTTTAAAAAGGAAAACATGAAAAGGAAGAAGAAACAAGACAGAAAGTAAACTGATATGGCTGAATACAGAATGAGATTTTTTAAAAGATAGGGAGAATACAGCATTAAAGTTTAAATATTAAAGCTGAGTATGGTGGATCACATCTGCAACCCCATCACTTGGGAGTCTGAGGGAGGGACACCAGAAGCCTAACTGAGACTAGCTTAGGCCCTACAAGAGAGACTTTCTTAAAAAAGAAAATAGGTTAGCCAGGAAAAAACAAGACAAAGATATTAGATATTAAAAGGAGAATAAATTATTGAGATATACAAAAGATAAAAATAAATTATTTTAAAATATAATAAAAATGTATATGTAAATATTTAAACCAATCTTTCTGCTTTAAAAGTCCATAGAAAAGCAACAATCAAAAACCAGCAAAAAATAAGTCAGGTACTAGTGGCTCACACCTATAATTTTATCTATTTAGGAGGTTCAAGGACAGAATGGGCAAACTCTTTTCATGAGCCCAACTTAATTACTAGGTGGGCCTGGTGGCATGTGCCTATCGTTCCAAGCTATGTGGGAGGCTGAGATGGGGAGGATTGTGGTCAGCTTGGACAAACAAAAACTTTTTGCTAGACTCCATCATAATGGAAAAAAGCTACTGTGGTTGCCCATCCTGTCATTCCGGTGATGGTGGGAAGCCTAAATAGGAGGATCACAGTTCTGACTGGCCTAGACAAAAGGTAGGACCTTATCTCCAAAATAACCAGAGCAAAAAGGGCTGGAGTTGTGGCTCAAGTGGTGTGTGTGTGTGTGTGTGTGTGTGTGCGCATGTGTGCACGCTTAGCAAGCCCAAAGCCCTGCATTCAAACCTCAGTACTGTCAAGAAAAAATGTGAAAAAAAATGAGGAGGGAGATAAAATATATTTTTAAAGGAGAAAGATTTCCAGTATTCTAAGGGGTTCAGTCATGTGATTAGCAGTAAAACATTTCTACTTATGAGAATCAGCTCTTCCTTCTGTGTCTACTTTGGCTACATGCCGTGTGGTAAGAGCAGAGTCTGTGTGCTACTTGGCTTCCACTGTTTTTTCCTTCATGTTGGTTGCCTAGTTAATAGGCAACTGTATGAGGAACCAGTTCTTACTCTTGGCTTTCTTTTTCTCACAGCCTGGAGGGTGGACTGCACACTTTGTATTAACTGGTCTTAGTTTCTTGTGCTTTCAAATATCTGGTTGTGGGACAAGGGATCCCTAGGAGAATTCAGGATCATAAGTACAATGAATGCACCTATGTTCCACCTTTTTTATTCTCCAGCTTTCTGCAACTTAGCTCTCACACACAATCACTTGCAACTCTACTCTCTGAGAGATATAGCTATCTTCCCTAATTTATGGCCCAATGGAGAAGCAATTTCCACTCCCTATTGTGATTGAATCAGTTTCCCACCACAAGTTGCTCTCTTCAGTTCTGACTCAAAGTATTTTCCCCATAACTAAACCTCCACCAGCTAACACTCAGTGGATCAGTGTCTGACCCTTACCCTAAATTTTCGGATTTATCACGGTACAGGAAAATGTGAGTCCTAAAGTTGCAGACTCATATATGAGCCACCCTAAATGGCCTCCCACCACCACACTAATATTGAGAAGAAGCTAGAACTTTCCCAGTGCCAACATGCTATTCAGACTCCAGGACCCCGGTCTGGTTTGGCTGCAAATCTGCTCTGCACTGAGTCTAGCGTTCATTGAGTTTTCTGAGTCTCATGGGTTTTTTGCTTCTTTCTTTAACTTCATTCCCCTTCCTCTCCCACACTACTTCTGGCATGTCCACACACTGAAACTTTCTTTCCCTTAACCCTTTCTATTCTTCAACTTACTTTAAAAACAACATCTGTCATTTTAAACTAAAACCACAGTGTGTGCTTGCTGAAGTTATCACTCCTTCTTTCCTTCATTCACTCAGTACCTGCCCACTGCAGGTGCATACTCGAGCTGCTGCCCTTGACTCAGCAAAGTGACCTTTCTTTCCTACTGTCCAATTATTCTGTTTTTTTATAAGGTACTGTCTAGTTGCTATTGAAATATCACCACCTTTCTACCATCACATAAATCAAAGTGTATCTACTCTCTAGCTGTTCCAGTTCTGTCTTTCAGAGATGATATTAATTGATGGATGCCACTAGTTTACTTTTATGATGAGTTTTATAATTTCTTTTAATTTCATAATAATGGTAATGAATTGCCTTAATTTTTTTCATCTTAGAAAGACTTTCTACTGTTTCATGAAATACAAAGGGAAGGAATACTGCCTAACTCATTTTATAAAGCCACTATTACTCTCATCCCCAAACCAAAGACACCTCCAAAGAGGAGAGCTATAGGCCAATTTCCTTAATGAACATCGGTGCAAAAATCCTCAGTAAAATAATTGCAAACCAAATCCAACAACACATCAGAAAGATCATCCACCATGACCAAGTCAGCTTCATGCCAGGGATGCAGGGGTAGTTCAACATACGCAAATCTATAAATGTAATACAGCATGTTAATAGAAGCAAAGACAAAATCCACTTGATCATCTCAATAGGTACAGAAAAATCCTTCAACAATATCCACACCAACTCATGATAAAAGCTCCTAGAAAACTAGGAATAGAACGAATGTTCCTCAACATTACAGAGGCTATATATGACAAACCTACAGCCAACATTATACGTAATGGTGAAAAACTGAAACCATCTCCCCTAAAATCAGGAACGAGATAAGGGATCCCACTATCCCCACTCCTATTCAAATTCATTTCTAACAGATAGCATTTGTGATGTACTACTGTTGATGGGCCATTTTCTTAAATATATCATCCATTCTCTCTAGACACGTTACCTGATAGTATTCCCTTGTCACTTTTATAATTTTAGTCTCTTTGATTTTTATAGATTTGTAATAGTGTGTATTTCATAATTGATTATAATTTTCATAGATGAGTGGGCTTCTTTGGGTTGAGTCTAGTTGGGGTTCTTTGAGTTTCATGCGTCTGGATGTTCATATCTCCCCCAACTTTTAGTATAGTCATCTAAATAACTGATAAAAGGTATTTTTGGAAATTATACTCTTCTTGGTTTTGTCAAAAGAAAAATGGCCCTTGTCTCTTGCCTGTAATCCTGTCTTTTTGGGATGCTAAGTTTGGTAAGGTCACAGTTTCAGGAGCCTAAGCAAAAAAAGTCTGCCAGACCCTCATCTCAATGTGGTATAGCATTTGCCTATCATCCCAGTGACAGCTAGAAGATTAAAACAGGAGACTCATAGTCCAGACCAGCTAGGTAAGAAGCAAAATCCTCCAAAATAACCAGAGCAAAAAGGACTTATGGATCAAGTTGTAAAGAGCCTTCATAGCAAGCATAAGGCCCTGAGTTCTAAACCCAGTACTAACCCAAAAAAAAAGATAAATTTCAGCTGTTTTCAGCATTATTTTATGTTATACTGCATATAGCAACCAATCTAATTCAGCAAGAGAAATAAGCTAACAGTAGTAGAATATGGAAAGTAAGAAATACAGAACATGGGGGAAATTACATGTCTAGAAAGTGAGAAGGAGAAAAAGAAGCAATTCTTAAAATTGAAAGCAAACTACAAAATATATATAAGCCTCATAAAGCTGGTAGTATGACTACAAAGTGAAATGGATGAGCTAAATAACGTTGAAAAACAAAATTTAACTGCAAGTGCCTATTGAAATACCTGACAGGCAATAAGAACTACAAGGAAATGTTATTTACATTTGTATGGTTATTTTCATAGTATCATGACTATTGTCTTCTATTTATCATTTGTTAATTTTATCAGTTCTATTGATGTAAAATTGACAGAGATTATAAATGCCTCAGTTATACAACATAATATTTTGATATAGGCACACATTATGAAGTGGTCCCCAGTATTAAGCTAATTAATTCACCTATCATGATGTTATAATTGTCAATTTCTTTGGTAAAACTCTTAAGATATCTCCTCTTAACAAACTTCAAGTATTCAATGAAATACTAAGGATAGCTATCCTGTGGTACATTAGATACCATAACTAACTTATGGTATCTTGTTTAATGAAACTTTATACACTTTGCCCTACATCTCCAGTTTTCTCCACAAGCATGACCAGCATTCTGCCCTCTGCTTCTGTGACTGAGTATTTAAGATTCCACATGTGAATTATATTATACAGAACTTGTATTTCTGTGCCTGCCTTATGTCTGTTAGCATAAAGTCCACCAGGTTCATCATTGTTTATGCAAATGATAAGATTTCCTTCTCTTTTATGCCTAAACAACAGTATTCTATTCTATCCATGTATGAATCATATTTTCATTATCTATTCAGACATCAATGGACACTTAAATTGTTTTTATACATTGATTATTGTAACTAATATTGCAATGAACATGGAGACGCAGATGTCTTTGAGACCCTAATTTTATTTTCTTTAGATAAATATGCAAAATTGGAATTCCTGAATGATACTCTATTTCCACTCTCAGTATTTTAAGAAATTTCCATCCTGTTTTCTGTAATGGTGTAATGACTTTAATACGAACAGTACACAAGGGTTCCTTTTGTCCATATGCTTTTCTAAACTTTGTCTTTTGATAAAATAAACATTCAAGCAGATTTGTGTTTATATATCCCTGTGTTTTAATTTGCATGTTCCAGATGGTTAGTGATACTGAACATCTTTTCAAATACCTGCCGGGCATTTATATGCTCTCTTTTGGAAATGTCTATTCAGATACTTTTCCCATTCTTTGCTAATATATATGAGTTCCTTACTTTTTGGATATTTACTGTTACCAGGTAAATGGGAAACAGTGAAAAAAGTATTAAGAGGGAAGTTTATTCTAATAAAATCTTGTCTTAAAAAATAAGAATTACCTCAAACAAACAACCTAGGTATATACTGTAAAGGAAAGAGAAAAAGAAAAGTGATAAGTTAGTAGAAAAGGAGAAATAAAGACTAGATTTGAAATAAATGTGAATAAAAAAACAACAGAAAAAAGTTCATGAAATCTAGAGGGTTTTTTTGAGAAAAATTTAACTGATGTTAGAATATAAAAGAAAACTTAAATAATTGAAATTAACAGTGAAAAAAGAGACATTAAAATGCATTAAGAAGAGTTGATAAGAATCAAAGAACAACTGTACTCCTCACCAATTATATGCCAACAAATTGGATAACATGAAATAAACAGACATTATACTAAAAATATCATACCTTCTAAAACATAAAGGATAAATTAAGAAAAATAAAAGGCCTAAACAGACCAATAATAAATGAGAGACAGAATATTGATTCAATGTAAAAAAACATAATGTTTCCATAACAAAAATGTACAGCTCTGTAAGGCTTTTAAGGACATACTAAATAAATGCTAAAAATATGGGCGGTAACTGTATTTGGAAGTTGAGCAAAGTAAACCAGGCTATTCAGTGCTTGAAAAGTTTGTCAGTACTGCCAGCTATAGTAATATGGAAATAGAAAATGTAATTGAATGATCTTGTGGATTCTGTTAAGATTTCCAAGTCCGATACAAAATATGCCAGAAATTCCTTTTAGTAGTTCATGACATCATAACAACCATAATATATGGATAAAGAAAGATGATTGAAGATATTTACCTGAAAGTTTTCAATGAAAATATAGAAGAAAATTAAGAAGCTAGCATTTACCAGTTTCAATAATAAAACTGGTTTTCATATCTAGCCTCTTTAAAAAAAATTCTCAAAATAAGACATGCCATTCAAAAAATATCTCAATTTGTGGGTGTAAGACATTTTGTCAGTGTTTCAAAAAAATTAATGGGTATGTCTCACTAACCACACAACTAGACATAAGTGTTTCTAAGAACCTTAAAAGGATTTTATTCCTGTACACTCAAACTTTGAACCTAAGCCCAAAAAACGCTAGATTAAAAAATATGTGTGGCTGTTGTAAATCAGAGGAAATGCCAACAAAAATATAAAAAATGATAAAAGCTCTTTTGTTACTTTAACAATATACAATATGTGTATATTGTAGATATTCAGTAGTCACGGTGTGGTATTCAAATGCACGCATAAAACGTGTACTGATCAGATCACTGTAACTGGTATTCCATCTCCTTGGACACATCTCTTGGGACACATTTCTTTGCATTGGTATATTCAAAATCATCTCTAAAAGTTCTTTTGAAATTTGCAACTGCATTTTGAAAATTCTAGTTATAGTACTGTGCTTTACATAATTCAAAATTATTCTTCCTGTCTGATGCCACTGCCGTTCCCATTAACTTTCCCCAACCTCCTTTCTTCCACGTCTTCCCCAGGTATTGGCAACTTCTATTTTATTGTGTACTTCTCTGAGGTCAAATTTTCAGTTTCAGTATATAAAGGAGAACATGTAGCATTGGATTTCTATACCTGAATTATTTTACTTAATAGAATGTCTGCCAATTCTACTTATATTTTTGAAAATGACAGAATTCATGCCTTATTATGATGAGTAGCAGTCCTTTGTACATATATACTACACATTCTCTCTCAGATATCTGTCAGTGAATACCTAGAAACAATCTACATCTTAGATATGAGTGCAGATGTCTCTTTGAATACTCATTTCATTTCCTTTGGATGTATAGTGAGAAAAGGGATTCCCAGGCCATCTGGTAGATCTATTACTAATTTTTTGAGGACCTCTGTATATATTCTATAGTGTCTATTTTAACTTAAATTTCAAGCAACATGGTATATGGGTATGGAAATTCTCCCTGTGTCTACCCCATTGGTAGCATTTGTTTTTGTCTTTTAGATACTAACCATTGTAGCAGGTTTGTAATGATATTTCATTTGTGGTTTTGGTTTGAATTTCTGGGATGAATACTGATGTTCAGGAATTCTCATAAACACTTTGGTATTTGTAGTCATCTTTGAAGAGATGTCTGTATACGTCCGTCACCCATTTGTACTTAGCCTATTTTGATGTTGGGTTTTCTTTTTGACTTATCTGTTTATTTGTTTTTTGTTTTTATGTTTGGTATTGTGTTGCTTCAATTCCTTGCATATTTGTATTTTAAATATTGTCATAAGTAGTATGTAAATATTTTTTATCATTCTATACCTTGTTTTATTCACTTTATTGATATTTCCTATACTGTGTGGCAATTTTTCCTTTTGCTCCTATTCTTTAAAGTTTAACCAAAATGTTTACCCTTTTCAATATCTTAAAGCATTTTACCTATGTTTCCTTTTGCAATTTTCACAGTTTGACGTCTTACATTTAAATCTTTCACACACTTTAAGTTAGATTTTTATTAAATAAGTGATGTTTTACTTCATTTTCCCTGTATCGATACTCAGTTTTATCAGCACCATTTATTTAATATACTCTGCTTTACCCTAGCAAGATTTTGTTGCTATTGTTGGAAATCAGTTGGTTATGAATTTTGAGTACTGTATTCTGTCCATTAGTCTATGTTTATGTTTTTAGGTCAATACCATGGTATTTTAATTACTATGGCTATTTCAAAGTCAGATATTGTGATACTTTCAGTCTTGTTCTTTTGTTCAGGATTACTTTGGTTATTTAGTTTGTAGTTTCCATATGAATTTTAGGATTTTTTTTCTACTGCTGTGATAAGTGTCATTGATATTTGGATAGGCCCTGCCTTGAATCTGCAAAGGGACACTGTAGAAATTTTATTGATATTAGTTCTTACAATTCATGAACATGGAAATTTTTTCCTCTTGTTTGTCCTATCACAAATATTCATCACTGTATTACAGTTTTCACATGGAATTATTTTTCCTTCTTGGTTAAGGTTGTTCTTAGATATTTACTTGTTGTAGCTATTATAAAAGGAATTGCTTCTATGATTTCTTTTTGAACTATCCTGATATTGGCCTATACAAATACTACTGATTATTATATATTGATCACATATTCTGCAACTTTACTGAATTTATTTATCACTACTAGAAGTATTTCTTTGGATCTTCAGTTTTTTCTATACATAAGATCATGTCAGTTTGAGCCAAGATGGCAGACTGCTGAAATACCCCAAACACTGAACTCTCACAAACCTGAAAGAAAGTCTTAGGAGCAAGAGTAGTGGATCCACCAAATAAAAGGTAGCCAATAATTTTCAAGGTGCAAAATACCCCCAGGTGTGCAAACATAGCCATAGGCACACCACTGTGCTGCTGGGGAATGTTTTCTTTTTTTTTCTATTTTTTCCTCCTTTTTCTGAAGTGAGAAAAAAATCATTACACAAGACAACACACTGAGCCCTCTAAATGCCTAGCTAAATAGAGACTCTGCAGAAAATGAGTAAGTACTGTGGATGCTGAACGACTGACTGCCCCCTGTAAATCTGTCTTGTTGGACTCCAGTAACACTGAGAGAGGACAACAATCCAGTCAGGTGAGCTTGTTGCATCTTCTGTCCTGGAGGAAACCACATAGGCCAGATTAGTATGGAGTCAATTGCACCCCTCCAGGAGAAAGCCTTTAACCTAATAAATAAAGTGAAATCTCCTACCATGCCTGATGGGAAAGAGGCAGCTCAGCCCAGAGTTATACAAAATTCTGAAACAGGCTAGATACATGGGGGAACACACCTCAGCCCCACTGCTTTTTACAAAGCACTAGCAAGCCATCTAAGCCTGAGTGCAGCCTGTGTGAGGATGGGCTATTCAGAGCTCTGGAGAACACCAGCTAAGCCCAAACACAACTCATTCAACCATCTCAGGAAAGCTAAAAACAAGCAGAAACTGCCTTACCAGAAAGGAGATTTTGAGCAAAAAGCCTAAACTCCAGCTCCTAGGTTTTCCTAGTAGACATGAGGAGCTGGCCACTGCTCTCACATCAGTTTTGTGCAGGACCACACTGGAGAACCTGCCTACCCAAACAAACTGAACCTGGCACTCACCAGCTGATCTTGCACCTAAGCATCCTTAGGAGCACCCCTCAAAAACTTCCTGGTAGAGAGTCACCACTAATTGACATATAGATATGCCAATTAGTGATAGATAGATATGCCTAGCATATCTATCCAAAGGAGGGGGAGGGACCCAGAGAAATTCTCTTCCTAAAGGGACAGCACTCAGAATGTAAGCAGCAGTCTAAAACCTGAGAATCAGAATTCAGAAGGGAGAGCCCAGTGCAGTCACTGAACACAGAAAAACCCCACTATTCTCCCAAACAAGGGAAAAGTCAGACTTTAAATAAGTTTTATATGTATCTTTTTTCCCACTCTGTTGAAATTTATCTAGCCCTCTTTTGGTACATTTTCTCTACACTCTCCCCTTTTTGTTCTTCCTTCCCTCTCCTTATCTTCTTCACCTTCTCCTCACTTCCTCTCCCCTACTGTCCATATCTCTTTTGCATAAACCACTCACCAAGTACTTTATTATACCAACTTTATACACTACTCCCATCCCTTCTATCCTTTTTCAATCACTGACAATGACTGAACAACAACTTTAAACACATTAGGGTCTTATTACCCTGTACTTCCCATGCCTCACACCCTTTTTACCTTTCTCCCCATCCCTGTCCTTCTTCATCTTCTCTTCAAATCCCATTATTTTTAGTGCCTAAGTTTTAATCTCTGTACAAACAACATTTGTTTCCCCAATATCCCTCTATTTATAGATAATACAACAAAGGTTTCTATATATTACATAAATAACTGGTTTGGCATTGAATCCATGAATTTCTTTTTGCTGTTATGCTTCCAGATCAGTGAATAGAAATGGTACAATAACCTAGTTAATAACCAACTAGCCATAACTTACAAGTTAAGTCAAGAGAAAGATCACAGGTGACTAAAACACCCAAACAACTAATCAACAGCACATGAGCAAATCTCAAAATGCAAACAAGGGAAATAGAATAAGGCAAGGGACTATAACTCCTCAAAAGGTTAATGGTCACACAATAGAGGATTTGGTGGACAGTGAAGGGTATTAAATCTCAGTTTCTGAAGTCCAAAGAATGATGACAAGAATTTTTAGGGACTTTAAAGATGGCATACAAAAACAACTCAGTGAATCCAAAGAGGATAGTGACTTTAAAAAATATATCAAGAAGACACAGAAATGACTACATGAGCTCAAAGAGGATTTAAACAAATAACAGAATGAAACCAAGAAAATCATATAAAAAGAGACAAAGGAAAAAAAGAAAGTTGTACAAGATGTGAAAGAGGAACTTAGCAAGGATATGGAAAGTCTCGAAAGAAAGGAATCAAATGGAAGCCCTGGAAACAAAAAGGTCCTTAAGTCAAATTTAAAATAGAGTTAAAAGCACTCCAACGAGTGGAACAAGTGGAAAACAGAATTTCAGAAGTGGAAGAAAAAATATATACTAAGGATAAAACAGACGATACTTAAAGATTGAAGAGTTGTGAACACAATATTCAAGAAACCTGTGACTCCATCCAAGACAAAATCTATGAATCATGTGCATTAAAGAAGAAGTGCAAACCAAAGATAAAGGAAATATAGTTAACAAATAACAGCAGAAAACATCCCAAATCATGAGAAAGAGATGTCCATCCATATACAGGAAGCCTCCAGGACACCAAAGAGATCAAAATAGAAGCACTTCATGCATATTATAGTTAAAACAATTAGCATAGAGAAAAAGGAAAGAATACTAAAGACAGAAGAACACTGAGAGAAAAATTAAAGTACATACAGTGGTAAACTCATCAAAATAATGGCAGATTTCTCAACAGAAACCTTAAAACCATGAAGGGCATGGAGTGAGGTATTTAGAATACTGAAAGAAAACAACTTCAAACCAAGAATACTGTACCTAGAAAAGTTATAATTCATTACTGAAGGAGGAAAAAACCTTTCAGGATAAACAGAAACTAAAACAATATATGACCACTAAAGCAACACTCCAGAAGCTCCGCAAAAGAATCCTATACACAGAAGATGAAAATAAACATAACAATGAAAGGCTGGGAAATATTAACTGTCAAGAGAAGAGCAGACAATAAGTTTTAGAGTAACATAGAATCAATTGCACATACACAAAGCCTTACACAACAAAAACAACTAAATGGAAGGAATCACTACATATATCTCAATATTAAAACTAAATGTTAATGGCCTTTACTCCTCCATCAAAAGATGTTGATTAGAAGCTGAACTAAAAAGGAAGACCCAACAATCTGTTGCCTACAAGAATCAGACAAACAGAAACAAACATTGGCTTAGGTTGAAAGGGTAGAAAAAGACTTATCAAGCTAATGCCCCCTGCAAAGAGGCAGGAATGGCTATACTTATATCAGGTAAAGTAGACTTCAAACCTAAGTCAGACAAAAGAGATAAAGAAGGTCACTTCATACTAATAAAATGAAACAATATCAAGAGGAAATAGCAATTGTTAATTACATGTGCCTAATGTTGGTGGACCCATCTTCATTAAACATACACTAATGGACTTAAAAACACAGATGAATCTCAACACAATGATATTGGGAGACTTTAATATCCCACTGTCACCAATAGATAGGTCATCCAGACAAAAAATAAACAAATAAGCTTCCGAATGAATGATACCATAGAACAAATGGACTTGACAGATATCTACAGAGTAGTTCACCAAAGAACAGCATATTTTACATTTTTCTCAGAAGCTCACAGAACTTTCTCCAAAGTAGATCATATTTTAGGACCCAATATAAGTCTTAACAAATATAAGAAAACTGAAATAATCCCCTGAATGCTCTTGATCACAACAGAATAGAAGTAGAACTCAACAACAAAAGAAGCAGCAGAAACAACTCAAACAATTGAAGACTGGACAACATGTTGCTCCATTATCAGTGACTCATCAAAGAAATATGGGAGGAAATCAAAAAGTTCCTGAAATCCAATTGAAATTTAAACAAAACCTATCAAAACATAAGGGATATAGCAAAGGCAGTGCAAAGGGGAAAGTGTATACCCATGAATGCACCTAATAAAAGCACAAAAAGCTATCAGATAAATGATCTAAAACTGTATCTCAAACTCCTAGTAAAACAAGAACAAGCTAAACAAGAGATAATAAAAAGTAAGGGTTGAAATAAATGAAATAGAGACCAAAAAAAGAACACAAAGAATCAATGAAGCAAAATGTTGGTTCTTTGTAATGATAAATAAGATTGATAAGCCCTTAGGAATCCTGACTAAAATGAAGAGGGAAAAGAGTCAATAAAATTATAAATGAAAAAATGGGATATCACAACAAACATCAATGACATTCAAAGGATCATTAGGGATAACTTTGAAAGCCTATATTCAAATAAATTCGAAAATCTAGAATAAATTGATAATGTTTTAAACACACATCACCAACCAAAATTGAAGCAAGAGGATATGGACTACATAAATAGATCTATAATGAGTAATGAAATTGAAGCAGAAATAAAGACTCTCCCAAAAAGAAAAGTCCAGGACCTGATGGATTCACTGATAAATTCTACAACACCTTTAGAGAAGAACTATTAACAACACTACTCAAATTTCTCAATGAAACAGAAAAGGAAGGAACACTTCCAAACTCATTTTATTAAGTCAATATTATATTCATCCCAAAACTGGACAAGGACACAACAAAAAAAGAGACTAATAGGCAAATCTCTTTAATGATCTTCGATGCAAAAATTCTCAATGAAATAGTGGCAAGCCAAATTGAGCAACAAATAAAAAAGATCATACAGCACGATCAAGTCAGTTTCATTCCAAGGATGCATAGAAGGTTCAACATACACAAATCATTAAATATAATACAGCATATTAACAGAAGCAAAGATAAAAACCACATGGTCATCCCAATAGATGCAGAAAAAGCCTTCAACAACATTCAACATCCTTTCATGATGAAAGTAGGAAAAGAGGGAATGTACCTCAACACAACAAAGGCTACATATGACAAACCTATATAAACAACATTATACTAAATGAGGAAAAACTGAAGACATTTCCTCTAAAGTCAGGAATAAGATTACGATGTCGACGCTCTTCACTGTTACTCAATATAGTCTTGAAATGCCTAGCCAGAGCTATAAGACAGGAAAAAGAAATAAAAGGAATTCAAACAGGAAATGAAGAAGTCAAAACTATCCCTATTTGAGGATGACATGACTTCTACCTAAAAGTCCTGAAAAACTCCACCAAAGAACTCCTAGACATCATAAACACATTCAGCAAAAGAGTAGGATACAAAATCAATTTACAAAAAAATCAGTAGCCTTTCTATACACCAACAATGAACAGACTGAGAAATAATTTAGGAAAACAATTCTATTTGTAATAGCCCCAAAAATACCTAGGAATAAACTTAATGAAGGAAGTGAAATTCCTCCACTATGAAAACTATAAACCACTGAAAAAAGAAATTAAAGAAGACAACAGAAGATGGAAATATCTCCCATGCTCATGGATTTGTAGAATCAATATTGTGAAAATGGCTTACCAAAAGCAATTTACATGTTCAATGTAGAAATCTTCATCAAATCCTCAGTTAAATACTCATCAAAATTCCAGTGACATTCATCACAGAGATTGAAAAATCAACCCTAAAGTTCACATGGAAGCACAAAAGACCATAATTAGCCAGGGCAGTACTGACCAAAATGAGCAATGCTGGAGGTATCACAATACCCAACTCCAAACTGTACTACAGACCCATACCAATAAAAGCAGCATGGTACTGGCACAAAAACAGACATGAAGGCCAATGTAACAGAATGGAAGACCCAGATATGAATCCATGCTGTTACAGCAATGTGATTTTTGATAAAGGCAACATAAACATACATTGGAGAAAAGACATTCTCTTCAACAAAATTTGATGGGAAAACTAGATATCTGCATGCAACAAACTAAAACTAGATCCATATCTTTCACCATGTACAAGTATCCACTCAAAGGTGATTAAGGTCCTTCATATAAGATCTGAAACTTTTAAAGTAGTGCAAGAACAAGTACTGAATACACTGGAACACATAGACATAGGCAGTAAAATCCTAAATAATACTCTAGTTGCTCAGGAACTAAGAGAAAGAATTGGCAAATGGGACCACATGAAACTAAAAAGCTTCTGCACAAAAAAAAGTCAGCTGTTTGAAGAGGAAGCACACAGAATGGGAAAAAATCTTTTCCACCTATGCATCTGCAAAATATTGATAATCAGAATATATAGGGAGCTCAAAACCCTAAACTCCCAAAGAAACAATGGTCCAATGAAAAAAAGGACAAGAATGGCACAGAGACTGGATGAACAACAACCAATTTAGCTTTGAGACCAATACACTGTTAATAGGGGCCCTAATAAGCTTAGCTTCATAAAAAATATGTGCACAACAGCATAGATACACTAAAACACTAGACATCTGAGACCGTGACTCTACAATATACCAGCAGAGAGATTCTAAATTCAGAGACAGCTCCATCTGCCTATTCATTGATTTTGATTCTCCAGTCAATGTGTCAAAGAGCATAGAATCTGAAATGTTTATTTAAAAAAACTGTGCTGGACATAAGGTTCATGGATTCCAAGAGCAGCAGTGCCATGGCCTGGAGCAACAAAACTGATTTTAAGTGTCCAGGTGTCTTCAAGGAAAATGCCACTTACCCCAGCCCAGAAATTCCCTCTGATGTCAAGTTGGTTGAGAAAAGCTTTGAAAGAAATATGAACCTGAACTCTCAAAGCCTGTCAGTGTTTGGGCTCCACATCCTCCTCCTAAAAGTAGCTGGTTTAATGTGCTCATGGGGCTGTGACTTTGGTCCAGTGAGGTCAGCCAGACTATAAGATCCTGAGCTCCCTAGCTCATTCCTCCTCACTGCTCCTCCCCCTTAAAGCACAGGGATATCTAACCCAACCCAGTGGAAAAGGCTCCCATCATCTATCTGACCCCCACCCCCAATGCCACCAACCAGATCCCACACGAATTTACGATGAAGACTGCTATAGAGTTTCAAAACACTGCTGTCTGCGCTCACTGCTTGCCACCATTCACGTCAAGGGCCCCTACTGGCACACCACCTCTTGGCTGTGAAGAAGCTCTCTGCCCTGTCTCTGTGGACCCACTGGATGATGGCTCCCCAATGTAGTCTCTTGGATGATAATTTCTGGAGAATGTTGGAAGAAATCCATATTTTTAAAATACTGTTCATAAAGAAATACATATTTACTCTTTTTCTCAATATATGAGGGAAATTATTTCATTGTCTAGACCCTCCCTGTTATGCTGTGTATCTGATCTATTCTGCTGCCTATGACTTCATGAAAAGTGATTTAGAAGAGCAGAAAGAACAGAAATGGGCAAATGAACTTAACAGTACTTTCTCAAAAGAATACAAAGGGCAAAGAAACACATGACAAATATTGACTCATGGCCATAAAGGATGAGTAAGAACTTTAGAGTGAAAAACACACAACTGCTGAAACATATTGGGAAGAGGGCACAGTGTAAGGTAGAGTAACAAAGTTAGGCTGATTAAAATACAACATATTTACAGGTGAAAAACCAAGGCAAAACCCCTTTCATGAACAGTGAACACACACTTAAACAAAGAGGGGCAGGAATTTTAAACAGGTCATGGTAAGGGAAGGATACAAATGGAAGGAGTAGGATAAATAAGTAAAGGTGGGTGAATATTGTCAATGTACTTTCTATGTGTGCATGAACAAGGAGCATTGAAACCTGTCCAAGTCATTTTCAGAAGGGAACAGGTGATGAGAGAGAATGATGGAAGGCATACCTTTACTGAGATGTATTGCATGCGTGTATGGAAATATCACAATGAAGCCCCCTGTACAACTCTTATACACTAACAAAAAGGTTAAAAAAGTAAAAACTGACAATTAGGATTTTATCAAACTAAAAAGCTCCCACAGAGGAGAAGAAACAATAGAATGGGAGAAAGAATAAGTATTTGGAGACTATTTATCATACAAGAGGTTAATATATGGAATATATAAGCAACTAACATAAAACAACAGCCACAAATCCTCTAAATAATTAATTTAAATTGTTGAATGACCCAAAGACATTTCTCCAAAGATGACAGATGGATGGCCAAAAAATAAATGAAAATACCTGTACATCACTTATCATCATGAAAATTAAATTGTGAACCACAAATTAAAAACCTGTCTAAATGGTTTTTATTAAAGCAACATGTAAAAAATGTTACTGAGGCTGTAGAGATGGGAAACTCCATACCCTCTGGCTGGGAATGTAAGTTAGTATAGATACTATGGAAAACATGTGGAGGCTCCTCAAAAACTAGAAAGAGACCTATCATATGATCTGAGAGTCCTCGCACTGGGTATGCTTCCTAAAGAGTGTTTAATGAGTATGTCAAATCCACTCACATGCTTAATGTAGCCCTCTTCATAACAGTGAAGACAACCTAAGAACCAACCTAAGTACCATCTGCAGGATGACACTTCTCCCTTGCATCTTTCAATATTCTGTCCTTGTTCTCTGTGATTAATGTCTTAATTTTAAGGTTTTATTTTGGTCTTGTTTGTTGTCCTAAAGTTCTCCTATACCTGGATGGACAACTCTTTCACAAGATTTTGAGAGTTTTATCCTATTTATCTGTTGGATATGTTTCCTATGCCTTTAGCTTGCATTTCTTCTTCTTCAGTAACCGTGATTCATAGATTTGGTCTTCTAATGGAGTCACAGTCTTCTTGCATGTTCTGTTTGTATTTGTTCATTCTTTTTTCTATATCTTTATCTTATTTTCCTATTATAGTTAGTTTGTCTTCAAACCCAGATATTCTTTCATTCCCTTTATTCTGTCTGCTTGGGATAGCTTTCAATTGAATTATTATGAGCTTTTCATTTCAGAGCTTCAATTTTATTTTTTCAGTCTTCCTATATCTCTGTTGAATTTGCCATTTATGTCTTGCATTTTCTTCCTTATTCCTTTCAGCTGTATATTTTTGTCCCTTTAAGTTTCTTCAGATATCTGTATCCTCCTTAAATTCATTTGGCTGTTTACTTGTATTCTCTTTGAGTTCATTTAATTGTTTACTCCTATTCTCTAAGATTTAATTAAAGTGTTTATACTTGTCATCTTTCATTTCATTAATATTACCACTAACTTTTAAGCTCAAAATTTGAAATTTCATCCCATTAATTATCAATCTGATCCTTTATTCCAGATTATTGACTTTTTGAAGTGTAATATTCCCTTGCCTTTTCATATTTTGTGTGCTTCTGTATTGAGGTTTATTTGTAGTCAATACATTGATTGGTGGTTCTTGTCACCTAATGTCTTTCCCTTAGATTGTTTTCCATGTTTGGCAGGCATGGATAGTGGCAGGGTTGGTGTGCCATTTCTCACCCACTGGCCTAGGCATATAACTCATCAATCACAAAATCACCAATACCAATAATTACATGAGGTGAAATACCATTGATGACATTCTCTACACAACAATCACATTATATATGAAAAGGACTAGTATTCTTATATGGCACAGTAATGGATTAGAAAAACAAAACTTACTTGCATCAGAGTTAAAGAAGGAAGATTGGGAAAAGGAGAGTGAAGTGTGAGGGCTTCAGGTAACAAAACACTAGTGTACAGGGATATATTGTGAAGAAGACTGCTTTTTTCAGTGACTGAAAATGGTTTACAAAGTTAAGAATAATTAAAGAAGAAGGTAGGATAAACGTTCTGTAGATAAGAACCTGATTCCTTCCTCCACCCATTGGACCAGAGACTGATGTATTTGCTGTTGGATCTCATGGGCAGCTGTAATCATTAAATACACTGGACTGGGAGTGTGTGTAGATCTGTCTCTAGTAAGAGCTAAACCAGCAGTTCTCACTCCCTTCAGAAAGACCGTGCCCTTAGTTTTCAGTCAGGATTAGAGCTGGATGGCTTCTCCACCTAACCAGAACAGAGTCTAGTGTAGGAGCTTCTGGATCTCATGAAAAGCTATAATCACTAATACACTATCCACTGCATGGTGCTTCTAACACTGAAGCCATTAAGGAAGAAGCCAGCAGGGCTCCTTCCTTTCCCAAGGGCTCCCACAGGATAGAGGGATAGAGCAACACCCTTCCTATCTCTGTGAGGCCGACAGGGTCACCACAGAACAAAGTTTTCCCTTTGTTCCTTCTAATGTCTTCTAAGTCCAATGTTCAGTGTTGTTATTATTTTCTGTAGACACTATCTGTCTATTCTTTTACTGGTGACATTCCCTAACTTGCTAATTTGTTCATGTATCCTTGTACCTCTGTACCTGAGGTTTTATTTCTCATTTGTGGAGACACAGGAATATGGTGTGTGTCTGAAATCTGCCATCCTCGCGTATATGATATACCATATTTTCTAAGAATAAATTTAACAAAAGAGGTAAAAGACCTCTATAATGAAACTTCAAAACACTGGTGAAAATTTTTGAAAAGAACACACCAAAATTGAAGAATTCTCATTTTTATGGATTGGAAGATCCAACATTATTGAAATATATGCATTACCCAACATACTCCTCAACACAATTTACAGCTTCAGTGTGGTGCCTATCAAAATACTGGTGATATTTTTGACAGGAGGAGAACATTCAATCATAAAATTCATAGTGAAACCACAAATGATCCTGAACAACCAAAGTAACATTTAGCAAAAACATAGACATTAGGCATCACAATGGATAACTTCAGAATATTCTACAAAGCTATAGTAATCTTAGTAGCATGGTGCTGGCATTCAAAACAGACTCATAGACAAATGGAACAGAACAGAGAACCCAGAAATAGATCCTCACATATAGCCTACTGAACATCAAAAATCCAAAACAGCAAAATACTCTACAAATTATATATTTAAAACTGGGAAAAAGAATTGACTAGAAATTTCCTGAAAGACAATATACAAATGTTCAAAATACATGAAAATTTCTCTATAATATTCACCATCAGGATAAGTCAAGTCAAAACTTCCCAATGAGATATCATTACATCTCAAATCCAATGACTACTTTGTTAAGATAAATAACAAATCCTATTGAGGATGCAGAGGAAAGCCAACACTCAGTATGTGAGATGATTAGTAAAGGATAACTTCTTCCCCTACAGTAACCATTTCATTTTATGTATCTATCTATATAACTATCTACATAGATATACCTGTCTGTTCATAAAAGAATATAACAGCAGGCTATTATTTCTTAAATATACACTATAAAATTTATTTATAAAAACTGTCTTCATTGTGGTATCCAAGCAACCACCTTTAATGTTCCTTCAAACAACAAAAAACAACTTCCTTAACATCCTTCTCTATCACTGGATTTGATGATCAATGATTCATCAAAGGTTTGTCTGCCTGAGCAAACAGCAAGAGTATCACACATGTGCCTGTAAATATCCAGACACTGCTCGAGGGCGAAAACTAAATAGTTATTCAGCTAATTTAATTTTGATTATGAAAACCATGTTTTTACTATTTAGTGGGAGAATTTCAACATATTTAATTATGAATCATATACCCTTAAATTTGGGAGCTTCTGTGAGAAAATAGATTATTTTGCTTTTCTTAAGTAAGAAGTAAATAATTCCATTCTTATGATATAATAACACGTTATGCATTTACACACACAATATGATATTTAATAACTATAGCAATTTTGTATGTAGATCTCCAAAATTTATTCATCCTATGTAATGGAAGCTTTCTACCCTTTATAGACACACACACACCACGTGTGCACACATGCACAAACATTCTACCTTTAAAAAGAAGGCCTGCCCTTTATGAATTTACAACAACATGGATGAACATGAATGGATTTAACAACACTTTATTTTTAACCAACATATGATTATTATATGTAGTTATGGGGTAAGTGTTATGTTTCACATCATTTGTGACAACATGAATGAACATGGTGCATATTATGCTAATACAGATAACTTCTAAAATGGATTTTAATTTCATTGGTTTTTCTAATTTTAATTTTTTAATCACATACAAGAGTTTTGCTGGTTCATAAACTGTCATATATAACATTTTTATTATTAATCTCAGAATATTTCCTGGGTTTTGTTTTGATATATTTTTCACTATGAAAACTGTATTACTTAACTATCAAGCATGTAGGGATTTTTGGCAACATCTATCAGATAATAGTGTCAATGTATTTTTCTTAATGGAGCAAATAAATTCAGATTTTGGGCTGACGTACACATCATATTTTATAACCAGTTTTTTGTCTCATTCAGATGAGTGGAAAGCAGGAGTAGTTCTTTGAACTCAGATGAAAGGGATACATGAACTGATGCCTGACCGTATATAAATTCTCCATGTTTGAGTTCTAATGTGACCCATAAAAATTTGATCATTTAGAGAGATGTTTCTTCCAAATTAAAGATACATTTGTGCATTTACCTACTTATCAATAGGAGAGGGAAGATGATTGAACATGTACTGTATCTTAAATTTATACATATTCCATTTGAGCTTGCTAGATTTAGTTCAGTTGTTAAGAAGGTAAAACTGCCAACTTTCAGGGGAACTCATAGGTCTTTATGACAGAAGACTCAATTTGTAATAAAACACATGATAACATATGCACAGTGGAACTGATGACAAAGTTAGCAGAGTAACAGTGGAAGCTCTTAAGCACTGTCACTTTTGGGAAAATGTGTCTGTCTTGAAGAAATAGTTATTCAACTAGGAATGGATTGAATTAATAGAATGGTGATCACTCTAATACATCTGGTATAAGTTCAGACCTTGATAAAAATCCCCTACTCCTACTAAAGTGCAGAACTGTGGTTTCCTGGCTTTTCAAGAATTAGAATGTTAACTACAATAGAATTTCCACTTCCAAGTGGTATACCTCAGAGGTTGTTGAGAAGAGTCTGTCTCACAGTCAGAGAAAGGTCACCATATTCTGCAGGGCACTTAGGTAAGAGGACTGTGACAACATCCTTTTTTAGGTTTGTTTAAATATTTCTTGCCTTACCTAAACCTTTAATAATATGCAACTCAGTTTATTAGTCACTACACTGTGTAAGTTTTCTATTCACATCGTGGGATTTTCAGATCACTTGCAAGTTGCCTACTGTCATGTGGCAAGACCCAAGTGTTTTTCTTCTAGGGATTGTTCAAGGGGAGGAACTTGTTCAGGAGAGATTCACATGAATCTGTCCCAAGTGATCTAATAAGCAAATCTATAATGACATCTTCCATTTACAACAATGATGTTATAAATAGTCATCTGCACATACAGAAGTATCTACACGTAGAAGTGAAATCATTTTTTTTCTAACAGATTGACGAAAGAAATTTTAGAAAGGTCTAATTATTCACCAGCTAGAGTTTGTCTCAGTTGGTATCTAGCACTGAGTTGCCATTTTCTCTTGCTATACCCATCATTGCTATACAAATGGAAGGTTTCAATATCCTGGGGTGATATTGCGGAATAAAGTGAAATGTTTTTAATCAGGAATTAAGGGCCTCAGAAGATGCTATTTGAGTGACCAAAAGACTGAAGAATTCTGCCTGTAGATGTGAAAAACCTCAATCATCAACTTTCTCATGAAGTTAAACCTCAGCCTTTGCCCTGTTAGGTAAAGACCTTAATAATTACACACATGAATGTTATTGGAATCCTAAAGCAAAGTCCCTTTTTGAATGCTTCACCACTATTGACTGAAAGGAGAAAATTCTGGTAACTATTTTTGGTTTAATTTTTTATTTATTTATGTCACAAAAATGAGTTTGGAAAAGTTACTTTCTAATCACTTGGTCAATGTTTACATAGTTGTGCTATGTAGCATCTTCACTATACTATGAAGACATTTTCACAGCTGGCAAAAATATTCAACTTCCTTTGTACAGTAAGTATTGACATTATATTTGAATGTCTTTATGCCTTAGACATGTACTTTGGACACCTTTTCACTTCTCTAAAAGACTGAGTTCATGGGAAGCCTTGTGCAAATATATTTGTTGCAACCACTTGGTACTATTTCTAGATCCACTGAGCATCCATCCATTGTTGTGCATTGTTTGAAGGCTATTGGGGTGTGAGGTATAAGTAATCAATTCAGTAAAGGAGGCATTGATTTCCTGAACCAATGACAAACCCACAATGGAAGTTCTTTAAACAACTGACAAAGTACACTATTTGAGTATTTTTGTGATACACTGAAACACAACTAATATTTTAATGGCTATATGTTCTCCTAAGAGGTATCTGCATTAGAAAATTTAAAATTATATATCATGCTAAGTGTGTTAGAGTGTAAAGGAAAATGTCTATCATGTTCTAGAAGCTTCAGGTGGGTTTTTCTGCGTGAAATCTTAAAATGATCTCGGCAACATTTTACAAAGTATGATAGACAAACTGGTGATGAGGGAAGTACCTCATCTATTATTACAGGGTTATCTTTATAAAAAAACTATGTTCTTAAACATTACTAAATTTCTTTTATGACAAAAGTGTTAATGGTTTTAGTTGAAACCATTGTTATAATATCATTCATTGTTATAATATCATTTGAACTTATGTGGTATACAATATACTTTAAGTCTCTATTTCACTTTATTATAAATAATAAATAAAGTAGATTTGCCATGTGAAATACAGCACTGATAAATAATGAGAGTAAAGACACTAACGGTTGCAGAAAGTAAGATGTGACAGAAACAGTATAAATTACTTTTACCCCTATGTTCTTCAAAGATGTGCAGTTGCCAATCTATAGCTTGAATGGGTAAAATTCTCACGAATCCAGTGTTGACAGTAATGTGTATGATGCACATAGAAGGTCATCACAGCTGACTTCTAAATAAATCTCAGACTATTCTGATTCCTCCTCACTACTAAATCCATATGCATAGAATGCTTTTGCTTGTTTCTACTCAAAATTCATTCCTTCACATTAAAATATTGCAATGCTTATTCAATACAAAATAGATAATTCATAACATATATTTTAATAATATTTAATAATTTTAAATTTTTAATACATTCATGAATTGCAAGGTATACTATAATTTACATTCAGTACTATGTCAATATTCCCATTTAGATTAATGGGGATAGTTATAATTTATTCTGATCCTATGCTTACGTTGAAACATAAAAGAATATTAATAACAGGTATTGTTTATTTAGACTTTGCTAGGTGTCCAGTTGTGTTCTATGTGCTTTACATGTAATAAACAGGAATATCCCTAGAAATTAGATGCTATGGATATCCCCATGCAAAAAATGATGCAAAAAAAAAAAACAACAGGATTGGTTAAGTAAGTGAATGAATCTGGGATATAGCACAAGTTACATTATTCACCATTGTGCTACATTCTTTCCCCACGTTTTTGTCCTGAGTCTTATTAGGTACACATTGAATGAGAAATTTAGAGTCATTTCTGTGGTCACCCTGTGACTACATCCTATTGACCACTGGCTAGTGTTTTCTAAGAAACAGTAATCATCTTGGGAATTGTTATTTGATTATACAAATATTAAAAAAGAAAAATATCAACAGAAAATAAAAAGGTATGACTGTACTAATAGTGGTGTGAACAGCTAGACCAGAAAGGATTCTGAAATCATTCCATTTATCTCTTTTACATGGTGCACACTGACATATTTGTAAATATATTTAGAAAATGACCCAAATCCATACATTTTCATGCCAAGCATGAACTTTTCCCAAGAATGCACTGCTTTTTTGGAATTTGGATACTGATGATCTATTTTGAACACTCTCAGTACCTAGCAAGTCTTATATATAAATACAAGTTCTTGTGTTCTCTACTTTCTTTTCAGTTTCTACTTTCTCCTCTCTCATTATTTAGCTTACCCCAGCAGTTTTACAATATATGTTAGCTGTTGAGAAAGTAGTGACTGAGTCTCATGAGTAGTATAGCCCAATTAAAACATGTTTACTAAAAGAAATCATGATAGTGTACGTAAACAGGTTAAGACTGATATAGGCATGGATGAAATGGACAGAATTATAGTTCCTAAAAAAACTGACAAAGTCAGATGAGTAATTATTCCAGACTGCGATGTGCTGAATCATTTTATAGTCAATTCATAATAAAAGTCAAGTGTCTTGCAATTTCATAAGAGAATTTGAAGACTAGAATTCCTTTTAGATGTCCTGGAGGACATTAATAGAGCAATATCATAGCATTAAGATGGACATTGCAGGATATGTGCTATTTGGAGGCTACACAGATCATATTTTACAATGATTCCACACAAAACTCAATGGACTAACTCTGCTGGTTGATATATTTAGGATTTATTTTTGCCTAGGACAGTAGGTTTCTTGAAAGCAGGAAGCCTTTCTCTGTACATCAGTGGTGATTTCTGTACCAAGAAATAACATATTTTAAGAAGAAGTTTTAAATATTTGTGACAGTGGTGCCTTTGTCTACTATATTGTATTGAGATCCACTGAAGTATGGAGATAGAATATAGTCCTTTTAGGATCAACAAAATAATCCAATAAAAATAGAATTATTCACAAAAATGTATGGGTTCCTTGGAAGTTGAGCACAATAGATACTTAGGAAGTGTTTATCATGGATAACCACTGAAGAAATGTAGGCTTCATAACAGAATGGATTCATGGTACTCCCCCTTTTCATGACAGATCCTGTTCTCCTGAGTTTTCATCTCTGAATCAAGCCTTACAGAAGAATAAATGACACAAAGTAACAATGTCACAGAATTTCTTCTGATGGGCCTCACTCAGGATCGTAATGGGCAAAAAGTGTTATTTGTCATGTTTTTACTCATGTATATTTTGACTATGGTGGGGAACCTGCTCATTGTGGTGACTGTTATTGCCAGCCCTTCCTTGGACTCCCCAATGTACTTCTTCCTTGTCTCTCTGTCACTAATGGATGCTCTTTTCTCCACTGCCATCTCACCCAAGTTGATCATAGACTTGCTCTATGATAAAAAGACCATTTCCTTCCCTGTCTGCATGGGCCAGCTCTTTGTAGAGCATTTCTTTGGTGGTGTTGAGGTCTTTCTTCTGGTGATGATGGCCTATGATCGCTATGTGGCCATTTGTAAGCCACTGCACTATTTGGCCATCATGAATCAACAGATTTGTATCCTCCTATTGTTAGTGGCCTGGGCTGGAGCTTTAGCACATTCTGTTGTTCAATTTGTCTTTGTGTATACTCTCCCATTTTGTGGTCCCAATGTCATTGACCACTTCATCTGTGACATGTACCCATTGTTAGAGCTTGCATGCACTGACACCTACTTTATAGGTCTCACTGTCGTTGCCAATAGTGGAGCAATCTGTATGGTGATCTTTATCCTTCTCCTAATCTCCTATGCAATCATCCTGAACTCTCTTAAGACTCACAGTAAGGAAGGGAGGCGCAAAGCTCTGTCAACCTGTAGCTCTCACATGACAGTGGTTGTCCTCTTTTTTGTTCCCTGTATTTTCATGTACGTTAGACCCCTTTCTAACTTTCCTGTTGATAAATTCATGACTGTTTTCTATACAGTTATTACTCCCATGTTGAATCCTTTGATATACACCTTGAGAAATTCAGAGATGAAAAGTTCTATGGAAAAAATTTGGTGTGAAAAGTTTAAAGATAGAATAAAAATGTCTCTGTATAAAACAGGATAGTAATCTTAACAGGGAGTAAATTCTTACGAAGAATTGTGTGATCTATAGAAGAGATTCAGTAGGGATGCTTCTCTTCATTTAAAGCCCTCAAAAAGCAAAGTAAATTATTCTTTGAGAAGAGAATCAATCTGTTATATAATTTATATAAACCAAATGCAAGGCACAAATTTGGGCATGTTCTAAGTAAAGATAGAACTAAGGTCACATTGTAAATTTATTTTTCCTCAATTTAATTTGAAATAGAGCTTAGAAAAAGTGTTTTCTCTTTCCAAAGCAATAAAATAAACTACCTCTTGAATTTAGCTTCGTTCACACTCATGACAAAGGAATGTGGCTAAATGCTTAGATAAATTTCTGGGACTAAAAGAGAGATTGACAAGTTGTAGTGTTCATTGTATGAACATGGCAGATTTATTTGCCTGCATTATGCACAGTGTCTTAGAAATACTTCTGTTCTGTAGATACATGTCTATGCATTTTAAGTTCAGTATATTTGAATGGGAGGTGATAGTGTGTTTAGTAATGACACTACCAGTGTGCAGTTTCTTTAGATGGGATGAACTTGATATTCCAGTTGATTTTTTAATTAGCATATATTAATTGTAAAAACTGTGGCATTGTGATAGTCTCATACATGTATATAATGTACTTCAATCTTATTCACCCCCACAGGTTAGATAGCTGCTTTTAGAAAACCATATTAAGCCACATATAAACATATTTTTATGATAATTTTCACTAGTCAACATTTGTAATTTTGTCATTTTCAAATAAAAATATATAATATTTATCATTTTACCCTCATAATGATGAATTTATCAAACAATGTGTTGTTTTGGATAAGCACCATCTTTTCTAAAGTTTATTTTCAATTGAAATATTTCACTTATAGATTTAGATTGATTTTTGGTATAATCAATATTTTATTTTACAACTGTATGTTAAAGAAAACAGTCTGTATTCATCTTTGACCATCACAAACCATGAAGAAGACAGAATTACTTTCACTGCAATACGGAAACATCACCTACATTATAAAGTAGTTGCTATTTGGCTTTTTCTTTTTTAACTAAATTTTCTTATGTATAGTTAAGGTACACATTGTTATGGCATATGATACCTATAGATAATATAAAAGCTACTAACATGAAGCAAATTATCATACCCATTATACCATAGTTAGGCTTTTTTTTGCATTTGTTAGAAGTTCAGGTAAAACTTACTGATTTAGTCAAAATTCCAGAAAAATTTTATTTTTATTACCAGTGGTCATGTTAGAAGATTATCAAGTATAGATGATTAATATGCAATGTGTCTACTTTTCTCACTGAAGATATACATGTATTAGAAATTTCATTATATTAAAATGTTTTATCATAATTTAATGCATACCCAATAATATATATAATTTATTTATAAATGTTATAGAAGCTTACCTAAAATACTGTGAAAATCATTGAAAGTGCATTTATATTCCTTCCTGATGCCATTCCTCTACTCCCCAAGAAGTAATTCAAGTGCTAAACTTTTATTAAACATAGTCTAAAATAGTTTAACTATAAATGTATATATTTTTTAAATACATCAATTTCTTATTACTTACCTTTATTACAACCATACCATGTAATTCATATTTTCTGATTTCATATACAATATTAACTTTCTAAGATTTGATCCACTCCTGCATATTAATTTCACCCAGTCTCCTACTGTGTATTATGTGATTATTTATCTATTCAGTCATTGACTACCTGTTTTAGTTTTTTTATTATTTTTATGCAACACATAGACTTGCTCTAGATATCTTGAAAAGTATTTTGTTTTAATTAGTATTGCTATACATTAACTTTCACAGATGAATGCACTTCCCTTAATGTTGTGTTATAAGTTGCATTCCACATAGTGAGTAAAAGCCCATTGCTTTATATCCTCACCAACTCTTGATATTGAGAGATGATTGATAATTTTCTAAATGCAATGGCCACATTCATTTTGATTTTTATTTGCCTTATTGCTACTGAGACTGAGCATGTCTCATATATTTATTGTACATCCATTTTTTATCATTTTCTATTAAATGTGTGTTTATTTCTTTGGCCATATTTTTTTGACAGTACAAAGGGTTAAAGTCAGGACCTCATGCTTCCTAGGCTGGTGCTCTACCATGTGAGCCACTCTGCCATCTACAGACAATTTTTGATGTTATTTTCCCATTATTATTAAATTGTTGGCATTCTTTAGTTATCTTATATACTAGTTCTTTATTTTAATATGCATCACATATTGTTCTCTATTTGTCTTGTTACTTTATACACAATTATTTCATTTGGTGAATAGAAATATTAATTTAAAAATATTTTTCTTTATATTCAATAAATTAATCAAGAAAATTGTATATATTTGTGATCTACACTTGTTTGGTATATTTGTAGATTGTAGAAAGGTTTAATTTATGTATGAATTGCATCATACAGTTTGCGATTTTGTCATGAAAACACAATCTAGTCTTGTAGACTTTCAAGAACACATTATTATTGTCCATACTCACCAGGTTGTATAATAGAGCTCATGAACTCATTCCTCCTCTGTAACTGAAATTTTGTATTCTTTGACCAACAATTCCCCACACACTTATTCCAGCCCCTGGTAACTACCATTCTGCTTTTGACTGCCTTGAATTAACGATTTTGGAGATTCCATGTGTAACTGAGATTGTGTGGCTTCTGTCTTTCTGTGCCTGACTCATTTCACTTAACAGAAGGTTTATGTGATTCTTCCATGTTGTTACAAATGAGATTTCCTGTTTAATAAAGCTGAATAACATCCCATTGTATATGTGTGACACATTCCCCTTACTCACTCACCTGTTGATAAACACTGAGGTTAATTTGATATCTTGCTAATATCAATAAGTTTGCAATGAATTTATATACATGCCTCTTTGACATCCTGAATTTCAAGTCCTCTATATAACCATAAGTGGGATTGTTTATGACAGTTATATTTCTATTTTTTAATAACTTCATCTGTTTTCCACATAGCTCTAATACTTTACATTCTCACCAACAGTGTTCAAGCATTCCCTTTGCCCCATATCTTTGTCACACTTCATAATAGTCATTCTAACAGTTGTGAAGTGATATATCATTTGCTTTTACTTTTCATTTCTCTAATGATTCTGTTTTGAGCCTTTTTTCATATATTTGTTGTTATTTATATGCTTTTTTTGAGAAGACTTATCTATTCATATTCTTTGGACATTTATAAGCAGGATATGTTTCCTTTTTAATATAATTATCTTTCCCCTAAAAAAGTTCAAGAGTTTTCCCTAATCTGACATGTCATATACATTACATCTAATGTCCAAATATTTATGTATGTCTTTTTATATATCTTTATTTGATCAATTGATTATTCCTAATTCAATATCATTTTAGCTTATGTAAGAAGATTTTAATTTGTAATAAAAGGCCTATCACCTAATACTCTTGTTAAGAACATTTTCCAACATTGAGATGATTTCTGAAGGTTGTCTGGACCTTCTTATGTTTTGACTGAGAATATGTTAAATGTGTAACTGATTTGCAAAAGTATTGAAATTTTCACCACATTCCATCATTCCATTTGGGAACATAAATCCTCTATTTGGTTATATCTTTGAGATTTTTCAGTAATTCTTTTTTTCTAAACATTTTGTTTTCATCAGGTAGATCTTTCACATTCTTATTTGAGTTTATACTTTGTAATTTGTGTTACCTTAATTTAAAATATACATTCTAAATTGTATTTTGTAAATAATTGTGGCAAGAAAGTTGGTCACTTCATAATAATTGTGGCAAGAAAGCTTATCTTTGAATTCAGTCACTTTATTGAAGGATAAATTTTTCCATTAACTAGTTTGGATTTAATAAATATATACTGATATCATTTAAAATAAGTATATTTGTTTTCAAAACTTTCATTCTAATATTTTTAACATATGTCTCCTAATTATATTATTCTACTATTTAAAATTTGAAAATATTGATTAATGAATGGATAGAGGAAACCCTGATTTATTCTTAAATTCAATCAGGATACCTGTGGGTATTTCCTATAGAAACAACATCACTCAAAAATTGTCTTCCCAACCTATACATTAGTGTCATGATATGAACACAACATATTTCAAAGGAGCAATCAGAAACAATTTACAGTATTTCCCCATTGACAAATCATTGAGTGTGTTTCATATACTCACATCCCCCATGCTGAATCCCTTAATGTACATTCCTGAAACTCAGAGACAGCACATGCCATGAAGAAACTCTACAAATGAAAGTCATGTAAGCAAGTAAAAAAGTGAGTCATCCACCACGAGGAGAGAATTCTTTTCAATTCTGATGCTAGCTTCCCTTACAACCAAAGCACTTACGAGAAGTATAATTAAAGTCTGAATTATTTATTTGTACTTTCAATAACAACTTTCTTCTGTAATTTAAGCTATCTAATATGATATTGCTTATCAGTGCACCTGGAAATGTATAAGCCATAGAGAGTAGAAACTCAATAAATAGCATTTAATGAATTATTGAATATTTTTATGTTTACTCTGATTTGAAAAATATTTTTCATTTAGAATTATTTTTGCACTTATAAAATTTTACATTAATAGTACAACATGAAAGATTTTCATTGTGATATTTCCATAATACATATAAAAATGAGTTTTACCATATCCTTTAATATATGCACACAAGAGACCCCAGCTAGCCTGTTTACTCTGAAACATGCTGTGGATTGGGCCCAGTCCCATGAACATTTAGACAAATGCTTGCATAGTAAGCTATACTCCCAATTCTAGCTACTTGAGAGGCTGAGATCAGGAAGATCAAGGTTTGAAGCCAGCCTAAACAAATAGTTCTCAAGATTCCCATCTCCCAAAATAACCAGAGAAAAATGGACTAGAAATGCAGCTCAGGTGGTAGAGTGCCTGCTTTGAAAGTATGAAGTCCTATGTGCAAATTCAAGTCCCACCAAAAAAAGTAAAAAGAAAAGAAAGAAAACATAAATTAAAAAATACTAGCAAAGATGCTGGGAAAAAAGGAACTCCTATTCACTGGGATTGTAAATTAGTCTAGCCGTTTTGATAACCACTGTGGAGGTCCCTCAAAAAATTAAAAATAGAACTCCCATTGACTGAACTACAACACTTCTGGGTATAAAGACAAAAATATCAAAATAAGTTCATTATAGAAATACCTGTATACCTATGTTTATTGAGGCACCGTTCACAATAACCAGGTTATGGAATCAGCTTAGGTGCCCATCAAAGGATGAGTGAATAGACACAATTTGATGGGTGTGGGGATGTATATGTATGCATTCATCTGTATTTATACAACAGTGGAGTTTACCCAGCCATTGAGAATGAAATTATGTCATTTGATGGAATATTAACGTAACTGAAGATTATCATGTGAAGTGAAGTATAACAGTAATACTAAAACAAGTATCACATGTTTTCTGCCATTTGTGAAAGCTAAAGGAAAACAAAACAAAATAGCTAAGGTCATGAAAGTAAAAGGGAAACTACTAAGGAGGTGTAAGTGGAAGGGAAAAAAGGTAGGGAAGAAGGATATAAGAAAGAGTAATAGATGAGATGAATATGATCAAAGTACATTACATAAACTTATGGAAATGTCATGGTGAAACCCTTTGCTTTGCCCAATTTAATATATCCAAAAGAACTAAATATGCAACTTAAAAGTTGCAAAAGTTTTAATTTATTCATTTATTCATTGGTCATTACAGATTATATTATTTATTTTCTACATTTTGCACAATTTCCATAGTTCCACTGTAGCTGAGTTTGAATTTCATTCTGTTGTGGGCATATAAGACGTATGATATGATTTTGGCTTTTTTAACTAGAAGAGACCTGTTTTGAGACTAACATTTTCTATCTTGAGAAATGTTTTGTGCAATAAGAAAACTGTGAATTCTGCAGCTCTTGGATGAAAAGATCTATAATCTTTTAATCTATAATCAAAGTACTAATTTACTTTGATTGTGATGTTTCTTTGTTGATTATCTAATTACACTTCTGTCCACTGGTGAAAGTGGGATGTTGAAGTCCACAACTATTATTACTTTAGAGGCTATCTCTCATTTTATAGGCCTCATTTATTTTATATTTTAGGTTGGTCAGGCATTGCATCCACACATATTATTATATCTTCTCACTCAAGATTCTTTTCTCATTATATGATTGCAGGTTATTTTTACAAGATTTTTTCTGCCCAAATCTGTTTTATCTCATATGATTATAGTTACTCTTGTTCACCTTTGGTTTCCATTTATGTAGATGTATTTTCCATTCCCTTATTTCAATTTATGTGTGTCTTTACTGATAAAGTAAATTTTTTATACTTGGGTCTTGCTATTTTTCTATTTTCACAGTTCATATCTTTTCATCCAAAAGTGTTTTCTGGTGTTTGGAATGTCCTAAATTTCTTTCTTTTTTCATTAATTATTGTTATTTGGTGGCTTTCTGTAGTGAAATGATTTGGCTCTTTACTGTTTATCATATGTGTGTGTACTCTAATAGCAAGTTTTACATTTTGCCTTATTTTCACTTAAATATTTTCCTTTTCCTTGTAGATATGAGACTCTCTTATGCATTTCTTTTAAGGTCATAAATGAATTCATTCAGTTTGCTTGCTTGAGAAAAATTGTTTCCTCTTCATTTCTAAAGGATATATTATCTTGGTAATAGTAATCTTGAAAGTCAATATTTTAAAATATATCAATCCATTTTCTCTAGGCCTGAAAAGTTCTGCTGTGAAATCTGCTATTAACCCAGTGGGGTTTTCCTTACATGTGACTTGATATTTTTCTATTGCTACTTTAAGAATTCTCTTTGTCCTTGACATTTGAACACTTTGTCATAATGGGCCTTCAGCAGGAGTTGTTGGGATTGAATCTAATTAGGGTTCTTTGAGGTTCATGGATCTGAATGTACATGTGTCTCCCAGAAATTGTTAATTCTTGTTTCATTAAATATGTACTGCATCTTTCACCATGCTCTCCACTTTGAACTTCTGTAATGTGATATTGTGCTTGTATAATAATTATGTTGTGTAGGTCTCATATGGTTTCACTGCTCCTATTCTTATAAATTTGTTCCCTCTGTCTGGGTTAACTCAAAAAGCCAGACATCAAGTTCAGAAATACTTTATTCTACTTCTCTTAGCTTTTATTAGTCATAATCCTTAGTTTTATTTGCAAAGGATTTGCAGTATACAGATTAACTTGTCAAGGTCTCCCATGAAGTGATATTATAATACTTTGAATAAAAACTTTACAATAGCAAAAATAGTATACATACATTTCTGTTCCACCCATTATGCTGTTATTGTCACACATATTACTTGTATCCATGTCTAAACACCATAGTATGATAGAATTTTGTTTGTTTTGTTAAACAGCTAATTATATCTTTAAGAGATTAAATAGTTAGAAAAATCTTATATATTTGTTCATGCAGTTATTATTTCTGTTGATCCTTGTTCCTCTGCATAGATACATTTTCCAACTAGCATCATTTGTCATAATCATGAGTAACTTACTTTAATATATCTTGTATTGAGAATCATATACTGATGAATTCTCTTACAATTGTATGCTTGAAGCACCTTTAATTCATGTTTGTGTTTGAAAGATATTTTTTCATGTACAGAATGAACAAAATTTCCTTCAAATGATTAAAACGTTACTCAGTGGAGCACCATTATTTGTCTTAGTTTCCTCTTTTGTTCAAAGAAAGCTGATGTGCTCCCAATTTTTTCTCTATACATGTTATTCTAGCTGGATATTAACATTTTTTTCTGTTATTGACTTGGAGGTGCTTACATATTGCTTTCTTTACATTTCTTGTGTCTGTGTTTCATTGAGTGACTTAAAATTCTATTTTATTTTTATTACCGTATTATTGTTGTACAGATGGTACATTGTGACATTTACAAAAGTGCTTCCAATATATCTTTATCAAATTCACTCCCACAGTTCTCCTTTATCTCTCTCTTCCACTCCCTCCCCCAAGGCCTTCTTAGAACAGTTTCAACAGCTCTTATTTTTCAATTTTCATACATGAGTACATAAAATTTCCACCATATTCACCCTTTTGTTATATACTCCTCACTTATACCAACCCCCAGGCAGGACCTGTTTTACCTCTTTGTCCTTAATTTTTGAAAAAAGACATTTTTGCTTGTTTTAGCAAGGAGTTCCATTAGGACGTTTTCATGTGTACATGTATTATTTCCCAAATTGGTTCATCCCCTCCACTTTTCTCCTGTCTACCTTAGTCCCTCCTTATGGTGATTTCAACAGGTTTAAAAATTCTGTATTCATTCTTGCATAGAGAGTACATCAACTATATTCACCTTCTTAACTTCATTCTGTTACCCTTCTTCTTCCATTAGTTACCTCTGCTTAGCATAACCTGGTTTCCATACTATTGCTTATATTTGTATTGGGCTTATATTCCATATACTTGGAATTTTTTATTTATTATTTGTTGGAATACTTTTTCTGTCCTTTATCACAGTTTTCCTTTAGAAATCCCAGCTATTCATTGATTAGGTCATTTGATGTTATTCCGTAATCACTTACATGAGCTTTTGTTTCAAAGAATATATATATATATATATACACATATACATACATATATATATAGTGTAGTTTTGAGTATTACATTGTAACTTCTTTTCCTACAATGTGTATTCTTCTATCAACCCATCCACCATTTTCCCCTCATTGTATATTTTATCTCATTTCAACTGTAGCTTGGATCTATATGATCTGCCATATCTCTAATTCAATGTTTAAACCTATGAAAATTTTTATAATTAGTTTTGGTATCCTTGTATAGCATTGCTAACAAATATGTTAATTCTAAGTTAGTAATTATTCTCACACATAATAAGCATGATTTTGCATTTCTTTTTCCTGCTTAACATTTTACATTGGATGCCATGACATTACTATTTAAGTACTGGATTTTTATATTTGTATGTGTGTGTGTGTGTGTGTGTGTGTGTGTGTGTGTGTGCCGTAATGCAATTAAGTTGCTTGGAAATCATTTTATTTTTCTGTTTTATATTTCCATTTAATAATTGTGTTTTATCAGGAAGGTCTGAAACAGTGCTCATTCTAAAGCTAATTATGCCCCACTAATTGGCAAGGTCTATCTAACTATTGAGCTCAAATTCCTGCCCTTTAAATATAATATTTTCCAGTCACACTGGTGAGTATAGGCACTATTTTGGGACCTGCAAGTGCTACACATTCTTCTCTCTAATCTGTCCCAATAGATCTTCCACAACCTCAAGTAGCTTCCTCAAATGCATGCACTTTGAGAAATAATTGATGGAATCTCAGTTTTCATTCTCTCTCTCTCTCTGTCTTTCTCTCTCTCTCTCTCTCTCTCACTCTCACTCTCACTCTCACCATTATCTTTCTTCCTCCATTCATGTCCCTGTCCAATACCACTTATCCTGTATTCTGCCCTCCAGATTCCAGTCAACTTGGTCTTTAGAGGAGACATACTTTCATTTCCCCCACCCAGAGAATGTATATTGATATTCCTAGGCATCCTTTATGTAGATAGTATGGAAACTTTGTAAAGGTGGTCAAGGAGAGACTATCTTAACACTAAACTTGTTTGTTTTCCATGTCCCAATGATCACTAATAGCTGTTTCTTGATGTCTGGTGTGATGAAAATCATTGATTTTCTCTTTTCTGGTGATTGTGCTTATTTTAGAAAGGAAGTAAAGCTGATCTGTATTTCCCCATCTTGGCCAGAATTAGCACTCTAAACATAAGACTTTAATATTAAAAATGTATTTATTCTTCATCAAATAGGTAAAAAAGAAAAAGCGTGGGATTGCAATTACAAGTTTTTAATCACAATTAATGCCTTATTATTTTCTGGAAAAATATTGTTATTTCATGAGAATGCAAGGATTCTTCTTTTTTGAACACTTAAGGAATTTTTTCTTTATATAATGTCAAAAATATAAATTTAAAAGCCCAAGTTAGTTTCATGGTGAAGAATGAAGTAATAAAAACTATTTTTCTTTTCCTAAGGATTATTTTAAAAGCAGAAATTTCCTCTTCTGTGTGAATCTTTATGTAGCATTAAAAATACATGAGACAAAATTTAAATTATAATGTTCAAGGATATCTCCTATCATCCTAAGAATCAGCATTGAAGGAAATACACAGCCTTGCATAGTGTGAGGTGAGGAAATAGGATGCCACCATGAATGTCTCCAAGCCCCCATTTTCTTCCAATCTGGCTACCAATTTTGTCTGCCTACTTCAGCAAAGACAACATTCTATTACAAACAAGTTGTATGTCCTGTTATTTACTGTTAGAGGAGATCATTTGAAATTTGAGGGAGGGAAAAAACAACAGTATAAAGTAGAGAAAGATAAAATCTGGACTGCCCAATTTTGGGTACACTTGGATCCCTTAAAAATATATTGTTTAGACAAGAAGAGAGTCTTTATTAACAAATAGTGATGAAAATACAAAAATCTTTAAAGAGCTGCCCAAAGCAGTTGACATTTTATACAGGGCCCATAAGTCAGACAGAACAAATGGAAAGGCAAATGTCAATGGTACCAGATCTCAAAAAAGTAACACTCCAAAAATGTTTTCATTGGTAGGATAAAAACTGAGTATCACAAGAAAAAGTACATGAAGACACCAATGTAATCAAATGATTAAGTTTAACATCACAAGTTATGGGCTAATCAACAGCCTCTTGATGTGGTATCTGAGAACTCAGTATCTCTTGTCAGATATTCCTGCCAAAGGCAAAACTGGAATTTAAACACAAAGAAATAATTTCATTCTTCTTTACTGGAGAACATCATCTTAAGAGAAGTTAGCCAGTCTTAGATGGACAGAACTTGTATGTTCTCCCTCATTCGTGGACTTTAGACCTAAAACAAATGCAGTAATATTATTGGACATGGGTAACACACTAAGGGGAGAACACATACAGGAGGAATAGGGAAAGGTAGGAAACCCAAAATTTGAAAGTGTTTGTTGTGCCCACTGTAGAGGAGCAAATAAAGTAATCTTAAACTGACAGAGGCCACTTTGGGAAGGGGACCAGGAAGTAGTGAAGAGGTCTGTTAGAGATGAACCAATTTGGGTTGTAATACACATGTGCATGGAAGCAATGCTAGGAATCTCTCTGTATAGCTTTATTTATCTCAAAGTAGCAAAAATGCTATGCCTTACTTACTATCATTTATGTCTTCTCTTCAACAATATTAGAAAAGAAGGCAGAATAGGTTCTGCCTGGAAGAGAGGGGAGTCGTGGGGAGAGACAGGGAGCAGGGGAGAGAGATGGCCCAAACAATGTATGCACATATGAATAAATGAATAAACAATAATAAATAAATAAATAAAATAAGGGAAAGCAACAACAACAATAACAGCAACAAAAAAAAATCCACAAACAGCAAACAAACCTCAATAGGAATACTAGGCATATTGTACAAACAAATGACCTGTACTTTTTACAAGTGTCAATACCAAAAAATACAAGAAAAACTTGGGGATAGTTTCACATTAAGGGCTCTATTCTTTACATCTGATAACAAAATAATTTGTGGCATCTTGAGTTTCCTTTTGCTATAAACAGAATATTATTGGGACAATTGGTGAAATGGAAAAAAGCTGTGTAGATTATATCAATGTCAATTTTTTGATTTGATCATTTTATGGGTGCAAAATTTTTTTTCCATTTTTAGGTATTTTGTCTTAGTTTTAGGGCTAAAGGGTCATCATTACTGAAAGTTACTCTTAAACTTTTCAGAAAAATATAAATTATACATACAAATACACACAAAGAAGAAGGAAGCAATAACAAATGATGAAAACTGAATATATGCAAAACCTGAGTGAAGGGTATTTAAGATTTTTTTGCAACTTCAATCTGACCATGAAATTATGTCAAACATAAAATGTTCTTAAAGAAAACAGTTATATATAAAACTATAAGACTAAAAACAGAGTAAAAACTAAAAGTATCAGTTGATACCATTTGCTCAATTTATGCAAATAGGTCATAAAGTCTTGCAATCATTACCAAGTAATCATATCTATCACATGTGAGCACAGACCACACTTCTGTGATTTTTGTTTCTGTCATGAATGCTTTCTCAGGGTACTGATCTGATTCAAGTTCTTAACTTCCATGAGTCTTTGTACAACTGCAAACCAAGTCCAATGATCACCTACCTCATGATGTCAAGGTCAGGAATAAATGAGCAAACACACATAACATGTACAGCACAATTCCTAGAAAATGGTAAGCATTTATAAATGCTGGCATGAAAATAAAATGTTATCACAATGATACATAAACTATTGCAGAACTTGAATTATTCTAAAATCTAAAACTATGCAATACTTGTCTATAATCCCAGGGCTCAAAAGCCTGAGGCAAGAGGTCAGTCTAGGTTATATAATGAGACCATATCTCAAAAAAATTTGGAAATTTAATGTTTAAATTTCTGTGTAAGCCATTTATTCAACAGTTATTACAGTATCCATCACTATCATAGGTACTGAGGATCTAGAAGTGAGCTTATATTCTGGAGAGAAACCAAATGGCAAACATTGTCAGTAAAATATATGGCATGTTAGCTAGTGTAAAGTGCTAACACTATGACAGGCAGGTAAGAAAGCTGGAGGGTGGATTTTTTGAAAGGTGATCAGCTTAGTCAATATACATTACATATATACCTTACAGGCAAAAGGAATTGCAAATAAATGTTAATTGCATTTTGCAGTCATCATATTTTTCTGGTATCATTAGAATTGGTATTTATTTTTATTTTTTAATTTTTTCACTCTATTAAGGTATAATTGACAAATAGAAATCAAACATGCTTTGGGTGTACAACACAATGTGTTGATATATGTATACATTATTAAATGATACTATTAAGCTAAGTAACACATTCATCAATTTGTATGGTTAAAATTTTCTTTCATAAATTTTTTAGCTATAAGAACTCTTGGGATCTACCCTCTTATCAAATTTCAGGTATACAACATGATAAGATTAAGTACAGCCACCATGCCCTATATTAGGTTCAAGAAACTATTCATTTTGCATAATGAAAGTTCATACTCTGCCCAACATTTCTAGTTTGCCCCCACCCTTCAGTCCAAGACAACCACCATTCTTCTCTCTGCTCCTATGAGTATGACTATTTTAGATTCCCTATATAAATGCCAGCATACAGCATTTGTCTTTCTGTGGCTGGCTTATATCATATAGCTTAACATGTTCCAAGTTCATGCTTGCCATATAGGATAAGAATTCTTCTTAAAGAGTCTCAGAAACACAGTTGAGTGTCTGCGTCAGGGAGCAGCACTGGAAGACTAGTGATTGACAGGCAGATTTATTCTACAGTTTTACCATTTTGTACTGGTTCTATTTTTAACATTATCTAGTAGACTTTCCACTTTTTGATGGTACTGGGGGTTGAACTCAAGCCTTGCCCTTTCTTGGCAGGTGCTCTACCACTTCACTAATGCCTCCAGTCCTAAGCTTTCCATTTTTATTTTATTTTTTTAATTATTCATTAATTCACATGTGCATACGTTGTTTGGGTCATTTTCCATTTTTATTTTAAATGGTAAAATGACTTCACTAAAAATTCATATGAAACTAAAGAAAAATAAGAGTCTATGTAGCATTTAAATATTTAACTAATAATGGTTTTCCATAAGGAAAGAAAATCTAATAATAAAAAGAAATGACAAAGTAAAAAATAAATGCAGAAATTAAACAAAAATCATGATAATATAAAATTTTAGTAACTCAATTATTACATATTATTCATTTACTGTTTATATAATGTAAATTACTCTTTTCTAGGTACAGTAATATGCAAGACATTACAGAAGCTATATCATAGCAAGGAAATGGTTTAATGGCACAAATTTATAGTCCATTCCTTAACAATATTTATCAGAAATGCTTTGGAGGGAAGGGAAGTTAGCATCAGAATTAAGAGGACCTAGCATTATAGTCAAATGTTTCTCCTTATAGTGGATTCACTTACATATGACCTGCTGCAGCTTTTCTTCTCCAGACCTTCCTCATAGCATTTGTCACTTCTGAGTTTCTAAGCGTGTAGATTAATGGGTTTAGCATGGGAGTTATGACTGTATAAAACACACTCAATGATTTGTCAATGGGAAACGTCTTAGCAGGTCTGGCATACATGAAAATACAGGGAACAAAGAAGCAGACAACCACAGTGATATGGGAGCCACAGGTTGAGAGAGCTTTCCGCCTCCCTTCCTGACTAAGTTTTTTTAGAGAGTGCAAGATGACACCGTAAGAGATGAGTAAGAGCAGAAACACAATCATGCAGATCAGTCCTCCATTAGCCACCACTAAGACACCAACAACATAGGTGTCAACACAGATGAGTTTCAATAAGGGGTACATGTCACACATAAAATGATCAATGACATTGGGGCCACAAAATGGGAGCCCATAAATAGTGCTGAGCTGAATTACTGAGTGCAAAAAACCTCCAACCCAAGACACTGTCAGCAGCACAACACAAACCCATTGCCTCATGATAATCAAATAATGTAAAGGCTTACAGATGGCCACATAGCGGTCATAGGCCATCACCAACAGCAGAAAGACCTCTGATCCACCAAAAAAGTGCTCTGTAAAGAGCTGAATCATACAAAACTTGAAGGATATAGTTTTTGCCCCAAAGAACAAGTCTGAAATCAATTTGGGAGAGATTGATGATGAATAAATGATATCCACAAATGATAAACTAGCAAGAAAGAAGTACATTGGTGAGCCCAGGATTTTACTGTGAGTTACAGTGATAACAATGAGCAAATTTCCCACCATGGTCACAATGTAGAACAGCAAGAACATAATAAAAAGTATTTTCTGCTTCTTTGGATTCTGTGTAAGGCCCAAGAGAACAAAGTAAGTGACATTGTTCCTTGGTTCCATCTGTTTTTTATTGGGGCTGATTTCAGCAATATACCTATAAAACAAACCAAAATAAAACATTCTGAGAAGTACTATAATCTTAATTCTTTTTTATTCTTCCACTAAAAATATATATGAATTATCTGTGTTGTAACTTGTTGTATATATTTGGGATTACCAAGATGAATAAGACAGTATTCTCTCACCTATATGATTGGCACATATGATAGGGTCAGCAATTTTAAAAACCACTATAACCGGGTCAGTAGGAATATATTTCTTTATGCCATGGTATGGATTTGCCATGCTGAAATTTCTAAATCATCTTGGATCTGAGAAGGCTTCCCTTAAGAAGAATGCTTTAGATGAGTGTAAAGGAGAAGTGAAGTAACAGGGGGAATGAAAAATGAATTCTGTGAAGATATTATATATAAAATCACAAAAGGGTAATATCAAAGATTCTCAGGGTTACTTACATATTTGTAGCAGACATTAATTGGTAGTGCAGCTACTTTAGAACAATGATTGTCTTTCCTTCACCTTTTAGATGTTTTCTCTAAGAAAAAAGATGCCTTTTTTGCAGCTCTCCTCTTTCCTGTCTGAGCCCTCATCAGAATCACCTTTTGAGGTTCATATGTCTATCGACAATCTCTTTCTCCAAGGCAATATTTCTATAAAGATCCCAAAAATACACCAGCATCTACCCATTACCCAATTTCAGAGCTACTTTCACATTTTTAGACATTATCAGCAGCACCTCCACTTCCCATTACAAAAATCTGTGTTATTTTGCTACAGACTCTATAGTAAAGTAGTACAAACTGGGTAGTTTAAACAACAAAACTATATTATCTTAAAATTATATATGTTAAAAATTCAAAATCAATGTAAACACAAGGTTGATTCCTTCAAAAGGTGATGTAGGAAAGAACTGTTCCAAGCCTCTCTCCTCAGCTTGCAGATGACCAACTTAGTGTTTATTAAGCATTCTCCTTTTACCCAAATTCCCTTTCTATTAAGGAAATCAGTCACACTGGATTGATGCCCACCTAATAACCTTATTTTAATTTGATTATCTCTGCAAAGGCCGTATCCAACAAACATAGTCACATTCTGAGGTCCTAGAGGTTAGGACTTTAACATATAAATTTGGAGGTATAGGGATTAAAGCTATAATTGATTCATGTAACATAATGTTTACCAAGAACTATCACAGTCTCAGACATCCAACCAGGTCATTGAAACCTCCTTTTAGTGTCCTAACTAGGATATTCCTCCTTTGCCAAACCTATTAATGTTAAAATCACTCAGAAATTGCTAGTCTTCACTCACCATCTCTTCTTTAATTTGAAACAGGTATCTGCACATATTTAATATCTCCACTTAGATATCTATTGAGTATTTACAAAAGTAACTTTTGAGTTTTCCAGATTAAATCTATTCCCCAAGGTTTTCTAGAGCAAATGAAATGGTACTTCTTTCCATGTTGCCGTTCAGGACAAATTCTAAAAGCATTTTTTCATATCTTCATTTTCTTAGTGATACTTATACATAAATTGAGTAGGTCACCTTGGCTTTCTCTTCATAATATATTTCATATGTGATCATGTAACTGTACTCCTATACATTCTTCATCTACTGCAATAGCCCTCTTCTGTGTCTACCCCAGCAAACTTTTCCTGAAATAGCCCAAGTGACCTTTTTAAATCTTATTCAAATCATATCATTCCAGTGCTTGAAATTCTTACAGGAGATTTCTATTGCATGCTCAATAAAATCCATTCAGCCTATTTTACTCTACAAGACTTCAGCTGACTAAGATCCAGACAACCTTCCCAATTGCACCACTTGAAACTCTCCATGTTTATCTACTCAAGCTGTTTCACCATACCTTAATAGCCAAAATGCTTTTCCACATCTTTGTTTCATCTGTTCTTTTGTAGATACCTATTTCAGAGACCAAAACAGATATTAAAATCTTTAAACTAATGATAAATGTTGTGCAAACATGTATTGAACATTCGATATTTATTTATTTATTCAATCAAATGGTTAGGATAGAATACCTATATTGTGTCATGTAAATCAAATAAGATAGACTTGCAGGCATCACAGAGTATTCATTATCTTATATAGGTCAGGGTCTATATTAGAGTTCTTGTCACCCAAGGATAAAATCTTGGTACTGACTGAGGAATTTCTGCCTGCAGAAGTTTTTTCCCCAACATTTTCTATGTAAGGGAAAACTCATCCAAGCACAAAATCTGGTTTCTACTACCAGTGTTTCAAACCTTACCTTTTACAAGCTTGTTCATATTTTGAAGGAGGAGTTTTCACTCTTAAACAGCTGGAAATCCCTCTTCCATCCAAGATTTCAGAAGGCAAAAATAAATGTACAATATTACTTAAGGATAAATTTCACATAGTAATACAACTGTTAGTCAATTTTCTATAGTCTTTTAAATATTTTAGGAAAACATTGTCTGCATTATAGAGCTATTATAAAGAATTACATGGTACAAATATAAAATTTAATATTTTTCATGTTTGGATAATTTATAAAAATTGCAAATAAACCCTGTGTCCAATAATAACTACTCTTTATTAACAGGGAAGTTTTTTCTCTCACAAGTTATTGTCTAGTAACTTCCATATAGAATAACTACTATCCAGCTGTTTAGCCCATCTTCTTCCTTGATATGATCAAATACTTATACTTGAGACTTGGAAAGGTCATTCTTGTGCTTTTTTAGATCATACTTTAAGACTAATAAAGCACTTTCTGAAAAAATATCAATTATAAAGAGGACAGCCTCTTTTATCTCACAAGAGCAAAGATCACTGATGATTTTATACCTTTGCACATATTAAACATAGAGTCCTCCCCTGGAAAGTAACCAAGACTGATTTTTGCTTAATTAAATTCACTGGGATTTCCCATATGTTTTTTTAAAAAATATTTTCAGGTAAAGATTTCATTATATCAATCACATTACTAAAGTTAGGAGATAAGAAAGAAAAAAAAGTTCCTAAACCTTATTGGAAAATTCAAAGCCAAGAGTAAAACATCAGTCCTGTTAATTTGTTCAACAAAGATGAATTTATCACTTATTTCCTCCATTTTTCCAGAGCAAAATAATTTTTCCTTTTGCCTAATACTCAATTTTTTTGCCTATTAGTGCAGGGTTAGATATATTTTTAAAGATGTATTTGTGGTAGAAACTATATATTTATTCATGTTGTAGAAAACTTGAGAGGGTATATTTCATTTTGGGTTCTATGCAATTAGTTGTAGAAAACAAAGTTGATAAAGCAGAAAAAAATCAGAGTACACTCTTACTTGCATTGGCTTTATATCTTGCAAGAGAGTCACAAAACAAAAATGGAAACAACTTACAAATAAATTATAATCCATGATCAGTGCTAAATTTGGCATATATACATAATGGAGTATTATTCAGCAACAAAGAAGAATGAAATTATATCATTTGCAGGAAAATGGATGGAATGGAACTGAGGATCATTAAAGCAAGATAAGCAAACTCAAAAAGACAAATACCACTTTTTTACTCATATGTGAAATCTACACATAAAATGGTGATAACAATTATGGGATGTACATCTAAAAGGGGGATGATCTGGGCAATATCAGGAGGAGATAGAAAAGGAAAGGAGAAGGTACTGAGAGTGAAGAGGATCAAAGTATATAATTCATCCACGAATATATATGAATGAAGATACTGTAATGAAAGCCACCAATTACTATTTGAAACAATGGGGGAGGAGGGAAGAGGTTAAGGGAATATAACAGATGTGGCAAACTTGTTCAAAGTGCACTGTACATATCCATAGAATTATCATGATGAAATTCCTTGTACTATTAATGTATGTTAATAAAATGTTTTTAAAGGACAACTATTAGTGTACTATGACAAAAATAAGATTGATATAATCTATGTCAATCTGACATAATCTAAGGTAATTATAGAAGGTCTTTTTGACATTTTTAATTTATTTAAGGTGAAATCCAAATATGAGAAGTTGATGCTATGGAAAACATGTGGCAAGATCCAACACTGAAAAAAGTTGAGCAAGAAGACACTGAAAGATCATTATATTTGAAGGAGAGTCTGGAAGGGTCAGGATAGAGGTAAAATTGAAGAGATAGAAAAGAACCAGACTCTGAAGGGCATTACAGATCTTAGTAAGGCATCTGAATTTCATTTCTTTTCAAATGAAGGAAAAGAAGACCCCACTAATGCTCAATAAATTATTAACAAATTAAATTCAGTAAGGCATAAAAAGAATTAGGCACTATAACCAACTGAGATTTATTTGAAGTATGCATGGCTTCTCCAACACTCAAATTTCAATTAATGTAATCTATTAGACCAAAGGATCAAGGCAAGAAACCATGTCAATATCAATAAATGCAGAAAAACAGAATTTAACAGAAGTAAACACCCACATATTATAAAAACTCTACATAAAATAGAAACATGGAAATTTTCTTACCACACAATCAAGCAATTGAGTTCTTTGACTAATATACAAATGAACTAAAAACGTATGCTCATACAAGTTATTCCATTAATGTTTCTAACAGCCTTACTCTAATTGTCAAAACTTGAAGTCAATCAAGATTCATTCCTGTAGGTTACTGATCAATAAACTATGGTAAATCCGGAAAATGAAATATTATTTGTTAGTAAAAAGAAATGAGCTACTGTGTCATGAGAAGACATAGAGGAAACTTAATGTGTATTTACAAGTAGAAGATGACAAACTGAAAACGCTACATATTGTATGGTTCCAAGTATATGACTTCCTGGAAAAGGCAAAACTTTGGAAAAAAAAAAAACAATCCATAGTTGTAACTCATTGGGGGAAAGGATGAATATGAAGATTTTTACTTTGGTGAACTATTTTATGTGATATTATAATAGTGAATGGATGTCATCATACATCTTTACAAGCACATAAAAATGGAACACCAAGAGTGAACCCTGTTGTAAACTATGAACTTTGGATAAAAATGTTGTATTATTTTGGTAAATCAATTATTAAAAAATGAACCACTGTAATGTGGAACATTGATAGTGGCTACATTGTTTGGGTGTGTCCAAGTTTCATGTGTTATAGTAACTTTTTTTTTTTGGGTTTAAGAATCTGGAAGTAAATCTCAACATGGGAATGGACAGATGCATTTGCTTTCGCTCAGGAATGGCCTTTTATTTCTTTTGGTGGTAACAGGGTTTGAACTTGGTGCCCCACACTTGCTGGGCAGGTACTCTACCACTTGAGCCACTCCACCAGCCCATTTCATGTGTTAGAAATAGTGTAATAAAGGTGGATTAAGAGTGGGTGACTGCTTTTATCACTAGAGGGACTCCTGACAAAGCGAGGTTGGCTCTCTCTTTTACTCTCACTTAGTCTCTCTAGGCCTTCTGCCACGGTATGATGTAGTACAAAGGCTCTCTCCAGATGCTGATGCCATGGGTGAACTTTCCAGTCTTCATAGCCATGAGCCAAATAAATCACTGTTATTTACTAACTTATCAGTCTCAAGTATTTGGTGATATAGGAAATGGACTAGGTGGGAGAAGCTGTTTATGTGAGGGACAGAGATTATAAAGGAACTTTCTGTACTGTCTGTTCAAATTACTGTGACCTAAAAGAGCTCTAAAAATAGTTTATTGTTAAAAAGAAAAACTTAAGGTGCACCAGAGTAAGGAAAAATACAACTGCCTAAATATAAGCTAGATGGTCCAGGGGCCTAATTTTGGAACTAAGGTCCAAGTTCAAAGAGATACAAGATGAATGGTTAAAAGTTTGTGAACACAGCCTACTGTGGATTCTAAACAGGTTTGTAAGTAGGTTGAAGAGAGATGACTAGGATGAGCCTCCTTAATATTTTATAACTTTGAGAGATTCCAAGATGGCGGCTAGAGGTAGGAAGCAGAAAGTGACCCTCCTATAGTGAAATCTTGGAGAGACGCTGGAGACACACTTTGCAGGCATAATCACCAAGAAAAGGCATAACTTTGACCCCTCCACATCTCCAGCCAGTGCAGAGAATCTCCACTTCACATTAAATGGAGAAATGAGGAGGGCCCCCGGGGCCGCCAGTGGCCGGCGCCCATACAGCTTGGGAAGACGCGGACCAGGTGAGCTTCACGGTACCGCAGTAGCCCCACAGACAAGCCTGGGCCAGAGCAGCATAGCCCCCTGGACAGACTGACCTCCACCCGGAAAAAAAAGAGAAACTGAGTAATAAGCAATAAGAACAGTTAAGACACGCTGGAAAGAAGGTGGGGCGCCCTGAGTGCTGAAGATTGGGGGAAGGAACTCCTTCCTGGGACTGTAAATAAACAAGCCGGGCAGGCCAGAGAGCCTCTGGCGGGAGCGGGGCGTGCGCCCAGCAACCAGGAGCGGGGAAGCTTGTGAGAGGAGGGAAGACCCACTTCCCACGTGAACTGTAAACAAACATGGCGGCCGGCAGGAGCAGCAGCACTGCCCAGTAAGCAGGAGCAGGAAAGCTTCTGAAAGTGACAGTGGGAAGAAAACTTCAGAGGAGAGGGGGGAAGACCCACCTCCCACATGAACTGTAAATAAACACGCAGGCCTGACAACGTGGGGGCAGTGTCACCTTTCCCAGTGCTTGGAAAGGGGAAAGCCTGTAGCAGAGGCTCCCGCACAGGAGAACTCTGAGCAAACAAAGCCTGTGGGACCAGGTGAGTGCTAGCTCACCCCAGAGATCTGCATAAATAACGCCGCCAGCTACAGGCTGAGAGCAGCAGGCAGGCAAGCCACAGTTGCAGGTACCACTCTCAGAACTGTCTCCAGATGCTTTTTGTTCTTTTTCTCCCTACCTTTGATGAGAGAACAACTGAATTACACCTGCAAGCCGAAAAACTTACTGAAACTGTATTGCATTTGAACTGGGGACACTTGCTGGGGCTTTTTGTGTGTGTGTGTGTGTGTGTGTGTGTGTGTGTGTGTGTGTGTGTGTAGTTTTGTTCTCCTTTATGCATCCCCTTTGATGAGACAACTACAGAACAACATCTGAGGCACCAACTCCAGGACTGGAGATTGAGACGGACACCCAAATTATTAAGAATGAAACTGCATTGCATATAAACTTGGAAGGTTTTTTGTTTTTTGTTTTTTGTTTTTTTTTTAATTTTCTATTTTCCATTTTATTTTAATTCATTTTTATATATAAATATTACTTTCATTTACTTATTTTTTATTTTTTTATCTTTGATTTTCAATCCTCTCTATGTCTCTCTAATGTCTGTTCAACTTACTGTCGATTAGTACACTAATACTCCCTGTTTATACCTTTGAAACTCTCTTGTCTGATACCTTGTTCTGCTTTCTCCCTCTTGTCTGTATATTTGTTTTCCCCTTTTCTTTAACTTCTTGCTTTCCATCTCAGCTCACTCTTCCATCCTAAATATTACCATTGTTATTATTACAAGCTAGAAAATACTTAATTGCACACAGTACAGGGACAGTAACAACACCAAGGACAATGATGGGAAGACAGAAAAAACAGGGAAACCAGTTTCCCCACAGCAAAAAATTAGTACAGGAACCAGAGGGGAATGAAGAGAACAGAAACTCAGATCCAGACTCCAAAAAAATGAAGATAAACTATGCCAAAGGACCCAATGAAGCCCACAAGAATAATTTAAAAGAAGACATACTACAAGTACTCAATGAGAATTTTATAGAGATGATACTGGATAGGGTCAACCAAAATGAACAGGAGACACTCAAGAAATTCCAAGACAATAAAAATAGAGAATTTAAAAAAGCAAAAGAAGAAATAAAGGAAACCATAGAAGCACTGTATAAACACCAAAGTGAAACAGAGAACACAATGAATAAATGGATAAATGAACTCAGGACAAAAATAGACAACAATAAAGAATAAAACTGCCAGGATATGGAAAACCTCAGAAAAAATAATGAAACAGAACTGCAAAACAAAACAGAAGGCCAATCCAGCAGAATAGAACAAACAGAAGACAGAATCTCAGAACTTGAAGATGAAATGGTAATTAAATGAAAAACCAAAGAAATATTAATTAAACAACTCAAGACCTGTGAAAAGAAAATGCAAGAACTCACTGAATCCATCAAAAGACCAAACTTGAGAATCATGGGCATCAAAGAAGGAGAAGAGGTGCAAGTGAAGGGAATGTGTAATATATTCAACAAAATGATAAGGGAAAATTTCCCAAATCTAGAGAAAGATATTCCCATACAGATGCAAGAGGCCTCCAGGACACTAAACAGACGAGATCAAAATAGAACTACTCCACGACATATCATCATTAAAACAACAAGTTCAGAAACTAAGGAAAGAATATTGAAGGCTGTAAGAGAGAAAAAACAAGTAACATACAAAGGTAAACCCATCAAAATCACAGCAGACTTCTCAACAGAAATATTAAAAGCAAGAAGAGCATGGGGTGAGATCTTCCGGGCACTGAATGAAAATAACTTCAACCCCAGGATACTCTACCCAGCAAAGCTATCATTCAAAATAGATGGAGCAATAAAAGTCTTCCATGATAAGCAGAAACTAAAACAATATGTGACCACAAAGCCACCATTACAAAAGATTCTGCAAGGGATCCTGCACACAGAAAGTGACACCCAACTTAACCATGAAAAGGCAGGCAACACCAAACAACAGGATAAGAAAAAGCAAGACAGTAGAGAGTAACATCAAGTTAGGTACACACAATCAAACCTTCAAACAACTAAGACAACTAAATGGCAGGAATCACCACATACCCATCAGTACTAACACTTAATATTAATGGACTTAATTCACCCATCAAAAGACACCATTTGACAAAATGGATTAAAAAAGAAGATCCAACAATTTGTTGCTTACAGGAGACTCACCTCACTGACAGAAATAAGCATATGCTTAGGATGAAAGGCTGGAAGAAGATTTACCAAGCCAATGGCCCCCGAAAACAAGCAGGAGTAGCAATACTTATCTCTGACAAAGTAGACTTCAAACCTACATTGATCAAACGAGATAAAGAAGGACATTCCATACTAATAAAAGGGGAAATAGACCAAAAGGAAATAATAATCATCAGTCTGTACGCACTCAATGTCAACGCACCCAATTTCATCAATCATACCCTGAAAGACCTAAAAGAATATATAAATGCCAACCCAGTGGTTGTGGGAGACTTTAACACTCCATTATCATCAATAGATAGGTCATCCAAACAAAAACTCAATAAAGAAATCCAAGATCTAAAATATGCAATAGATCAAGTGGACCTAGTAGATGTCTACAGAACATTTCATCCAACCTCTACACAATATACATTCTTCTCAGCAGCCCATGGAACCTTCTCCAAATTAGATCATATCCTAGGGCACAAAGCAAGCCTCAGCAAATATAAGAAAATAGAAATAATACCGTGCATACTATCTGACCACAATGCAGTAAAAGTAGAACTCAACAACAAAAGTAAAGACAAAAAACATGCAAACAGCTGGAAACTAAATAACTCATTACTTAATGAAGAATGGATCATCAACGAAATAAAAAAGGAAATTAAAAAGTTCCTGGAAGTCAATGAAAATGAAAACACAACCTACTGGAACCTATGGGACACAGCTAAGGCAGTCTTGAGAGAAAAGTTTATAGCCATGAGTGCATATTTTAAAAAGATTGAAAGAGCTCAAATCAATGACCTAATGATACATCTCAAACTCCTAGAAAAACAAGAACAAGAAAATCCCAAAACAAATAGAAGGAGAGAAATAAGAAAAATAAGAGCTGAAATCAACGAAATAGAAACCAAAAAAAACATACAAAGAATTAATGAAACAAAAAGTTGGTTCTTTGAAAAAATAAAAAAGATCGATAGACCCCTGGCAAACCTGACTAAAATGAAGAGGGAAAAAACCCAAATTAGTAGAATTAGGAATGCAAAAGGGGAGATAACAACAAACAGTATGGAAGTGCAGGAAATCATCAGAGACTACTTTGAGAAGAGAACCTATATTCAAATAAATTTGAAAATCTAAAAGAAATGGACAGATTTCTAGATACATATGATCATCCAAAAATGAACCAAGAGGAAATTAATCACCTGAATAGACCTATAACACAAAATGAAAAGTCCAGGACCTGATGGATTCTCTGCTGAATTCTATCAGACCTTTAAAGAAGAACTGATACCAACCCTCCTTAAATTGTTCCACGAAATAGAAAGGGAAGGAAAACTGCCAAACACATTTTATGAAGCCAGTATTACACTTATCCCAAAACCAGGCAAAGACACCTCCAAAAAGGAGAACTATAGGCCAATCTCCTTAATGAACATTGATGCAAAAATCCTCAACAAAATAAAGGCAAACCGAATTCAGCAACACATCAAAAAGATTATTCACCACGACCAGGTAGGCTTTATCCCAGGGATGCAGGGGTGGTTCAACATACGAAAATCAATAAACGTAATAAACCACATTAACAGAAGCAAAGACAAAAACCACTTGATCATCTCAATAGATGCAGAAAAAGCCTTTGATAAGATCCAACATCATTTCATGATAAAAGCTCTAAGAAAACTAGGAATAGAAGGAAAGTTCCTCAACATTATAAAAGCTATATATGACAAACCTACAGCCAGCATTATACTTAATGGAGAAAAATTAAAACCATTCCCTCTAAAATCAGGAACCAGACAAGGATGCCCACTATCTCCACTCCTATTCAACATAGTACTGGAATTCCTAGCCAGAGCAATTAGGCAAGAAGAAGGAATAAAAGGAATACAAATAGGTAAAGAAACTGTCAAAATATCCCTATTTGCAGATGACATGATCCTATACCGTAAAGACTCAAAAAACTCTACCCAGAAGCTTCTAGACATCATCAATAGCTATAGCAAGGTAGCAGGATATAAAATCAACATAGAAAAATCATTAGCATTTCTATACACTAACAATGAGCAAACGGAAAAAGAATGTATGAAAACAATTCCATTTACAATAGCCTCAAAAAAAATCAAACACCTAGGTGTAAACCTAACAAAAAATGTGAAAGACCTCTACAAGGAAAACTATACACTTCTGAAGAAAGAGATTGAGGAAGACTATAGAAAGTGGAGAGATCTCCCATGCTCATGGATTAGTAGAATCAACATAGTAAAAATGTCAATACTCCCCAAAGTAATCTACATGTTTAATGCAATTCCCACCAAAATTCCAATGACATTCATTAAAGAGATTGAAAAATCTACTGCTAAATTTATATGGAAACACAAGAGGCCACGAATAGCCAAGGCAATACTCAGTCAAAAGAACAATGCAGGAGGTATCACAATACCTGACTTCAAACTATATTACAAAGCAATAACAAGAAAAACAGCATGGTACTGGCACAAAAACAGACATGAAGACCAGTGGAACAGAATAGAGGATCCAGATATGAAGCCACACAACTATAAGCAACTTATCTTTGACAAAGGAGCTAAAAATATATGATGGAGAAATAGCAGCCTCTTCAACAAAAACTGCTGGGAAAACTGGTTAGCAGTCTGCAAAAAACTGAAACTAGATCCATGTATATCACCCTATACCAAGATTAACTCAAAATGGATCAAGGATCTTAATATCAGACCCCAAACTCTTAAGTTGATACAAGAAAGAGTAGGAAATACTCTGGAGTTAGTAGGTATAGGTAAGAACTTTCTCAATGAAACCCCAGCAGCACAGCAACTAAGAGATAGCATAGATAAATGGGACCTCATAAAACTAAAAAGCTTCTGTTCATCGAAAGAAATGGTCTCTAAACTGAAGAGAACACCCACAGAGTGGGAGAAAATATTTGCCAATTATACATCAGACAAAGGACTGATAACCAGAATATACAGGGAACTTAAAAAACTAAATTCTCCCAAAACTAATGAACCAATAAAGAAATGGGCACGTGAACTAAATAGAACTTTCTCAAAAGAAGAAATTCAAATGGCCAGAAAACACATGAAAAAATGCTCACCATCTCTAGCAATAAAGGAAATGCAAATTAAAACCACGCTAACATTCCACCTCACCCCTGTTAGAATAGCCATCATCAGCAACACCACCAACAACAGGTATTGGCGAGGATGCGGGGAAAAAGGAACCCTCTTACATGGTTGGTGGGAATGTAGACTAGTACAACCACTCTGGAAAAATATTTGAAGGCTACTTAAAAAGCTGGACATCGATCTACCATTTGATCCAGCAATACCACTCTTGGGCATATACCCAAAAGACTGTTACTCCAGAGGCACCTGCACATCCATGTTTATTGCAGCACTATTCACAATAGCCAAGTTATAGAAACAGCCAAGATGCCCCAGCACTGATGAATGGATTAAGAAAATGTGGTATCTATACACAATGGAATTTTATGCAGCCATGAAGAAGAATGAAATGTTATCACTCGCTGGTAAATGGATGGAATTGGAGAACATCATTCTGAGTGAGGTTAGCCTGGCTCAAAAAACCAAAAATCGTATGTTCTCCCTCATATGTGGACATTAGATCAAGGGCAAACACAACAAGGGGATTGGACTATGAGCACATGATAAAAGCGAGAGCACACAAGGGAGGGGTGAGGATAGGTAAGACACCTAAAAAACTAGCTACCATTTGTTGCCCTTAACACAGAGAAACTAAAGCAGATACCTTAAAGCAACTGAGGCCAATAGGAAAAGGGGAACAGGTACTAGAGAAAAGGTTAGATCAAAAAGAATTAACCTAGAAGGTAACACACACGCACAGGAAATCAATGTGAGTCAATGCCCTGTATAGCTATCCTTATCTCAACCAGCAAAAACCCTTGTTCCTTCCTACTATTGCTTATACTCTCTCTACAACAAAATTAGAAATAAGGGCAAAATAGTTTCTGCTGGGTATTGAGTTGGGGGAGAGGGAGGGGGTGGAGTGGGTGGTAAGGGAGGGCGTGGGGGCAGGGGGGAGAAATGAACCAAGCCTTGTATGCACATATGAATAATAAAAGAAAAATGAAAAAAAATTGAGAAAGTTATTTCAAATATATATAAGCCTCAGTTTTCTAGGAAATGAAGAGAATAATATGTAGTGCAATATTTTGTATGTATAATGTGTACAAACTATTTACATCATGCTTGATACACAGTAATATCCAACATACACTTTGACGTTTTAATTTTTTTATTGTTGTGCTGGGGGTATATTGTGACATTTACAAAATCTTACAATATTATCATAGTTGAATTCACCCTCTCCCTCATTCTCCCGTAACCCTCTCCCTGACTTTTTTAAATGACGGGAATAACCATGAAGGACTCTGCTTTTCTTACGATATCAGAAAATATAAGGTGTCTTCAGGGTAGTGTGAATATATGCCAACAAATGAAATGATATCCCACGTATATGGATTGAAAGAATAATTCTGGTGGCTCATGCCTATAATCCTAGCAACTCCAGAAACAGAGGTCAGGAGGATCATGGTTCTAAGCCAGCCCAGGCAAATAGTTTGTGAGACCCTATCTGGAAAATACCCTTTACAAAAAGGGCAGTGGTGGACTGACTCAAGGTATAGGCCCTGAGTTCAAACCCCAGTACCATAAATAAATATACAAATAAATAAAATGTGAATACTACTCAATGTGATATGAAGATTTAACACAATCACTATCAAATTCCCCATGTCATTTTACACAGAAATTAAAAAATAACTTCAAAAATTCACATAGAAGCTGAGAAAACTGAATAATTTTTAAGTTATTTAAAGTCATATCAGTGGCTGTGTGGTCATGATGTCAACACTAGTAAAATTACCTTAGGAAGAAAAACAAAGTTAGAGACATCACACTTCTGAACTAAAAATTATATCATAAAGCTATAATATTAAAAATAATGTTGCACTGGCACCTAGACAAATGGAACAGAATCATAAAGCCTAGAAATAAGCCCACATTTACATCATCAATTAATCTTCAGCAGTGGAACACAGAATAAAAATAAGGGAAAGCTACCCTCTTCAATAAATAGTGCTATGAAAGCAGATATCCACATGCAAAAGAATGATATTGCACCATAATTTAAAAAACAAATCAAGATTAATCAAATACTTTCATATAAGACCTGAAACCTGTCTTAACTTCAGAACCAACCACAATTACTAAGAAACCAGATATTTAGTAGGAAATATATAAATATCTGAAGAACTGTCGCTGGCATCAATAATTTTGCAACTCTCCAGCTTCCACAGGGTCCTTTATTTCTATGTAGGTCAGAAACATGGATATCCTTAACTTATATAAAAAAATGGTGATGGGATAAATATAACCCTTTTATGAAACCCCATCCCCAGCTATAGTGAAAATCAGGAGTGTGTGGCTGCCCAAAATCCTCTTAAATATATCCTGAACATCTTGTTAGTTTCCAATGTATGAGTATATTTTACTAAAATCCTAAGAATTACATCTCTTTCTGCCCCCAACACTGGGTAAAGACTTTGGTTCTACCAAGCAGGAGCATCTGAGCGAGTCTGTGTGCTGGTATTTGGTTTTTGAGGCTTAGTTCTGCATCAGTGGAACAGGTTAAACCATTTTCTCGACTTACATTCAAAAACAAGAAATATGACTGTCTAGCAAGTGCAAAACCTATGTTCAAACTCTAGTATGACCCCCTCCCCCCAAAAAAAGACAGAAAAGAAAAGAACTGCGCCTTCAAAATCTGCTCTTATCTCTGGACAATACAACCTCCTTTAGACAAATGTCTCCCTTTTAATTCATGTCTGTGCATATTGTGGAAGCCTGCTGTGTTGACCCAGATTCACACAGAGTCATACTTTGATCCTTCAAGCAAGACTTGTCCGGAGAAAATCATACCTGCTGATGGTTCAACCACACCGGTAGGGACATAGGGCCAAGGGAGGTCAGGAAACTAGGAGAGAGCAGTTCAGAAACTGCCAAATACATTAAAATGTACTACAGCCTCTCAAATTCCTGTAATACCAGTCAGCTCAGAGTATTATTCATCACAGAAAGAACATCCTTTCTTAATTTAAAAAGGATGATTCTATTATAGTTACCAAGACTCCAGTAATCAGGAATGTTTGTAATAGCTAAGAGCTATTGAGCTTTTAGTGGTAATAAAATTTTACATGGATTATGTATTTGATCCTGAAAATATCAATCATTACTCTTTAACTCAAACAAGTGTGGTTTGGCAAAGTTCACACAAATTCACAAGGTCAGCTCCAGGCAAAAATGTGAGACCCTATCTGAAAAATAACTAATGCCAAAAAGGTTAGAGTCACAAATGGTCAATGCCTGCCTAGAAAGTAGAAAACCCTGAGTTCAAATCCCAGAACTGCCATAAAACAAAAAAGAACAGAAAGAGCACAGCACCAGTGGCTCATGTCTATAATCCTAGCTACTCAGGCAGCAGAGATCAGGAAGATAGCAGTTCAAAGCCAGCATGGGCAAGCAGTCCTTGAGACACTATCTAAAAAACCAATACACACATAAAAAAAGATATCATGGAGTGGGTCCAGGTATAGGCCCTGAGTTCAAGCCCCAGTACTGAAGAAAAAAAAAAGAACAGAAAGATAAGATGAACAAAAATATTCATATCATGTCTTTTTTAATTTATATTCATTTATTCACATGTTTGGGTCATTGCTCCCCCCTACTCCCACCCACTCCCTCTCCTACCCACCCCCTTCGCTTCCAGGCAGAATCATTTCTATTTTCCCAAAATAATTCACTTTTATTTTGCGATTGCAAAGGTAGTGTTCTTGCACTGTATGATTTTTGAAGCATTGAGAGTTCATGATTCTCATAGTTTTTGCTATGAAAAAGTCAATGATCCATTAATAGGCAAAATACAATGAAAACCTACACCATTATTGCTTGAAATATGTGCATAGACCACTTTCTTAGACACATTTAAATAATTTACTTAAAATGTAGATATATCTGTCCAACAACAGTCCTGCTGCATAGATTTTTTTAGAGCTATGTCCTTCACCAAGACCCCTAAGGATTCTGACAGCCAAATGGGCAGTAAATAAAACTGAATGAGGTATTTTTTATAATGATAAACAAGTTAATGCCCAACCCTTTCCTTAAAGGGCTTAATATGCAAGCAACAACATTCTCTGACATATACTGTTCACATGGAATAAAATCTTAGAAATAATAGACTTTTCTCTTTAGCATTTGAAGAATTAAGTAATTTCATGTTTTGCAATTATTTCTCCTTTGAAGTAGTTTTGACCCAGAGTTTTTTCATAGAGGTGTTTTTCACCTCTACATTTCTGAGGGTGTAGATTAGAGGATTTAACATAGGTGTTATCATGGTATAAAACACAGCCACAGCTTTATCAATGGAAGAGGTGGTTACTGGGTGCAGATACACAAATATGCAGGGCACAAAGAATAAGAGGACCACAGTGACATGAGAAACACAGGTAGACAGAGCTTTACACTTCCCATCCAAGCTGTGAGATTTCAGAGTGTCAAGGATGACCATATAAGACACCATCAAGAGGAGAAAGTTTAACAGACAGATTAATCCACTGTTGGCAGCAACAAAGAGACCCAGGGTGTGGGTGTCCATGCAAACAAGTTTCACCAAAGGGTTCAAGTCACACATAAAGTGGTCTATGACATTGGGGCCACAGAAGGGCAGCCAGACTGTGAAAAGGATCTGAATGGTTGCATGGATAAAACCTCCAGCCCAGGCCACTCCCACAAGGAGGCTACACACCTGTTGGTTTATGATGATGGTGTATTTCAGGGGTTTACAAATGGCCACATAGCGGTCATAAGCCATCACTGTGAGAAGGATAATCTCAGCAGCACCAAAAAGATGTTCAGCAAAGACTTGTGTCATGCATTTACTAAAGGAGATAGCTTTTCTCACAGAAAGAGAATCAGCTAGCATTTTAGGAGTCATGGATGAAGAACAGCAGATATCTATAAGCGATAAGTAAAACAGGAAGAAGTACATGGGGGATCCTAGGGCCCTGCTGGTGCTGATGGTAATCATGATGAGAAGGTTGCCTGCCAAAGTAACCAAGTAGACAATTAAAAACACAACAAATGAAAGTTTCTGGAGCTCCATATTTCCAGTCAAACCCAGAAGGATGAACTCAGTGACATTATTCATTTTGCCATCAATTAACTTCACATGACAGCTGACCATCCTGAAAAGAAAAGTCATACTCATCCTTAATTTTGATACATTCACTTTATAAGAATCAAAAAGAAAAACAAGAAAAACAACTTTTATTTCTTTAACAATGTAACAGTGAAGGTGTGCTTATTTTATTCTTTGTGCTTAGTTTTCAATTTTCTACAGTAAAATAATGTCATTTTTAAATTAGAAAAGAATGACCGTAGGCATCGACTTTCAAGAGGCAACACATGATGTAGCCATATATGCAGTATTTAAAGATACATAAGATATATATATTTAATCTGAAAATAGGTGGGCATACTTACCAAAAAATAAACTTATACCAAATGTTTTGAAAATAATAGACTAAATTTAAGTTATACAAAAAGACTCAAGGACACAGATTCTTTTATGAGACATCCATTCCTTTTTATACTTTGTCTGAAAACTTCTCATCTTCCTAAGTACTTAAAATCGTGCTGTTACACCTTTCCATACTAAGGTAGTCTTAAATGTCCATTACAGAATTTGCTACATTGTCTTATGCTCATCTCTCTGTGTTAATCACTATGAGTCCTTGAAGGCAAAAATCTTGTCTTACTACAATTATAGTCATATTTACTTTTGCATTACTAGTGCTGGTCAAAACATAAACATTTATAAAGCTAAGAAAAGAAGAATAAGAGGCTACAGCGAAAGAAAGTAAAAGAAATAAAAGAGGAAGGGGGATTAGAAGTGCATTAAACAGTAAGAAAACAGGCTAGAAGTGGCAGCACACAACCGTAATCCCACAACTTGGGAGTTGAAAGCCAGAGGATCAGGAATTTGAGGTCAGTCTGGACTACATAACAAATTCCAGGCTGGCATGAACTACATAGGGAGATCTTTTCTCAAAAGAGAGAACACAGAGAGATAACGGGCCCAAAATCCAGAGACATATTTTGTAGTCTTGAATCTATCCATCATTAACAATATAGTATTTGTATAGTTCAGTTTTATCTGTTAATCTAAGGAAAATTATACTTGGGATTGCTGTGAAGGTTAAAATCATTTTCAACTTACTACTATTGTGGCTATATGATTTTCCTGCTCTCAAGGTAATATTAACAAGGAAAACTTTAAATTTTTTTCTGTAAGCATCTGCAATAAATAATCTGGAAATGTAAGCTGACTAAGTAAGGAGAGAAAGAATGACGGGGACACATGTCCAAAATAAAAGTCATTGGGGCTAGGGGTGTGGTTCAAGTAGTACAACATTTGGCTGGCATGCATGAAGCCCTGGGTTCAATCCCCAGTGCCACACAGAAAAAGGGAAAAAAAATATTTGGGGGAACCAGTAGAAGAGATGAGGAGTAAGGGAAAGAATGTTGTGGGAGTGAATAGGATCAAAGTAATAAATAAATAAATAAATAAATATATATATATATATATATATATATATATATATATATATATATATATATATATATATATATATATGTGAAGCACATTATATATGTACATATATATACATGAAATAGCACAATGAACCCCACTAAAAACTGTTTAAAGTGGAGGGAGAAAATAAGGCTGATAACAAACAGTAATAGGAGTGAATTAGATCCAAGTACATTATAAATACATATGGAAATATTATAATGAAACCCCTTTCTACTATTAACATGCACTAATAAAAATGCAGAAATAGGAAAAGATTTTTTTAAATAATAGAATAATAAAGGTCATCAGATTCAATGAGGAAGAAAGAAAATGAAAGCATCTTTAACAGAAAAACTTAATTACTGTTCATTTTGCACCTTTATTTGTGGGAGTTATTGTCTATTTATTTCATTAATTCACTTGTTGGAGCCAAATTTGGAGGAAATACATTTTCTGTGTGTTGGCATATGGCAGTAACAAATGTGGAACTTGGGGTAAATATTAATCCTACTTCAGTATTCAAATATGTACTTAGTAGATTCATTTTTGTATCTATAGTGCTGGCCAAAATTCAAAGACAAAAAAATTTAAAAAGAGTGTAAGAAAGGGTATATGTGCAATATGAGCAGAGAGAATGGATAAGAACAGAGTAATAGAAGAGAGAAAGAAGGAGAAGAAAAAGTAACAGTGAAACAAATAAAGGAAACAAAATAAAAAGGAAAAAAGATGAACACAGAATCACCTGGGGATAATTTATCTGTAAGTATATGTAGTATAATGTTCCAAATAAGTGTTTCACTTGTATCCAAAGTTTTGATCAAACTCATTTGCTGGTCATGACCATTAGGATTAACGTCAGAGAAAATTACTGACAAATGGCATAGGCTGAACTGCAAACTTGTAAAGAAAAAGGGTTCATTTTTGCACAGATCCTTATTGAGGGCTATAAACTACATATTTGTCTTCAGTTGATTCATTGGAGACTCAATATTACTTAAACTTTATCAGAATTTTCTTCAGTGCGATATATGTACAATCAGAGTAATAGTCATGTGAATTTACTGCTTAGAAACAAAACAAAACAAAAAATAGCATTTCTGGAAAAGGAAAGCCTAAAGTAAAATTAAATAGAAGGAAATCACGCTCTCACAATTACCGAAGATTACCCCATCCTGCGTGTCTAGCAATTCTCACTATGGCCTGAACGTATCTGATAATTCACTATCCAAGATGATGGATACATTGACTTTGTGTTTAAATGGAATTTGGATTTTGAAGAGAGTGAGGTGTTTTCAGCAGCACTGGCACATTTCCTTTTTCACGGGACTCATAGAAATATTAGAGTTTTCACATACAACTTGGTCCAATACCCTTGACATGGACCCTGGGAACTAGGCAATCATTTTTAAAGCTAAAAAAATACAAGTCCAATGACAAAACAGCACATGATGAAACACACCCTGGATGAGAACTCTCCTGAAACCAGTTCTTGCAAGTGTTGGCTTACAGCATTAGTACTCAGTGCAGAGCCACAGATTTTGGTCCTTAGGAGTGGGGTTGCTTTCTGTCCAAATTTCAGGAGAATCCCAAGTCTAGTTCCAAATGCATATGAGAGAAACACTGCCTTTGAGATTAGATTTGCCCAGAAATCCTCACAGCCCCAGCATCTCTATCCCTTCAATTCTTACAGTATATATGCATGACTTTTATATGAGAGATAACTGTTCTGTGCTATTTCCTCAAGGAAAGGGCAATTAATTTTAGAAGTCTTTGCCAAAATGTCAACAAAACACTTATCTCATTCCCCTTCTGTCCCTCTACTGGGGAATAAACTTTTGATAATGTTGGAGCCAACTTGACCATTTTTCTGGGATTTACTGCCTGTCTGGAATTTACCTTGGTTTCCCCACATTGAGTCTGCAAGCAGCTTTTTGCTGCCTTTGCAATATTGCACACTCCCAGCTAGCCCTGCAATGTTTCCTGTAACTGTAACCACATTCTATAGGAGAATGGGGGGGTGCAAATTCTGTAACCAGCTTGTTTTCCTGTAACTGACCCATATAGTGCAAAAGACCCCCTGTTTACCTAACTCTCCCAGAGAGTATATAACCGAGCTCCTGATCAGGGCTAAGGGATTGAGAAATTATCTCCCCAGAGTTTGCTAGCATAATAAAATTCCTGCTTCCTGTAAAGTGGTCTTGATGACTTTGTTTCCCTCACCATTTCCCACAACAATAAGAGAATTTATCTATAGGGCTGGGATAATCATCAGCCTGGAATCAAAATCTGAAAGAGTTATCTTTTTTCTTAACAAATGTTCTTTAAACATCTAAAATGTATCAAGTGTAGAGTTGTATGCTAATAACATTGACAGTAACTATCCAATATTATATGCCAGATTCTGTACTAAACACATTACATGTGATGCCTTTTGTGATTGATATGATTATTCTGATTTTGTAGGTGAAGAGACTGAAACACCGTAAGTTTAATTAATTTACCCAATACCACAAGTGAGTAGGTGACAGAACTGATATTTAAATCCAAAGAGTCTGCCCAAATAGTGTCTCTGCCCTCGTGATGCAAAATTTCAACTATAAAAATACAAAAGATGTTACACATAATAGAGCACACCTGTTAACCCATCTACTAAGCAGGAGTAGGCAAGAGGTTTGCAAGTTTCAGAGTGGCTCAGGAAGAGTTAGGAAGACCCTAACAACAAAAACAAAAGTTCTGGGGACATGGCACTAATGCTACAGCTCTTGCCTAGGAAGAGGGGTGGACACTATGAAAAGGACACAATGCTATTTGCCTGTGTAATGGGGATGTGGGCTAAACTGTGGTGGAGGTGCAATGTTTAAGGAAGACTTTCTTAAGGAAGTGATGTTAAAGTTGAAGCCAAAAGATAATACTCAAGGCCTATGTGAGAAAAGTGAGTGGGGGCTTCAGAAGGTCACCAAGTTTTAGAACGAAGCTGGATAATATTATTTTGTGAACGTATGGAAGATAACTATGTGAGTCCTGTAGGTCCATTTGTAGTTCCATCCTATTTTAAACTGAATCTAATCAGTTTCAGTTTTCCAAAGGTATCTCCTAGTGCCCTATAACCTCAAACTGTCACTCTCAACAATCTGGAAATTACTCAAGGAGAAGATGAATCAAGCAAGTAGAAATTCCAGTTACTACATATTTGCCTACAGGCAAACAAAGACAGCTCAATGGAAACAGATAGTGAATAAATGCAGATAAGTTTCTAACAAAAATTGAGCCATAAATATGGAGGTTTTTTTACCTTAAAAGAAGGTACATGGCCTTATGGAGCCACAATTTTTCTCATCTACAGAATGGAATTAATTTAGATGAATTATTTTTAAAGATTAATTAGGCCTATTATAAAAAATCAATAAAAGGCACAATTATTATTATTATTTTGAAATAAGCACAGGTTAATTCTTTCTTTCCAAACTCCTACGCATTTTTTTCTTTCTAGGTTATATTGTTAAGTACCTCCAGGGATCCAAGATGACGACTGGGACACAGTCGCAGACTGCATGAGCTCAGTGTGAATCAGGGACCTTGCTGAGGTGCTGGACACACTCTTGGCTGAGGTAAAGTACCAGGCAGAGCTGAAAGATCGGCACTCTGAACCCCTAGCTCATGGAAGTCTTATCCACACCACATTTTACTAAAAGAACTGCCAGCCTGAAAAGCCCCCACCTCATAGGCCAGCAGAGCTGCCGCTCCACTCTACTGGACACCTCTGCCCCTCAGACCCATCAGGCCACAGCTCTACATGGGCTGTCGGATCTCCACTCTGCCAAGCACTCCACCCCTCAGACCTGCCAGCTCCTAGCTCTGCATGGGCCCGCCAGGCATCCATCAGGCAAACCCACTAGGTCCCCAATCTGAAAGCATGCTGGACCTCTGCTCCACCAGGACCCCACCCCTCAGGCCCACCAGGACCCAGCTTGGCAGGCTTTCCAGATATCCACTCCACCAGGCCCTGGCTGTGAAGGCCCACAAGGTCCATGCTCTGAAGGATTACTGGATCTCTGCTCCACGGACCCACAACACACAGGCCTGCCTGGCCCCCTGCTCTGCAGGCCCACACAGCCACCACTCTGCCAGGCCTTCTCAATGCAGGCATGCTGGATAGCCACTGCACCAGGACCCCGCACAACAGGCCTGCCAGATTGCCACTTTGTTAGGCCTCCACCCAACAAGCCCTCCAGGCCCCTGCCAGCCCACTGCCTGCCACAGGAGGGCACCAAACCTGCCTAGGAGACACAGACAGACAGGACTGGAAGCTAAAGGAGTAACACCAGAACAACTAAGGCTATAATTCAACTGTTCCAGAACAGGTGATTTTTTTTTTTTTGCCTTTCTTTAAGGGTTTGGCTGTCTGGTTTGCTGTTTGATCATCCACCATCTCTCCCTGTTGTTTTCTTTGGTTCTCCATTTTTTTCTTTCTTTTGTCCTTCTTTTTCTTTTTCTTTTTTTCTTTCTTTCTTGATTTTGTTAGTATTACTATTGTAACTCAGCTAATACCAAATTAACATTGTCCAAGCTAGTAGAAACAAGGGAAGATGAAAAAGGGATGGAAACCATTATCCGCCAAAAATAAATTAGTACAGGATTCAGAGGGAAATGAAGAAAACAGATACCAAGATCCAGACTCCAAAAAACAAACATAAACTATTCCAAGGAACCTAATAAAGTCTACAAGAACTTTCTGAAAGTAGAAATCCTGCAAGTAATCAAAGAGAATTTCATAGACATGTTACTAGACATGGTCAACCAAAGCATACAGGAGGCACTCAAGAAATTCCAAGACAAAAATAAAAAATATGAGAAAACACAAAAACAAATAAATGAAAACATAGGAGACCTACATAAACATGAAAAAACAGAGAACACCATAAACAGAGAGATGAATTAAGGATGAAAATTGACAATATTAAAGAGGAAGTAATCCATGATATGGAAAACCTCAGAAAAAAGAATGAAACAGAAATACAAAACAAAATAGAAGGCCATTCCAGCAGAATAAAAGAAACAGAAGACAGAATCTCAGAACTTGAAGATGAAATGGTAATTAAAGGAAAATCTAAAGAACTATTAGTAAAATAACTCAAGACCTGTGAAGGAATGTGCAAGAATTCACCAACTCCATCAAAAGATCAAACCTGAGAATCATGGGCATTGAAGAAAGAGAAGAGGAGAAAGCAAAAGGAATGTATAATATATTCAACAAAATAATAACAGAAAATTTCCCAAATCTAGAGAAAACTATGCCCATTCAGCTACAGGAAGCCTCCAGAACACCAAACAGACTTGACCAAAATAGAACTACTCCACAACATATTATCATTAAAACAACAAGCACAGAGACTAAAGAAAGAATATTGGAGGCTGTGAGAAAAAAATAAATGACATACAAAGGTAAACCCATAAAAATCACAGCAGATTTCTCAACAGAAACATTAAAAGCAAGAAAAGCATGGAGTGAGGTCTTCTGGGCACTGAATGAAAATAACTTCAATCCTAGGATTCTCTACCCAGCAAAACTATCAGTCAAAATAGATGGAACAATAAAAGTCTTCCATGATAAGCAGAAACTAAAACAATATATGACCACCAAGCCACCACTACAAAAGATTCTCAAAGGAATTCTGCACACAGAAAGTTAAAGCAAAAAACACCATGAAAGGGCAGGCAGTACCAAACCACAGGAGAAGAAAAGGCAAGAAAGTAGAGAGTAACATTGATTCAGCTACACACAATCAAACCCTTAAACAACAAAAACAACTAAATGACAGGTATCACCACATACCTATCAATACTAACACTGAATATTAATGGACCTAATTCCCCCATCAAAGACACTGATTGGAATACTGGATTACAAAGGAAGATCCAACAATCTGCTGCCTACAGGAGACCCATCTCATCAACAGAAATAAGCACTGGCTAAGAGTGAAATGCTGGAAGATTTACCAAGCCAATGGCCCCCAAAAACAGGCAGGAGTAGCAATCCTTATCTCAGACAAAGTAGACTTCAAACACACATGGATCAAATGAGATAAAGAAGGACACTCCATGCAAATAAAAGGGGAAATACACTAAAAGGAAATAACAATTATCAATCTCTATGCACCCAATGCCAGTGCACCCAATTTCATCAAACATACTCTGAAGGACCTTAAAACATATATAGACTCCAACACAGTGGTAGTGGGAGGCTTAATACCCCCCATCACCAATATATAGGTCATCCAAACAAAAAAAACCATAAAGAAATTGTAGAACTAAATGACACCATAGATCAAATGGACCTAGCTGATGTCTACAGAATATTTAATCCAACTGCTACACAATATACATTCTTATCAGCAGCTCAAGGAACCTTCTCTAAAATTGATCATATCTTAGGGCAAGCCTTGGCAAATATAAGAAAATAGAAAAAAATCCCATGCATTCTATCTGACCACAATGCATTAAAACCAGCAATCAACAAAAAAACAGTAGTAAAACTCCTAAAAAAACAAGAACAAGCAAAACCCAAAACAAGCAGAAGGAGAGAAATAATAAATAGAAACAAAAAAATATCATACAAAGAATCAATGAAACAAAAGCTGGTTCTTTGAAAAAATAAATAAGATTGACAGACCTCTGGCAAACCTGACTCAAATGAGGAGAGAAAAAAACAAAATCAGTAAAATAGAAGTGCAAAAGGGGAGATAACAACAAACACCATGAAAATCCAGGAAATCACCAGAGGCGACAAAAATTATGAAGAAATGGACAGATTTCTTGACACGACCATCCAAAACTGGACCAAGAGGATATTAATCATCTAAATAGATCTATAACAAAAAAGGAAATTGAAGCAGCCATAAAGAGTCTTCCAAAAAAGAAAAATATAGGACCTGATGGATTCTCTGCTGAATTCAATTAGATGTTTTAAGAAGAAATAATACCAACCCTCCTTAAACTCTTCCATGAAATAGAAAGGAAAGGAACACTGTCTAACTCATTTTTATGAAGCCAATATTACTGTCATCCCAAAACCAAAGACACCTCCAAAAAGGAGAACTATAGGCCAATTTCCTTAATGAATATTGATGCAAAAATCCTCAATAAAATAATGCCAAACAGAATCCAACAACACATCAGAAAGATCATACACCATTACCAAGTCGGCTTCATCTTAAGGACACAGGGGTGGCTCAACATATGCAAATCTATAAAAGTAATACAGCACATCAATAGAAGCAAAGACAAAAATCACTTGATCATCTCAATAGATGCAGAAAAGGCCTTCAGCAAGTCCCAACACCACTTCATGATAAAAGCTCTAAGAAAACTAGGAATATAAGGAAAGTACCTCAATATTGTAAAGGCTATATATGACAAACCTTTAGCCAACATCATACTTAGGGGAGAAAAACTGAAACCATTTCCCATAAAATCAGGAACGAGACACAGGTGCCCAATATCCCCACTCCTATTCAACATAGTACTGGAATTTCTAGCCAGAGCAATTAGGCAAGATGAAGAAATAAAAAGAATACAAATAAGTAAATAAACTGTCAAAATATCCCTATTTGCAAATGATATGATCCTATATCTTAAAGACCCAAAAAAGCTCGACCCAAAAACTGTTAGACACCATAAAGAGCTACACCAAGATGGAAGGATACAAAATCATATTACAAAAATCTTTAGCTTTTCTATACACCAACAACAAAAAAATTGAGAAAGAATATATGGAAACAATTCCATTCACAATAGCCTCAAAAAAAAATCAAATACCTAGGAGTAAACTTAACAAAGGATGTGAGTGACCTCTACAAGGAGAATTACAAACCCCTGAAGAAAGAGATTGAGGAAGACAACAGAAGATGGAATGATCTCCCGTGCTCACTGATTGGTAGAAACAACATAGTAAAAATGGCTATACTACCAAAAGCAATCTACATGTTCAATGCAATTCCCATCAAAATCCCAATGACTTTCATCACAGAGATTGAAAAATCTACCCTAAAGTTCATTTGGAAGCACAAGAGACTACAAATAGCCAAGGCAATACTCAGCAAAAAGAGCAATGCTGGAATCATCACAATACCTGACTTCAAACTATATTACAAAGCAATAGCAATAAAAACAGCATGGTACTGGTACAAAAACAGACATAAAGACCAGTGGAACAGAATAGAGGAACCGGATATGAATACACACAACTACACCCACCTCATTTTTTACAAAGGTGCCAAAAATATACGATGGAGAAAAGACAGTCTTTTCAACAAATGTTGCTGGGAAAAGTGGTTATTCCATCCGCAAGAAACTGAAACTAGACCCAAGTCTATTACCCAGTACTACTATCAACTCAAAATGGATCAAGGACCTTAATATCAGACCTGAAACTTTGAAGTAGTACAAGAAGAAGCAGGAAACACTCTGAAAGTAATAGGTATAGGCAAGGACTTCCTCAATTGAACCCCAAGAGCTCAGCAACTAAGAGAAAGGATAGACAAATGGAACTTCATAAAACTAATTAGCTTCTGCACTACAAAAAGATGATCTCTAAATTGAAAAGACTATCTGAAGAGTGGGCAAAAATATTTGCCAGCTATACATCAGACATCAGACAAAGGACTGATAACCAGGACATACAGGGAATTTAAGAAACTAAACTATCCTAAAATCAATGAACCAATTAAGAAATGGGCAACTGAACTAAACAGAACTTTCTCAAAAGAAGAAATTCAAATGGTCAAAAATCACATGAAAAAATGCTCACCATCCCCTTGTTGTGTTTGCCCTTGATGTAATGTACACATATGAGAGAGAACATACGATTTTTGGTCTTTTGGGCCAGGCTAACCTCACTCAGAATGATGTTCTCCAGTTCCATCCATTTACCAGCGAATGATAACATTTTGTTCTTCTTTATGGCTGCATAAAATTCCATTGTGTATAGATACCACATTTTCTTAATCCATTCGTCAGTGCTGGGACATCTTGGCTGTTTCCATAACTTGGCTATTGTGAATAGTGCCGCAATAAACATGTGTGTGCAGGTGCCTCTGGACTTTGAACACATGATAAAAGCGAGAGCACACAAGGGAGAGGTGAGGATAGGTAAGACACCTAAAAAATTAGCTAGCATTTGTTGCCCTTAACTCAGAGAAACTAAAGCAGATACCTTAAAAGCAACTGAGGCCAATAAGAAAAGGGGACCAGGAACTAGAGAAAAGGTTAGATCAAAAAGAATTAACGTAGAAGGTAACACCCACGCACAGGAAATCAATGTGAGTCAATGCCCTGTATAGCTATCCTTATCTCAATCAGCAAAAACCCTTGTTCCTTCCTGTTATTGCTTATACTCTCTCTACAACAAAATTAGAAATAAGGGCAAAATAGTTTCTGTTGGGTATTGAGGGGGTGGGCGGGAGAGGGAGGGGGCAGAGTGGGTGGTAAGGGAGGGGGTGGGGGCAGAGGAGTGAAATGACCCAAGCCTTGTATGCACATATGAATAATAAAAGAAAAAAAATGCTCACTATCTCTAGCCATAAAGGAAATGTGAATCAAAAACACTCTAAGATTCCACCTCACCCCTGTTAGAATAGCCATCATCAAAAATGCCACCAACAACATGTGTTGGCGAGGATGTAGGGAAAAAGGAACCCTAGTCCACTGCTGGTGGGAATGCAAACTGGAGCAACCACTCTGAAAAAACTTGGAGGCTTCTTAAAAATCTAAACATATACCTGCAACATGATCCCGTAATACCACTCCTGGAGATATACCCAAAGGAGTGCAACACAGGTTACTCCAAAGCCATCTGCATACCCATGCTTATTGTAGCATTATTCACAATAGCCAAGTTATAGAAACAACCAAGATGCCCCACCACTGACGAACGGATCAAGAAAATGTAGTATTTATAAACAATGGGATTTTACTCAGCCATGAAGAAGAATGAAATCTTATCATTTGCAAGTAAATGGATGGAATTGGAGAACATCATTCTGAGCGAGGTTAGCCAGGCTCAGAAGAACAAAAACCATATGTTCTCCCTCATATGCGGATTTTAGATCTAGGGCAAATACAGCAACGTGGGTGGACTTGGATCACCTGACAAGGGGAGAGCACATACAGGAGATATGGGAATAGGTAGAAAATCCAAAATATGAAAGTGTTTGATGTCCTCACTTCAGAGGATTAATACAGAAACTTTAAAGCGACAGAGGTCAACATGAGAAGGGGATCAGGAACCAATGTAAAGATCAGTTAGAGTTGAATCAACATGGGTGGTAACACATGGGTACATGAAAGCAATAGTAGGAATCTCTCTATATAGCTATCCTTAACTCAACTAGCAAAAATGCTTTGTCTTCCTTATTATGCTTATGTCTTCAACAAAATTAGAGATAAGGGCAGAACAAGTTCTGCCTGGAAGCGAGCGGGGGAAGAGGGAGAGGTTGAGGGAGGGAGCAGCGGGAAGAAATGACCCAAACAATGTACGCACATGTGAATAACTGAGTAATAATAATAATAATAATAAGAGGACATCCAGTACAATCATGAGCAGAAATAAAGTGACTGATCTTTACCTTGTTTCTGATCTTAGCAGTAAACCCATTTTTGCACTAATTCACTGCAACCTGTTTGTAATGCCTTGTATCATTTTAAAGATTTTACTCTTATCTCTAAATTGCTCAAAATTTTTATCATAATGGGGGAGGAGTGATATGTTAATCAAATGGTTTTTATATGGTTTTATTTTGTTAAAAATTGAATAAATTAATTTCTTTTTTTTGGTGGTGGTGGTATTATGGCATAAAATCTTACACACCTACCATCAGAGCAACTAAATGCATATAGCAAATATTGACAGATCCAAAGTGATAAATCTGTTACAATAGAATAAAATTCATAGACTTCAATGCCTCTATTTCAATAGTGGATACAAATTTCAGTTAAAAATCAATTGAGTTTTTATTTAATTTGAACAATATTATAAATAAAATGCACTCAGCAGACATGTTCAGAACTTTTCACCAAATAGCCGAAGGCTAGATTTTCTACCCAAGTGCAAATACAAATTGCTTACTGTAGGTTACATGTTACATTACAAAATATGCCTTAACAAATTTAAGAACGTCAAGATTATTCCAAGTATCTTTTCTGACCACTATGGTATGTGCCATGAAAGCAATAACTGTAAGAAATGGGAAAATTTAATAATCCATTGGAAGCTTAGTCCCCATTGCAATGGTGTTCACAGGAAGAGTGCAACTGGAGTTGGTTGGGTCTAAAGGCTTCACCCTTGAGAATACATTGTGGCTGATTATAAAGGACCTTGGGAACATAAGTTTGACCTTTTGATCTTTTATCTTCTGCAATGGGATAAAAGAACAAGAGGCTCTCACTGCATACAACCACTTGATCGTGGACTTCTTGGCCTCTGGAACTGTAAGAAATGAATTTCTTCTCTTTATTTTTAAACTATTTGGGAATAAGACAACCATTCTTGAACAACTATTGAGTCGATGTCAAAAGGTAATTTTAGAAATATCTGAAGTCAAGGAAAACAAAAACACAACACACCAAAACTTGTGGGTGGTAGAAAAAGCAGTGCTAGAAGAGAGTTTATCTTAATAAATGTAAAAAGAAAAATTAATCCCAACAGAAGGTAGGACGTAAATAATAAGGATTAGATTGGAAACATATAAAATAAAGACTAAAACAACTGAAAGATCAACAAAACTAAGATTTAGTTTTTTGATTAAATATGATCAACAAACTCTTAGACTAGGAAAGAAAGAGGGAAGACTCAAATAATAAAATAGTATTATAGCAGAGCAAAATAGAAAAAATCAGTCCTAACACCTCTTGCTGACAAGCAGTAGCTGTGCTCACTGACATTTAACCACAAAGGCAAAAACAGAAGCTTGCACCTAGAGATTCAGCAAGGAAACTCCAATAGCCGAAACTGAGCAACAAAAGTAAGGACACCTTGCCACCTTTTGTCTTACCCTGGTAGAGAGATAGGCTTAAACCCAAATTAGAAATGTAAAAGCTGTCCTCCAATGAGCAATCATTGACCTCCTGCCTTGATGTACTCAAAACCTGCTAATTATAAAAGTGATAACCCTACTGTGTTCAGGGCTCAGACTTTGGAAGTTATCCCTCTGAGCCACTGCGCCACCAATAAAGTGCTGCTTCCAGATCTCGGTGTCATGGCCCCTTTGTTCCCACTACAATATATATTCAAAGAGACATTAGGATGAATGCCTAAGAAATATCAAAGGATCACAAAAGAATATTATGAGGCATAATATGTCAACAAATTCATAGCCTTGGATAAATTCTTAAAAGACAGTCAACTTAACAAAACTCAATCAAGAAGAAAAAGAAATAATTAATGAACCAATAATGAATAAGATCAAATATGTAATTGAAAAGTTTCAAACAACAATAACAGAAACAGGAGTAGATATCTTCACATGCAAATTCTAACAAGTATGCAAATAGAAACTCAAACCATTCCTTATCAAAATCTTCCAAAAAGTAGAGAAAATACTTCCAAACTCATTCTGTATGTCCACCATCACCTAATGCCAAAACCAGATCATGATAACACAAGAAAATAAAATTGCATGCCAGTATTCCTAATGAACACAAATCCTCAAAAAATAACAGCAATTTAAATTCAACAGCACATTGAAAATATCAAACACTATGACCAAGTGAGTTACAGGATAGATCAAATATGCATATCAGTCAATGTTGATAGACCACATCTCTAGACACAGAAAAGAACTAGTCTAGATGCTCATCGACCAATAAATGAATAAAGAATATGTGCTACATACATAAATGGATAATTATTCAACAATGAAGAATGAGGGGTGGAGTTGTGGCACAAGTGGTAGAGCACCTGCTTAGCTAGTGCAAGGCCTTGAGTTCAAAACCCAGTATTGAAATTATGTCATTTGCAAGAAATCAGATGGTGTTGGAGGTCATCATGTTGAGCAAGAAAATCCAAGTTCAGAAATACAAATGTCAAATATCTTCATTCATTTATGGAATGTAGACCTAAAAATATCAAGAAGGGGGACTGTTTGGAGTGAACCAGCACCACAGAGGAGGAGGGAAGAAGGTTATAGGGGATGAATATAACCAAAGTATATTATAAATATGTATGAAATAGCATAATGAAACCCACTAAAAGCTTTTTAAAGATGGGAGGAAGGGAATTCAGAAAAAAAATAAAGGATGTTAATTTCTTTAAAGTATATTATATACACATATGGAAATAATACAATGAAACCTCTTTGTATCAATTAATTTATGCTAATAACAAAGAAAAAAGTATTTGATGAAATACATTTCATGAGGAAAGAAACCACTCAACATAACAGGGAGGAAATTACCTCAAATAATAAAGACCACATGTGAAAAACCCACAGCATCATAATCAATAGGGGAAAACTGAAAGGTTTCCTTCTACATCTCACACAATGCAAGCATGCCCAATCTTGCCACTTCTATTAAACATATAGGAAGTCGTGATCAGAGAAATTAGGCAAGAAAAGAAGTAAACGACATCTAAACAGGAAATGAAGAATTAAAATTACCTCAGCTTTCAAATGACAAAACCATCTTTGTTGAAAACACTAAAAATGCAACAACAACAACAAAGACTTAGAACTATAATCAATTTGGTGCAGTTGCAATATACAAAGTAAACATAAAAAATAAACACATTGAAGCAACTAAATTTTCAAAAAAGAATGGGTTGTAATACACATATGCATGGAAACACAAGGTACAACACAAGGAATCTCCCTGTATAGCTATCTTCATCACAAACTAGCAAAAATGCTATTTTTCTTTTTATCTTTTATGTTTTTTCTTCAACAAAATCAAAGAACAAGAGGGTGGAACAGGTTCTGCCCAGGGTGGCGGGTTGGGGGGAGAAGTGACCCAAAAAATGTATATACATGTAAGTAAATGTAAAAAAGGTATAATTTAAGAAAAAAGGTAATAAAATTTGGTATTTCCCAAGCCAGAACTTTTTTACAACAGTAAAAAAGTGAGATGGTTAATAATAAATTTAACTAAAACGAGAAAGATTTAGACACAGACAATGAAGGAACTGGTGAGGGAACTTAAAGAATACACAAATAAAAAGAAATATACCACATGTTCATAGATTGCAAGAATTATACTGTTGAAATTTGCATACTACAAATTCAATGCAGTCTCACTTGAAATCCCAATGGCATTCATTACAATCATGGAAAAACAATCATAAAATTTGTATGGAACCACAAAGACTCTGAACAGCCAAAGCAGTCTTGAGGAAGATCAAGCCTGCAAGCATTGCACATTTTTTCAAAAGCTATTGCAAGGCTGTATCTAATTGTGTAGTATTATACATCTAAATAGTATAGTATTGGCACATAAACAGTTATTCTACTACACCAGTATAGTAGAATAGAGACCCCCCCAGAAATAAACCCACACCTAAATACAAAAATCAACTTAAGATGAATTAAAGAATCAAATGCAAGTCCCACCCACTGTAAAACTTCTGGAGGAAAATGCTACCTGCATGTCTGGGAAATGATTATTTTAGATATGATACGCAAAGCACAAGCAAAAACAGATAAACTAAAGTCTTCTGCAATGCCAAGGAATTAAGTGAAGAGGCAATCTATGGAATGGGAGAAAATATTTGCAAACCATGTACTATATACTGAGTTAATACCCAAAACATAATAAGAAGTCATGGAACTCAATACCAAAAAAACAAAAAAACAAATAACCATTGAAGTCCATTGACTTTATCCAAATTTTTCAAGTTTGTCCATTAATGCCATTTATTATTAGCTCCAAGATCTAATCCAGGGTACCACATTGCACATCTTGCATTTATTTAGTCTTTATATCTGTCCAGCATCTCTGATCTGTGATACTTTCTAAGTCTTTCCTTGTTTTTTAGATTTTGACAGTTTTGACAGTACTGGTTAGATGTTGTACAGGTGCCTCCCAATTTTCATTTGCCTTATGTATTTCTCGTGATTAGACTAGGGTTATGGGTTTTTGGAAAGCATGCTATACAGGAGAAGTACATTTCCAAAAATAGTACCAGAGAATACATGCTGTCAATATGATATTCTTACTGATACAACGCTTGATATTCTCGTTAAGGTAGTATCTCCAGATTTCTATATTATATTGTTTAAGTTTTTCCCACTCTGTCTTTAGAAGGGAGTCACTAAATCCAGCCCATCCTCAAAGACAGGAGTGAGGGTACAGCAGAGTTAAATTTCACCTCTTGAAGGGAGTAGTTTCTACATATATAGCATATCCTGTATGGAAGACTCTTATTAGTTATCATGTATTTATGACAGTAGGAACTTGTGCATATTTATTTTATTTGGGTGTTACAATATAATATGCACTGTTTGTTTTGTTACTTAAATTATTTCCAGAATTGGCCATTGGGAATAAGGCCCTTTGACTTAGCCCCATACTTTTGCTTTTTAAGTGTTTCCTTACTTTCTGTTACTATAAGATGACTCTGCTTTGTTTTGTACTTTTGTTACTCCAGCTGTATAATCAGCTCTCCTTCAAATATCCTTTGTTCCTTTTTTAGAAAATGATATTTAGAAACCAAGGTCTTGGTAGTTTGTATTATTTTGTATTTTTCTGTAAATCTGAAATTATTGCAAAATAAAAAGTAAAAAAAAGGTATAAAGATTATATGATACAAATCACATTTGTTATTAAATATTCAGTTTTAGTTAAACTCTTGACAATTATCAAATGTGACCTCTTTAAATTCATAAATGCTTATTCTTTCTAAATAAAAATTGAATTTATGCTTCATTTAATTCTTAATAAACTTGTACAACCACAAAATAAAATGGGCAAAGGATGACAATAAATATTTCTCAAAGGAAGGTATAAAAATGTCTAACCGTTAGATACAAAAGTGTTCAAAATAAGCAATCATCATATAAATTCATATAAAACCACAATGAAATATCACCTCATAGCTGTTAGGATGGCTTTATCAACAACAAGAAAAAGACTGTGTTGGTGAGGATGTTCTGGAGAAAAGGGAAACTTTATACTCTGTTGGTGGGAATGTAAATTTGTATGGCCATGATGGAAAACCATATGGAAGTTCATTAAGAAAGTTATATAACTTCCCCCAAAATGTTTGTTTTACCTTTTTAATCCATAACTACTTTATAATCCAGCAACCTAAGTTTGGGTGTGTGTTCAAAAGAAACCAAATCAGTTAAAAGAGATACTTCCAATCCCATGTTCGTTACCACACAATTCATAATAATCAAGGTGTAGAATCAATGTAATTATCCATCAATGGACTAATGAACATAGGAAATGGGTGTGTTGTGGTGGAGAAATTTCACATGTATAATGGAATACAAACTTTAAAAAGAATTTAATTCTCCATTTGAGATAATGTGAATGGACGTTATATTAAGCAAAAGAAGTCAGATATAAAGACAAATAGTGTATGATCTCACATATGTGTGAAATCTAAATTCAAAATCATAGAAGTGGAAAGTAGAATGAGGGTTGCCAAAGGCTTAGAGGAGGAAGAAAGTGGGAGATGTTGGTCAGGAGGTGCAAAGTTTGACTGATTTAAGATGAATTCATTCTGTATATCTAATGTACAGCAAAATGACTATATCTGACAGTTCTAAATTGTACACTTGAAATTTGCTATGAGGGTAGATCTAGGTTTCCCATTACCAAAATATAATGTTAAGAGCAATAATGCTAACTATGCAAGGTGATAAAGATGTTAACAAGCTTGCTTTATAGTGTACATATATGCAAAAATCATCATGTAGTACATCTTAAATATAAGCCATTTTATTTATCAAATATATCTCATAAAGCAGGGATGGTAGTAAAAGAGTACATTTTTGGAACAAAGTACTTTAAAATAGCTACCATTAATTGTATCCTCACTGCTCTGGCTCTCAAACAATCAAGAGTGGATTTTCAGAAAAAGTTTAATATTGATAAGAAAACTGAAGCTTCATCTGTTGCATGAGTCAAAAAAGAAATTGGAACAGAGGCTTCCATGCTGGAATTATGCCACCTTGATATTAACATGGCATTCAGATTTCTTAACAACCCAAAGGTCATACAGTTTACTTTCCTTGGGTAGGGAATTTTATTCCCTACCCAAGAATGGTTTTTTTTTTTTTACTAACTTGTCTCTCCAGAATATCTGCTAAGACAAAAACCTTTCCATCAAAAAAGATGATTAATTCCTGGGAGAAAAAGCACAGTTACAAGACAAGGTCCCTGAATCTTTATAAAAACCTTTTAAAATGTCTGTGCAGTACAAGATTAAAAGAGTTTGTTGTTAATATCTCCAGAACACTCATCATGAGTGGAGAGACTCACCAAAATGTATTTCTTCCACATTTCCTTTATTTTGCCCTGTGGAAACCTCAGATTTGCACAGAATATCATTTCTCTACAACATTTCAAGTAAATCCATTAAAAATTAAAACCCTAGATTTTCTGTAAAACTGTTTTTGAAGCTTTAGGCTAGAAAAGAAATTCTATATTTAAAATGACATTTTCTTAACTTTGATTTAATTTCAAATTTTAAACACTATTTTTAGGTGTGAAATATATTTCATATTGAAAATTATTTACTCTTAGGAGTGACCTTAAAGAAGAGATTGTGTCTGAACACTCTTAATGTCATTAGAATCATTGAAGACAACTAAGGTAAGTTTTTCAGTAGTATTAATGTTTATAAAAGATTATTACTTTTCATACATAGTAAAATTATTTTAAAACTTTTCAAATATAGTATTTCAGTCTTTTAGCCTTACCCTAATTCTACAAAATAAAATTAAAAATATTACTCACATGATTTGACAGTTACAAGGGTTTTTTTTGACAGTTGCAATAATTTAAGCAATTTGTAGTATCCAACTCTCTGAAAGCAATTACCATACATTTTCCATGGAACATCTCCTTAATAATCAAGACAAATCATGAAAAAAGTTTTCAAATATTTCACATACATAAAATAACTAAATATGAACCATAAATATCAAAAATATTCAGCTCTCTCCTCAAATCACAAACACAGAGAATGCTTCCTAAAAACAACTGCAGTGAATTATGTGAGTCTATGGCTTCTTTGAGAGTAATACTGACAATGATTCTTCCTAAGCTTACTGGACAGTTAAACACGTCTCTGCTTTACTGCTCTATTGTCAGTTCTGCCTGTCTCTTAGCTGTATACACTTAAAACTAAGGCCACAATCGATATGTATCCAGAGTACTGTGATGGATCTTTTCATATATTCTCCTTCTATCAATTCTCATAAAATCCTGTGGTGTATATTATTATTTTCACATTATAGAAATAATATAAAGTGAGAAATAATTAGGTAAGGTGTGAATAAATGCACCCAGGATTTTGTTTAAATTGCATTTGAAAGAACTAGTGTTCTAATCTAGATTTGGAGTTGTAAAATCTATATACTATAACAACTATTAAGTCTTTTTTGACATTTTGAAGAAGAGTCAAAGGGCTAAATTCTGTAATAGTATTAGAGAAGAAGGAAGTTGGGGCTGTGAGAGAGGCCAAGACAGAAAGCTCATTACTTAATGAGATAGCACATTATAATGCAAAGATATCATTATGTGCATGCATGTATGCTAATGAAAATGTCTCACACAAATTTTCCTCTTAAGTACTATTAAAATAATTGTAAATGTCATATTAAAAGAGATTACAAGTTTAATATTATTTATTAGAACATTACAGGGTCTGTGTTGAGAAGTTGAAGTACAAAGGATAAATACATAGGAATAAGATCTAATCAGCTCTGCTCTTTAATTGGCTGCTGGATCATGGTCAGAATCTCTAACTTCTGTGCTTCTCTTTTCTAATCTGTAAAATAAATATAAAAATAAAAGTAACATGTTTTAAAATTGCAGTGAAAAGGAAACCAGGAAATGTCTGTAAACACAGAACACACCAAGTATGCAATGGTTTTGCATATCATTATCATCTTACTCCATGTAATGACTTTGAATCTGTGAGGTTGTTGCCCCACTTGCAAAATAGATAAAACCATATTAACTATGCAGTTTGTTGTAAGTATTAAATGGAATCATTTAATGATTAAGTGTACAGAAAACTTTATGCCATGCCGAACACATAACAATTAACAGTTTAAAAGTATATGTTGTTAGCTGTTATAAAGTAATTAGGTTTAACAAGAAGCATTATTAATTCTTCTACTGCTACATTAAATACATTATATTTCCATCAACTGTGCCCTCTTACTTTGTATGTCAACTACACTAAATAATCTTTTAACTGGAGGTCCTTTCTCTGCTTTCCATTTCCTTACTGAGCCTCACCCAACGCATGCAAGCAATTTTTCTAGAGTAATATCCAAGGATTTCCCTTCCTCAATCCCTCCATCTTTCTATTCATATAATCAGTACATTCCAAGGTTCTCCATTACCTAAAGATGCAGAGAAAATTCTTTAGTTTTGTATTCATGAATTTTACATTCATCATTTACCTCCCCTTTAAGGCTTAGCTTCCACTACTATATGACTCTGTTTCAAGTTACATTCTCAGTCATCTCAAATGGATACGTATATATATCTCGCTTCTCAGCCTTTTGGCTAAGATCAAGTGTAGTATCAAGTGGATAAGTATATAAAGATCATTCCTAACATTTATGTCCATAAAAGGACCTCATGTATATACTCAAAACAATCTTCACCCAGAAGCAATCTAGATAATCTTCAAGAATTCAGAACATTTTTTCAATCTTAAAACAAACTCATAGTAATTCACAGCTTGATAGAATGTAGACATTTATGGTTTATTAGAATGGGGAAATTTAATAAATTTAATTTAACAAATGCATGACTGCATTAATAATTTTTCAGATAATGTAATTAGCCATCACATTAAATAATGGAGAACAGGAACAATGTATCCTGGGACTTTCAGAGAATCCAAAGATGCAGAAAATAATATTTGCTGTGTTTTTTGTCATCTACATCATTTCTGTGGTAGGAAATGCACTCATTGTGGTCATTATCACTGGAAGCCCATTGTTGGGGTCCCCTATGTACTTTTTCCTGGCCTACCTGTCCTTTGTTGATGCCTGCTATTCCTCTGTCAGCACCCCAAAACTGATGGTAGATTCACTTCGTGAAAAGAAGATCATCCTATTTAATGGATGTATGACCCAAATCTTTGGGGAACATTTGTTTGGAGGTGCTGAGATCATTTTGCTTACTGTGATGGCCTATGATCGCTATGTGGCCATCTGCAAGCCCTTGCACTATACAACCATCATGAATCTGCATATGTGTGGCTATCTGATGGGAGTGGTGTGGATGGGAGGTTTTCTTCATGCAACTATACAGATCCTGTTTATCTTCCGATTACCATTCTGTGGCCCTAATGTCATAGATCACTTTATGTGTGACCTAAATCCTTTGCTCAATCTCATTTGCACTGATACCCATACTCTGAGACTCTTTGTTGCTGCCAACAGTGGGTTCATCTGTCTGTTAAACTTCCTCCTTCTGCTGGTCTCCTATGTGGCCATCCTGCGCCCCTTAAGGACACACAGCTTAGAGGCAAAGCGCAAGGCTCTCTCCACCTGTGCCTCCCACATCACAGTGGTTGTTTTATTCTTTGTGTATATGAGACCTGTAGCTACTTTTTCCATTGATAAAGCAGTTGCTGTATTCTACACTATGAAAACTCCCATGTTAAATCCCTTAATCTATACCTTGAGAAATGCTCAGATGAAAAATGCCATTAGGAAAATGTGTAGTAGGAAAGTTCTTTCAAGTGACAAATAAATGTTCTTGCAACTCATCATGGATTCAACTGAGGCAAAAATCAAAAGGACACTATATTTCAGCCAGTCAAACATGTTGGATAAACAAAAAATTAGCCATGCAATTGACTTACAGATTCTCCACTGAAGGAGGTAGAAACAGGTGCAAGAAAAGAGAAAATCTAACCATGGCCACTCTGAATATTTGAGAAATTCTGTTAAATTGGCACAGTTTTAATAGCTTGTTCCTTGCATATGGATTGGAATTATCATCTAATAAAAAGTAAATAAATAATACATGCTAGTATATATGACAATATATTGTTATATAACAATTGTAATTTCTGTGACAATCTAAAGTAGTAGGTTTTCCTATCTTTTTCCATTTTATTAGTGTGAAGAAACTGACAGAAAAGGAAGGTATTAAAACCTTAATGTGTGATATTTACTAGCCATTGGCCATGATATGACTGATTTCTTACACCATTTTTTCCTGCAGGCTCTGCCATGCAATGATGATAGAAAGGTCAACTAGATATAGATTCTCAACATAGGAGCAAAAATTTACCTTGATGTTCTCTCTCCTCTTGGCAAGATTTCATTTTCTTAAGAATGTAATCTATTTATGTTATATTTCTCTGTTAACCAGTTTAGTTTTAGATAGCATTTCATTATTAGAGACTGTTTTTTAGAAATTACAGTTCTACGTGGGAATGACATGTGAAAAATGGAAAGAAAATGGTTAATGGGTACAGGGATTAATTTGGACAGAGAGAATAATTTCTAATGTTCTAGAATATGATATGGTAACTACAGATCACAGGAATCAATTGAATATTTCAAAATAGCAAGCAGAAATAATTTTGAATGTTTCCATCACAAAAAAAGTGACATGTATCTAAGATGATAGATGTGCCGATGTGTCACAGATATCCATTTATACATGTATCAAAGTGTCACACTATACTCCATAAATATGTATAATTACTATGCATCAATTAAAAATAAATAGGTATATATATATAGCTCTACACCTTATGCTTATTGTTCATTAATCAACAAAAATTTTAAGCTCAAGAAATGTAGGAGGCACATTGAAATTTCGTAGACTATAGAGAATAAGGAGAATTCCAGTTCCTGCCTTGACATAGCTTGGGGTCCATTGAGACATTCTCAGAATTAGCAACACCGCCAACAACAGGTGTTGGCGAGGATGCGGGGAAAAAGGAACCCTCTTACACTGTTGGTGGGAATGTAAACTAGTACAACCACTCTGGAAAAAAATTTGGAGGCTACTTAAAAAGCTGGACATCAATCTACCATTTGATCCAGTAATACCACTCTTGGGGATATACCCAAAAGACTGTTACTCCAGAGGCACCTGCACATCCATGTTTATTGCGGCACTATTCACAATAGCCAAGTTATGGAAACAGCCAAGATGCCCCAGCACAGACGAATGGATTAAGAAAATGTGGTATCTATACACAATGGAATTCTATGCAGCCATGAAGAAGAACGAAATGTTATCATTCGCTGGTAAATGGATGGAACTGGAGAACATCATTCTGAGTGAGGTTAGCCTGGCCCAAAAGACCAAAAATCGTATGTTCTCCCTCATATGTGGACATTAGATCAAGGGCAAACACAACAAGTGGATTGGACTATGAGCACATGATAAACGCGAGAGCACACAAGGGAGGGGTGAGGATAGGTAAGACACCTAAAAAACTAGCTAGCATTTGTTGCCCTTAATGCAGAGAAACTAAAGCAGATACCTTAAAAGCAACTGAGGCCAATAGGAAAAGGGGAACAGGTACTAGAGAAAAGGTTAGATCAAAAAGAATTAACCTAGAAGGTAACACCCACGCACAGGAAATCAATGTGAGTCAATGCCCTGTATAGCTATCCTTATCTCAACCAGCAAAACCCCTTGTTCCTTCCTATTAATGCTTATACTGTCTCTACAACAAAATTAGAGATAAGGGGAAAATAGTTTCTGCTGGGTATTGAGGGGGGGGGAGCGGGAGGGGGTGGAGTGGGTGGTAAGGGAGGGGGTGGGGGCAGGGGGGAGAAATGAACCAAGCCTTGTATGCACATATGAATAATAAAAGAAAAAAAATAAAAAAAAAGACAAACAGATAACCTCTTAAAAAAAAATAAAATAAAAAAATAAAAAATAAAAAGAAATTTAAATAAACCCAGTTCTTGCTTAAGGGTTACTCACTGTATACTGCAATCTATCATTTTTCATGTAATAAAATAACAAATGAGAGATAAAAAAAAAAAGAATTGGACAGAAAATTGGAGCACAGTGTTATAAATAGTAAAACTGGAAACACATAGTGCTATGAAAGCATGTTGCAGGGACACACAAAAGCTGAAGAGTCAGGAAAGGATTCCTAGTTGAAAAAAATAACAATGGACCTAAAGTATAAAAGAAAAGAATCATCAGAATGCAGAGGCATGAGGGTGAGGTGAGAATGATCCTAGAGAAGAACTATATAACAAAGGCCAGGAAGTGAGAATTTTCAGGAAACGTATCCAATTTGATATGGCTATGATTATTAATGCATGTATTCATTCAACAATTATTTGTTTAATCCCCACTGAGTGATAGGCACCATAATGGATACAGAGTGTAAAAGGAAATAGCAAGCAAGAAGCTGGAAGAGAGAACAGGGAAGTTCAAGAAGGCTCTCAAAATAGAGTTAGGGCTTAATGCTAGCATGAAGACAGATTGAAAGTATTTTAAGGTAGAGAATTATGCAGTTTCATTTGACTTTTAGAGTGATAACTCTAGCTACAGCATTGGAAATGAACTGAAGGGAAGAGAACAGTTTAAGCTTATTGTAATGATTTTTGTGTGAAAAATTGAAGGCCTGAACCATCCTGTTGCCAGTAAGGAAGCAGGGTGTGGGGAACACTGTTTAATCCAGCTCAAATCCCCTCCACCAGGCCAGAGCCATGCCCCAAGTGCTACAAGTCTGGTCTGCTAACAGCTCATAGCCCCACCCTTCTCTGGACAATACATCAGAGAAAATAGGAGGGATAGTACCCATATTTCAGGGGCCCCTCTGGCCAATAAGTGACAGAGATGAGAGTGAAAAGAGCTGGTTCCCTTGCCACCAAGTTGAACTAATTCTATAGCATAATGTACTCTCAATAATGAAGCCAACAGCAGTTGAGGCTACATCCTTTCTTTCTCTTCCATAGTCATCTTCCCCCAATCCCTTATAATTCACTTTCATTAAAATGCCCATCTAAGACTCTTCATAGAGGCAACTTACACTAACAGGGAGTTAAGGAGAGCTCACTAAATATTTACTAGTTATAACAAAAGATCTTTTTATATGAAGACTATTAGAGACAGAAGAATCATTAATAAAACGGTTTCTGGTTTATATCACTGGATGAATGAAGGTCCAGAAAAGATGGACCAGGGAGGTGAGTCTTCTTGACCATGTGAAAAGATTTCATCCAATCACTTGAAGCGTTGAATGTAACCAAAAGCCTGAATAAAATAAAATTCTCTTTTTGTGTGATTGTCCTCAACCTGAGACATCAGTTTTCTTTCTCTGTGTTCAATGTGAATTATAATATCTGCTCTTCCCACCAGCACTTACAGAAAAACTACACTATTGACTCTCCTTATTTAAGCCTTAGTCTTATACCACTGGCTGTCCTGTGTCCAAATGTAGATCGTGGAACTTGTTAGCCTTCATAATCACATAGACCAATTTCTTACAATGAGTAAGTATATGCATTCCTTAAACAAATTCATTATTATAGTAAGTATACTTTATTCATTCAGGGCACTGTGTTCATCAGCTTTCTCCAGAGATATAGAACCAGTATAAGATGATAGATGATTGATTGATTGAGATAGACAGGTAGACACATAGACAGATAGATAGATGATAGGTAGATAGATAGATAATAAATAGATAGATAAACATCTCCTATTAGTTCCAGTATATCTTCTACTGATTCTGATTTTCAGACTTTGAGAATGTGACAGTCTTTTTTAAAGCTAGAAATAACCAAAAATTCATCCATTGATTAAAAGTGCCTTGAGTGAGAAAACTCCTAAAACCAATTCTCAGCCTTCTTTCAAAAGCACTGAGTCTCAGTATAGAGTAAAATATTTGGATCCTTGGAACTAAGCCTTCTTGCTCCCATCATTTCACTAACGCCCATATCTAGCCCCAGGGTATGATTAGCTCTAGTCAGAAATCCTCACAATTTCTCCCTCCAAATCTTTCAATTCTTGTACTATACAAACAAGTTTTATTCAAGTGAGTGATTCATGTCTTTCCTCAAGGGAATTTTAGGACTCTTTGCCAAAATAGCAACCAAATGCTTATCCCTTCCTCCTCCTGTCCCTTTGACCAGTAAATGGCTTTTAACAATGTAATATTAAATTTGATTAGGGAAAGAATACACTTTCAATAGACTGAAATCAGAATGAGAATAACAGTAAATGACATTTTTGACAAGCGTTAGAACTCATCTTTAGAACAGAGATAATCATCAGACTGCAATTAGAACCTGTTTTTTGTTGTTGTTTCTCTTTTTCAACAAATGTACATTGAACATTTGAAATATACCAGGCACAGTATTGTTAAATAATAATGATGACAATAAGTGCAAGTGCTGTACACTGGATCCTATAGTAAACACATTAACTGAGTTAACTTTATGATAGGTATTACTCTGAATTCCATTTTATAGATGAAAAAATTAAAAGTTCTATGAGTTTAAGTAATTTACCCAAAACCAAAAGCAAGTAGGTGACTGAAATAAGATGTAAATCCAACAAGACAACTTCCAGAACCCATATACTATATCTGACATCATGATGCAAGAAATCAACCTTTTTTTTCTAAAAATTAACACAAAAATACATAGTTCCATGTGTAATAAAGATATGGTTTAAGCTGGCATAAGAGTTCAGTGCGCAGGAAATATTTTTATGGAAGTGATATTTAAACTCAAATCAAAAGATTCTATATAAGCCCTAGATTATATAAGTAATTGAGGGCTGAAAAGTTTAGGAATTGAGCTAGACTATGTTATTTGGTGAATAAGAACAAGATACATGTGTAAGTTTATCAGCAACATTTGTAGTTCCATCATTTTATGAGCTAACTCTAATCAACTGTACTTTTCCAAAGGCAGCTTCAAGTGTATTATAGGCTCTCATTTTAACTATCAATTATCTGTAGCTCTACAAATTTATTGAGCAATTAAAAATACCACAGTTTAAGTGATTGACCTACAAGTGAAAAAAGACAGTTTAGTAGCTAATATGAAGACATTGGATAAGCATATACAATCTTACAATCTATGCTATGTGTAAGTTCTCCTACTTGGAAATAAGCTAAATTAACCTTTCTTAGCATCAATTTTCTCATATTCAAAATGGGACAAATAATATATGTCATTGTTTTGAAGAATAAATAGACAAGAAATAAAAATGGAAGCCATTAAATTTTTTTTCTAATCTGAAAAAAATGCTAGATGCTTAAATTTGAACTCAAATTTCTACTGAATGTTTGAGAATTTGTCTTTATGTAATTAAAGAAATCTATCTTCTTCAACATTCTTTGTGAGTTATTTCCCACCAGAACAACTAATATGGTCACCATCTCCCTGGTTATGCTTTTCCTACAGGTCTCAAATGCTGAACTCTATGGCCGCTGCAGCTTAGGGTACATTCTTTGGGCTCAGACAATGCTCCTGGTGGTGCTTCATGCTGACAGCGCTTTGCAGATTTCTAGGTGGTTTCCACTATCTCAATATTACTAAAAGTCTGCAACAAAGACCCTGATACACATCCTAGATGTAAATATGCCAATTATCACTTGAGAATATATAGAGAAGTTGAATATATCAGTACAAATACGTATGTTTAAGATTACTAAAAAATGCCATTTATTTCCAAAGTAATTGTTCCAATAAACACTTGAAACAGCAGTGAGTAAGAAATCACATTGGTTCATTTGGAAGTTATCAAACTTCCAAATTTTGAATATTAAATGGATACAGAATGCTATCTCACTGTGGGTTTGACTTGCAGTTTCCAAATTACTAGCAAGTTGATTGTTGCTTCATGAATTAATTCATCAAATCTTTCTTTTCCACTAAAATACTTGCTTATGTTCTTTACCCATTTTTGAATTTGGATTATTTTTTATTTTCAGTTTGTTGGCTTTTCTTCTGTATTCTAGCTAGTAATATTTGTTACTTATGTCTTGTAAATATTATCTAGTTTATGGTTATTTTTCATTTAAGATTGTTCTTATCAATATTAGTTCTTAATTTAACTCACATTCTTTTAAGGTAACATTTTTTGTGTTTTGGATTTTTTTGTTGTTATGAGTTTTTTCTTTGTTTGTTTTGTTTGTTTTTTGCAATGCTAGGAATTGAATCCAGGGCCTTGATCATGGCAGGCAAATGCTCTATCATTGAACTGTGCCACCAGTCCTTTATTTGTGTTTTCTTAAATAAAAATTTGCAAACCTCAAGGACAAAAAAATTCTCAATTATATCATATTCTAAAATACAGAATTTGGCTGTTGGTATTTAAGTTCTTAAATTAAAATCAAGTATGAAATCTTTACTAACCCCTGACTTGGAAAGACACACTCCAGTCTTCTATACTTACACTTTTCGTTTTTATCTTTAAGTGTACAATTTGCCTCAAGTCAATGTATTGTGTGATGTGAATTAAAAACTGAGGTTCACATGAGGGAATAGAAAAAGAAGTTGATGGAGAGTGAATATGATCAAGGTATGATCCATGCAAGAAAATTGCATAATCACCCTCTGAAAATTGACAGTCATGATACTGTATCCAGTTTCAACCACTACTGAGTTTCATCAGAAAGCAAAATATTTCCAACTTCATTTTCAATATGAAAAGAAAGATGTAAAATTGGATTATTCATTGGATAATAATATATAATTATGTAAAGATGACAGCATGCTTCCTGTGCTGTCAACTGAACCATGGGCTTAAATGTCAGAATTTGCAAAAGGAAATCCCGTGCTCTTTGAGGAATTCTTGGAAACTGCTGAATTAAAGGTTTATGTGGCTTAATCATGTCAATCATAATGTAAACTGGATTTATACTGAGAACCTCCTGACAACCTTCTTCCTGTGCAATAGGAATAGAATCTAAAATCAGTTGTATTTGTTCAAGTTCATGTACACCTGGAAAGAGTGTTTGACCAGTATTTCAACAAAGCTGCAGCCTGCAGTCAATAACTTGTAGCATAATTAGTATGAAAAAGTAAAAGATGTGCAGATCTGTACCAAAATATGACCCTTCTGATATTTATGATGATCCATGACCCTACCAGACCAAAGTCACCTGTCTTCGGCACCAAATCTTCATAATTTTTTAAATTTTATTTTATCATTTTTACATTTACTTACATGTGAATGCATTATTTGAGCCACCTTCCCCGTTTCCCCCCAACTTCTGGGCACAAACCGTTCCTCCCTCTTGTTCTCTGATCTTGTTGAACAGAAAGCATATGATAAAAAGAAAAACATGCATTTTTGCTAGTTTGGGATGAAGGTAGCTATATGGGGAATTCCTTCTGTTGTTTCCATACATATGTGTATTACAACCCAAATTGGTTCATCTCTACCAGACATTTTCAATACTTCCTAGTCTCCTTCCCAGAGGGGCTTCTGCCAGTTTAAGATTTGTTCCTATACAGTGAGCTTATCAACCACATTCAAGGTTTGGGTTTCCTTCCCCTTCCCTATCCTTCCTGTGTGTGGTCTCCCCTCAGTGTGTGTCCCACATCCAATAACATTACTGCATTTGTTTTGGGTCGATAATCCACACATGAGGGAGAACATGTGATTTTTGGTCTTCTGAGCCTGACTACCTTTGCTTAAGATGACGTTCTCCACTTCCATCCATTTTCCTGCAAATGACAAAATTTCATTCTTCTTTGTGGCTGAATAAAATTCCATCGTGTATAATACCATATTTTCTTAATCCATTTGTCAGTGGTGGGGCATCTTGGCTTTTTCCATAACTTGGCTATTGTGACTGGTGCTGCAGTAAACATGGGTGTGCAGGTGCCTCAGTAGTAACCTGAGTTGAATTCCTTGGAGTTTATCCCTAGGAGTGGTATTGCTCAATCACGTGGCACGTCTATTTGTAAACTATTAAGATGCCTCCATATCCACTTTGCTTTGCAAAGTGGTTGTAGTAGTTTACATTCCCACCAGCAGTGTATGAGGGTTCATTTTTCCCCACATCCTCGCCAACATTTGATGTTAGTGTTCTTGATGGTAGCAATTCTAACACAGGTAAGGTGGAATTTTAGTGTGGTTTTCATTTGCACTTCCTTTATAGCCAGGGATGGTGAGTATTTTTCATGTGTTTTTTTGGCCACTTGGACTTATTCCTTTGAAAAAAATCTGTTTTATTAAGTTGCCGATTTCTTTATTGGTTCATTGATTTTGGGGGAGTTTAGTGTTTTGAACTCCCTGTATATTCTGGTTATTAGTCCCTTTTCTGATATATAGCTACCAAAGATTTTCTCCGAATCTGTGGGTGGTCTCTTCAATTTAGAGACCATTTTTTTGTTACGTAGAATTCTTAATTTCATGTAGTCCCATTTGTCCATCCTTTCTCTTAGTTGCTGAGCTGCTTGAGTTCTACTGAGGAAGTCCTTGCCTATGCCTACTGCTTCCAGTGCATTCCCTGCTCTTTCCTGTACTAACTTCAAGGTTTCAGGACTGAAATTAATCCACTGTGAGTTCATACTAGAACAGAGTGAACATGGATCTAGTTAACAAGTAGACAACCACTTTTCTCAGCAACATTTGTTAAAGAGGCTATCTTTTTTTTTTCCATTGAATGTTTTTGGCACCTTTGTCAAAAATTAACAGTGTGTAGCTGTGTGGATTCACATCTGGTGCCTCTATTCTATTTCACTTGTCTTCATATCTGTTTTTGTACCAGTACCACACTGTTTTTATTGCTATGTCTCTGTAGTATAGTTTGAAGTCGGGTATTGTGATACCTCCGGTGTTGCTTTTTTTGCTCAGTATTGCATTGGTTATTCATGGTCTTTTGTGTTTCCAAATGAACTTTAGGGTATTTTTCAATTTCTGTGACAAATGTCATTGGGATTTTGATGGGAATTACATTGAACACATAGGTTGCTTTTGAAAGTATAGCCATTTTTACTATGTTGATTTTGCCAATCCATGAGCATGGCACATCTTTCCACGTTCTGTAGTCTTCTTTAGTCTCATTCTTCAATAGTTTGTAGTTCTCCTTGTAGAGATCATTTACATCTTTGTTAAGTTTATTCCTAGGTATTTGATTCTTTTTGAGACTATTGTTAATGTAATTATTTTCCTATATTTTTTCTCAATCTGTTCACTGTTGGTGTTTACAAAGGCTACTGGTTTTCATAAGATGATTTTATATCCTGCTACTTGCTAACATTATTTATGGTGTCTGGGAGATTTTATATGGAGTTTTTTGGATCTTTAAGGTATAAGATCATGTCATCTGCGAATAGAAATAGTTTGACTATTTCTTTACCTATTTGTATTCCTTTTATTTCTTTTTCTTGCCTTATTGCTCTAGCTAGGAATTCTCTATTGAGATGATCAAGTGGTTTTTGTTCTTTGCTTCTATTAATGTGCTGTATTACATTTAATGATTTGCATATGTTGAACCATCCCTGCTTCCCTTGGATGAAGCTGACTTGGTCATGGTGAATGATCTTTCTGATATGTTGCTGAATTTGGTTTGCCATTATTTTATTCAGGGCTTTTGTTCATTAAGGATATTGGCTTGTAGTTCCTCTTTTTGGATGTGTCCTTGTCCAGTTTGGGATGATCATAATGCTGGCTTAATAGAATGAGTTAGGCAGTATTCCTTCCCTTTCTATTTTGTGGAAAAGTTTACAAATATTGGTATTAGTTCTTCTTTAAAGGTCCGGAAGAATTCATGGATAATCCGTCAGGTCCTGGATTTTTCGTTTTGAGGAGTCACTTTATTGTTGCTTCAATTTCTTTACATGTTAGCAATCTGTTCAGATAGTTATTTTCTTGGTTCAGGTTTGGATGGTCATAAGTATCTAAAAATTTGTCCATTTCTTCAAGATTTTCCAATTTATTGGAATATAGGTTTTCAAAGTAGTCCTTGATAATTCCCTGATTTCCTTGATGTTTGTTGTTATCTGACCTTTTTGTTTCTGATTTAACTAATATGGATTTTTTTCCCTCCTTATTTTTTCAGATTTGCTAGGGGCTTTTTAATCTGTTTATTTTTTTCAAAGGACAAGATTTTTGTTTTGTTAATTCTTTGTATGATTATTTTGGGCTCTATGTCATTAATTCTGGCCCTCATTTTCATGATTTCTCTCTTTCTTCATGTTTTGGGTTTTGTTTGTTCTTGTTTTTCAAGGAGTTTGAGAAGTAGCATAAGGTCATTTATTTGAAATGCTTTTGTGTTTTTAATATATACACTCATGGCTATAAACTTTCTTCTTGGGACTGCCTTTGCTGTGTCCCATATGTTCAGATAGTTAGTGTTTTAATTTTCATTAAAGTTCCAGGTGTTTTATTATTTCCACTCTTATTTTTGCTATGACCAACTGATTGTTGAGCAATTTGTCATTCAGCCTCCAATTAATTGCACATTTTCTCCTGTTGCTTTTGTTGCTATGTTCTTGTTTTATTGCATTGTGATCAGATGGAAGGCAGGAGATTATTTCTGTTTTCTTATATTTTTTGAGGTTTGCTTTTGTGCCCAAAGATGTGGTCTATTCTGTAGAAAGTTCCATGGGCTGTTAAGAAGAATGTATATTGTGCTGTTATTGGAAAAAAAATATTCTGTAGACATCTCTTACATCCACCTAATCTATGGTGTCATTTAGTTCTAGGATTTCTTTGTTGATTTTTTTGTTTGGATGACCTACCTATTGGTGATAGAGAGGTATTAAAGTCTCCCACTACCACTGTGTTGGGTTCAATATGTGCTTAGGTCCTTTAGTGTATGTTTGATGAAATTGGGTGCAGTAACATTGGGTGCATATAGGTTGATAATTGTTATTTCCTTTTGGTGTATTGCTCCTTGTATTAGTATGAAGTGACCTTCTTTGTTTCCTTTGACCAATATAATTTTGAAGTTTATTTTGTCAGATATAAGTGTTGCTATTCCTGCCTATTATTGGGGGCCATTAGCTTGGTAAATCTTCTTCTAGCTTTTCACCCTAAGCCAGTGTTTATTTCTGTCAACAAGTTTGGTCTCTTATAAACAAAAGATTGTTGGATCTTCCTTTTTTATCTGGTTTGGCAAATGGTGTCTTTTGATGGAGACATGAGTGCAATGACATTCAGTGTTAATATTGATAGGTATATGGTGAATCCTGCCATTTAGTTGTTTTTGTTATTAAAGGATTTAAGTGTGTGCAGCTGAATCAGTACTACTCTCAGATTACTTACTTTTTCTTCTCCTGCAATTTAATACTTCATGTCCTTTTTTTTTTCTTTCATCTTCTGTGTACACAATTCCTTGTAGAATCTTCTGTAGTGGTATCTTGTCATATATTGTTTTGGTTTCTGTTTATCATGGAAGACTTTTACTCCTCCATTAATTTTGAATGGTAGTTTTGTTGGGTAGAGTATTTTAGGGCTGAAATTATTCTCATTCAGTGCCCAGAATATCTCACTTCATTCCCTTCCTGATTTTAAGGTTTCTGTTGAGAAATCTGCTGTTATTTTGATGGGTTTACCTTTATACATTATTCATTTTTTCTCTCTTACAACATTCAGTATTGTTCTCTGTTCTTTGTTGTGCTACTTGTTTTATGGATAATATATCATGGAGAGGTTCTATTTTGGTCAAGTATGCTTGTGTCCTGGAGGCTTCCCATACCTTAATGTGCAAATATTTCTTGAGGTTTGGGGAATTTTCTGTTACTATTTTATTGAATATATTACCTATCCCTTTGTCTTGCAACTTTTTCAATGCCCATGGTTCTCAGGTTTGACTATTTGATGAATTCCCTGAGTTCTTGAATAATCCTTTCACAGCACTTGAATTGTTTGGCTAAGAATTCTTCTGGGTTTTTTTTCTTTAATTTCTATTATTTCTTTAAGCCCTGAGATTCTGTCTTTCACTTGTTCTAGTATCCTGGAGTGACGTTCCACTGTGTTTTTTGTTTGACTAGAGTACCTTTTTATTTCCAAAATTTGACTCTTTTTTCTGAGGTTTTCTATATCTTTGCTTAACTCCTCTTTTATATTTTGTGTTATCTTCTTTATTTCATATGTCTGTTTTTTCTTAATAGTGTCCTTTATTTCACTTTGGTGTTTGTTAAAATCCTTTCTAAGTTCATTTATTTGTTTCTATGTCTTCTCAAGTTCTTCATTTGTGGTGTCTTGAAATTTCTTAAGTGTATCTTGTACTTTTTGGTTAACCATATCTAATGTCTTCTTCATGAGTTTCTCAGTGATTTCTTCTATGATTTCCTCTTTGATGATTTTTTGATTGGTGTCACTGGGCTTATTAGTGACATATTTCATTGTTTTGTTGGTGTCAGTAACTGGGTAACCATTTTCTTCATTTCCCACTAAATCCTCCATTGAATTTTTTTTGAGAAGTGTAGTTTTCTTCCCTTCTTTTTCTCTTCATTGCTCCAATTGGTGTATATGAGTATGTTCTTCTTTGGCTAGTTGGTGATTTTAATTGCTGTTTTCTTTCCCTTGATTTAATTTTTTGTTTTGCGACTGACTTAGTTGTTAGCTAGGTTGATGGGCTCTTTCTGGGCCATCCTGAAGGTATAAATTAGCAACATCAAATTCACAGGTTCAGTGCCAGGCTAGTCTTTTTTATCCATTATATATTAAAATCCTTGGTGATAATATCTATAACAGTAGAAGTTGGGGGGGTACTGGTTATTTAGCTAGAGATAGAAACTTGAGTAATTAGTAAAAATGGCACAAAAGGGTGAGTGGGTAGGGAAAGAGGAATGGGGTCTGCTGGGTTTTGTAGCCCTTGTGTGTGTTTCAGTGTATTTCCACTCTTGTAATAGAGGGTGCATATGTCAGATATTGCAGGTGCTGGGTTTGTGTATGGTTGGTACAGTAGGCTAGTTACTGGGTGGCAAGTGTGTAGAAGGGAGGGGTAATGTGACAGGTTGGGAAAAGATAGGAAGGGGAGGTGAAATCAGGGGGAGAGAGTGTATGAAAAGGGGCAGAAAGAGTAGTTTGGAGGGAGAAAAATGGATTGTAGCACAAGAAAAAGAGGGAAAGGGAAGAGAGTAAGAATAGGGATAAGAAAATAATGATGGTAAAGTTAATACTACAGAAAAAAGCAGGTACAGCACAAGAAAAAGTTCAGTCTGCTGGGTAAAGTTCTGGACTTACTACTTTGGCATCCAATCCTCATATTGGTGTTTGGTATTCTGGGCTTTGTAGGGAAGGTTGCTGCCTGCCTTGTTGGACAACTTGGGATGAAGATAGCTGGAAGGTTTTGTTTTTTATTTTCTGCTTTCATTAGTCTTTTGTGTCATCCATTCCAGGTGGGAGCCCTGAAGTGGTCTCAGAAGATGACTGGCTTGTGAGCAATATTTGGTTCCTTCTGTCTGCCAGGCAGGTTGCTATTGGGACCTGAGGTAACTCATTGCCAGTTCTTCCAAGGTGGTCAGATCTGTTGTTGTCTCTTCTATGCAAAAGATATATTGCCCTTAACAACTGCAAGTCTGTCCGGTCAGCCACTCCTCCAACAAGCCTGGGCAATTCAGTTTGACTATAGCCCTCAGTGCCACAAAACTAGTTCAGGGATCCACCATGCCCCAGTTTGGGAGGTTGACCTGTCAACCCAGCCCCACTCTCAGCCTTCCCATCTCCGCTCACAATGAGTTTGGCTCCTTGTCCCACCCCCGTTTTCTGGGGCAGACTTAACATTCTGCCCCACCCCTGCTGTCAGTGTTAGATTACAGTTTGTTATTTATGCTTTTCAATTTTGTTGGGATGGGGTTCAATCTACCCAGAGGCTGCACTGGATTATATTTCAGTTGGGAGGGTAAGAGAATCGCATATGCTGTGTTACTCACTTGTTTGGTCTGCAGGTTTATGCAGGCAGCTTTGAAACCACCAGGTAGGAAGACATGCATGCTGCTTTTCTCAAGGTAGACACTTCCTGGGACTAGACTAGGTGCAGCAGGGTGTAGGGAGGCATTTCATGGTTAGGGGTCCTGGATGTCACAGAGCTCAATTCTGGTTGATGCTTTATCTTCTGCTTAAGACAGGGGACTTTTTTTCCAAGGCAGACACACCTGTTGGCTGTGCCATGCCAGGATTTTCCTGGGTGGTAGGTCTAATTAAAGGCTGTTTTAAGGATCAGTTCTTGAATTTTACATGTGCCTAATGTGTTGGTGGTTATTATTTTGGATAGAAGCAATCAGAATTACTCAAGTATAGCTCCCACATCTTAAGGTGGTTCCTGGAGTCACAGAGCTCAGGAATTTTGATTCCCTACCCTAACCACCATCTTGGATCTCCTAAAGTTTTCATTATTAATGAAAAGATTACCAGGTTTGATGTCTCTTTGCAATACATTTGTAGATTGTATATACTTGAGCCCATGTAACAACAGATATATGAAAACTCTGGCATGCAATTTCAGTAGTGAGACCTACTCCAGCACATTACCCATGTCTTTCTCCATTTCTCCTTCACAATGTAAACACTGTTGAATTTGGTAAGAAATTCTACATCATCTGTCAACTGGTTTCCACCAGGACCAAAAATTTCAAGTACTTTCACACTGTTATCATGATTATGTCTTCTAATAATTTTGATTTCCCAGAGAGCATGTTCGACACTCTGAGACTCAATAAGAACAATTCTCTTGATAGCTACTCTTCCCTTTCAGTCATTGTATACAGCAGAAAAAAAAACCAAGCCTTTACTTCAACAATCCAGTGGTTTTAAGTCAGTATACTTAAAGACCAATTCAAAACCATGAATGTTCACTAGACTTTCAAATATCTTTGTTGAACTTGTGTAAACAAGGAAGAAAACTAGCATCAAAGGGAAAGATCTTTCAAAGAAGGAGAAGAAAAATAATTATGCTTCCCCAGCAAGATGATTTCATATCCTTTCAGATGCCAACCAGTCCATTGAGTTCCCCTTAGCTGTAAAGCTCAAAAATCTCTACTGACAATGAGAGTGAAAAGATTCAGAAAGGGTAGTAACTCAAAGACATTTAAAGAAAATACTCAAGAAACTATAACAGAATGAAAAGATATACTATGCTCAGATTTACTGTGCTAAATTATTTAACAAAAGCAAAACTAGACAAATGGGTGGCATCAATCTATAAGGCTTCAGTACAGGAAAGGGAAAAAAAGCACAGTAAAGAGACAACCTATATAATGAGAGGAAATATAGGCAAATAATGTATCTGGCAAGGGCCTAATATCCAAAATACATAAGAAACTCTATTCAATAACAAGAAAACAGTCCAATATTTTACAATACAAAAAAGACATGTTAAAGACATCCCTCAAAAAAACACATAGAAATGACTAACAGGTATATGGAAAATATTCAACATCCCTAATAATCAGAAAAATGAAAATCAAAATCACAATAAGATATCATTTTACATCTGTTGGAATGGCTATTATCAAGACATCAGTGTTGGCAAGGATGTGGTGGCAAGGGAACACATGAAAGCTATTCTTGGGAATGTAGACTATTACAACCATATGGAAAACAGTAAAGAGACTCTGTAAACAAAAATAAAAATAAAACTCCTATATGATTCAGCAATCCCAAATCAGGGTACACATCCAAACGATATGAAAGTACTATTTCAACGTCATGTCTATCACCTCATTTTTATTTCAGTGTTATTCAAAGTAGCCAAAATATTGAATCATCTAAGTGCTCATTAATTGATGAAAGGATTAAGAAAATGTGATTAATACACACACACACGCACACACACACACACACACACACACACACACACACACTAAACTGCTATTCAGCCTTTAAAAGGAAGGAAATTTTCAGCAATATAGATAAGCCTATGAGACATTATGCTAAGTGAAATAAAGCACTGTAAGACAAATACTACATGATTTCACTTATCTGTGGAAACTAAATAATGTCATTCATGGAGTACCAAGGGTTGAGAGAAAAGGGTAATGGGAAGCTATTGGTCTTTAGACAAATGAACAAATTCTAGAGGTTTGATGCACATTATGAAGATTATACTTAATAACAGTGTAATGTATATTTGAAATTCGCTAAGAGAATAGATCTTAAATCTTACCAAAAACAAAATGGTAATCATGTGAGGTGATGGATATGCTAATTAGCTTGATTGTAGCAATCATTTCACAAAGTATACATGTACCAAAACATCATGATGGGTCATATTCATTCTGTCTGGAGATGACTTACTTTCAGTCTATTGAAAGTATATTTTTTTCCTAATAAACTTTACTATCACTTTCACTGCAAAAAAGAAAACATCATGTTGTACAGCTTAAATACACAATTTTGTCAATAATGACTCAGCAAAGTTAAAATTGTAAGATGTGATTATTTTATAACTTGTATTTGATTTTTATTTTAAAAGTATCAATGTTTGTGATTAATAGCTTCACAAATTCAAACTGTTAATGAGAAGATTAAATTGAGTGCAGCTTGACAGTTGATGGCAATGTAAGCTAACATAGCAGCTTTTTATCATGTTTCATGGAAATTAAGTTTGCACTGTAATACAAAGGAACAGGAATTGCATGAAATGGAGATAAGCTAACATGAACAATGAAGTGCAATGTACATAAAGATCATCATTTATTAAGGCTGTTTACCTAGAGATAATCTTCAGGGCCATTTTCACTTGCTCAAAGGAAAATTCACATGCAATGTTTCACAAACATCACCAGCTTCATTGACCTCCTTTATCCAAACTGTCTGAGCATCTGTGTTCATTTCCTCACAACCTTAGGATGAGTTAAAAAGAACTCTAAAGTTGTGCCCTAGGAATCTCTCAAGGCAGCATTTTCTACCCATCATTCTGGAATTTCTTAGGTGTTAGGAATCCGTCTTGTGACTTACATGTGATTTCACATTTTGTCTGATAGAAGTTTCATTCATCTGTTGAAATCAATTCTAGTTTTGTCCCTGGTTGCTTTCAATTTCATTTTTGTCCATATCTTTGACTTCTTATTACTTTCCTGCCACCAATAGGTTGCTGAAATCTGACTTCTATAGACTCATCAACATTTTTCTTAAAAGAGCAGAGACTAGTTCTTTCCCATTTGGATGAGTGTTACCCTTACTGGCCCTAAAATTCAGTTAAAAACCTGAAAAGATTAATATTTAAATCTCTTCTAAAAAATCACCTTCAAGTAATGATTCATCCTCCTGTTTTCAGTGAGAGTATTTATAGAAACCAGCATATACCTAAAAATAAAATTATATTAAATTACCATAAAATAAAATATCATGGATCTTTTAACAAATTTTGTTCTTCTTATTCATTTTCAGGCATTACCATAAAACTTGCAACTACCTAATAACACAAAAGCCATGTAATTTTTACTTAGCACTGTGTAATAAGCAGAAAATACATAAGAAAAGGATTCATATATTAGTTTATGTCTCAGTTCTACCACTATGAGATTTGATCAAATAGTGCCATGTTGAATAGCCTGGAAAGTATGTTGTAAGAATTTTGGGTTAAACTTGTGTAAAAGTTGTCAACTCATTGCCTCTCACATTCAAATACATTCATTGCTTGCTTCATGTTAATGAAAATGGACCCTGTAAACATTTCTTTCCCATACCTGCTCTGTTATGGTGTTAATCTTTATCAGTATAATGCACAAAGGGCAGATCCTCCTGATTTAAAGGGGTTTCTGTTTCCATCTTATTTTGACTATGTAGTTTCCAACAGCGTGTGTGCTTGGGTGGTAGGGGGAGATGTCCCATGGTGCTCCATTGAGTTTTACTGACATCTGTACCTCAACCTGCTTTCCAGGCCACAGCTCCTTGTCCACCAGCCTCAGTCCCTCCTCCATTATTCCAGTGGGAGGCTCTCAGCATGTAGTACCAGACAAGATTCTTGTATACAGCTCTGTCCAGCTACTGTGAATGAACTTCTCCACCAATCAATAAAAAATAACTACAACTTTCCATAGTATTAGATTCCCAGGGAGCAACCTGGGAATACCTTTCTTAGATAATCATCTTTCAAGCACAGGGCATTCTTCTTTACCATTAACCCCCTGATAAGATTAATACTTGTATGTAAATTTTCCCTTCAAATTAGGGAAGCTGTGTGGTCTGGGCCCTGCTTAGACCATGACTGATACAATATGGAAGAAAATACTAGCTTTATAAACATTAGATAAACCATGTCTCTGTTCAACTATGCAGCCAATAGTATAGTTAATGAACAATAAAATCTACAAGGGAAAGAATTTTTGTAGAGGACAGAGTACAAAGTAAAAGGATATCATTAAACATGTTGTTTTCAATAATCAGTTATAAAGAGCATCTCAATGTTATATAAGATTATCTTAATATCAAACCACTATTCAAGGTAAAAAGTACTTTTAGCTTCTAGAAATATTTCTAATTACTAGTAATTTATGCATATTTAATGACTAAGAAGCAATAAGGTATAATAACAAAGTGTGGACTGGGAGACAGTAAGTCTGAACTGCAGCCTAACTTTAACTTTATGTTAAAGTATTTGTCTGCTAATAATATCAAACTTCTTATGAGAGTTGATGTATTCATGTATAAATCAAAAATTTTGGGCTACATGACACTTAGTACCTCTATGTATAATGTTCAGTGGTTCTGCTTAATTATTATCTAAAGTCACTTTTTTTCTCCAGAAAAAAAGTTGCCTTTTTTACCTCAGCATTTCTGAGGGTATAGATTAAAGGATTTAACATAGGAGCCAGCATAGTATAAAAGACAGCAATAGCTTTATCTATGGTCAGAGTGGTAACCGGGTGCAGATACATAAATATGCAGGGTACAAAGGATAAGACGACTATTGTGATGTGAGACACACAGGTAGAGAGGGCTTTGCGCCTCCCCTCTAAGCTGCAATTCTTTAAGGAACGCAGGATGACCACATAGGATCCCATCAAGAGGAGGAAGTTGAATAGGCAGATGAACCCACTGTTAGCAGCAACAAAGACACCAAGAGTATGAGTGTCCATGCAGACAAGTTTCAACAAAGGGTACAAGTCACACATAAAATGGTCTATGACGTTGGGGCCACAGAACGGTAGCCAGACTGTGAAGAGGGTCTGGATAGTTGCATGGAGAAATCCTCCAGTCCAAGCTACTCCCACCAAGAGCATGCATAGCATAGCTTGTGGTTCATGATGGTCAGATAGTGCAGAGGTTTACAGATAGCCACATAGCGATCATAGGCCATCACTGTCAGCAAGATGATCTCAACAGCACCAAAAATGTGTTCTGCATAGACTTGAGCCATACATCCATTAAAGGAGATGACTTTCTTCTCTTGCAGGGAGTCCATGATCAGCTTAGGAGCCGAAGAAGACATATAAATTGTATCTATCAAAGAAAGGTGACTCAGGAAGAAGTACATGGGGGAATTTAGGGCATGGCTATTGATAATGGTGACCACAATGAGAAGATTTCCTGATAACGTTATCATGTACAGAACCAAAAATGTCACAAACACTACTTTCTGCATTTGGGGGTTTTGTGTAAGACCCATTAAAATAAATTCAGTCACGTTTCTTTCATTCTCCATCTAGGTGGTGGGGTTGATTTTAAACAAAATACTCCAGGTAGGAATATTTTATTCACCTTTAGGAAAAGGAAAAGAAAAAAAAGAATCAAAATAATTCAAAAGACAGAATAATCAATCACAATCCATTTAATACAAAATCTATTTTCATTTACTTGATGAAGAATGTACATATCACTCAAACTTTGAAATAGTTTTTTAACTGTTTTGTCATTATTAATTCTCACTTAATTACAGGCATGGTGACACATACCTGTAATTAAGTTCCTTGAGATGTGGAGATAGTAATCATGAGTTCAAAGCTAGCCCAGGTCAAAAAAAAAGTGCTGAGACTTTAATCTCAAAAAAAAAAAAAAAAACCAAGTAGAATGGGGTAGAACTCAAATAATAGCTCTTTCCTAGCATGTGTGAGACCCTGGATTCAATACCTCGTATGTAAAAAAAGAAAAATATTCTCACTTTTTCCAGTACCTCAAATTTTAATTTTAAAATGTAAGTGTAAAATGAATTGCTCCCATTACATTTAAGAATAACATATAACCATTTGCATATAAAGGACATCTATTCCAAAAGATCCCCTGAATGCTTCATTGAGAAACTGTACGTGGAGCTCCATGGCCAGGATCGTAGCTCCCTTCTGGAGAACCCAATGTGTCAGAGAATCCTTCCAGGGACCATAGCCCTGTGAGAACAAAACTGAGTGAACTTCTAATTGCAAACTTTCCCTAGAGAAGACAGCCCTTGGGAGAACCAACAATGGACTAAGATGTGTTACCACTTCCAGGTATGTGGCATAGGTAACTTTTCATGATCAAAACTAGCCTAGAAAACCCTATACTGACTCATTCATCTCCATTAATTCACTTAATTAGTTCAATTTCTCACAAATCTTGAAGTATTCTGAACATATTTAAAGAACAAGTTTCTTCTACAATTTTCATCTTCCTCCATTTTCCTCACACTGCACAGACACAAACATAAACAAAACAACCCAGTCTTTAGTTAAAATTGATGTCTTTGCCGTTGCCAGTCTCAAGCACAAAATCAGTTTCTTTTTCTGTCATAGTGCAAAGATCAGTAGTGTACCCATTAACATGCAAATCTTCTAATACCCATATTTTTTGCAGGAAAACATCTGATCTCCATAACAGGACTCTCAGAGTACAATTTAGAGGCAAGGATCTAAAAAGACAAACTTCCTCCCAGACAGAGGAAACATCATTACTTATTTAAATTCCACAGACTCAAACATTTTGAAATGAAACCTCTACTGTAATTCTGCTTTTCCCCAGTCTTAATAACTGCAGAGGCATACTTGTTCATCACCTACTTCCTATGTAATATTTCAATTGACTGCTTTCCATATACTCAGCACTATACAAAAATTTATAAAGATGATTTCATCGAATCTTTATAACGTTAAAAAGTTGATACACTTCTATTCATATAATACCTCTATATTCATATAATACCTATCTTTATTCTCCAAAAGGGGTAGACCTGAGTTGAAAGGTGCAGAAACTCAGTCACATTGCTAGTATCAGATCCACTGCAGCCTAAACAAGCTGTCCCCTGGTTAAAATAATATCTGACAAAGTTTGATAACGTCAAAATAAGCAGTGTCCCTGAGCCTGGACTTTAATATAGATTCCCAGTCACAGCAGAAATGCACTCTTCCCTTACAGAGTCTATATTTTGAATGCATTCCTCTTTGGTATCTCACTTTCACAGTTGAAGAAGTTCCTTGAAAAACAATTCAAATGCCATTCCTCTTCTTCCATGCTGAACTGTCTTCACTATAGTAAGATCACATACCTTATCTCAGCTCTACCTCTTATTTGCCTTTTTTTATTCTGGTTGCTTTTCATATCTCCTCCTCTGAGTATAAAGTGCTGTCTTCCTTCTCTTTCATCCCTGGGAATTATTAAGGCAGAGCATTGTTTCAAGGAAATGAGTGACTGTACATGTACCATTCTGATGATCCAAACCACCACATCACACACCTTATCGGGGAAGAAACTCTCAGTGATCCAGCCAGAGACTCCACCTAAAAGTCTAGAAATTGGCTTTGCAATTCCATAAATTGCAAAACTTTTCCTGATATACTGTTAAAAAGAACATAGTTAGGATAAGAAATATTTATTTTTCTTTTATTAACATATATCAATAAAATTTTTTCCACAAAATATCCTAGAGCATCTGAAAATGATCAGAAAATAATGCTTCCACAATTTTAATTGCAAACACATTAAGGGGAAAATGGAAATTTAAGAAATAAGATTAAAAGTCAGCAATTCTAGATAACTTACTGTGGCTGTCTCTGTAGTTGAGAAGATTGTGCAATGTAGCCAAAAACACAAAGTAATCCTTACAAGCAGCTATTCAAACACCACTTTATGCAATGTGTATTTCCCAAATCCCTACTGACGACACAATATTACAGGAAGCAGAAAAAGACAAAATTGCACAAATTTCTTAAAATGGATTCAGCCAGCATTAAGCTCCAAGACCTTTGTAACCCATATTGAAATATTTACAAAAGGAAAAATAAAATGCTATGTTGAATTTGGAATCAAATCTTCAGATACTAAAGAGATTCTTCTGATTTTCTGAACTTAGATCAAGAGTTATCGAAAAATAGACACAAATGTTTTACCTCTTAATACCCCCCCAATTCTGTCTGTAACATAAGAAAACATTCTTCTGGAATCATGGAGGATAGAGAGGATACTGAGAATATTTTTAAAGGACATATTCTATCTAAGGCTTTGCCTCCAAGGAATTAATTAACTCTGGATTTTTTTAAAGATTGTAACTAAAAAACAGATATTTTGAAGTATTTACCTATAAGTCAACTAATTAGTTTTTTTCTTACAGTTGAAACTAACTTGGTAAAAACCTATATTTTATGATCTGGAATATTATATGACAAAATGCTTCTCTACTAAGCCCTTGAGGATTGTGAAGTGGGACATGAAGGGCTCTAAATGTCATGCAGTTAACAACCCGGAGTTTCACTGAGGTCATATCCCTGAGGAAATTTCCTCACTGTCTGAAGTCATAAAAAAGATTGAGATACTAAGTCTATCAACTTTACCATAAACACATTAGGACATATTCTGTCCAGAGGAATGAACCTTTGGTTTTGATGCACTTTCAGGGTAGTGTAATATCTACAAGTTGGAAGGTAAATAGAGGATAAAATCCTTAGCTTTCCCAATGCAAAAACCAAATGAATTTTTCCTAATTTTGATGCCTTCCCATTGAAATTTTCGGAACTTCAGGAATTTCACTGTATATTCAGTTGATGAAGGCTCACCAAGAAAACACATTTTAAATTTTCTACACACATAGTATCCCAAGAACAGTGGAGATTTGCACAGCCAATATGTGCACACATCTTACAAGCTCATAGTACAGCAGTTATTCTGCAGTCTGGAGGACAGGATGTTGTGTAAATCACATAGCATAAAAGTTAAAACATGTATATGCTATATTGCTTGTATGGCTATGCAGTGGATGGAGAACCAGAAAATGTATAGTAATAGCAGTTATCAATAGAAACTAGCATTACTGTACACTATTTCCTTTATCCAATTAATATGATATATTATATTGATTGGTATTTATATATTGAAACAACCTCCATTCCTGGTACAAGCTCCACTGGTCATAATGAGGAAAAGTTTTTATAAACTAATGAATGAAATATACTAGCCTTTTATGGAGAATTTATGCACCTATATTCATAAAAGTATTGTTTTCTTTCCTTACAATACTTTTGTGTGGTTTTGGTATCAGAATAATGGTTTCACACAAAAAGTTGTGAAACTGCCTCTGGAAATGTTCATGAAGGATTACTGTTGATTCTTTTTTTTTCTTTTATTCATATGTGCATACAATGTTTGGGTCTGTTGATTCTCTTTTAATAATAAAATTCAACATTGAAGCCATCTTGATATGGATTTTTTTTCTTTTGGATGAAGTTATTTGTTTATTTTTATTGTATTGTTTTTTACATTTACTTACATGTGTACACATTGTTTGGGCTAACTCCCACTCTTCCCTTCTCTGGGCAGAACCTGTTTCATCCTTTTCTCCAATTTTGTCAAACTGAAAACATAAGAGATAATAAGAAAAACATAGCATTTTTGCTAGTTTGAGATAAACATAGCTATACAGAGAGATTCCTAGCATTGTTACCATGCATATGTGTATTGCAACTCACATTGGTTCATCTCTACCAGACCTCTTCACTACTTTCTAGGCCCCTTCCCACAATAGTCTCTGCCAGCATATGATTACTATATTTGCTTCTATACAGTGAGTATATCAACCAAAATCAAGTTTTAGGTTTCCTTCCCTTTCCTTATTCTCCTGTGCACTCTCTCCCCTTAGTGTATGCCCACATCCAATAATATTTCTGCATTTGCTTCAGGTCTATCATCCACATATGAAGGAGAACATGTGATTTTTGGTCTTTTGAACCTAACTTCATTTAAGATGATATTCTCCAGTTCTAATAATTTACTCGAGAAAGACAAAATTTCAATTTTCTTTGTGACTGAATAAAATTCTGTTGTGTGTAAATAACACATTTTCTTAATTCATTCTTCGGTAGTGGGGTATCTTGGCTGGTTCTATACCTTGGTTATTGTGAATAATGCTGCAATAAGCATAGGTGTGCAAGGGCCTTTGTAATAACCTGAGTCACATTCCTTCCGGTATATCTCTAAGAGTGGTATTGCTGGATCATATGGCAGATCTGTGTTTAGTTTTTTAAGAAATTTCCATATTGTTTTCTGTAAAGTGTACATTATGGAATGTTGTACTAGCTTACATTCCCACCAGCAGTATATGAGGGTTCCTTTTCACCATATCCTTGCCAACATGTGTTGTTGTTGGTGTTCTTGATGGTAGCAATTCTGACAGGGGTGAGGTGGAATCTCAGTGTGGTTTTTCATTAGCATTTCCTGAATGGCCAGGGATGGTGAGCATTTTTTGTGTTTTTTGGCCATTTGGGTCTTCCTTTGAAAATTTTCTGTTTAGTTCTGCTGCCACTCCTTTATTATTTCATTTATTTTTGGAGAGATTTCATTTTTTCAGCTCCCTTTATATTCTGGTTATCAGTCCCTTGTCTAATGTGTAGCTAGCAAAGATTTTCTCCCATTCTGTGGGTGGTCTCTTCAATTTAGAGATCTTTTCTTTTGTTGTTCAGAAGATTTTTAATTTCTTGTAGGCCCACTTATCAATCCTTTCTTTTAGGTGCTGGTCCACTTGAATTCTACAGAGGAAGTACTTGCATATATCTTCTGTTGCTTCCTGTGTATTTCCTGCTCTTTTCTGAACTAAACTCAAGTTTTCAGATCTGATATTAAGGTCCTTAATCCTCTTTGAATTAATACTAGTACAGGGTGAAAGGCATGGAACTAGTTTCAGTTTTCTGCAGGCAAATGACCACTTTTCCCAGCAACATTTGTTGAAGAGTCTGCCTTTTCTCCATCATATGTTTTTGGCTCCTTTGTCAAAATTGAGGTGGGAAAAGCTGCTTGGATTCATATCCAGGTCCTCTATTCTGTTCCACTGGTCTTCATACCTGTTTTTGTGTCAGTACCATGCTGTTTTTATTGCTATGGCTTTGTAGTATAGTTTGAAGTCGGGTATTATGATACTCCCAGCATTGCTCTTTTTGCTTAGTACTGCCTTGGCTATTCATAGTCATTTGTGTTTCCAAATGAAATATAAGGTTGATTTTTCAATCTTTGTGATGAATGTCATTAGGATTTTGATGGGAATTTCATTGAACATGTACATTGCCTTTGGTAATATAGCCATTTTTACTATGTTGATTCTGCCAATCCATCAACATGGAATATCTTTTCACCTTCTTTAACCTTTCTTTAGATGAAACTGGGTGCATATAGGTTGTTATTTCCTTTTGATATATTGCCCCTTTTATTTGTATGAAATTTCCTTCTTTGCTTGTTTAACTAGTATAAGTTTGAAGTCTACTTTGTCTGCTACTCCTGCCTGTTTTGTGGGGCCATTAGCTTGGCAAATATTTTTCTAGCCTTTCATCCTAAACCAGTGTTTATTTCTGTCAATAAGGTGAGTCTCTTGTTAACAACAGATATTCAGATCTTCCTTTTTAATCCAGTTTACCAGTTGGTGGCTTTTGATGAGGGAATTGAGTCCATTGACATTCAGTGTTAATATTAATAGTATGTGGTGATTCCTGCCATTTAGTTGTTTAAGGACTTGATTTTGTACAGCCGAATGAATGGTACTGTCTGATTACTTGGCTTTTCTTCTCCTGTGAATTAATAATCCCCCTCCTCTTGTGAAATTTTTGCTTTCACATCCTATGTGCAGAATTCCTTATAGAATCTTCTGTAATGGTGACTTGGTGTTCATATATTATTTTAGTTTCTGTTTATCCTGGAAGACTTTTATTCCTCTGTCATTTTTTAATGATAGTTTTACTGAGTAGAGTGTCCTAGGTTTGAAATTATTTTCAATCAGTGCCTGATACACCTCATTCTGTGCACTTCTTGCTTTTAACATTTCTGTTGACAAATCTTCTGTTATTCTGATAGGTTTACCTTTATATGTTATTTGTTTTTTCTCTCTTACAGCTGTCAATATTCTTTCTCTGTTCTCTGTGCTTGTTATTTTAATTATAATATGCTGTAGAGAAGTTCTATTTTGGTCAAGTCTGTTTGGTGTCCTGGAGGCTTCCTGTACCTGAATGGGCAAAACTTTCTCAAGGTTTGGGAGATTTTCTATTTTTAGTTTATTGAATATATTACACATCACTTTTGCTTGCACCTCTTCTCCTTCAATGCTCCTGATTCTCAGGTTTAGTCCTTTTGATGAGTTGTTTAATTCTTTCATCTTCCTTTCACAGCTCTTCAGATGTTACACTAAGAGTTCTTCTGTTTTTTTCTTTAATCTCTATTTTTTCCTTGAGCTCTGAGATTTTGTCTTCTGCTTGTTCTAGTCTGGGGAAGTCTGTGTTTTTTGTTTGACTAAAGGAAATTTTTATTTCTAGGAATTCTGTTTGATTCTTTTCTCAGATTTTCTATATCATTATTCAACTTCTCTTTTATATTTTATGTTGTCTTCTTTAATTCATATATCTCTTTTTTTATATTATACTATGCTTCACTTTGGTGTGTGTTGAAGTACTCTCTAAGTTCATTTGTTTCTTTGTCTTCTCATGTTCTTCATTTTTGGTGTTTTGAAATTTCTTGAATTCATCTTGTATTTTCCGGTTAACCACATCTAGTATCTTCTCTATGAATTCTCAGTGATTTCTTCCATGATTTCCTCTTTGAGGGACTTTTTTGAGGACATCCCTGGGCTCATTAGTGACATTTATCATTGTTTTTTTGGGGTCAGGAACTGGATGTCCATTTCCCACCAAGTCTTCTATCAATTTATTTTTTTGAGGAGTGTAGCTTACATTCCATCTTCTTTCCATCATTCCACTTGGAGCTGGGCAACTATGTTCTTGATAGGCTAATTGGTGGTTTCAATTGCCTGTTTTATTTCCATCAATTTAATTTTTATATTGTGACTGACTTGGTTGTTAACTGGGTTTATGTGCTTTTTCTATCCTGGCCTGGAGGTTTAAATTAGCAATAAGAAATTCATAGGTTCAATTGCAGACCATATTTTATAGAAAACCCCTAGATGATAATATCTATAAACACTGGGCATTGGGGTGTAAATGGTTCTTAGGTTCTTCGGCTAGAGATAAAAAAAGAGATTTCAACTCCTTGCCCCACCCTCATTCTTGAGACAGGTTCTCTCTCTCTCTCTCTCTCTCTCTCTCTCTCTCTCTCTCTCTCTCTCTCTCTCTTTCTCTCTCTCTCTCTCTCTCTTTCTTTCTTCCTCTCTTTCTCTCTCTCTCTTTCCCTCCTCTTTCTTTTTCTCCTCCTCCTCCTCTGCCCCCCACACCCAGCCCAGGGATCAAACCCAAGGCCTCACAAATGTTAGGCAAGCACTTTAGCACTGAGTTACATCTAGTTCCTCTCTTTTTGAAAACATAAACCTTAAAAGAAATGTCCCACTAAGCACAGTCTTCAGGACATTCCATGGATCATGGTATGTCATGTTTTCATTTTCTCTCATCTCAAAGAATTTGCTAATTTTCTTTGTGATTGCCTCTTTGACTCATCAGATATATGGTAATGTGATGTTTAATTTCTATATATTTGTGAATTTCCCAGTTTCCCTCCTATTTATGCACAGATGACATGCGCAGGAATTTCAGGTGCTCGGGATTCTTGAGCCTGCTCTGAGAATGAAAGCACAGACAGACTCTAACAGCAGATGTCAGAAACATTTTATTTGTAGAGAATTTATTTGTAGAGAAGAGAAGAAAAACATGGCATATTGGGGAATCCAGGGGGACCCAGAAACTGGTGATCCCATGAGTCTGGGTGGGGAGTGGGGTTTTATAGCCTTTTTTGTATTGCCTGCCTTTCAGATGCAGATGGGCATTCCCTAGGGAGGAGACATGTCTCTTTGACCACTTATCACCTTTTGGGACCTCCCGCAGTCCATCCTTCAATCCCCCCTCTCAACGGTTGCCCTAACTGCTGTTAGGAATAGGGACTACAAAGTCTTTTCAGTAACTGCTTCCTGCTGACAGAGGGCGATGAAGGGGCCTGCAGCATCAGGGCTGACCATGAGAGGGGTCGTCAAGGGGACCACGGTAGTGGGTCATTTTCATCTCCACCAGAGGCACTTGTAGTTTGATGGATTCTAGGTGAGAAGAAACAAACTTGACAAGTAAGTTGAAAATGCAAGTCCCAAACACAAGCAACTACAGGCAACTATAGGCCCCAGAAAGGGTAGGAACCAAGTCCTGGAGGGGAGCCAGGATTTTATTTGGTCCCATACCTGAGTAGAAACCTGAGTTTCAAGAAATTGCTCCCAGAGCCACTTAGCCTGTTGGAGAATGTAATCTGCACATTCCTCTACAATGTCTGAAGTGTTTATATATGTGCAACAGGAAGTATTGGCAATGGCACATACCCTGCCTTATTTGACCAAAAGAAAATCTAGGGCCAGGCGGTGGTCCATTACCATACAGGCAAGGGACAACAAAGACCTTTGCATATCCTTAATGGCAAGGCCTACCTGGTCTGAGGTGTCCTCTACCACTTTGGTTAGGATTTTTGCAGTTACATGATTGGCAATCACCCCATAGCTAATTCCAGCAAGGGCTGCAACTAATGCTATTATCCCTAAAACTATTAATGTAATCTCCCTTTTATCCCTATGGGAAGCTGTTCCTGTTGTAGTTAACATTTCCCTTTCCTTCCAAATGGCTGCATGATCATGCAGGATCAGGAAGACATACTTAGAATATGTACACATGTTTACTCTCTGTTCTTTTGACAGTCTTAGGACTTCTGTTAGGGCCACTAATTCTGCCAATTGAGCACTTGTATTAGGAAGAAGAGGACCTGATGTGAGGGTGCCAAATTCTGTCACAACTGCAAACCTTTCATGTTTGACACCATTCTTGACAAAGGAACTGCCATCAGTGTATAATTTAGGGGCTGATCAGTTAAGTTAGGTAGGGCAACATAATTTTCCATAAGCACCTCCTCACACAAATGTTCAGGATTTCCCTCTGCCTATGGTAGAAAGGATGCAGGAATTAGGCTCCGACAGCTCCTTAAAGTTATTTCTGTCCCTCCCAGAAGTGGGGCCTACTATTTTAATATATGCCTGCCAGATAGCCAAAGTTCTCCTTTTGAGTTTAAAATTCCCCCTAGGTTGAGTGGGACGTAAACTGTTAGGGGCTAGTTTAGGATAAGTTTCTGAGATTTAGGCAGTAGAAGGTTAACTGCAGTGACTGCTCAAAGATATACTGGCCATCCTTTGGCTACCTGATCTAATTATTTACTTAAGTATCCTACTGGCTGGGGAGTGATGCCACAGAGCTGAGTCACCATTCCCAAAGCAAGTCCTCCCTTTAAATAGACATATAATTGAAATTTTTCTTGTACTGGGAGACCCAGGGCTGGAGCTGTCACAAGGGCCTTTTTTAATTGGTGGGATTCATTTTCTGACTCATCATCCCATTCAATAAAGGCTGGGAATCCTTCTGTGCTTCCTCAAGGTTGTGATATAAGGGCTTGGCTAAGTCTGCATATCCCAGGATCTAAATTCTACAGTATCCTGTCACCCCAAAAAGATTCTCAATTGTTTTACAGTTTTAGGTAGAGGAAACACCAAGATTGGAAAGGTTCTATCTTCTAGATCCCTCATTTCTTTCTCCAGGACAAGACCTAAATATGTAACCCTAGACTGAGACAGTTGGGCTTTTTCTTTAGAGATTTTTATATCCTCTATCTGCTAGGATGTTTAGATAGAAGGTCTTGCCCTAGCAGAGGAGTAGGGGTTTCTAGGACAATTAAGAAGGAGTGACAGAAATGGAAATCTCCCCAGGAGCAAGCTCAAGGCTGAGTGAAATAACACTCTAGAGGCTGGCCTGATATGCCTCAAACAGTGATTTTCTTAGAGGACCTGGGTCCGGGAGAGAAAGGCATAGCTGGGATACTGGTTCCAGTATTGATAAGGAGGCTGACCTTGTGTTTATCCCAGGGCTCCTCTGCTTTTACAGTGGCTACAGAGCCTGGATGAGAGGCCCCAGGACCCATCATTGGGTGGGAAGCTCTGGCCTCGGTTCCCCTGGGAACTAGGGAAAATGTGCCTTCCTATGTTTTCCCCCAACAAATGGGGCAGGGTCCTGGAGGTAGCTTTCTCCAGGGGCACTGCCTCCTAAAATGGCCTGCCTGTTCACATTGAAAGCATGTCCTTGGGTTTGGACTTTGCCCTGGGGGAGCCTCTCTGAGCGCTGCAATCAGTGCCTCCTGCCACTTCTCTTTTCTCTTTTCCTTTTCTAGGTTCTTCTTTCCTTTTTCTAAGTCCCTAATATAGTATACAAACATGGCTACGTGGATCAATTGGTCTAGATCTCTAGATCTCTGCTCCCTTCAGCCACCAGTTTTGGGAGCTTTTTATGGATATCTGGTGCTGACTGTGTTAGAAACTTCTCTTTTAGTATGATTTCCTCTTCCTGTCACTCTGGTATAATGTTGGTATGCTTTTGTAAAGCATCCTTAAGTCTCTGTAGGAAAGCTACTGGGGTTTCTAAGAGTCCTTGCAGTATAGCTGTGACTTGGGAGTAATTAAGAGGTTTTTCCTTGGATCTCCTTAGACCCTCAAGAATGCAGTGGATGAAATGGTTATGACTCCATTCATCCTTGTCATTTTCAGGGTCCCACTTAGGGTCATACCTAAACATTGCCTGATCTCCTTTTGGAATTGGGAATTGAGGCTCCCTTCTAGGTATCCAATGCCTTTATCTTTCTTCTCCCTCCCCCTCTTCCTCCTCCTCCTGTGAGGGCCCAGTCTGAGACAGGCCTGTAAGGCTGCTTTTATCTAAGTGATAATTGTCTCCAGCTGTGACTGCCCAATCTAATACCCACTGTTTCTCCAGAGAAGTGAGGGTCTGAGATAGCAATAGCATTACAACTTTTTAGCTCAGTTCAAAGTTTTGGCTGACTTCTCTAAATGCCTGGATGTACTGATCTGGGTTTTCTGTGTAATTTCCTAAATCCTTTTTTATTTCTTTAAGTTCACTCACTCTAAAAGAAACATGAACCCTATCTCCTCCAGGAATTAACTGGAGGGGATAGAGTCCTGTGGGACCATGTCTGGTGTGTGGGTTAGCTGGGTAAGGGGGAAGTAGTGGATCTGATGGAGCATTAGATGGGTATTTTTATTCAAGGGAGTTTGGGGGCTTTTTGCAAAGAGTTACTATAGTCTGGGTATCTAGCCTGCATTTGTTCAGCCATTCTAGGTGATCTCTTAGGAAAAAGAACAGTTGGAAATGTGGAACTTCAGTCCACTTTCCTTCCTTTTTACAGAACATATCTAATTGAAGAATGGTGTTATAATTAATGCTCCTTTCTTCTGGCCATCTTTCCTCATCTCCCAGAGGATACTGTGGCCAAGCCCAGGTGCAGTATAACTTGAGTCACTTTTGCTGAAGACTTTTTGGATCAAGATCTTTCCAATGTTTTAATAAGCAGACAAGGGGGGATTCTTCCTGGATCCTTGAGGCTTGATTCCCCATCTAAAAAAAGAGAAACAAGGGAAAATCGGTCACCTTAACAGAGGTTTCTCCTTTTATCTAGGCATCCCCAGATGAGGAAAAACTCTAGTAGGAGAGGACATCCCGCTCTACCTTGCTCCTTCCACTGCCACTTGTGGGTAAAGTTGTGGAGGATTAACAGACATTTCAGGTGCACCCACTCCCCTGAAATGATTTTTGACCAATCTCTCATCTATTTCAACTTGCCTGTTTTCCCTGTGACCCAGGTAGGCTTAGTTCTTCTCTACCAGCTGAAGGCTTATAATTTAAAAAAAGACTCTATCAAAGTAACCAAGAGGGCTTGCATGGCCAGAGGGAGGACCCCATAGAGGCATGGATGGGGACTCTTGATGAAGTAGACTTTTGTCCCCCTATATATTCTGTGAGACATACATGCTTTTTATGAAAAGAGAGAGACAGCATCTGAAGGCTTTTGCTCTGGTAAGGGGCAAAAATGGAGACCTGAGGTTTTTGCCTTTAAACTGTTTTATTTTCTTTCCCTGAGGGCAGGCTGCAGAACCTGTTTAACCAGTTAACCTGATGCTTGGCAAAGACACTTAAGCCTAAATTGGAGATTACCACTTACTGGTGCCTGTAGGGATTTTTCCCAAACTCCCTGAGGGAAGAAGCTCACTGCTCTTTAGAGCAAAGGGAGGAGGGGTGCACACTCACCCTGAACTGCCTGGGAAAGGGGAAGGAGAGGCTGAGGGTTGGGGAAAAAGAGAGTTTCCAGGCTCAAGACAGGAAGGATTATTGGTCATCACTGCTGTCCAGGTCAATCCTGCCCAGGGGCAGTACTGGAGCACTGGAAGCAAGGGGTGACATCCACTGTCAGGCTATGGAAACCATGAAGGATGCATAAGAGATCTGATTGTCTGTTTGCCATGGACATGGCTGGAGGGGTCCCACATTTAGCCACCTGAGGGTGGGTCAGGAAGTTGCATCTGCAGCCTTTGAGTGGCCCCAGCCAGAACACCTTTTTGGGCTGTTTTCCAACCTCTTCTTAAGTGGGTCAGATCTTGAAAGATAGAGTTAGAGTTTAAGGAGAGGAAAAAGAAAAGGCCTTGGTGCACTGAAGTTGAGTTCCACCCACATAGCATTGGCAGTGCTGTATAATCCCCTGCCTGGTGTCTGAGTTTCATCAGATTGCCTGCCTTACAGCTGTAATGGGCTCAGAGCTTTTCCTCAGTTTCCCAAGGGAGAAACCCTCCTTAAAAAGACAGAGCAAGAGAGATAAAAGGTAGACCTAAGAGTTCCACTGTAGCTAGGCCATGGTGGAGTGTCTCTCCTGGAAAATAGACTCCACCAGAGTGCAGGATGCTCACAGTCACGTTTCTAGGCAGTCTTTCCCAGTTTGGCACAACCTATACCAACCTCAGGTGCTGGCTGGTCCCTTCATGGTCGCCAAATATGGTGCATGGATGACATGCCCAGGAATTTCAGGTGCTCAGGGTTCTTAAGCCTGCTCTGAGAATGAAAGCACAGACAGACTCTAACAGCAGAGGTTGGAAACATTTTATTTGTAGAGAAGAGAAGAGAAAACTTGCATATTGGGGAACACAGGGGGACCCAGAAACTGGTGATCCTGTGAGTCAGGATGGGGAGTGGGGTTTTATAGCCTTTTTTTGTATTGCCTGCCTTTCAGATGCAGATGGGCATTCCCTAGGGAGGAGAGATGTCTCCTTGACCACTTATCACCTTTTGGAACCTCCTGCAGTCTGTTCCTTCACTATTATGATTTTTAATTTCATTAAATTGTGGAGAACATGTGTTATATTGTCAATTCTTTTAAATTTATTGATTCTTGTTTTATATCCTAATGTACATCCTAACTTGTTGAATAAACTTCTTCCTAGTTGCATACCCATATGAAAGTCAGAGATTGAAATCTAAAGTTATTGTGTCTCTTCATTTATTTATTTATTTTCTATTCTCTCTTCTATTATTTAGGTGACTGTTTTTTGCTGCATATATTTTGCAGCTCTGTTATTAGCTGTAGATGTGTCTATGATACCTTGATGGATCAACTACTCATCATTATAAAATATCCTTTGGGGTCTCTATATGCTTTAACGCTTATTTTGTCTGATATTAGCTAAAATACAATAATTTCATGCTATTTGCATAGGATTTATTTTCTATGCTCTCAACTTATTTTGTCTAAGAACCTGAAGTATCTCCCTTGTAGACAGCATATGTTTGCGTTATGTTTTTTTATCTATTCTGCCAGTCCCTGCCTTTTAATTGGAGTATAACTCCACAACTTACATTATAGAAAATAGATCAAGTTAACACCAACTGAATGGCAATAATACATAAGAAAACTTCCATTTATCTCCACTCCTCCGCTCCTCCTTTGTGTTGTTATTGCCATTCAAGTCACATAGTTACAAATTATGTACCCATCAAGATACATTTATAATTACTGCTTTAAGCAATTGCCTTTTAAATCAGATGAGAGGAAAACAAAGTCTGTTTTATTCACCTCTGTAGTTGCCTTTGGAGTTCAGGATTCTTTTTTCAGGACTAAAGTTATTGTCTGGCATCATTTCATCTCAGTCTGAAGGATTTCCTTTAGAAATTCTTACACAGCATATCTGACAGCCAGGATGCTTCTCAATTCTTATTTGCCTGAGAATATCTTAATTTCTTCCTCATTTTTGAAGGATATTTTTGGTTTTTTTTTTTTTGGTTTTTTTTTTTTTGTTTTTTTTTTCTTTTATTATTCATATGTGCATACAAGGCTTGGTTCATTTCTCCCCCCTGCCCCCACCCCCTCCCTTACCACCCACTCCACCCCCTCCCGCTCCCCCCCCCAATACCCAGCAGAAACTATTTTCCCCTTATCTCTAATTTTGTTGTAGAGACAGTATAAGCATTAATAGGAAGGAACAAGGGGTTTTGCTGGTTGAGATAAGGATAGCTATACAGGGCATTGACTCACATTGATTTCCTGTGCGTGGGTGTTACCTTCTAGGTTAATTCTTTTTGATCTAACCTTTTCTCTAGTACCTGTTCCCCTTTTCCTATTGGCCTCAGTTGCTTTTAAGGTATCTGCTTTAGTTTCTCTGCATTAAGGGCAACAAATGCTAGCTAGTTTTTTAGGTGTCTTACCTATCCTCACCCCTCCCTTGTGTGCTCTCGCGTTTATCATGTGCTCATAGTCCAATCCCCTTGTTGTGTTTGCCCTTGATCTAATGTCCACATATGAGGGAGAACATGCGATTTTTGGTCTTTTGGGCCAGGCTAACCTCACTCAGAATGATGTTCTCCAGTTCCATCCATTTACCAGCGAATGATAACATTTCGTTCTTCTTCATGGCTGAATAGAATTCCATTGTGTATAGATACCACATTTTCTTAATCCATTCATCTGTGCTGGGGCATCTTGGCTGTTTCCATAACTTGGCTATTGTGAATAGTGCCGCAATAAACATGGATGTGCAGGTGCCTCTGGAGTAACAGTCTTTTGGGTATATCCCCAAGAGTGGTATTGCTGGATCAAATGGTAGATCGATGTCCAGCTTTTTAAGTAGCCTCCAAATTTTTTTCCACTGGAAGTGTGGCTCAAGTGGTAGAGTGTCTGCCTTGCAAGCATGAAGCCCTGAGTTCAAACCTCAGGACTGCCAAAAAAAAAAGAAAGCAAAACCAAATTTTTTTCCAGAGTGGTTGTACTAGTTTACATTCCCAACAACAGTGTAAGAGGGTTCCTTTTTCCCCGCATCCTCGCCAACACCTGTTGTTGGTGGTGTTGCTGATGATGGCTATTCTAACAGGGGTGAGGTGGAATCTTAGTGTGGTTTTAATTTGCATTTCCTTTATTGCTAGAGATGGTGAGCATTTTTTCATGTGTTTTCTGGCCATTTGAATTTCTTCTTTTGAGAAAGTTCTGTTTAGTTCACTTGCCCATTTCTTCATTGGTTCATTAGTTTTGGGAGAATTTAGTTTTTTAAGTTCCCTGTATATTCTGGTTATCAGTCCTTTGTCTGATGTATAATTGGCAAATATTTTCTCCCACTCTGTGGGTGTTCTCTTCAGTTTAGAGACCATTTCTTTTGATGAACAGAAGCTTTTTAGTTTTATGAGGTCCCATTTATCTATGCTATCTCTTAGTGGCTGTGCTGCTGGGGTTTCATTGAGAAAGTTCTTACCTATACCTACTAACTCCAGAGTATTTCCTATTCTTTCTTGTATCAACTTAAGAGTTTGGGTCTGATATTAAGATCCTTGATCCATTTTGAGTTAATCTTGGTATAGGGTGATATACATGGATCTAGTTTCAGTTTTTTGCACACTGCTAACCAGTTTTCCCAGCAGTTTTTGTTGAAGAGGCTGCTATTTCTCCATTGTATATTTTTAGCTCCTTTGTCAAAGATAAGTTGCTCATAGTTGTGTGGCTTCATATCTGGATCCTCTATTCTGTTCCACTGGTCTTCATGTCTGTTTTTGTGCCAGTACCATGCTGTTTTTCTTGTTATTGCTTTGTAATATAGTTTGAAGTCAGGTATTGTGATACCTCCTGCATTGTTCTTTTGACTGAGTATTGCCTTGGCTATTCGTGGCCTCTTGTGTTTCCATATAAATTTCACGGTAGATTTTTCAATCTCTTTAATGAATGTCATTGGAATTTTGATGGGAATTGCATTAAACATGTAGATTACTTTGGGGAGTATCGACATTTTTACTATGTTGATTCTACCAATCCATGAGCATGGGAGATCTCTCCACTTTCTATAGTCTTCCTCAATCTCTTTCTTCAGAAGTGTATAGTTTTCCTTGTAGAGGTCTTTCACATCTTTTGTTAGGTTTACATCTAGGTATTTGATTTTGTTTGAGGCTATTGTAAATGGAATTGTTTTCATACATTCTTTTTCCGTTTGCTCATTGTTAGTGTATAGAAATTCTAATGAGTTTTCTATGTTGATTTTATATCCTGCTACCTTGCTATAGCTATTGATGATGTCTAGAAGCTTCTGAGTAGAGTTTTTTGGGTCTTTAAGGTATAGGATCATGTCGTCTGCAAATAGGGATATTTTGACAGTTTCTTTACCTATTTGTATTCCTTTTATTCCTTCTTCTTGCCTAATTGCTCTGGCTAGGAATTCCAGTACTATGTTGAATAGGAGTGGAGATAGTGGGCATCCTTGTCTGGTTCCTGATTTTAGAGAGAATGGTTTTAATTTTTCTCCATTAAGTATAATGCTGGCTGTAGGTTTGTCATATATAGCTTTTATAATGTTGAAGAACTTTCCTTCTATTCCTAGTTTTCTTAGAGCTTTTATCATGAAATGATGTTGGATCTTATCAAAGGCTTTTTCTGCATCTATTGAGATGATCAAGTGGTTTTTGTCTTTGCTTCTGTTAATGTGGTTTATTACATTTATTGATTTTCGTATGTTGAACCACCCCTGCATCCCTGGGATGAAGCCTACCTGGTCGTGGTGAATAATCTTTTTGATGTGTTGCTGAATTCGATTTGCCATTATTTTGTTGAGGATTTTTGCATCAATGTTCATTAGGGAGATTGGCCTATAGTTCTCCTTTTTGGAGGTGTCTTTGCCTGGTTTTGGGATAAGTGTAATACTGGCTTCATAAAATGTGTTTGGCAGTTTTCCTTCCCTTTCTATTTCATGGAACAGTTTAAGGAGGGTTGGTATCAGTTCTTCTTTAAAGGTCTGATAGAATTCAGCAGAGAATCCATCAGGTCCTGGACTTTTCTTTTTGGGGAGACTCTTGATTGCTGCTTCAATTTCATTTTGTGTTATAGGTCTATTCAGGTGATTAATTTCCTCTTGGTTCAGTTTTGGATGATCATATGTATCTAGAAATCTGTCCATTTCTTTTAGATTTTCAAATTTATTTGAATATAGGTTCTCAAAGTAGTCTCTGATGATTTCCTGGACTTCCATGGTGTTTGTTGTTATCTCCCCTTTTGCATTCCTAATTCTACTAATTTGGGTTTTTTCTCTCCTCATTTTAGTCACGTTTGCCAGGGGCCTATCGATCTTGTTTATTTTTTCAAAGAACCAACTTTTTGTTTCATTAATTCTTTGTATGGTTTTTTTGGTTTCTATTTCGTTGATTTCAGCTCTTATTTTTATTATTTCTCTCCTTCTATTTGTTTTGGGATTTGCTTGTTCTTGTTTTTCTAGGAGTTTGAGAAGTATCATTAGGTCATTGATTTGGGATCTTTCAATCTTTTTAATATATGCACTCATGGCTATAAACTTTCCTCTCAAGACTGCCTTAGCTGTGTCCCATAGGTTCCGGTAGGTTGTGTTTTCATTTTCATTGACTTCCAGGAACTTTTTAATTTCCTCTTTTATTGCATCGATGATCCATTCTTCATTAAGTAATGAGTTATTTAGTTTCCAGCTGTTTGCATGTTTTTTGTCTTTACTTTTGTTGTTGAGTTCTACTTTTACTGCATTGTGGTCAGATAGTATGCATGGTATTATTTCTATTTTCTTATATTTGCTGAGGCTTGCTTTGTGCCCTATGATATGATCTATTTTGGAGAAGGTTCCATGGGCTGCTGAGAAGAATGTATATTGTGTAGAGGTTGGATGAAATGTTCTGTAGACATCTACTAGGTCCACTTGATCTATTGCATATTTTAGATCTTGGATTTCTTTATTGAGTTTTTGTTTGGATGACCTATCTATTGATGCTAATGGAGTGTTAAAGTCTCCCACAACCACTGTGTTGGCGTTTATATATGCTTTTAGGTCTTTCAGGGTATGTTTGATGAAATTGGGTGCATTGATATTGGGTGCATACAGATTGATGATTATTATTTCCTTTTGGTCTATTTCCCCTTTTATTAGTATGGAATGTCCTTCTTTATCTCGTTTGATCAATGTAGGCTTGAAGTCTACTTTGTCAGAGATAAGTATTGCTACTCCTGCTTGTTTTCGGGGGCCATTGGCTTGGTAAATCTTCTTCCAGCCTTTCATCCTAAGCATATGCTTATTTCTGTCAGTGAGATGAGTCTCCTGTAAGCAACAAATTGTTGGATCTTCTTTTTTAATCCATTTTGTCAAACGGTGTCTTTTGATGGGTGAATTAAGTCCATTAACATTAAGTGTTAGTACTGATAGTTATGTGGTGATTCCTGCCATTTAGTTATCTTAGTTGTTTGAAGGTTTGATTGTGTGTACCTAACTTGATGTTACTCTCTACTGTCTTGCTTTTTCTTATCCTGTGGCTTGGTGCTGCCTGCCTTTTCATGGTTAAGTTGGGTGTCACTTTCTGTGTGCAGGATCCCTTGCAGAATCTTTTGTAATGGTGGCTTTGTGGTCACATATTGTTTTAGTTTCTGCTTATCATGGAAGACTTTTATTGCTCCATCTATTTTGAATGATAGCTTTGATGGGTAGAGTATCCTGGGGTTGAAGTTATTTTCATTCAGTGCCCGGAAGATCTCACCCCACGCTCTTCTTGCTTTTAATGTTTCTGTTGAGAAGTCTGCTGTGATTTTGATGGGTTTACCTTTGTATGTTACTTGTTTTTTCTCTCTTACAGCCTTCAATATTCTTTCCTTAGTTTCTGAACTTGTTGTTTTAATGATGATATGTCATGGAGTAGTTCTATTTTGATCTGGTCTGTTTGGTGTCCTGGAGGCCTCTTGCATCTGTATGGGAATAGATTTCTCTAGATTTGGGAAATTTTCCGTTATTATTTTGTTGAATATATTACGCATTCCTTCGCTTGCACCTCTTCTCCTTCTTCGATGCCCATGATTCTCAAGTTTGGTCTTTTGATGGAGTCAGTGAGTTCTTGCATTTTCTTTTCACAGGTCTTGAGTTGTTTAATTAATAGTTCTTCAGTTTTTCCTTTAATTACCATTTCATCTTCAAGTTCTGAGATTCTGTCTTCTGTTTGTTCTATTCTGCTGGATTGGCCTTCCGTTTTGTTTTGCCGTTCTGTTTCATTCTTTTTTCTGAGGTTTTCCATATCCTGGCTGTTTTCTTCTTTATTGTTGTCTATTTTTGTCCTGAGTTCATTTATCCATTTATTCATTGTGTTCTCTCTTTCACTTTGGTGTTTATACAGTGCTTCTATGGTTTCCTTTATTTCTTCTTTTGCTTTTTCAAATTCTCTATTTTTATTGTCTTGGAATTTCTTGAGTGTCTCCTGTACATTTTGGTTGACCCTATCCAGTATCATCTCTATAAAATTCTCATTGAGTACTTGTAGTATGTCTTCTTTTAAATTATTCTTGTGGGCTTCATTGGGTCCTTTGGCATAGTTTATCTTCATTTTTTTGGAGTCTGGATCTGAGTTTCTGTTCTCTTCATTCCCCTCTGGTTCCTGTACTAATTTTTTGCTGTGGGGAAACTGGTTTCCTTGTTTTTTCTGTCTTCCTGTCATTGTCCTTGGTGTTGTTACTGTCCCTGTACTGTGTGTAATTAAGTATTTTCTAGCTTGTAATAATAACAATGGTAATATTGAGAATGGAAGAGTGAGCTGAGATGGAAAGCAAGAAGTTAAAGAAAAGGGGAAAACAAATATACAGACAAGAGGGAGAAAGCAGAACAAGGTATCAGACAAGAGAGTTTCAAAGGTATAAACAGGGAGTGTTAGTGTACTAATCGACAGTAAGCTGAACAGACAATAGAGAGACAGAGAGAGGATTGAAAATCAAAGATAAAAAAAATAAAAAGTAAGTATATGAAAGTAATATCTATTTATAAAAATGAATTAAAATAAAATGGAAAATAGAAAATTAAAAAAAAAAACAAAAAACCAAAAACTTCCAAGTTTATATGCAATGCAGTTTCAGTCTTAATAATTTGGATGTCCGTCTCAATCTCCAGTCCTGGAGTTGGTGCCTCAGATGTTGTTCTGTAGTTGTCTCATCAAAGGGGATGCATAAAGTAGAACAAAACTACACACTCACACACACACAGAGGATTAAAAAAAAAAAAAAAAACCCCACCAAGTGTCCCCAGTTCAAATGCAATACAGTTTCAGTAAGTTTTTCGGCTTGCAGGTGTAATTCGGTTGTTCTCTCATCAAAGGTAGGGAGAAAAAGAAAAAAAAGCGTCTGGAGGCAGTTCTGAGAGTGGGATCTGAAACTGTGGCTTGCCTGCCTGCTGCTCTCCGCCTGTAGCTGGCGGCATTATTTATGCAGATCTCTGGGGTGAGCTAGCACTCACCTGGTCCCACAGGCTTTGTTTGCTCAGAGTTCTCCTGTGCGGGGGGCCTCTGCTACAGGCTTTCCCCTTTCCAAGCACTGGGAAAGGTGACACTGCCCTGCGTTGTCAGGCCTGCGTGTTTATTTACAGTTCACGTGGGAAGTGGGTCTTCCCTCCTCTCACAAGCGTCCCTGCTCCTGGTTGCTGGGTGCGCCCCGCTCCCGCCAGAGCCTCTCCGGCCCGCCCGGCTCGTTTATTTACAGTCCCGGGAAGGATTCCCTTCCCCCAATCTTCAGCGCTCAGGGCGCCCCACCCTCTTTCCAGCGTGTCTTAACTGTTCTTATTGCTTAGTACTCAGTTTCTCTTTTTTTTCCCGGGTGGAGGTCAGTCTGTCTAGGGGGCTATGCTGCTCTGGCCCAGGCTTGTCTGGGGGGCTACCGTGGTACTGCGAGGCTCACCTGGTCCACGTCTTCCCAAGCTGTATGGGCGCCAGCCACTGGCGGCCCCGGGGGCCATCCTCGGTTCTCCGTTTAAGGTGAAGTGGAGATTCTCTGCGCCAGCTGGAGATGTGGAGGAGTCAAAGTTATGCCTTTTCTCAGTGATTATGCCTGCAAAGTCTGTCTCCAGTGTCTCTCCAAGATTTCACTATAGGAGGGTCGCTTTCTGCTTCCTACCTCTAGCCGCCATCTTGGAATTTCTGTGATATTTTTGTTTTGTGGCAGAACTAGGGTTTGAACTCTGGGTCCTGCAGTTGTTATGCAGGCACTGCAACACTTAAGGCATGCCACCAGCACTTTTTGCTTTACTTATCTCTGAGATAAGTTCTCATTGTATCCTACGTCCAGTCTGGACCATGATCCTCCTATTCAGGCTTCCCTGAGTGATGGGATGACAAGCACATGCCCCCATGCCCAGCCAGTAGTGAAATGGAGTCTCATAAACTTTTGCCTAGGCTAGCCTTGAACTGTGAATTTCCCAATCTCCACCTCCAGAATAATTAAGATTACAGGCTTGAGCCATCACCTACAGTGTTTCTCATTCTTACCGTTATTTCTTTATACATAATTTCCTTTGGTTCTTTGAATATATTCAATGAAACTAATTAAAGTTTTTATCTAGTAAGGTCTGCCCTTCTCCCAGAGGTAATTTCTATTGGCTGCATTTCTCTCCAGTGTATGGATCCCTTTTTTCTTTGTATCATGCATAATTTGTTGTTTTCCTTGGAAACAGGCATTTTATATACATAAAATGTGTGCTGTGGTCTAAATGTCTATGTCTACCCAAAATTCATATATTGAAACTTAAGCCAAATGTAAGAATATTTAGAGGTGAGGCCTTAGGGGGTGATTGTATCCTGAAGGCAGGGCTCTCACGAATATGGTTAAAAGTCTTGTAAAGAAATACCAAGAGATATGGGTTTTGAGTTCCTTGGGTCCTTGTCCAGGGTCAGGCAAAGAATGACAAGTCCAGACAATGGGTGAGTGGAAAAGAAGTTTATTCAAGCAAAGAAAGGCAGAACACCCAGGGGTTAGACTCAGAAGGACTGAGCCATGGGAAGTTGGATGTATGAAAGTTTTTGTCTAGATTTTGGCACACTATTGGGGCAGACCTTGCAAGTCCTTGAATACAGCATTCTGGTAAGTGGGCACTCAATTTTTTTCCTTACAGGGTCTTGGCATGCTTTTTTTTTTCCCTTCTCCCTATAGTTATTTGTTTTTAAATTTTCACTGTCCTCATCTTTCTCCAGGACCTGGGCCCACTTTAAAGTTAGCTACTCACCTAAAGCTTAACCTGCTCTTTTATGTAAGAGTAATCTACATCTTAAACATCATTCAGGCCTGGCATTGGGAATTATGCAGTGTATTTAACAAAACGAAGAATGACACCTAGGAGATAGAGCAGAGATTAGCAATTTCAAGTAGAAACTCTCATCAATTAAAGCAGGAACTGGTAATTTATACAGATAATCTCTTTACTATCACTATTCTATTACAAACTTAACATCTTGTTTTAATTCTGCCTGACACAAGAACCAAGATCTTTTCAGCACTATTGTTTTTCCTTAACATGCTGGCTGACTTTAATCACTTCTTTATGGCTTACAGCCCTAATTGCCTAAGATTAAAGGAGCTCCTAACACAGTGAGTTTCTCTGCACCTTCCATGATGTAAAGTTACAGCAAAACAGAGAAGAACACTCACCAAACACTAAATTTGCCAGAACCTTGACCTTGGACATTTTAGCCTACAGAACTGTAGGAAATCAGTTTCTGTTCCTTGCAGGTCACTGTTCATGGTATTTTGTTCTAGCAACTCAAACAGAATAATACAATGTAACAACTCTGGAAATCATTTCTGCGCCTCACCAGTATTTATGTTCCTTTTTCTGGTGGTCTTTTTGTTTGTTCATTAATTTGTTAACTAGTTCTTTAAAGCTAATATCATTTCTCATGTGTGATCACTGAAGTCTCCACTCAGTTAAATTACTGTTGTTTGGATAGATTTCTCCTTAGATACCTAGAAATGTCTTGCACTCCTTGCCAAGAATCTCTGTTATATATGTTGGGGCATGCCTTCAACATTCAGTGTTTTACTTCACCTTAATCTTGATTTCCTGATTTCACCAAGACTAAAGATAAAACAAAAGTGGCATCTTCATGCCTTATAAGTTGTTTCTTAGTTCATAGTTCTGGTCATACACACAGTCACAGTATTTCATTCCTTTACTTTTCCTTTTATGCTTTTTGTTTAGCCTGTTGTTTTTCCACAACTATTAGCCATAACCAATGGCTGCTTCCATGTTTAAAACTTGCCTCAATTGTATTAAAAAAATGCCCTTAGGGAAAATACTCCATATCAAGTGAAATAAATATAGTCATGTGAGTTAAAACTTCCAGGCAAGTTAAATAACAATTCTCTAGAAAAAAAGCTTTGAAGGAGTTTCAATCACATTATTCCACACCCAGTGGCTTCCAACCTGCTGGGTATCAATGTAACTGAAGCCTGATGATTTTCAAAACTGCAAAGAAGCTGGGGAGGGAAGATGGAAATAGAACCAGCAAAAATGCCACAAGTTCACTGCTCTTGTTGATATTCAATCATTTTTCTTGAACACTTCTTGTTTTGCTACAAGCCTTTAGTTAATTTCTAGAATTCTGAAAATGTTGATTTTGCCTATTTTTCCAGCATTCTCATTTCTTTAATAGAGGAGAGAAGTTTTAAAGTGGTTACATTCATCACTGCCAGTTAGCAGTGAAACAGCCACCAAATTCGTGATTGAGCCATGTAAGCCGTTTACCAGCAGAACCTGGATGACCGAAGCCATAAAAGAATGGGGGGACTACTGAGTCCTGCTCAATAGCCACTTTTCTGAAGCATACTCCTGTTTTTATAAACTCCTTTTACACAGAGAGCATTTAGGCAGAAAAAGCATGCCAAGTATTACATGTCAATGTTACATTAGTACAGGGAAGCACAGCTAAAATTAACTCTTTGTTATGTCTCTTTTAAAATGGGAACAGAGAAGCAGGAAAAACACACGGTCAGCATAACTTTCTTATTTACATCTGAAGGACAGGATACCATCTGGGATACTTAAATACTGTTTTTCTGGATGTCTAGATTTCTCACAAGGCCAGTTACCAACTCACACAGGCAAGGTCCCACTGCTGGCTCCGACAGAGCCAGACTTAGGACTCAAGTCTAGGCTTTTGTGGTGCCAAGGCCCATGCTTTTCCTATAAGTTCTGCTAACTTTGGGTCAAAATTGTAAGATCAGTTGAAACAATATATAAAAATAAGAGCCATATTTTTGTTTCCAAATGTGAACAGATTGCAACAGAATCTTATGACAGAATTGCATTTGAGGTTCTCTTTCCATGTCAGATGGAATTTATATTGTTGACTGAAGTCATATTTTGTCACCATTCTTAATAAAGTCACTGATTATGTCTAATACTTTGTTCACATATTCGTTTGGATTTTCAATATGAGGAGTTCTTCTTCTGACCAAAATCCTAAGTATAATCCTTCAGGCCTGAATATAGGCAGTTAGAAGATTTTTGGCGACATCATGAAAATAAGAAGCCCTCCCCCCACCCACACACACACCAGATTTGCTGCATAGGCAGATTCAACTCTCTGAGGAGAGTTCCTAGCCCAGGGCCCTCCATTTGGAAGGCTCATTGTTGGGGTACCTGGAAGATACTCTTACCTAGTCTGAATCAGTACTCAGTGCTTTTCCACTCTGAGCCCTTCTTCCTTGCCCACTCTCTTGGAATCAGGATCCATAAATAAAACAACAGCTTTTTGTTAGGGATACTATTAGAGAGGAAGAAGTGAAAGGGAAGAGGGCTAAGAAAGTAATAGAGGGGTGAATGTGAACAAAATTCAGTATATGAATGTATGGAAATGTCATGATAAAAACACTTGATGTGTTCAAATTAATGTATTTCAAAAGTGTTTTTAATTTGTGGGAATCATTAATCATTAATAGCATAAGGGAGTTGCATTGTGAAAAATTCATAGTTACATACAATGTACTTTGAACAAGTTCATGCCCTCTGTTATATTCCCTAGCACTTGTCTCCTCCCCACTTTTCAAACGGTATTTGGTTTGTTTCATTATGTTATTCTCATACACATACAGTATACTTTGAACCTCTCCGTCTTCAGGTCCTCTCTCTTATTACTCCTCCCTTCTCCCACTAATTCCACCACATTTACTTTTCTTTTACGTTCATGTCTCATTTAAATCACTATTATCATCACTTTATACCTAGATTCCACAAATGAATGAAAATGTGATATTTGTATTTCTGAGCTTGGCTTATTTTACTCAATGATCTCCTGTTCTGTCCATTTTCCTCTGAATGACACAATTTCATTCTTTTTATGGCTGAATAATTCTCCGTTGTGTACATACACTACATCTCCTTATTCATTCTTCAGTTGTTGGGCACCTAGACTACTTCCACAATTTGACTATTGTATATATTGCTACAATGAACAAGGGTGTGCAGGTGACTCTCCTCTTTATTGATTTACATTACTTTAAATATATGCCCAAGTGGTGTAACATGGTCATAAGGTAGGTCTATTTCTTGCTTTTTGATGAAACTCCTGGCTAAATTCCATAGAGATTGTACTAGTCTACATTTCCACTAACCATGTATGAGAGTTCCTTTTCTCCCACATCTTCACCAGCACTTATTAATGTTTGTTTTCTGCATGATAGCCATTCTGACTTGGGTGAGATAGAATCTCAATGTGGTTTTGATTTCCATTTCTTTTATAGATAAGGTTATTGACCATGTCATCATGTGTTTATTAGCCATTTGTACTTCTGAGAACTGTCTGTTTAATCCATTTCCCAGTTATTTATTATATTATTTGGTTTGTTGATGCTTAGTTTTTTTAGCCCTTTGTATATTTTAGATAATAATCCTTCACCTGATGAACAGCTGGCAAAGATTTTTTCCCATTCCGTGTGTTATCTTTTGATTCTGGTAATTGTTTCCTTTGATGTGGAGAAGCTTTCTAGTTCCATGCAATTCCATTTGTCAATTCTTGCTATTATTTCCTGGGAGACTGGAGTCATATTTAGGAAATTATTTCCTGTGCCTATATGCTTTTAAGAGCATATGCCTATATGTCTAAAGATAATGATATACGACATCATTATCTTTAATCCATTTTGAATCAATTTTTATGACAAGTGAGAAAACCTAGTTTCCTTTTTTTGCATGAAGATTACCAGTTTTCCCACAGTAATAAATTTTTAAGGGATATTTTTGTTTAGGGCTTCCTTAGCAGCAAGATGACTTCTATATTTGCACTGATCAAACTGACCATAAATTGGGAGCTGGCTGATACATGAGTATAAAAATGAAAGTGGAGGGGTTGTGGGAGGTTGTCAGATTCTCTGGTTTTAGCCTCTTGCTTTTAAGTATTGCAGTAACTGCTTAAAAGCTTCACTACTGCTTTCATTTGGGGACTCCTCTAAACCTGACAGTTCTTCTCTCCATCACAGCTGACAATTGACATGGTGTACAAAATCATGTCATCTATGAATAATAATAGTTTGGTTTCTTTGCTTTCAATCTTAATATCTTACATTTTATTTTCTTGCCTTATTGTATCTAGTAAGACATCTAATATTATATTGAATAGAAGTGGTAAGGTATGTTCTGTTTGTTGGATGCTTTCTCTGCATGAATTAAAATGTTTTTGTGGTTTTTGTCTTTGATTCTACTTAGAGTGTATTAGGTTTATTGATTTGCATTTTTTGAACCAATATTGGATTCCCATTATGAAACAAACTTTATCATGGTATATAATCTATTTAATGTGTTGGTGAACTCAGTTTGCAAGTATTTTGTTGAGAATTAATGTCTATATATTTATCAAAGAAATTGATTTATAGCTTTCATTTTTTTGTGTTCTTATCCAGTTTTAGTACCAGAGTAATACTGTTTTTAGAGAATGATACTTGAAGCATTTCTTCCTTAATATTTTATGGAATAATTTAAGGAGCATTGGTGTTAGCTCTTTAAAGAGCTGGCAGAATTCAGTAATGAATCTATCCAGTCTTGGACTTTTCTATTTTGGAAAGAATCTCAATTACTGCTTTAGTTTCATTACTCATTATACATATGTTAGGCATTCTATATCCTCTTAATTTTGGTAGACCATATGTGTCTAAATATTTACCCATCTCTTTTAGGGTTTTCAATTTATTGGAGTACAATTTTTTAAAATGGTCCCAAATCATCCTCTGAATTTCAGTGTTACCTGTTGCTATGCCCACTTGTTCATGTCTAAAATTTTTAATTTAGATCTTCTCTCCCTTTCATTTTGTTTGATTGGGTAAGGACTTTTCAATCTTGTTTATCTTTTCATAGAACCAACTCTTTGGTCCCTTGATCCTTTGTGTTGTACTTTTGGTTTCTGTTTCCATTTCATCTCTGATCCTAATTATTGTTCTGTCCTTTCTAAGACCTTCAAGTATATCATTGGGTAGTTTTCTGAGATCTCTCTTACTTTTTTAATGTAAGCACTAAATTATGAACTTTTCTCTCAAAACTGCTTTCACAGCATCCTACAAATTCTGCTAAGAGGTGTTTTCATTTTGGTTTTATTCTAGGAAATTTATTTTCCTCATTGATTTCTTAAATGACTCTCTGACCATTAGAATTTGTATTTTTCAATCTCTTTGCATTTGCCTATTTCTGTAGTTTCATGGTGTTGATTTCCAGTTTTACTCCATTATGATCTGATAAGGTACAAGAAATTATATCCATTCATTTGTATTTGTTGGAATATGTGAGGTATGTTTTAAAGAAAGTTACATGGCTGCTATGAAGAAAGTGTGCTCTAAGGTTATTCCACATTCTGTAGATGTCTGTAAAATCTACTTGATCTATGGGCCTGTTTGACTCTGAAATTTCTCTGTTAATTTATGTGTACAGGAACTATCTGTTGATGACAGGGGAGTATTGAAATCCTCCACTATTATTGCATCTGGAAATTTCTGAGCCTTTATATCCAGTATTTTGTTTTATGAAATTGGGCACAACAATGTTTGATGTACATTCACAATTGCTACATATGGGTTTTGGGGGACCAGTGGGGATTTAACTCCAGGTTTTATGTTTGCTATGCAAGTACTCTAACAACAGAGTTATAGCACCAACTCTTTTATTTTTATGATAGACACTAACTTTGCCTAGACTGGTCTTGAATGCATGATTCTCGTACCTCTGCCTCCCATATCATGAGGATTACAGACATGAGCCAGCATGCTATGACATAACTGTTATAGCTTCTTGTTCAAATTGTTGTCTGAATTACTATGTAATATTATTTACCAGTTCAGAATAATTTTGACTACAGGTCTAGACTGTAAGATGTGAGTATAGCTAGTCCTGCTCGATTTTACATTTCATTTGTTTATATATTATTTCTTATCCTTTCTCTTTCAGTCTGTATGTGTCTTTGCCAATAAGGGGTGTTTCTTGCAGACAACAAATAGTTGTACCTTGTTTTTTTTTAATACAACTAGCCAGTCAGTGTCTTTTACTTGAAGAGTTAAGACCATTTACACTTGGACTTATTAATGAGAGGTTTTTGATTTCTGTAATTTTGTTTTTCTTCCAACAAAATACAAATGCCATTGGTTCTTTTCTTTCTTTCTTATTCACCTTAGGAATTTCCTAGTTTATTTAGTAAACAGGTCTTTTGCTTTTCCATTTTTCAAATGTTCATTTATTCATCTCATGGAATTTATTCTTTCCTGCACTCTCATTTTTGTAATTGTTTATCTTCCTCCTCTGTGATTGTAACATACCTTTCAGTATCTTCTGCAATGCAGATATAGTGATTATTAATAGTGATAGTTTGTGCTTATCTTAGAAGGTCTTTATTTCTACAAGAAACAAGAAAACTTTCCTTGCTATAGTAATCTAAGTTGAGGTTATTTACTATCATGACTTGAAATATATCATTCTTTGCTTTCCTGGCTTTTAGGGTTTTTGCTGAGAGGTCTAATGTAAAACTGAAGAGTTTGCCTTTGTAACTAATGTCCATTTTTCTCTTAAGCTTTCAATATTATTTCATTATTCTGTACTCTTGGCATTTTTAACTATAATATGTGGAGATGTTCATTCCTGGTCATGTTTATTTGTGGTTCTAAATGCTACCTGTACTTGGGCATCCATTTCTTTCCCTGAATTTGGGGGGTTTCTGCTATATTTTTATTTCTGTGTCTATTTCTTTACTTTGTATCTCAGTTCCTTCTTCAACACCATGGATTCTTAGGTTTGGTCACTTGATCATGACCTAGAGTTCTTGAAAATTAACCTCATGATAACATATTTGGTTTCTTTATTGATATTTGAATGTAATAATCCTTTAACGTTAGCTTTCATTCCCAATATTTCTTTTGCTTCATCTAATGTAGTGGTGATGCTTTGTGCTTTTTTTTCATTATTTATTTTATTGAGTTTTCATTCCAAAGGTTTCATTTTGTTCTTTTGATTTTTTGTTTATTTTTCAGAATCTCCATATCCTTTATGAATTTTTTTATCCATAGTGCTGACTTTATTGGTTAGGTTTTGAATTGACTTCCTTACTTCATTTATCTCTGAGGTTACTGATCATTTTTTTAAACTTGACTTTTGACATCTTTATCTTGCAATCCAACCATTTTAGTGTCTTTAATTTGATTATTGAGATGTTTTCAAGTTGTATTGCCTTGTTTTTTCATATTGTTTGTGTTTCTATACTGTCATTTGGTCATGTGTTAAGAATGTATATCGATTTAATTTTTGTTGTTGCTATTGTTGTTGTCATTTTTATGGATGTCTGCTCAGTAAACAGCCTCAAAATTGGCAAACAACAGTAACAAAAGTAATAACTCAAAAAACAGATATTTAAGTGTAATAAAAAGAAAACAATTGGAAACATCAGTTGCACCCCCAATAAAGCTAGAAAAGAAAAGGGCTTTGATACTTTTAAAATAAACTATGAGTTTAAAATGTATTAAATCCAAAGGTATTAATAATTAAGTAATAAAATGAAGGTGGATTAGGTAAAGAAAAAAAGGGAAGAAATAAGATACGTGGCAAAGTTTTAAGAAATAATAGTGTTGGAAGACACAATGAAATAGACAGAAAGATAGAACAATCAAAAAACAAAAACGTCACTATTTCTTCCTACTGAGAAGAAACAGGATGGAGATGCTTTGTTTTACACTGCCCCCCCCCCACCATGAGGTTTGTCTTTTGCAGTTTATGTGGTGTGAGAGGCAACTGGTTTCTCTCTGAAGTCCAAGTAGATTAGACCAGAAAGGGTTGTTTTCATATTAAGCCCGACCCCTTACCTTTCCTGCTAAGTGCTGGACTGAATTCTAGTAAATTCAGTGAAACACTGAATTGTCAGTGTTTTTCCAAATGCTGCCTGCCAATGAGGGGAGTGCAGGAGCCTCACTCAAACTGCTCCAATCAACTGAGCCCAAGCAGCCTTTTTTGGATGCCATCTCATACCAGAGGCATTCTGCCTGTGCAGGTGGAGGGTGAGAAATTACCTAGCAGTGGCTGCTTTCCATCAAATGCCTCTGGCCTTCTGAGTGCTGACAACAGGCCAAAGCAATCTGTGCTACCAAGGCAAAGTATGGGATGCTGAGAAATCCTGTGTGCCTTAGCCTTGCAGTTTTCTGACTTAGCAACACTACTTAGGGTAACACACAGGTGATCTGTCTCCTTAACCACAGTCAAGGCTGCAACCCACCTGAAGTAATTACCCTTGCTTCCCTCTGCAATGCAGCTAACACTTACTACCCAAACAAATCTGTAACACTGAAATTGAGTCCAAGTCACAATGAGTTTCCTTGGTCCATAGTGATATGGGGGAGGGGGAGGTACTCAGCCATTCCTCTTATTATTTTTAGTGTCAATAGAATCCTTACTAATATTTTATTTCTCATTCTTGATAGGGGTATTTGTGTTTTTCTCTTCTCTTGTTTTTCCTTTGTTGTTGTTTTTGTTGTTCTTGATTAGTCCTGCTCAGGATTTATCAATTATATAAATAATTTCAAAGTACAAATTCTAGTTTTACTGGTTGAGAAAACAAAACCGATCTTGAAACAGAGTTTTGAACCCAAGGTCCAAACTCCTGGGCTTCAATATGTGTGGTCTGGCCCCTTAAGACTATTTGCTAAATAAAGAGGTATGGTGAAGGGCAAAGAAAGGAGATTTATTACACAGCCCAGGACACACCATGGGAAGAGGCAGAATAAGCACTCAGCCCATCATCAGCCATTTTCAGGGTGTAGGCATGAGCTTTAGCTTTAAATGGACAAAGAAGTAGGTATGCATAGTTAAAACAGTCCCAATCACAGGTGTGTTCCAGTGGTCATTTGGGGCCTGGTTGACCATTATCTCAGTCCTTGTTCTTCTGGGGTCTGGAGAAGTTGTTATCATCTTCATGAGTTCAGGGGAGCAATCTAATTCCCAAGACATGATTACACCTGCTTGAAGTTGCAGCCTCATTATTTTATGTAATTGTCCTTATTTGGGTGGGTTTTCTGTCCTACAAGGCTCCAATGTTCCTTAAGAGTAGTTTCAGTCCCTTATCATAAAGATATTATCAGTCATTGCTGTCCTTCCTTGATTCCAAGGTGGCTGCAAGACAGAATGACTCAGAGCACAGGACAAAAGGTACAAAATGAAGATAGAGATACCAGGTTCCTCTCCTGTTTTTAGTTAATTCATGAGCCCAAGTAAGGAGTCAGTACTTTTCAGCAAAAGCTATTTAAGGATCTCTTACAATCTGATTGTGAAAATGAACTCATAAAAAAATCAAGGACCTTATCTAGCATTAAACTCTGCTAAAAATTTAAAAACTGTAAGTAATCAGAAACATGGTAGTAAAATGAAGTCTAAGAACAACAATGCTGATTTCTCAAGCCCTTATTTTATCAGGGTTCTTTCTGATTAATACATGATATGATAAGATTTTGCTAAGCAATGCAGTCATCACTTATACAAAATGAAGCTGTTTGGCTCATGAATTGACTCTACTTTATATTCTGATAACCATAGAGCTGAAGTAAGATTTTCAAGACAGTCATGCTCTATAAACCCATAAACTCCAGGTTTGTTTACCATAAATCTTAGACCAATGAGATCTATTCTTTTTCAAATATTCCATAAAGAAGGATTCTCCACAAGTAGATAATCTAGGCATTTTTTTTTTTGCTATGCTGTTGTAAGCGTATTTTCCAAGAAGCCTGTCATTTGCATATTTACAGGGCCTTTAACTAAATTTGCCTTGCTTTCTTTTTCAAAACATCCCCTAGGTAAGGAAGAAAATTGATCACTAAGCTGCTTCTAACCCTTTCTTTCCAAGCCCATCCTATAATTTCATTAATATCTTCTTTACATATATTCCCAAACATCCTTTAAAACTTATCTTACATTTCCAACAATAAATTATAAAGAATAACAAATACACTAATTTCTCAATGACAACAAGGATTTGAACTCATCCAAAAAACTGTAAGAATTTTTTTAAAAGCATACCAATAGTGATTGCACTCTTTCCTTGATTTTTTAAATAATTTTTAAAACTTGATGTTTTCCTACAGCAGCTATAGTTATTTAAAATGTTTTTTACAAATTAATGGAGGCCTTTAATTGTAGTTTTAGTTTTTCAATGTTTTGCTCATAAATATTAAATTTGTACATAGGAAGTAGTTTCATCATGACATTTCCATATCATGTAATTTACTTTGATACTATTAACTGGCTCTATTACTCTTTGTTCTCTCCCATCCTCCTACTCCTCCTTCCACTCACATTCCACCTGCCTAGGAATCCCCCTTTTACTTTCATGACATTGTTTTCTTTTGTTTTATTTTCTTTGTTTTGTTTTCCCTTAGCATCCACAAATGAGAGACACACACTACTTTGTGACCCTGGCTTAGTTGCCTTAACATGATGATCTCCAGTTCTAGTTTTTCTAAATTTAGATTTTTTTTCATTTTTGGTCAATCTGATTCCATGGACATTACAAATCAATATCCCAAAGTCTTTTCAAATCAATATCCCCAAATCCTTTCTCACCAGTGTACTTCTTCTCCTGTTATGTCATGAAGCTATCTCAGGAAATTCACTTGTTACACATCAAGTGAAATGGCAATGTCATTCTTCTCTTCCTCCAAACAGAAACAATCTTTTTCCATACACCACCCCTTCCTGGTGATTGGGATGGTAACTGGAGGCAATTGATTAGTAAAACATGGATTCCCTCTGGTTTGTGGTTTTTGTTTCGCACACTGGATGTCAGGTGTCATTGTGTCATACCATCCATCTACTATTCACTTCTTTAAAGGAATAACACAATTTTTCCCTTTATATGTTCAACCATAATGAAGAGTACCATAGGAAATAAATTCTAAAAAATTATCTGTGATAGAGAACAATAACTGCTGTGCTGTTAATAACATCTTGTCATAAATGAAGTTTACTATAACGTTCCTATAAAGACTATTGTATCCCTTCTATCCCTTCTAACCACCACATTCTATAGGAATCATATTCCATAATGATTAAACCATCAAATGTATTTCTGCATAAAATTACAAGCCTTCATCAGGGATGATCCTTGGCATGGTGTTCCATTACAGTATGTATTCAACTTGTACACTCACATACTGCTTTGTTCCTTCAGGTCAAACTTCAGCCACAGCCAATCTCTTGTGACAGGTTCTTCCTGTGTAGACTGAGCAAGTCTTTTTCATTATCATAAGTGTCCATGAACATTATTTTTCATTCATTCAATATGCAAAATTTAACAAATAAAATCCCTGTAACTTATCTGGCAAGATAAGACCATAGCTAATTAAGCTACTAGATACTTTATTGTCATTTGGAAACTCACTTGTGTGTTTGGATCATTTATGGAAAGAGTTTAGCTTAAAAAATATGGTATGCTCAATGAGAATGTGAATTAGGGGTACTCGATCACACACAAAATATTTCTTATATATGTCTTCCCAAAAATGTCCATGTTCCAGAGGAGAAATATCAATAATATTGAGCCAAAGGAATGACTCCTGCTTCAAGAGTAACTGATCCAGTCATGACTGCTTCAGACACCCTGTACTGTATTGGAAGGCAGCACTCCAATTTAGAAATTTAGATGACGTGTACCAGCACTAGCTGCTGCTATGAGCCATGGATCACTGTTTGCCAAGTATACAGCCACTAACCCTCTAGGTCCTCAGCAGTAAACCTCTGACCTGAGCACCCAAAGCTGTAAGTCTCTGGCTTCTAGAACTTGGAGCCATAAGCCTCTAGTTATCAGGATTAAGAAATGTAAGCCTACCCCTTTGGGTCTGTTAGTCCCACCCATGAGCCCTTGGCAGTCAAGAGTTTGTAACTAACAATACTTGAAGAAGCTGCCCTAAGCCTACTCATGATTTCCAACTGCATAGACCATAAAAACACTAGACAGTTGATTAGCAATAATAGTATTTGAAAAGAGGACTTTGAGAAGTAATTAGAATTAGATGACATTGTAAAGGTAAAGCTGTCATGATAGGATTAGTGTCCTTATAAGATCTCTCTCACTTTCTCTCTCTCTCTCTCTCTCTCTCTCTCTCTCTCTCTCTCTCTCCTCTCTCTCTCATCTCTCTTTCTTCCTTAGCCCCACATGCACAAAAACTGTCATGTCAGTACGCAGCAAGAATATAGTCATCTGAAAGCTGAGAAGAGGGCCTTCACCAGGAACCAAATTTACCACATCTTGATCTAGAGCTTTCCACCTCTAGAACTGTGAGAAATCAACATCTTAAAAAGTATTCCATCTTGCTTTAAAATGGCTTTATGGAGAAAGAATTATTGTATGCCTCCCTAGGATCATGATCCATTTAGGAGTGTCTCTTCTCTTTACTGTAATATTCTCTTTCCTTTTATAACTACTTTTGGCCTGGAATCATCTCCCTTGACCAGATTTTCTAATTCAACCCTACTATTTACCCACAGGAAAGGCAATGAAAGCAGTCCCTTTAGCATTTATCGTTAGACACACCCAGACAGATATTCTAAGATATGACAGGAAAAGAATCATAGACTTATTCTTGCTACTAGATAAGAGGGTAATTTTTTTACAATTTTTTCTGAATTGTCTAAGTGAAGAAATAAAGTTATAATTCCCCCAAAATATCTTAGAAATACACAATATTAAATTTAATTTCATTAAAATTATATCTCATGCATATAGAATATAAGTGAAAAAAGTAACGAAGCTGCCTTTCTTTGTGGTACTGGAACTGGAACTCAGGGCCTATGCTTGCTAGGCAGGTGCTCTACCACTTGACCCACTCTGTCATCCCAAGAGTATACAAAGTCCTCAGAGCCTGAAGTAAAATAAAAGACTACAATTAGCTCAACAATTTGCATTAAGAAAGTTGCCAAGACTGAGATTTAGTTGGGTTGCTGCAAACCATGGAGGACTAGAAAATGAAAAGATATATTTAAGGGAAAATTATATTTTTCACTGATAATAAAAATTATTTTTGAAATAGGGTTATATGCCTCAATGTAAATCATTATGATTTCTAGAAATGGAAACAACTCTTCATTTACCCAAAAGGAAAACTGTTTTAAGATACAGCAACATGCCCAGGGATAAATGATATTGATCCGCACATGGAAGAGAACCAGAAACACTCTATAATGAGGAACTTCCATCACTCACTTCTAGGATTTCCTTAATTGTTGTCTCTTCCTATCATATGCTCATATTCTCCCACTACTGTGGCCAAAACCAAATACACAAAACAAATGGATCAGAAACTTATTATATTCTAATAACCCAGAAATCGCCTTCTCTCATTTTCAGTTATGGTCAGAAATTGCATTTTGATAGAGCCATCATAACAAATATTATTTAAAGTAAACAAATTTTTTAAGAAAACTACAATGTAGGTGTGGGGGCATGTTACAGAAAATTTAAATCCATTGGAAATCCATATATTTAAATTTTTGCAAGGCTCTTTCAGTAATAAATCAAGCATCAACACCATTGTTCTGACTTAGACTTTAGAATAGGAATAATTTCTTTCTTGTTTTTTTTTTGTGGTCCTTGGCTTTTTTTTTATTATTATTCATATGTGCATACAAGGCTTGGGTCATTTCTCCCCCCTGCCCCCACCCCCTCCCTTACCACCCACTCCACCCCCTCTCTCTCCCCCCTACCCCCTCAATACCCAGCAGAAACTATTTTGCCCTTATTTCTAATTTTTTTGTAGAGAGAGTATAAGCCATAATAGGAAGGAACAAGGGTTTTTGCTGGTTGAGATAAGGATAGCTATACAGGGAGTTGACTCACATTAATTTCCTATGCGTGGGTGTTACCTTCTAGGTTAATTCTTTTTGATCTAACCTTTTCTCTAGTTCCTGGTCCCCTTTTCCTATTGACCTCAGTTGCTTTTAAGGTATCTGCTTTAGTTTCTCTGCATTAAGGGCAACAAATGCTAACTAATTTTTTAGGTGTCTTACCCATCCTCACCCCTCCATTGTGTGCTAAAGCTTTTATCATGTGCTCAAAGTCCAACCCCCTTGTTGTGTTTGCCCTTGATCTAATGTCCACATATGACGGAAAACATACGATTTTTGGTCTTTTGGGCCAGGCTAACCTCACTCAGAATGATGTTCTCCAATTCCATCCATTTACCAGCGAATGATGACATTTTGTTCTTCTTCATGGCTGCATAAAATTCCATTGTGTATAGATACCACATTTTCTTAATCCATTCGTCAGTGGTGGGGCATCTTGGCTGTTTCCATAACTTGGCTATTGTGAATACTGCTGCAATAAACATGGGTGTGCAGGTGCCTCTGGAGTAACCTGTGTCACATTCTTTTCGGTATATCCCCAAGAGTGGTATTGCTGGATCAAATGGTAGATCAATGTCTAGCTTTTTAAGTAGCCTCCAAATTTTTTTCCAGAATGGTTGTACTAGTCTACATTCCCACCAACAGTGTAAGAGGGTTCCTTTTTCCCCACATCCTCGCCAACACCTGTTGTTTGTGGTGTTGCTAATGATGGCTATTCTAACAGGGGTGAGGTGGAATCTTAGCGTGGTTTTAATTTGCATTTCCTTAATGGCTAGAGATGGTGAACATTTTTTCATGTGTTTTTTGGCCATTTGAATTTCTTCTTTTGAGAAAGTTCTGTTTAGTTCACTTGCCCATTTCTTTATTGGTTCATTAGTTTTGGGAGAATTTAGTTTTTTTAAGTTCCCTATATATTCTGGTTAACAGTCCTTTGTCTGATGTATAGCTGGCAAATATTTTCTCCCACTCTGTGGGTGTCCTCTTCAGTTTAGAGACCATTTCTTTTGATGAACAGAAGCTTTTTAGTTTTATGAGGTCCCATTTATCTATGCTATCTCTTAGTGGCTGTGCTGCTGGGGTTTCGTTGAGAAAGTTCTTACCTATACCTACTAACTCCAGAGTATTTCCTACTCTTTCCTATATCAACTTTAGAGTTTGGGGTCTGATATTAAGATCCTTGATCCATTTTGAGTTAATCTTGGTATTGGTGATATACATGGATCTAGTTTCAGTTTTTCGCAGACTGCTAACCAGTTTTCCCAGCAGTTTTTGTTGAAAAGGCTGCTATTTCTCCATCGTATATTTTTCCCTTTAAAGGATTCACTAAGTCTTTGGATACTTAGTGCTTACAATTTACTACATACACACTGAACTTTTCTTAAAGAACTTTTCGTTGATCACTTGCTGCATGGCATACATGACACACTTGTTACTTAGGCTATAGATCGATAGGCTCAGCATTGGGTTCAAAAATGTATTACTCTGGATTCTTCTACAGACATATCTGATGGAAACCTTAAGTACGTGCAAAAGAGTCTCTGATGAAATACGATGTGTTTCCAAGTGGGACATATAAGTAGAAAGGCTTTATGTCTGCCTTCCACAGATTGTATCATCAATATGACCAGAAAAATTAAAATGTAGGGCCAGAACAATGATGAAGTGAGATCTTGAGACAGTAAAGCCAGCTACTACAAACATTGCCATCTTTTTGACGTGAATGTCAGAGCAGACCAACACTGTGAGAGGAGGGTCAGCACAGTAGGAATGATTGAGTTCAAGGAAGCCACAGAAGGATAAGAAAAAAGTGAGCAATTCCTGAGAAAGTTCATTTAGGAAGCCAAACACATAAGGGAATGTGAGGAAGCATCCAGCATAGGAAATGGTCTTCTGTCTGAGAAGAAACTGTATAGCATGTTTGAAGCAACATAGGAAAATAGCAAATGTCTACAAAGGACAAGTGACCGAGGAAGAAATACATGGGGGTTTGGAGGTAGAATTTGATCCTCTAACACAATCATAAGTGTATTTCTTGTCAGTGTGATCAGGTAGACCCCAGCCAGGATCTTCTCTAGCACTAGACTGTCTGGGATTCCCAAGAAAATGAATTCCATCACTGAAGAGTGCTTTAGGGAAAACATTTTTCTTAACCCTCAACAGCTGAAAGTCACTGTGTTAGTTACTTTTTTAAATGTTTTGAATAAATATCAACAAAAAAATTTAAAGAAGAAAGGGCTTATTTTGCTCCCCGTTTCAGAGGGTTCAGTCCATGGTTGCTTGGCTCTGTACGCTTGAGCAGAACATCATGGCAACTGGAGTGTGAGGCAAAGGTGCTAGCTGTTTACTTCATGTCATACAGAAAGCAGAGCAATCAGACAGGTACCAAGGATCAGGTATGACCTTCAGAGGCATGTCCCCAGTGACCCTCTTCCCCCATCTTCCTCCAGCTTTTCACAGCTTCCCAAAATAGTGCTTCTATCTAATGACCAAATGTTCGCAACATAAGCTTGTGGGAGGTATTTCATATTCAAGCCATAACAAGCATGATTCAGATTTTTAACATTAAAGAGTTTCTCTAGCCTACATGTGTCTATCTTTTAGGCATTCACAGAATACCAGTTTTTCACTGACTTAGATGTTTGTAGATGTTATCTTGCTCAATACTCCCTATAACTCTGTGAGAAAAATATTAGGGTTGTTTATACACTCTGGCTGGCTCATGCATCCATACTCCCATGACTAGATTGTGCCTCAGTGTTCAGCTCTTACGATCATTCTCTAATCATAGCCATAGAGAGGCTCCTGACTCAGTCAACCTGGCTATCCCCTCACCCTTTGATCACAGATGCCACGGTCACAAAAGAGACAACAGAACAAGTTAATTTGGCTACCATCTTGGCTAAAGCTCCAATTCTAATCCTCAGAGTGGTCAAAGCATTCTTTCCTTTTTACATGATATCCATTAAATATTTCCTGCACCCACACATGTAAATGATGATAAGAACAGACTCTTAGGTTTCCTGACCCAAGAAGATCACACAAGCAAAAACAGCCACAGATTACTGATGCTGTTCTGTTCTGAATTTTCAACAATTTTGAATCCAGACTTTTAGGAACCAAATGAGTTATCCTCAAGCTGAACATGAGCTTATGAGAAAAATACTTAAAATATCTGACCTCAGGGACCTGCTGCTCCAACACAACTTTCATGTGTTACTGATTTCATTGAGTTTCAAATCCCAAATTTTTCTGCTTTAACATAGTTTGCTATTTTCAGTTTTATTTAAATCAGGTTGGATCTCAGATTTCATTTTTTTATAATAATGCATTTCAGCTGGTCACTTCAACTGCCAAATGTGTATGAATGTGGCTTGGAGACAAATGTTCTCCAAAGTTATAGGTTTTTTCCTATAACTTTTTTGAAGCTTCAGAGCTGACTTTTAAATTTCATTTTCTTATCTGGAATGCTTGTGCTTCACATTTGCTCTCTAGAGCAAAATAAATCCTGTCCATGAACTCAGCTTTACTTAGAAGGTCTCTATTAGCAATCATTTCAAATCACTATCTGAGGAAAAGAAACAAACTTAAGCTAAAAACAGATGCACATGCAAAACAGCAGCTAGTGATGGGGAAACTCCATGCAAGTTGTTCCCTACAAATAAAATGACTTATGATGGAATGAATCTGTTACTCCCACACGTATTCAAAGAGGTAGGTACAATCTGTGATTTCCTTATTAATATTTTCCTCAATTGTACTAGGATGCTTGAATTACAGGCAAGTGAGATTTAAACATCTGTTTCTGCTGCCAAAGACCTTATGAATAGTGACCAGCACTCCTAATCAACTAATAAAAGTCACTTGGTATATTGCAGATCCAGACCTGAAAATAAAATAAAAGTTCTTATCAAATTATTTTACTGACTATAAAAGTAATATATTCCCCTTGTAGAAAATTGAAGTCAGAAAAATTTAAATAACACAAAATTTGTGCTGAATCCCACATTTCAAATGAGCATTATTAATCTTTAGTATATGTTTTTGAAACACTTTTCTATGGCTATGTAACATTTTAGCCCATAATAAATGGAATATTGTATATTTTATGATTTCCATTCATACAATATTGAAAGCATCCTTCCACATTTTTAGTTCTTCTTATAAATAACTTTAATGTCCATTTGACATCTCAAATTCTTATTCGTTTAACTTTTCTTTTTCATGTAGACATTTGAATTACTCTTACCTTTTCATTGTCAAAAGTATATTGTGAACTAGAACCTGTGCATATAATTTTAACTACATTTTTACTGAACAGATCTAAAAGGAGTACTGGACAGAGGGACATGACCAGTTATAAAGCCCTTATTTCACTTATTTATTTATTTTTATTTCATTTCATTTTATATATTTTTGTATTTAACATTTCTTAAATTTTTATTGTTGTACTGAGGATACATTGTGACATTTACCAAAGTTATTGCAGTATATCATAGTTGAATTCGCCTCCTCCACCCATCTCCTTTATCCCTTATTTTAGAGTCAAATATCAGAATATTTAATATCAACCCATGTTCACCAACACCAGATACATAATTATGATAAATCTTTGCCAATTTGCCAGATCTTAAAGATTTCATTATTTTTAAATTGCATTTCTTTGATGACTAGTTAGAGAATTTTTAAATTACTAATACCTGTTCTGAGAATTATTTCTATTAAGTTTGCCCTTATTTTTATAATGGTGTAAGTAAACATTTTAATTTTTTTTAAGTTTCCATAATAACAGTCATCATATCTGTTGCAGATATTATCCAGTATTTTCCATACCAGAAATACATTTTATGTAGTTAAATTCATCATTTTTCCTGTGTCTTACACTATTTTGTTCTTAAAATGTCCTTTTCTAGCCAGAGATTAAATCTATACTCATTTTGCTTTTCTGTTAGAGAAAAGATCTGTTTGATTTGAAGTCTTAAATATATGCAATTTGCCACTTTTGTCTTTTTGCCAGTCACACTCAGAGATGATTCAGAGTTTTGAAAAATGCCTATCTAATCATTGAAAATGTCTTATGAGCGTTGCATAATATTCTCCTAAATATCATTGAAAAATAATATCTTTTGTCATTTGACCATACTTAGTGAGTTCTGTGTTTGTTAGTTTTGCTTATATTTTTAAAATATCAAAAAGCTTCTAAATTTGTCAAGTCTAATTTTTTCTACTACCTAATTTATTTCCAGATTCAAACACTTTTCTGAATATACATGGCTGTTGTTCACTTATTGAGGATTTAGTTCATTTGTTTTCTGTATTAATATTGTAAAAACTAAAACTAAACATTCATTTAATTTTTGTTCCTTCATCAAGAACCTGGAGAATATAAAAAGCCATGTGTTTTACCTTCAGAATTAAAACTGTGATATATGTAGTACTGATATTCTTGAATTCCTTTATCATTTGTTATTTTTCCTCTTATATATAGGAGAATCTTAAAAAGAACTAAGTCCAGGGCCTGTACACAACACCATGTGGCTCAAAATGAGTAAAAGCAAAAATAATCTACTTGTCTATATAGGACACACTCTGTTCAATTTTTGTGAGGTTATTTTTTCTTCAGCATAAAAGTATTTTTGTATGCAAATCCAGAGAACTTTTCATAGTCTTTCTTTTTTACCTGTTTTTTCATAGTTTTTCTTAAGTTGGATTTTGATTTCCAAAATGCAACCAAAAGCTAATCATGACTAACATTCTCCAAATCAAGAATTCTAAACCTTCAGATAACTTTGGATAATGTTGCACTACATCACATAGTCTGTTTTGTTGTCTTGAGGATGTGTTCTTCCAGAGCTGTTTGATTACAATCATTTATAGTTTTGTATATTCTCTGGATGTGATCTGAGCTCACATGTTTAATTTTAACTGTCAGGGTGTATCTTTCTTAAGCCTCAAAACTTCATTCAGTTCAGTAGAGTCTAAATTATGAATATATCATCCATGATTTGAAATTGAATTTATCTGATTCTATATTCACCCTAAAAAAATGGTAAAAATGATAAGACTAACAACATCTGCCCTGCAGCCTCTTTAGAATTAGTGACTAGAGAAGAGAAAAGGGGGTGTAGACTCTCAAAGATTCAAGCCTTTGCTTAAACTTATGGTCATATGTTTATTCCCACTTTCTGTGGGAAAAGTACCATGTCTGTTATGGAGAGAATATCCACCCATGAACAATTATAAGAAAGATGTCTACATGTTATCATCATAAAACCATGCTTATGTATATGAATTAATGTGCATATGCTCATATGTGAGAAAGAACAGGACTATATGTTTTTATATGGACAGTAATATGGCTCAACTCTTAGTGTTGTGTTTTTCTGGTTGTAATTTATATCAGTGTTACAGAAAAAATCCTGACAGAAACTTTTTGTTTGTTCAAATTTTGCCACATTTCAATCCTTGTGCTGTTCACAGGCAAATCAATTATCCAAATGCCAAACTTGTTCTGTGGAGCAAATGTCCAACATGACAGAATTCATCCTGCTTAGTCTGACACAGAATCCAGATGTGCAGAAACTCTTTTTTGTTGTATTTTCAACAATCTACTTTCTCACCCTGGTAGGCTATCTAATCACTGTTGTAAAAATCACCAAAAGCCCAGCCCTAGGCTCCCCCATGTATTTTTTTCTGTTCTTCTTATCCCTCATCGATGGCTGCTGCTCTTTTACTATGGCCCCAAAAATGAAATGAGGAAGCTCTAGAGCCAAAGAAACATCAGGTAATAATTCACAGGACAGAGAAGATTAAAAAAAAATAAATTCATACTCTACCAAGAGTGACTAATGGAAAGGATAATGATCTTAAAGTCAGAATATGCGAGCTTGAGTATTTTTTGTTCCCCCTTTTTTCTAGAATCTTTATTTGTTTCTCTCATAAAAGCTAAATATTTTATCAAATGATGACTGAAGTCTTTCAACTATAAATTTCTTAGCATTTACAATTTGGTGACCAAAAGTATTACTAAGCAGCATAAAATATCATTTTATGTTGTCACTAGACAAATTTCCACAAAATTTCAGGTACAAGTTATATAACAAGCCAAGTAACTACAATATTTAAAAGAAATGGACTAACAGTTAAAAGTTTTTTGAATGCATGGTTTTAATTCAAAGCAATGAAATCAAAGTAGACTTATTGTGAGACTAAAAAAATAGAAATGAATGAGTATTGAGGAATGGAGTCATTAAGAAAGTATTCATCCCAAAAGTACAAAATTAGTGCTACTGTACAATGAAACTCCAGGAATAGCATATACATCACAATCTTGCTCTTTCCAGAATAAATTTTTTTCTCCCTAAAATTCAAGGGAGGATATAAAATTCTTCCATGTGCAGACCCCCAACAACATTGAACATGGTTTCTTAGGTAGAACACATTTTGTGGAGATCTTTTTTCTGTAAAAACTATGCCACACACCAATTTACCTCTAATATACCTGGTACTGGATGGATTTCTATCTTAGTTAATAAAGAAAAGGTAGCTGACAGCTAAGTAAACAAGACAGAAATTATGCACTTTCAAATTTCAGTAGAGAATTGCAGAGCAATGAGATGGGAAGTCACTGACTTATACACACAGAAAAACCTTACAAAAAGAAACACAGATTTAGAAAGAAAAAAGAAAAATAGATCAGGAACAAAACACAAGACCTTCAAATCTTAACAACTTCATTTCTATCTTCAAAAAGTCTGAATACCAAAATAACTATTTGGCCATACCTTTATATTATGTTAAATATAAACCACATACAGATTACTATTGAGCAGGTGAGAAGCAATTCAATCCAACAGGAGATCAATTTTATCAACTACAGACACCCTATTTGCTGATCACTAAACATCAATTTATTTCCACCTCATTTTGCAGCCCACTCTTTTTTAAGTAACACTGTTTCCAAAAGTGACTTGTGTCACATTCAGGCAGAACCTTTTAGCAGCCAGTGTGCTATTCCCAGGTTTCTCTTCCCTGCTGCAGCAAAGCTGGAATACTCACATTGAGATGGAAAAGGCCAGAAAGAGGAAACAAGCTGGATTACTGAGAACAACTGACCTTGAGGACAACATAACATTGAGTGGATGAGCAGGAAACAAAATTGTATATGTTAAGTCCCTGAGAGTTCAGAATTGATTTGCTATCATGAAAATTTCAGCTGACCATACTGAATGCATCAACTAGCTTTACCTTTAAAAGACTTAATTAAGGACAGAATAAGTGGGAATAACTCTTTCAACTGTCTTGCTTTTCAAATAGTGTATAATACAATAGTTACAAAACAAGTCCACATAGTCTTTTTTGATTGGTATAACACATGACACAAACTGACATACTCTAACCATAAATTCATATAGCATATGCTTTTTCTTATACAAGTGTACAATAGGAGATGACAACAAAAGCTATGAACTCCAATGTAATTAGGGTTTCCAATTTTCACAAAATAATTCTTTCATTTTTATATGCAGGTACTTCTATTATGCATTCTTCTCTGCATATGTTCCAATTTTCCACCAATTCCCCATAACCATATCCCACACATTTCCTTTAATCTCAGAAGATTATGCCTCCTTCTTTTCAGGAAAATGGAAACAAAAACAAAATCATTTTCTCATTCTTAAACTTCTTCATCAATAATTGTATCCAGTTCCTAAATAGATGACAGCAAGAGAGAGAACAGAACTTTCTAGTGTTTATCTCCACTCATAAACATCAAATTAAACAATGTAAACCTTCACAAGAACTAAGGAAAACAGGAGAGAGCTAATAACACCTGGATGTAATACATAAATAAAGAAAAAACATGGAAGAGGATAGGAAATAGTTTTACAACATACCACACCTCCTCTAATTCCAGGAAGGGCAGTGTAGAAAGTGATGTTCTCTGCCTAGATGAAGAAGAAGTCAGCACTGGACTTTGCCTCTTGCCACAACTGAACAACCCATCTGGTCTCCAGGTCCACAACACCACTAAAAAACTAAGAGATAAGGGCCATGCTCATGACTATAATCCTGGATACTTGAGAGGCAGAGATCAGAAAGCTGTCTTTCACAGCTATCCTGGACAAAATAAGTGAGACACCATCTCAACAAACAAGTTAGGTATGGTGTTACATGGCTGTAATTCTGGCTACACTGGAGACATAGGTAGGAAGATCACTGGCTGAGGTTAGACCAAACCAAAAAATGCAAAAGACTATCTAAAAATAATTAACTCATAAAGAATAATGCTCAAGTGGTACAGAATTTCCTAGCAAGTGCAAGTGCAAGTGCAAGGTCCTGAGTTAAAACTACAGAACAGGTCCCCCAACAAAAAAATCAAAGACATAACTGCACTCAATGTGCTTGTTGCAGCATCAAGGCCAATAGGTGGAGCAATTTAACTCCCATTTACAGAAAAATGGGTAAAGAGAATGTAATGTATTTATGTGCATATACACATATATATACACATGTATATATGTATACACATATATACACATGTATATATGTATACATGTGTATACATGTGCTTTTTCTTACACAAGTATACAACAGGAGATAACAGCAAAAGCTATGAATTCCAGTGTAATCTAGGGTTTCCAATTTTCCCAAAATAATTCCCTCATTTTTATATGCATGAACTACTATACATTCTTCTCTATATACATTCATACATACATTCATATATATATTCTCTACTATACATTCATACATAATATATGAAATGTATACACTGTGTATGGAACACTATTCAGTCTTATAAAAGAAGGAAATAAATTCTCTCACATTCAACTACATGGACAAAAGTTTAGGGCAGTATGCTCAGTGTAATAAATCAATCCCCGAAAGGCAAATACTGAATTATTCCACGTATATGAATCATCTAAAATACTCAAATGCACAGGAATGCAGTGGTGTTTTCAATAGACAGCTGGAAAAGAATTCAGAATGTTTCAATGACTGTAAAATTTCAGTTATGCAAGATGAATGAGATCTAGAGATCTGCTATACAACATTGTGTGCAACACTGTGTATAGTTAGTAGTAGTATATTGAATTGCCAAAATTTTACTTAAAGGTATATCTGATATTACATGATCTTATTATAATAAAAGAATTGAAAAATAATGGATAAGCTAAATTCAGCATGTAGATAAAATAGGATACTTCTCAGAGCTTAAAAAGAATTGGAGCAGTCCCCATATACATGGTTTCTTTTTGCAATTTCAGTTGCTTATGGTCAACAGAGGTATGAAAATTTTAAAGGGACAATTACAAAAATAAGCAATTCTTAAGTTTTAAATTTTACATCATTTTGATGTAAAATGTGCTATAAAATTTATGCCATCCTCTCTTGCCCCACTGATAGCTGAATTCTCATTTTGACCAGGTTATCTACACACTATATAGATTACCTGCCCATTAGTAACCTAGTAACCATCTCAGTGATCAGACTATCATGCTATCTCAGTACTTGTGTTGAAACAATGCTTATTTTAATTGATAATTGCACTAAAGATAAGAGAGTGTTATTGAAAATCTGGTGATATTCCAAAGAGAAGCATCAGGTGCTCTATTAAAGGGAAAGCATGAAACTCCTTGATAATGAGGGAAGAAAATTTTTATATGGAAGTCTGCTAAGATTAATGGTAAAAATGAATTACTATCCATGAAACTGTGTAGTAGGAAAAAGAAAATTCATGGTAGTTCAGCTGTTATCCCTCAAAAAATTATGGCCATAGTCAGTGATAAATGATTAGATTTATGGTTTTGTACTCTGTACAGATTCAGACATCTGTTTGGGGTCTTGAAGTATAATCCCTTAAAAAACCACCAAATTACTATAAGTTATTTTTAATTAATTTATTTCAAGGTGACAGGTATGATTATATATGTACAAAAATATGTACATATGTTTAGGAATGACAAATGTACCCAATTAAAATATTCATTACCTGACACACATCATTTTGACACTCTCATAGCATTTTTCAAGAATATAATATGGTATCTAGAAGACCCAGATATAAATACAAGCAGCTATGCCCACCTGATTTTGGAAAAATGCCCAAATATATGATGAAAAAAAGACAGCCTCTTCAACAAATGTTCCAGGGAAAACTGGATATCTGCATGCAAAACACTTGAGACTAGATCCACATCTTTTACTCGATACAAGTTTCAACTCAAAGTGGATTAAGGACCTTTATACAAGACCTAAAATTTTGAAGCTATTGCACAAAAGACAAGAGCATACAGTGGAATTAATAGTCATAGGCAATGACCTCCTAAATAGAATTCAACTGGTATAGCAACTGAGAGAAAAGATTGACAAATGGGACTACATAAAACTAAAAAGCATTTGCACAACTGAAGAAATGGTCACCATATTGAAGAAGCAGCCCACAAAATGAGAGAAAATCCTTGCCAGTTTTACAACAGAGAAAGGATTAATAACCAGAATTTACAGGAAACTAAGAAAAGCTAAACTCCAAAAACTTCAATGACCCAATGAAGAAATGGGCAAGTAAATGAACAGAGACTTTTCAGTGGAGGAAGTCCAAGTGGCAAAAAAATCACATGAAGAAATGCTCAACATCCCTGGCCATAAAAGAAATGCAGACATTACAGGAGGATCCAAGATGGTGACTAGGGCACAGAAGCAGACAGCATGAGCTCCATGAATCAAAAATCCTGCTGAGATGTTAGAGTTAACTTGGTGTAAACAAAGCACTAAGGAGAATCAAACTTTGACACCCTGAACCCCTAGCTGGTAGAAAGCTTCTCCATACTACATTACACTGACAAATAAAGAGGGCTCTCACCATTGCCAGATCTAGGCTCCAAACCTGTTTTGGAGACTTTCATCAGACCAAACATGTGAGGGCCAAGTTTCAGACAGTATTCCCCCAGCCACCCCTGGGGTAAACCAGCATAGCTCCCTGGCAGACTGACCCCCCCAAAAAAAACCCAAAAAACTGAACAATAAACAAGGAACTGAAAACTAACACACAGCAGAAGGGGCAGAGTTGCAGAAAGCACACTTGAGAAGGGTAGAAGGGCAAGGAGCTGATCTCCATGCTAACTTTCAGTAAACAAAGGCTGAAAATGCAAAAGGTGATAAGCCGCTGCCTGAAGTAGGGCAGGTAGGGGTCCACAAGACTCATCTCCTGAACGAGTAAGCAACATCCAAAGTCAAACAACACTACAAAACTGAAAAACAATCAGCAAACCATCACAACATGCTGACAGCAGGGGCCAGCTGACAAATCACTGACCTTGCCCCAGAGAAAGGGGGTGAAACAAAGAAACAAGCCCCCAGTAAACCAGCACAGTGAAAACCCAACTCCAAAGCAGGACAGCTGTGAGCTACAGAGCTGATCTCCGGAACCTGAGGACAGCATACAAATGTAAACTGCCACACCTCACTGAGGGTGACTAAGCAACTGACACTGAAAGACAGAGGAAAAAAAACACTACCCTACCACCTGGTGAGACTATGACAGAGCTTCTGCTTAAATACTAACACCAGGACAGATGCTGGAGGAGTAACACCAGAACATAAACTAAGACTGAAACTCTATTGTTCCTGAACCTGGAGGGTTTTTTGTGTATATGTTTGTTTGTTTGTTTGTTTGCTCATCTCTCCCCATTGATTTCTTTGGGGTTTTGTTCTTGTTTTGTTTTGTTTTCTGTTTGTTTGGTTTTTTTTGTTTTGTTTTGTTAGTTTTACTATTGTGAGTTAGTTAATACTAAATTACACCCAGACCATGGACAGAAATAGCACACACACACTAAGCTAAAAACCCAATACAGCCACAAAACAAAAATAAACCAAGGGAAAGTAAACAGGTATCTGGAACCACCAAATAACCCATCAAGAACATAGTTGTTGTCATGTGGCTTTCTTTGTTTTAAATCATTTTTGCTAATTTGTTTGATGATGGTCATTCTTACTAGAATGAAATGAGAACTCAAAGTCATGTTATTTCATTACACTAATGGCTAAAGATGTTGAACATTTTTTCATGTTCTTCTTTTGAGATTTGTCTATTTAACTCACTTGCCTAGTAGTTGGAAAATTTGGTCTAAACAGTGTTTAATTTTTGAATTCTTTATATATTCTGAATATTAATGCTTTGTCAGATAGATAGCTGACAAAGATTTTTCTCCTATTCTATAGGCTATCTCCTCTCCCTGGTAGTCATTTCCATTTTTTTGCACATTTTAAATTTTATTCAAACCAAGATGTCAGTTTTTGCTATTATTTTCTAAACTACTATACTCTTATTCAGAAAGTCATTACATATGCCTATATCTTGAAGCATTTTCTTCTAGTAGTTTCAAGGTTTCACATCTAAATGTCAAGGTAATCCATTTTAACATGATTTTTGTACATGTTGAGAGGCAGTGGTCTAGTTCCAGTCTTCTAAATGTGGATACCCAGTTCTCATACTATTTATGTTTTCCATGCACTTTAGTGTATGTTTTTGGCATGTGTCTCAATAATTACATGCGAGCAGCTCTGTGAACTTAATTTTAGAACTTCTATTTATTGCTTGGCCAACATTTCTGTTTGTGTGTCAATACTATGTTGTTCTTGTTGTTGTTGTTATTTTACTATGGTTCTGTAGTATAGTTTGAACTTAGGTATTGTGATGCCTCCAGCATTGCCCTTCTTGTTCAGGATTGCTTTTGCTATTTGGAGTCTTTTGTGTTTCCATGTGAATTTTGGACTTTTTTCTATTTCCAGGAAGAATGTCATTGAAATTTCAATGGGGATACAATGAATTTATATATGGCTTTTGGACATATGGTCATTTTAACAATAATAATTCTGCTGAATCCTTTACATGGAAAGTCTTTCCATATTCTGGTATCATTTACAATTCCTTTCTCCGTCTTTAGAGTTTGTATTGTAGAAGATTTTAACAACATTGGTTAAGTTTATACCTAGGAATTTTTTTTTAGTCTATTATGAATAGGATTGGTTTCTTGACTTCTTTTTCAGTGAGTTTCTTGAGGCATATGAAAAAGATCTACATTTTAGTGCATTGATTCTGTACCCTACTAGTTTGGCAGTTTTTTTATCGCATCTAAAAGTCTTATGGTGGTGTCCTTGAGGCCTTTTAATTGTTGGATCATATCACCTGCAACCAGAGACAATATGACTTCTTCCTTTCCTGTTTGTACCCCTTTCATATTTTTTCTTTCCATATTAATCTGGCTAAGAATTCAAGCACTATGTTGAATGAGACTGGTAAGAGTGGATGCTCTTCTCTTGTTCCTGATTTTAGAGGAAATTCTTTCAGTTTTTCACCATTCAGGGAGATTTGTCATATGGTCTATATATTTTTCCTTTTACCATTTTATTATTTTCAATTTGTTGAAAGGTTTTTATGCATCAATTAAAATGATTGTGTTTTTTCATGCTTCATTCTACTCATATATTGTATTATGCTTATTATTTGCATTTGTTGAACCAATCTTGGATTCCTAGCATGAAACGCACTTGATCATGACATATGGCTCTTCTTGATGTATTGTGGAATTTTGTTTGCAAGTACTTCATTGAGAATTATATGTCTGTGTTTACTAAGGAAATTGGTTTATAGTTTTAATTTTAGTCATGTTCTGATCCAATTTTTGTATCAAGGTAATATTGGATTATAGAATGATTTTGAAAGTATTCATTACCTTAATACTTTATGAAACAGTTAAGGAGCCCTGGTGTTATTTCTACTTTACAGGTGTTGTAGCATTCAACCATGAATCCATCCAGTCCTGGGCTTTTCTTTGTTGGAAAGACTCTTAATTATTGCTTCAAGCTCATTGCTCATTATCCATCTGTTTAGGCAATCTATATCCTCTTAGCTTAATTTTGGTACATCGTTTTTGTCTAGATATTTATACATTTTTTCTAGGTTTTCCAAGTTATTGGAGGGCAATGTTTAAAATAGTCCCAATTGATCTGCTGAATTTCAGTGGCATATGTTGTTATATCCACTTTTACATGTCTAAATTTATTAATTTAGGTCTTCTCTCTCTTTCTTTTGGTTAGATTGGCTAAGGTTTTTTCAATCTTGTTTATTTTTTCAAGAAACAACTCTTTGGTTTATTGATCATTGGCATTATTCTTTTGGATTCTGTTTCATTTATTTCACCTCTGTTCTTAATTAATTCTTCCTTTCTATTTATTTTCATTTGACTTGTTCTGGTTTTTCTAAGACCTTCAAGTGTATTGTTGGATAGTTTCCTGAGATCTCTCTGATTTTTTAATGTGGGCCCTGAGCTACAAACTATTCTCTCACAAGTGCCTTCTGGTATGTGGTGTTTTCATTTTTATTTGATTCTATAAAATTTTAACTTCCTGTATAATTTCTGAAATGACACACTGATCATTCAAAGGTATATTTTTCAGTTTCTGCATGCTTTTCTATTTTTCTAGTTTCATGGTGTGTGTTTCCAGTTTTACTCCATTATGATCTGATAAGGCACAAGAAATTATTTCCATTTGTATTTATTTGGTAGCCTTATTTTATGGTCTAAAATGTGGTAAGTTTTAAAGAAACTGAAATGTACTGCTATGAAAAATGTGTATTCCACAGCTATTCCACATTCTGTAGATGTATGTTAAATCCACTTGATTTATGGGGCAATTTACCTCTGAAGTTTGTTAACTTTTGTGTAGACAATCTATCTGTTGATGAAAGTGGAATATTGAAATACTCCAGTATTATTGCATATGGAACATTCTGTGCCTTTATATACAGTAGTGTTTATTTTAATGAAATTGGGTATACCAATGTTCAGTTTATGTTCATAAACTATTACTATTTCTGGGGCTTGGGGTGGCCATTGAGGATTGAACCCAGTGCCTTGTATTTGCTATGCAAGTGCTCTACCACTAGAGTTATGACACTAGCCTTTTGTTTTTACTATAGATTCTCACTAACTGTCTGAGCTGGTCTTGAACTCAAGATCCTCCTGTGTCTCCCTCCCATATAGCAAAGAATACAGACAAGAGCCACCATGCCACATCAAAATAGTTATATGTTCTTCGTGAATTGTTTTCTATGTTATATGTAGTGATTATATCTATCTCTTCTGACTTTTGACTTCAAGTCTACACTGTAAGTGATGAGTATAGCTACTCCTGCTTGATTTTGTGTTCCATTTGTTTGGAATGTTATTACCCATCTTTCTTTTCAGTCTATATGTGTTTTTGCCAGTGATGTGTATTTCTTGCAGACAACAAAGAGTTGGCTCTTGTTTTTGCTTTTTTTATTATAACTAGCCAGTCAGTATCATTTACATGAAGAGTTAATAGAATTTACATTTAAAGTTATTAATGAGAGATTTTTACTGATTCCTATAAATTCAAATACTGTTGGTTCTTTTCTTTCTTCCTTACTCATCTTAGGGCTTATCATTGAAAATCTTTATTTCTCCTTCAATTTTAAAAGATAACATTTCTGTGCATAGTAATATTAGTTGGCAGTTACTTACTCTCATAACAAAAATATCATTCTATGCTTTCCTGGAATATTTTTTCTTGATCTTGTAATTTTATTTTTTTTCCTTTATCCTTGTGGTAGGTGGGGTTATGTGGCATTTACATAGGTACTTACAATGTATCAAATACACCACATATGAATTCACTTCCTCAACAATTCTCCTTCATCTCCCCTCACACTGATTTCTGGAGTAGTTTCAGCAGGTATTATTTTTGCATTTATTTACATGTGTTCACATTTTATTGCACCATATTGACCCCCCCTACCCCCTTTACCCAATGCCACCTCACTCCCACTGGTGCCAGCCATCCCCCCTGTGCAGGACTTGTGCTGTTCTCCTGTTCTCCAATTTTGTATAAGAGAAAAGAGAAAATGAAAACATGACATTTTATCTGAACATAAAGGTAGCTACACAGGGAGTTTCCTTGTGATATTTCCATGTATGTATGTATTATAACCCCAAATGGTTTATCTCCCCCAATTTTCTTCATTCTAGCTTAGACCCTTTCTTATGGTAAATTCAGTTAGTTTAAGATTTCTGTATTCATTATTGTGTAGTGAGTATATGAACCTTATTCACATTCTTAGTCTCCCTATCCCTCTCATCCATGAACTCCCCTTAGTGTTAGCAGTGTTTCATAAAATTGCTTCATTAGTATTAGGTCTATGTTCCACAAAGAGAGAACATGTGGCTTTTGGCTTTCTGAGCCTGATTAACTACACTTAAGATGATGTTCTCTAGTTCCATCCACTTAACCAAATGGAAAAAATTTCATTCTTTGTGACTGAGTAAAATTCCACCGTAAAAAAATAACACATTTTCTTAATCCATTCATCACTAGTGGGGCATCTAGGCTGCTTCCATAGCCTACCTATTGTGAATACTGTTGTAACAAACATGGGTGTGCAAGTGCTTTTGTTTTAAGCTGACTCACAATCTTTCATGAAAACCCTAGGAATGGTATTGCTAGATCATGTGGCAGGTGGATTTTTGATTTTTCAGAGTATCCATACTGTTTTCTATAATGGTTGTACTGGATTACAACAGTGTATAAAGGTTCTTGGTGGTCTTCTTGATGGTAGCTATTCTAACAGGAATGAGATGGAATCATAGTGTGGTTTTGATCTGCATTTCCTTTATGCCCAGAGATGAGGAGCATTTTTTCATGTTTTTTTTAACCAGTTGGATTTCTTTCTTTGAAAGAAATCAGTTGCCAATTTCTTTTTTGGGTCCTGGATTTTGTGGGAGTACAGTTTTTAAGCTCCCTACATATTCTGGTTATCACTCCTTTGTCTGATGTATAGGTAGCAAAGATTTTCTCTGATTCTGTGGGTGCCTCTTCAATTTAGAGACCATTTCTTTTGATCCCTTCTCTTAAGTGCTGAGCAAGTTGTGTCCTACTGAGGAAATCCTTCCCTATGCTTATTGCTTTCAGTGTATTCCCTGCTTTTTCCTGAACTAGCTTCAAGATTTCAGGTCTGATATTAAGGTTCTTAATCCACTTTGAGTTGATACTTGTACTGGGTGACAAACATGGATCTAGTTTCAGTTATCTGCAGGCAGATATCCAACTTACCCAGCAACATTTATTGAGAGGTTGCCTTTTCTCCATGGTATGTTTTTGGTACCTTTGTCAAAAATTAGATGAATGTACCTACATGGATTGATGTCTGAGTCCTCTGTTCTGTTCCACTGGTCTTTAGATCTGTTTTTGTGCCCATACCATGCTGTTTTTATGCTATGTCTCTGTAGTATGTTTTGAAGTTGGGTACTGTGATACCACCAGCATTGCTCTTTTTGCTCAGTACTGCTATTTGCAGTCTTTTGTATTTCCAAATGAACCTTATTGTTTATTTTTCAACCTCTGTGATTAATGTCATTGGGATTTTGATGGGAATTGCATTGAACGTTTAGATTGCTTTTAGTAGTATTGCGATTTTTACTATGTTGATTTTGCCAATCCATGAGCATGGGAGACCCTTCCATCTTCTGTAATCTTCTTTGATTTCTTTCTTCAATGGTTTGTAGTAGTCTTTGTTGATATCATCTGCTTTATTTGTTAAGGTTATTACTAGTATTTGATTTTGAGTCTATTATAAATGGAATCAGTTTCCTATATTTTTTTCTCAATCTGTTAATTGTTGTATATAGAAAGGCTACTGATTTTTGTAAATTAATTTTGTATCCACCTTCTCTGCTGAAGCTGTTTATGGTGTCTAAGAGTTTTGTGGTAGAGTTTTCTTGGATTTTTGGGTACAAGATCATGTCATATGTGAATAGGGGGACTTTGACTTCTTCTTTACCTATTTATGTTCCTTTTACCTCTTCTTCCTGCCTTATTGCCCTGGCTAGGAATGCCAAGATTATGTTGAATAGGAATGGAGTGAGTGGGCACCCTTGTCTCATTCCTGGCTGCAACGGAAATGGTTTCATTTGTCCCCATTAAGTATGATGTTGGCTATAGTTTGTCACATATAGCCTTTATTATGTTGAGGTACATTCCTTCTATTCCTAGTTTCATCATTGCTCTTATCATGAAATGGTGTTGAATTTTATCCGAGGTGTTTTCTGCATCTGTTTAGATGATCAGATGCTTTTTGTCTTTGTTTCTGTTAATATGCTGTAATACATTTAATGATTAGTGTGTGTTGAACCATCTCTGGGGTGAAGCTGACTTAGTCAAGGTGAATGATCCTTCTGTTATGTTGTTGGATGCAGTTTGTCACTGTTTTATTGAAGATTTTTAAATGCATGTTCTTTGAGGAGATTAGCCTGTAGTTCTCTTTTTTGGATGTGTCCTCATCTGGTTTTAGGATGAGTGTAATACTGGCTTCACAGGATGAATTAGGCAGTGCTGGATCCTTTTCTATTTCATGGGAAAGTTTAAGGATTATCAGTATTAATTCTTCTTTAAAGGTCTGGCAGAATTCAGTGGAGAATCCATCAGGTCCTGTACTTTTCTTTTTGGGGAAAGTCTTTATTGATGCTTCAATTTCATTGCATGTAATGCATCTGTTTAGGTAATTAATATTCTCTTGGTTCATTTTGAATGGGTGTATGTATCTAAAATTTGTTCATTTCTTCAAGATTGTCCAATTTATTTGAATATAGGTTCTCAGTGTAGTCTCTGATGATTCCCTGGATTTCCTTGGTGTTTGCCGTTATCTCCTTTTTGTCATTTCCAATTTTATTAATTTGTGTCTTTTCCCTCCTCCTTTTAGTCAGAGTTGCCAGGGTTTTGTCAATCTTGTTTATTTTTTGGAAGAGCCACCTTTTTGTTTCATTTATTCTTTGTATTTTTTTGTCTCAATATCATTAATTTGGACCCTTATTTTTATCATTTCTCTCCTTCTACTTGTTTAGAGTTTAACTTGTTCTTGTATTTTTAGGAGTTGAGAATAAACAGCATTAGGTTGTTTATTTGAATACTTTCTGTGTTTTTAATATATGCAATCATGGCGATAAACTTTCCTCTTAGGACCGCCTTTTCTGTGTCACATAAGTTCTGATAGGTTTTGTTTTCATTTTCATCAAATTCCAGGCTCTTTTTTACTTCCTCCCTTATTTATTCTATGTCCCACTGATCATTGAGCAATGTGTTGTTCAGCCTCCCATTATTTGAGAATTTTCTGCTGTTATTTTCTACAACAAAACAGTTCTAGTTTTATTGCATTGTGATCAGATAGTATGCAGGGGGTCATTTTAATTTTCTTACATTTGTTGAGACTTTCTTTGTACCCTAAGATATGGTCTATTTTGGAGAAACTTCCATGGGCTGCTGAGAAGAATGCATACTGTGGTATTGCTGGAGGGATACTCTGTATACATCTGTCAGGTCCATTTGATCTATGGTTTCATTTAATTCTAGGGTTTCTTTGTTAATTTTTTGTCTGAATGACCTATCTATTGATGGAGGGGTATCATTGTCTCCCACAACCACTGTGTTGGCATCTATATGTGGTTCTAAGTCCTTTATTGTGTGTTTAATGAAGTTGGGTGCACTGATATTGGATGCTTTAAATTGATAATTGTTATCTCCTCTTAATATAGTACACCTTTTGTTAGTATGAAATGACCTTCTTTATCTCTTCTTAGTAATTTAAGTTTGAAGTACACTTTACCTAATATAAGTATTGCTGCTCCTGCCTGTTTTCAGTGGCCATTATCTTAGTGAATGGTCTTCCAACTTTTCACCATAAGCCAGTGTTTGTTTCTGTCAATAATGTCTTGTAAACAACAGAATGTAGAGTCTTCTTTTTTAATCCAGTTTTCAAAATGGTGTCTTTAGATGGGGGAGTTGAGTCTATGAACATTCAGTGATAGTACTGAGCGGTATGTGTTGATTCCTGCCATTTAGTTGTTTTGTTGTTTAAGGATTTAAGTGTGTGCAGCCAATTCAATGCTACTCTGTCAGTGTTTGTCTGTCCTTCTCATGAGGTTTAAGAGTTCCTGTCCTTTCATGGTTATGTTTGTTTTCATCATCTGTGTGTAGGATTTTTTTCATAATCCTGTGTAGTGGTGACTTGGTGGTCATATATTGTTTAATTTCTGTTTATCATGGAAGACTTTTAATCCTCTATTCATTTGGGATGATAGTTTAGGTGGGTAGAGAATCCTAGAGCTAAAATTGTTTTCTTTAGTGCTCAAAATACCTCACTCCATGTCCTTCTTTCTTTTAAGGTTTCATTTAGAAGTCTGCTGTTATATTGATGGGTTTACCTTTGTACATTATTTGTTTTTTTCTCTCTTACAGCCTTAAATATTCTTTCTCTATGCTAGTTGTTTTAACAATAATATGACATGGAGAGACTTGTGGTCAAGTCTGTTTCATGTCCTGGAGGCTTCCTGTACCTGAATGGACAATGATTTCTCAAGTTTTGGGCAATTTTCTTCTATTTTTTAAAAATATATTACAGATCCCTTTGCCTTGCATCTCTTCAACTTCTTTGATGCCCATGCTTCACAGCTTTTATCTTTTGATGGATTTGCTGAGTTCTGGTGTATTCCTTTCACAGCTTTGAGTATTTTATCAATTTTTTTCTGTTTTTTTTTTTCTTTAATATCTGTTTTGTCTTCAGGTCCTGTGATTCTGTCTTCTACTTGTTTTAGTCTGCTGGAATGGCTTCCCCCTGTATTTTTATTTGATTTAAGGAAATTTGTACTTCCAGGACTTCTGTTTGATTCTATTCTCTGAGGTTTTATATATCTTTGTTAAACTCCTCTTTCATATCTTGTGTTGTCTTCTTTAGTTCACATATCTCTTTTTTTGTAGTCTCCTTTGTTTCACCTTGAAGTTTGTAGATGTCATATCTGAGTTCATTTACTTGCTTCTGTGTCTTCTCAAGTTTTTTATTTGTGCTATCTTGATTTTTTTTGTGCATCTTGTACTTTCTGGTTAACCCTGTCTTGTATTTCTCCGTGAGTTTCTGAGTGATCTTGTCCATGCTTCCCTCTTTGATAGATTTTTTTGTGGGCATTACTGAGCTCATTGGTGATATTTATCATTGCTCTGTTTGGGTCAGGAACTGGGTGCTCATTTTCTTCATTTCCTACTGATTCCACTATTGAATTGTTGTTTTTTGGGGGGGTAGGATATCCTGGTCTCCTTATTCTCTCCATGCTTCTATTATGTGCTGTGCTCCTATGTTGTTGAGTGGCTAACTGGAGATTTGAATCAGCCATGATTCAATTACTGTGCTATGGTTGGCTTAATCATTATCTAGGTTGATGTGCTATTTCTGTTCCCTGACTAGGCAGTATAAATTAGCAATAACAATTTCACTGATTCAATGCTGAACCAATTATTTACATAATATATAGTGAGCCCCTTGGTGATATTATCTATAATCTGTAGAGACTTGGGGGGATAATGCTTATTAGGGTACAGCAGGATACAATGGTATGGAAAGAGCTGGAACTGAGAAGGGGCAGGAAGATGGATGGGGTGAGGAGGGGAGGGGTGTGAGGTATGGGTGGTCTAGGGTTCTAAGTCCCTTGTATGTGTTTAGGGGTAGTTCAGTTATTTTAGAAGACTGTGCTATTGACAGGGAGATTATGTTGAATAGGAGTGGAGTGAGTGGGCACCCTTGTCTCATTCCTGGCTGTGGTGGGAATGGTTTCATTTTTCCCCAGTAAGTAAGATGTTGGCTATAGTTTGTCAAATATAGCCTTTATTATGTTGAGGTACATTCCTTCTATTCCTAGTTTCATAATTGCTCTTATCATGAAATGGTGTTGAATTTTATCTGAGGTGTTTTCTGCATCAGTTTAGAAGATCAAGTGCTTTTTGTCTTTGTTTCTGTTAATATGCTGTAATACATTTAATGATTAGCATATGTTGAACCATTACTGGAATGAGGCTGACTTGGTCAAGGTGAATGTTCATTCTATTTTGATGTTGTATTTGGTTTGTCATTATTTTATTGAGTATTTTTACATGTATGTTCACTAAGGAGATTGGCCAGTAGTTCTCTTTTTTGGATGTGTCCTCATCTGGTTTTGGGATGAGTGTAATACTAGCTTCATAGGATGAATTAAGCAGTGTATTATCCCTTTCTATTTCATGGAAAAGTTTAATGAGTTTTGGTATTAGTTCTTCTTAAAAGTCTCCTGAACTTTTATTTTTGGAGAAGTTCTTTATTGATCCCTCAATTTGATTGTATATTGTAGGTCCTTTTAGGTGTTTAATACCCTCTTGGTTCAGTTTTGAATGGTCAAGTGTATCTAGAAATTTGTCCATTTCCTCTAGATTTTCTAATTAATTTGAATATAGGTTTTCAAAGTAGTCCCTGATGATTGATGATTCCATGGATTTCCTTGGTGTTTGTTGTTATGTCCCCTTTTTTCTTTCTGATTTTATTAATTTGGGTCTTTTCCCTCTTCATTTGAGTCAGATTTGCAAGGGATTTGTCATTCTTGTTTATTTTTTCAAAGAACCAGCTTTTTTGTTTCATTTATTCTTTGTATTTTTTTTAACCTGGTCTCTGTTTCATTGATTTTGGCCTTATTTTCATTACTTCTCTCCTGTTTGTTTTGGGTTTAGCATTTTTTAGTTTTTCACGGAGTTTGAGATGTAGCATTAGGTCATTTATTTTAGCTCTTTCTGTGTTTTTCATATATGCAGTCATGGCTATAAACTTTCCTCTCAGGACTGCCTTTCCTGTGTCTCATACATTTTCTTTAGGTTGCATTTTCATTTTCATTAAATTCCAGGCACTTTTTGATTTCCTTCCTTATTTCTTGTTTGGCGTATTATTGACTGAGCAGTGTGCTTTTCAGCCTCTAATTGCTTACATATTTTCTACTGTTGCTTTTGTTGTTGACTTCTAGTTTTAATGCATTGTGATCAGATAGAATGCAAGGGGTTATTTCAATTTTCTTACATTTCTTGAGACTTTCTTTGTGCCCTAAGATATGGTCTATTTTGAAGAATGTTCCATATGCTGCTGAGAAGAATGTATATTGTACTGTGGCAAGATGGAATACTCTGTAGACATCTGTTAGTTCCATTACAAATGGTATAATTTAATTCTAGAATTTCTTTCTTGGGTTTTTATCTGGGTGACCTATCCATTGATGATAGAGAGGTATCCCTCCACTGTGTTGGAGTGTATTTGTAACTTTAAGTCCTTTACTGTATGTTTGATGAATTTGTGTGCACTGACATTGGGTGTATATAAGTTAATCATTGTTATTTCATCTCTACGTATTGCTCCTCTTACTAGTATGAAGTGACTTTATTTGTCTCTTTTGATTAATTTAAGTTTGAAATGTACTTTATCTGATATAAGTATTGCTACTCCTGCCTGTTTTCAGGGGCCATTAATTTGGTAACGTTTTTCCAGACTTTCACTCTGTGAAAGTGTTTGTTTCTGTCAATAACTTGGGGTTCTTACAAACAACAGATTGTTAGTTCTTCCTTTTTAATCCAGTTTGCCAAGTGGTGTCTTTTGATGGGGGAGTTGAGTCCATTAATATTCAGTGTTAATATTGGAGGTGTATGTTTATTCCTGCCACTTAGTTGTTTTTGTTGTTTATGGATATGAGTGTCTGAAGCTGATTCAAGGCTACTCTCCAAGTGTTTCTCTGTTCTTCTCATAAGGTTTAATCTTTCTCATGCATTCATGGCTATGTTTGTCTTCATCTTCTATATGTAGGCTTCCTTTCAGAATCTTCTTTAGTGGTTGTTTGGTGGTCATATGTTGTTTTAGTATCTGTTTATCATGGAAGACTTTTATTCCTCCATCATTTTAGATGATAGTTTTGCTGGGTAGAGTATCCTAGGACTGAAATTGTTTCCTTTCTGAGCTCAAAATACCTCAATCCATGCCCTTCTTCTCTTAAGGTTTCTGCTGAAAATATGCTGTTATTTTGATGGGTTTAACTTTATATTTTTTTTCTCTCTTACAGGCTTCATTATTCTTTCTTTGCTCTCTGTGCTAGTTGTTTTAATGATAATATGCTATGGAGAGGTTCTCTTTTGGTTAAGTCTTTTTCATGTCCTAGAGGCTTCCTGTACATGAATGGGTAACACTTTCTTGGTATTTGGAAATTTTTATTCTATTATTTTGTTGAATATATTACATATCTCTTTGGCTTATACCTCTTGTCATTCTTCAAAGTCCATGATTCACAGGTTTGGTTTTTTGAAAGAGTTGCTGAATTCCTGTGCTAATTTGGAACTCTTGAGTCTTTTTCTAAGAGTGCTTCTGTTTTTTCTGTAATATCAATTTTGTGTTCAGGCCTGAGATTTTGTCTTCCATGTGTTTTACTCTGCTGGAGAGACTTTCTACTGAATTTTTCATTTGATTTAAGGAACTTTTTTCCACAATTTCTGTTTGATTATTTTTCTGACTTTGTTAAACTTCTTTATCATATTTTGTGCTATCTTCTTTATTTCATTTATCTCTTTTTTTGTAGTCTCCTTTGTTTTAACTTGAAATTTATTGTAGTACTCTCTGTGTTCATTTACTTGGTTCTGTGTCTTCTCAAGTTTTTTATTTGTGCTGTCTTCATATTTTTTGAGTGCATCTTGTACTTTCTGGTTAACCATGTCTTGTATTTCTCCTTGAGTTTCTCAGTGATCTTGCCCATGTTTACCTCTTTGACAGATTTTTCGGGGGGCATTACTGAGCTCATTGGTGATATTTATCATTGCTCTGTTTGGGTCAGGAACTGGGTGCTCATTTTCTTCATTTCCTACTGATTCCTCTATTGAATTGCTGGTCTTTGGTGGGGGTGTGATTAGGATTTCCTAGCCTTCTTCTCTCTCTGCTTCTATTTTCTGCTGTGGCCTTATGTTATAGATTGGTTATCTCTTTTAATCATGTGTTATCTTTCTCTTGACTTAATTGCTATGTTGTGAGTGGCTTAGTCATTACCTAGGCTGATGTGCTAGTACTGTTCCTGGCCTGGAAGTGTAAATTAGCAAAAACAAATTCACTAGTTCAACGCCAGACCAACATTTTACATATTTTATAGAGAACTCCTTAATATTAAAATCTACAAGCAGTAGGGATGGGGGGAAACAGATATTTGGGTAGAGATAGATACTTGGGTATCTTGAAAAGTTGGCACTAGAAAGAGGGGCAGAAAGAGGGCATGGTATTGGGGAAGAGTTTTGGGGCCTATAAGGTTTTAAGACCCATCTTTGCATTATGGTGTAGCTCACTTGCTTAGTGGAGGGTACTTGTGCCCAGGATTGCAAAAGGACAGGTTTGTGTAAGTTTGCACTGTAGACTAATCAGTGGGTGGTAAGTGTGGAGGAGGGAGAAGTAGTGGGTGAAAGGTAGGGGAAAGTAAGGAGGAGGATATTAAGTCAGGGGGAAAAAATGGATGAACAGGGGAAGAAAAAATAGTTGTGGGCAGAACAATGGATTGTAGCACACAAGAAGGAGAGAAAGTGAAGGGAGTAGGAATAGAGATAAGACAATAGTAGCAATAAAATTTAAAATTCTAAATAAAAAGAGAAAAAAATCAGAAAAAAATGGAATAAAGTAAAAAACAACAATCAACAGCAACAAAAATAAAAATCAATTTGGCAAAAGTTCTGTACTTATTTCTTTAGCATCAAATCCAGGTACTGGCACTATGACTGAGGCTTTCTCAGTATCCCTGTCTCTTTTCAAGGTTGGTGTTCTGGGCTATGTGGAGAAAGGTGCTGCTCAACTTTGTCAGATAGCTTAAAGGAAAGTCATCTGGGGTTTTTTTTAGTCCTGTTTTCCTTGGTCTGCTGGGCTATCTGGTATAGGTGGAAATTCTGAAATGGTCTCACCAGCAGTCTGGTTTGTGAGCAGTATTGGTGCCTTCTGCCCATAAGGCAGGTTGCAATTGAGTTCTGTGCTTGCTCAGAATTGTCCAAGGTAGACAGCTATGTTCCTGTTTTCACTAGGTGCAGCTGAGTCATTCTACAGCCACAACTCCAGCTGGTAATCTCCTCCCCCAACAATTTGGGGGAATTCAGTTTTGTGTGCCACCCACAGTTCTGAGAGTTTAGCTCAGTGATCCACCATACCCCATTCTGGGAATCTGGCTTCTCACCCCACCCTTGCTCTCAGTATTTGTTCCTCTTCCTGCCCCTGCTTGCCAAGTTCAGCTTCTTGCCCCAACCCCCAGTCTCTGAGGTTGGTTCAGCAACCCACCCTACCCCTGCTGACAGTGGTAAATTATATTCACTGTCTATGTCATTTAGTTTTGTTTGGGGTGGGGGTGCCCTCTGCCCACAAACTGAAATGGATTATGCTCCAGGGAGGGCATATGGTGTTCAGCTCTCACCTGTTGGGTTTGCAGATTCACACATGCAGATTTGGATAAAGGCCATCAGGGAGAAATAGCAGGCAGCATTTCACAAGGCAGATGTTCACTGTGACTGGGTCCAGAGCAATGGGGCATATTCAGGCTTCCCACAGGTTAAGGATCCAATACCTCACAAAGTTCAGTTCTGTTTGATACTCTGTCTTCTACTTTTTGGAAGAAAACTAAAACAGGGAGAAAAGGCCATAGGCTTTTCCCAAGTTAGACACAGCCTAAGAGTTGAGTGCAACAGTATTTCCCTGTTAGGTGCAATTAAAAGCTATTTTGTATGTACCATATGTGTTTGTGGCTATTTAGTTGGCTAAAAAGAATCTGAATTACAAATGTAGCTACCATGACCCCAAGTAGTTTCTCAAATCATGGGACTCAAGAATTATGATTCTCTCACTATCCACCATCTTGGATCTCTCCTGCTTTTCTGGTCTTAGGGTTTCTGCTAAGAGGTCTGATATAATGTTGATGAGTTTGCCTTTGTAACTAATACGTATTTTTTCTGTTGCAGCTTTCAATATTATTTCATTGTTTTGTAGTATTGGCATTCTTAAGTACAATATGTGCAGAGGTTCATTTCTGGTCATACCTATTTGTGGTTCTTAATGTCACCTGTAATTGGACATCTGTTTCTTTCCCAGGATTTAGGAAATTTTGGCTATAATTAGTATTTCTGTGTCTGTTTCACTATTTGAATCACAGTTCCTTCTTCAACACTATGGATTCTTAGGTTTGGTCACTTAATCATCTCCTAGTGTTCTTAAAAATTCTCCTCATGATTGCTTTTTTTTTTTTTATCAGTGACTGAATGGGATAATTCTTTCACCTTGCCTTCAAATCCTGATATTCCTTCTGCTTCATCTAGTCTATTGGTGATGCTTTCTGCTGTCTGTTTCCATTTGATTTATTGAGATTTACATTTTCAGTTTCCATTTAACTCTCTTTTACTGTTTCATTGTTTGTTTCTTTTTCAGAATTGCTGTTTTGTTGTTTAATTTTTTATGGTGCTGAATTTCATGGATAGGTCTTGACTTTGGAACAGAGGTATGAACTGCTTTTGCTAAAAAACACTAACTGCTTACTTGAGTTCCATGAATTAACTAAAAACAGGCAAAAAGCTTGATATCTCTGTCTCCATTTTACCCCTACTGTATTTGCTCTGAACCATTCTCCTTGCAGCCACTTTAAATCAAGGAAGGACTGGAATGATTGACAGCATCCTTGTGAAAAGAGACTGAAACTACCTTTAAATAACAGCAGAGACTTCCAGGACAGACCACCCTTCCAAGTAGGACCATTAACTATAATGATGATGCTGCACCCTGAAACAGGAGTAATCATGTGTTGGGAACCAGAGCACTCCCCTCAAGTGATGACAGCAATAACAACTTCTCTGGAACTCTCAAAGACCAAGACCTGAGATAATGGTCAACCAGGCCCCAACTGACTATGAGAACATACCTGTGACTGAGACTATTTAATTATGCCTACCTTTTGTCAACTGCTCTAATTTTTTGTCTACTTGAAGATAAAGCTCATGTTTGTACCCTGAAGATGACTGAAGATGGGCTGAGTGTTTACTCTGATATTTATGGACATGGCAGCAGTAACTAAATTTGACAGCATCTTGATCTGGAGTTTTCTAATCTCCAGAACTATGAGAAACAAATATCTTGTGTAAATCATCCACTCTATGTTATTTAATTATAGCAGCCCAAACTGACTAAGACAGCATCAAGAGAGAGTGAGAGTTAACTCCTTAAAGCAAGTTACACCTTGCTTTAAAATGGTCTTATGGAAATAAAGCTATCTTATACCTCCATAGATCATGATCCACATATGAGTGCCTCTTCTCTTTATGATTATATCCTCTTTTTCTATTTGTAACTGCTTTTGACCTGCAGTCATATACTATCATCAGATTTTTCTACTTCAACCATGGTACTTACATAAGGACTGCTATAAATTCAAACATTTTAACATTTATCTTTAGACACATAGCCAGCCAGGCTTATATTGTAAGTTATGATAATAAAAGAATGACAGAATTAATTTTGCTAAAGTATCTTAGAAACACAGTGTCTCAGGAATACAGACTGTAAGTAAAGAGAGACTACAATTATATCAATAATTTACATTAAGAAAGGCTCCAAGACTAGTTGAGGTGTTGCAAGCCACAGAGTACTAGAAAATGAAAAAATATAGAAGGAAAATACAGAGTATTTTTCACTGATAATAAAAGCCATTTTCAAATAGGATTATATGCCTCCATATAACACAATGAAAGTTTGGAGAAATGAAAACAACTCTTCAATTGCCCGAAAGAAAAACTAATAAGGTACAGGAATATATCCAAGGATAAATGATAATACTCTTCAAAAAGGAAGTAGAACCAGAAACACTACAATAATGACGAACTTCTATCACTCACTTATAGGCTTTTCTTCCTTATTGTCTCTTCATATCACATGTTCATACTCTCCCACTACACAGCCATAACCAAATACACAAAACAAATGCATCAGACACTTGTCATATTCTAATAATCAGGAAACTGCCTTCTCTCACTTTCAGTTACTTTCAGAAGTAAGATTTTGATAAAGCCAACATAAACAATATTGTGAAAAACAGAAAATTTTTAAAGAAAGTAGAACTTAGGTTTTGGAATATATTACAGCAATTTTAAACCAAAAGGAGATCCATATACTTACATTTTCTACAAGGCCCATTCAGTGATAAATCAAGCATCAATGCCATTAATCTAGCCCAGACTTTAGAGAAGAAATAATCTCATTAGGAAAAAGAAATATGTGAGTACTCACTCACCCTATTTGAATCTTACTATAGATTTAAGGACTACATTATTCAGACAAGATAGATTTCCACTGTCCCCTCCAAGGTAAGACAGTTGTAACATATACCTTTGTGCAAGTAAAGGCATGCAGTTCCATCATAAGGAATTCCATTATGTGGAATTGTTGACTACTAAGCAATGTATATTCAGGTTCTCTCCACAAAAGGGTAGATTTCTAATTTCAATATCATAGTTTATTAAAATAATTTATCTTAAATGTGTTAAGACCAAAAAGAATTTAAGTAAGTGTTCACTGAGAGTTCATGAAGATAAACAAGACCTGACTCTAGAGTAGTTGTTGCCCTTTAAATGATTCCCTAAGTCATCAGACACTTAGTGCTTAAAATGATCACATGCCTACACTGCAGCTTTCTTCAAGAACTTGCCCTGATCACTTATTGCACAAGACTGATAACATCCTTTTTACATATGCTATAGAACAATGGGTTCAGTATTGTGCTCAAAAATTATAAAAAAGTACAATTACTTTGTACTCTTCTACTGATGTATCTCACAAAGCCTTAAGTAAATGCAGAAATTGTTCCTTAAAAAATGGTGACAGCTGTCAGGTGGGACCCACAAGTGAAAAAGGCTTTGTGCCTATCTTCAGTACGACATATCTTCAAGATGGATGCAAAAATGAAAATGAAACAATGAGAAAACATGAGAAAGTAAAGCCAATATATATGAGAATTGCCATCTTTCTGTCATGGGTGTCAGAGCAGGCCAGTACTATGACAAGAGGGTCAGCACAGTAGAAATGGTTGATTTAAAAGGGAGCTTCAGAAGGATAAATGAAATGTCAGAAATACCCAAGAAAATCCATTAAGAAAGGCAAACACATAAGGGGACATTTCATATTCAAACCATAACAAGCATGTTTCAGATTTTTAACAATAAGGCTAACAGTTTCTCTAGCCTCTATGTGTCTATCCTGAAGGCATTAATACAAGTTTTGCACTTATTTAGATGCTTTCACATGTTATCTTTCTCAATACACTCTATAACACTATGAGACAAGTATTAGGGTTGTTTATACACTCTGACTCTCATGCATGAATACTCCCATTACTAAAGAAGATTGTGCCTTAAGGCTCAACTCTTGAGATCACATTCTAATTAAAGCCATAGACAGTGTGCTATCCCAGTGTACTTGACTCTTCCCCCAAGCTTTAGTCACATAAGTCATGGTCACAAGAGAGAGAATAGATTTGGCTACCATCTTGGCTAAGTTCTAATTCTAATCCTCTGAGAGGCCATGGCATTCCTTTCCTTTTTGCATGATATCCATTAACTATTTCCTGAATCCACATGTGTAAATGTATGTAAGAATAGACTCTTACGATTCCTGGTCCAAGAAGATAACACAAGCCTAGCCAGCCACAGATTGCTGATGTTATTCAGTTCTCAGTTTCCAACCATTTTGGATCCAGATTATTAGGAACCAAAGTAGATATATTCAGGCTGAGCATGTGCTTTCTGAGAAAATTGCTTAAAATATCAGACCTCAGGGACCTGGTGCTCCAACACAGCTTTCATGTGTTACTGATATCATGGAGTTTAAAATTCCAAAGTTTTCTACTTACATAGTATGCTATTTCAGGGTATTATTTTTAAATCAAGTGAGATCTCATATTTAGATTTTTTTTAAATAATGCACTTCAGTTGGTCATTTCAACTGGCAAATTAATCAAGGTGGCCTGGAGAGAGATGTCCTCCAAAGTTACGGTGACTTTTACACCAATTTTTTGAAACCTAATGCTTTGCAGCTGACATTGAAAATTCATTTTCTCATCTTGCATTCTTGTGCCTCACATTCACAAGATCATGTGAGCCTAGAGAACAAAATAAACCCTGCTCCCAGCCCATGAACTCAGCTTTGCTTAGAAGGCCTCTGTTAGCAATCATTTCAAGTCACTAATCGAGGAAAACAAACAAACTTAAGCTAAAAAATAGATGCACATGCAATGGAATGAATCTGTTACTCCCAAGCCCATTCAAAAGGTAGGTGTAGTCTGTGATTCCCTTACTAATATGTACCCTCAATGATACTAGGGTCATTTTTTACTGCCAAAGATTCTTATGAATAATGACCAGCATACCTAAGAAAAAATCACTCAGGATATTAAAGATCCAGACCTGAAAATTAAAGTTTTTATTAAATTATTTTGGTGATGTTAAAAGAAATATATTCCCTTGAAAATTAGTTTAGGATATGTTATACAACACAAAAGTTGTCTTGAATCACACAATTCAGGTAAACATTATTAGTCTTTAGTATACATTTTAATTACTTTTCCATGTATATGTAAATTTTCAGACAATTTATAGCAATTTATACATGGCCTATTTTAGGTTTTGTGTTTTCCACTCATACAATATTGAAAGAATCTTTCAACTTCATTAGTTCTTCTTATAAATAACTTTAATGTCCACTTGACATCTCAAATTCTAATTCATTTAACTGCTCCTTTCCATATAGACATTTGAATTACTCTGACCTTTTCCTTTTCACTGTCAAAAATATATTGTGAAATATATATATATATATATATATATATATATATATATATATATATATAATTTCAACTATGTTTTTACTGCATAGATTTATAAGACTAAGAAGTGCCAGACCAAAGGGCATTACCAGATATAAATCCCTTATTTAATAAATATTTGCCAATTTGCCAGGTTTTAAGTGTTGCTTTAAAATTACATTTCTTTGGTGACATAGTATAAAGAGGATTTTTTAATGCCATTTCTTAGGTTTTTATTGGTGTTGAAACTATTTTTATAATGGTGTGGGTAAACAGTTCATTTTGTTAAAAAGAAACCTACTTCCATAATAATAATCACCAAAAGTGTTGCAGATATTTTCCCTACTGGAAACATGTTTTATGTAGTTGAATGCATTATTTTTCCTGTGTCTTCTTTCAATGTGTTTTCACTTAAGATGTTCTTCCCCACCAAGAGATTAGATCTACACTGATCTCTTTTTTCTGTTTTCTTAACAGATTTATGTTTCATTGGAAGTCATAAATATATGCTATTTACAAGATTTCTTTTCCTTGGTGGCGTTGAGAAAAGACTTGGTTTTAAAAAGTGCCTATCTCTTAAATATTAAAAATATGAGTGTCTATCCAGGAGAGTTTAAGAGAGGGAAAAGATCAAGATGAAGTGATCAGTGACATTTGGGCCACAAAAGGGTACCCAGACCATAAAGAAAACTTGAATCAAAGCATGAAAAAATCCTCCAGCCCAGACCATAGACACCAACTGTCCATTGTGATCATGTAGTGGAGGGGCCTGCAGATGGCCACATAGCGGTCATAGGCCATCACTGTGAGCAGGAGGATCTCAACTGCCCCAAAGAAATGTTCTGCAAAGAGATGAGTCATGCACCCAGTAAAGGAGATAGTTTTGTTTCCAGTGAGTAAGTCAAATATCATTTGGGGGGGCCATAGGAGAAGAGCAGCAGCCATCTATGAGGGATAAGAAGAACAGAAAAATATACACGAGTGAGCCCAGGGCTGGGCTTGTGGTGATTGTCACAGCAATGAGCAGATTGCCTACCAGGGTGAGAAAGTAGATTGCTGAAAATATAACAAATAAGAGTTTCTGTACATCTGGGTTCTGTATCACACCAAGGAGGATGAATTCTGTAACATTGGACACTTGCTCCATGAAACTGTTTGGCATTTGGATAATTGATTTATCTGTTAATAGCACAAGGACTGAAATTTTGGCTAACAAACTTTGATGAAGCAAATAATTTCCATTCATATATTTCTGTTGAAAAAGGTCTGGTTGCCCTTCTGTGGCCCAAATGTCATTGATCATTTCATCTTGATCTTTTCCCTCTTCTAAAACTTACCTGCACAGACACTCACATTTTTGGACTCTTTGTGGCAGCAAATAGTGGACTGATGTGTATGCTCATTTTTTCTATTCTTGTCACCTCCTACGTCCTCACACTTTGCTCGCTAAAGAAGCACAGCACTGAAGAAGAGCAGAAGGCTCTCTCTACCTGTGCCCCCCATATTACTACAGTTGTCCTATTCTTCGTACCCTGTATCTTCATGTACATTTGACCCACGATGATCTTGCCATTGACAAAGCATTTATTGCATTTTATACTATGGTAACACCCATGTTAAACTTCTTAATCTACAACTTCAGAAACACAGAGGAAAAATATCATGAGAACCCTCAGGGGCGAAAGAAAAATCAGTTAATAATTCACATGATAGATAAGACAAATTAAAATTTGCATTTTTTACCAAGAGTGGCTAATGGAAAGGATAATGGCCTTAAAGTCAGAATATTTGAATTTGAATATTTTTGTTCCCCTGTTTTCTATAATCTTTAGTGGCTCTTCTAATATAAGATAAATGTTTGATTAAATGATGATTGAAGACTCTTTCAATTAGAAATTTCCTGGCATTTACAATTTGGTAACCAAAAGGATATTATTAATCAACACAAAATATCGTAAGTTTATGTAGTCACGAGTAAATTTCCACAAATTTCAGGCACAAGTTATATCACTATCAAGCCAGGTAACTACAATATTTTAGCTAAAAAGACTAACACTTAAATATTTATGCAATGCATGATTTTAATTCAAAGCAATGGAATCATGATAGACTTTCTATTGTGAGAGAAAGAGAAAAAACAGAAATGAATGGGTTTTGAGGAATGGGAATCATTAAGAAATGATTCATCCTAAAATTACAAAATTAGTGCTGCTGTACTATGCACTCCAGGGAGAGCACATACATGACAATCTTGCTCTTTCCAGAGGAAATTATTTTCTCTGCCTAAAACCAAAGGAAGTACATAAAATTCATCTATGTACAGACCCAGAACAACATTGGACTTGCTTTCTCAGGTAGAAGACATTTTGGTGAAATCTTTTCCTGTCATAAGCATCCTACATACCACTTTAATGCCAACATAGCTTGTACTGGATGGATTTATATCTTAGTTAATAAAGAAAAATGTAGTTAACCCAAAAGAGAGTCAATGATAGCTGAGTAATCAAAACAGAAATTCTGCACTTTCAAATTTGACTAGAGAATTGCAGATCAACAAGATGGGGAGTCATTGAAATACAGAAAAATTTTATGAAAAAGAACACAGATTTGAAAAAAAAATGGATCAGAGACAAAATAAAACGCCTGCAAATCCATCAACTTCATATCTATCTTTAAAAAATCTGAATACTGAAATGACAATTTTGCCAGGCCTGCATCTTATATTAAACATATGCTACATACAGATTAACACTGAGCAGGTTAGAAACAACCCATTCCAACAGGAGATCAGCTTTTCTCAAGTATAGCCAACCTATTTGCTGATCAGTACACATCAATATATTTTGACCTCATTTTGCAGTACACTTATTTTTAAGTAGCACCCTGCTTCCAAATGTGATATGTGTCACATTCAGGAGCCAATGTGCTATTCCCTAAGTTTCTTTTCCCCTGCTGCAGCACATCTGGAAGACTCATGTTGAGATAGAAGTGTCCAGACAAAGAAAACTAGCTGGATTACTGAGAACAAATGACTTCAAGGGCAACATAACCCTTAGTGGGCAAGCAGAAAATAAAATTGTATATGTTAAGACCCTGAAAGTTCAGAATTAATTTGTTATCATGAAAAATCCAGCTGACCATGATGAATTCATCAACTAATTTCACCTTTTAAAAGTCTCACCACTATTAAGGACAAAATAAATTAACATAACTTTTGGAATTATCTTGATTTTCAAAAAGTATACAATGCAATATTTACAAGCCCAGTCCATTTAGTGTCTTTTTTATTGTCATAACATACTATACTACACTAACTGACATATTTTAATGATGAATTCATATTCCATCATCTTCTTCTTGTATAAGAATACGAAAGGAGATTAAAACAAAAACTATGAACCCCAATGTAAACTAGGATTTCCAAGTTTCCAAAAACAATTTTCTAATTTTATACACAGGTCCATCTACCTACACATTTTTCTCAGCATATGTTCCAATTTTCCACCAGTTTCCCATAATCATATCCTACACATTTCCTTTAATCTCAGAATATTATGCCTCCTACTTATCAGGAAAATGGGGACTAAAAGAAAGCGAATTTCTCACTCTTAAACTTCATCAATAATTTTATCCAGTTTCTAAATAAATGACAAAAGGACAGAGAACAGAACTTCCCAGTGTTTGTCTCAACTCATAAACATCAAAAGAAATAATGACCATGATAAAGAGCTATATAAAACAGGTGAATGCTGATAGCACCTGGGTTTAGTATGGAAATAAAAAAAAAACATGGAAAAGGATAGGAAAGAACACAACTTCCCTCTCCTTACCGCAAGAATCACAGTTTAGAATGAGATACCCTCTGCCTGTGGTAAGGAGAATCCAGCACAGAATTTTGCCTCTTGCCACAACACTGGGACTGCCACAGTAAAACCTAGCACTGCACGGTCTCCAATGGCCCTAATCTCCACAATTCATTACTGACCTGTCTCCAGGTCCACAGCATCACTGGCTCAACTCAGAAGTTCAGACTTTAGGCTTGCCATAAATCCCTTCTATCACAAACAGACTCAGTCTTGGGTCTTCCCAAGGATAAGGCTGATCACAGCAGCTGTGAATGCTCTTAGCAGGAAATGAAGTTCTCACTTTAGAAAACAGGATGGAAGTTCATCAAACACTTAGAAATGGAATGACCATCTGTATCACTTATGCTACTTCTGAGTCTTTACCCAAAGAATTGAAATCAGGAAATCTAAGAGATAAGGGCAATTTCAGTGGTTCTGTTCATACCTGTAATCCCAGTTACTTGAGAGGCAGGGATCAAAAAGATGTGATTCAAGGCTTCCCTTGGCAAAAAGAAAATGTCCTGACCTCTTAGAGAGCTAGAATTAGAATTTCAGCCAAGATGGAAGCCAAAACACCTTGTCCTGTTCTTTCTCTTGTGACCATCGCATCTGTGACATGGTTAGTGTAGGGCCAAGTACACTGTGTTAGCACACCCTGTGTATGGCTTTAATTAGAAAGTCATCTCAAGAGTTGATCCCTAAGGCACAATTTACTTTAGTCATGGAAGTATGGATGCATGAGCTACCCAGAGCGTATAAACAACCATAATACTTGTCATACCGAGTTACAGCGAGTATCAAGCAAGATAACATGTGAAAGCATCTAAATCTGTAGAAAACTGGTATTCAGTTAATGCCTTGAGAATTGATCTATGGCTAAGCAGCACATCATGGAGGGAACATGAGTTAGAGCACACAATAGATCTAAAAATCTTACCAAAAAAAAAAAAGGTAATCATGTGAGGTGATGGATATGCTAATTAGCTTGATTATATCAATCATTTCACAAGGCATACATGTATCGAAACATCATGTTGTGTCATAATCATTCTCTGCCTAGACATGACCAACATTCAGAAAGTGTAGTATTTTTCTAATAAAATGTACTATCATTTCACTGTAAAAAAGAAAATACGTTGTACAGCATAAATATACAATTTTGTCAATAATGACTGAACAAAGCCAAAAATTGTAAGATAATTAGCATGATGTGATTATTTTATAACATGTATTTGATTTTTATTGTAAAAGTATCATTGTTTGTGATTAATAGCTTCACCAATTCAAACTGTTCATGAGAAGATTAAATTGAGTGTAGCTTGACAGTTGATGGCAATGTAAGCTAACATAGCAGCTTTTTATCATGTTTCATGGAAATTAAGTTTGCACTGTAATACAAAGGAATAGGAATTGCATGAGATGGAGATAAACTAACATGAACAATGAAGTGCAATGTACATTAAAGATCATCATTTATTAAGGCTGTTTACCTAGAGATAATCTTCAGGACCATTTTCACATGCTCAAAGGAAAATTCACATGCAATGTTTCACAAACATCATCAGCTTCATTGACCTCCTTTATCCAAACTGTCCGAGCATCTGTGCTAATTTTCCAACAACCTGAGGAACAGTTGAAAAGAACTCTAAAGTTGTGCCCCAGAAATCTCTCTAGGCAGCATTTTCTACCCATCATTCTGGAATTTCTTAGGTGTTAGGGATCCGTCTTGTGACTTACATGTGATTTCACATTTTGTCTGATAGAAGCTTCATTCATCTTTTGAAATCAATTCTAGTTTTGTTCCTGGTTGCTTTCAATTTCACTCTTGTCCATATCTTTGACTTCTTATTACTTTCCTGCCCACATTAGGTTGCTGAAATCTGACTTCTATAGACTCATCAATATTTTTCTTAAAAGAGCAGAGACTAGTTCTTTCCCATTTGGATGAGTATTACCCTTACTGGCCCTAAAATTCAGTTAAAAATCTGAAAAAAGTAAGATTTAAATCTCTTCTAATAAATCACTTCCAAGTAATGGTTCATCCTTCTGTCTTCAGTGAGAGTATTTATAAAACCAGCATATACCTAAAAATAAAATTATTTTAAATTACCATAAAATATATTATGCTGGATCTTTCAGTAAATTTTGTTCCTTATTCATTTTCAGACTTTACTATAAAAATTGCAACAATGTAATAACATAAAAGCCATAAAATTTTTACTTAATGCTATGTAATAATCGGAAAATATATAAGAAAATGATTCATGTATTAGTTCAGGTCTCTGTTCTACCACTAATATGAGATTTGGTCAAATAGTGCCATGTCGAATAGCCTGGAAAGTGTGTTGTAAGAATTTAGGGTAAAATTTCTGTGAAAGTTATCAACTTATTGTCTCTCAGCTTCAAATACATTCATTGCTTGCTCCATATTAATGAAAATGGACTCTGCAAACATTTCTTTCCCATACCTGCTCTGTTATGGTGTACAATGCTGCTCCCAGTTAAATGGGTTTCTGTTTCCATCTTATTTTGACTGTGTAGTTTCCAACAGCGTGCATGCTTGGGTGGCAGGGGGAGATGTCCCATGGTGGTCCACTGAGTTTTAATGACATCTGTACCTCAACCTGCTTTCCAAGCCACAGTTTCTTGTCCACCAGCTTCAGTGCCTCCTCCATCATTCCAGTGGGAGGCTCTCAGCATGTAGTACCAGACAAGTTTCTTGTATACAGCTCTGTCCAGCTACTGTGAATGAACTTCTCCACCAATCAATAACTAATATCTAAAACATTCCAAAGTATTAGATTCCCAGGGAGCAATCTATCCTCGAAGTGTATACCTTTCTTAGATATTCATCTTTCAAGCACAGGGCAGTTTTCTTTACCATTAATCCCCTGATAAGATTAATACTTGTATGTGAACTTTCCCTGCAAATCAGGGAATCTATGTGGTCTGTGCCCTGCTTAGACCATGACTGATACAATATGGAAGAAAATGCCAGCCTTATAAGCATTAGATAAACCATGTCTCTGTTCAACTATGCAACCAATATTTAATGAACAATAAAATCCACAAGGGAAAGAATGTAGAGGACAGAGTACAAAGTAAAAGAATACCATTAAATATGTTATTTTCAATAATCAGTTATAAAGAGCATCTCAATGTTACTTAAGGTTATTTTAATATCAAACCACTATTCAAGGTGAAAAGTACTTTTAGGTTCTAGAAATATTTCTAATTACTAGTAATTTATGCATATTTAATGACTAAGAAGCAATAAGGTATAATAACAAAGCATAGACTGAGAGACAGTAAGTCTGAACTGCAGCCTAACTTTAACTTTATGTTTCAGTAGTTGTCCACTAATAATAACAAACTCCTTATGAGAGTTGATGTATTCATGTATAGATCAAAAATTTTGGACTATATGACATTTATTACCTTTATTTATAATGTACAATGATTCTGCTTAATTATTATCTGAAGTCAGTTTTTTTTCTCCAGTTTCCCTATCACCTTCTTTACCTCAGCATTTCTGAGGGTATAGATTAAAGGATTTAACATAGGAGCCAGCATAGTATAAAAGACAGCAATAGCTTTATCTATGGTCAGAGTGGTAACCGGGTGCAGATACATAAATATGCAGGGTACAAAGGATAAGACGACTATTGTGATGTGAGACACACAGGTAGAGAGGGCTTTGCGCCTCCCCTCTAAGCTGCAATTCTTTAAGGAACGCAGGATGACCACATAGGATCCCATCAAGAGGAGGAAGTTGAATAGGCAGATGAACCCACTGTTAGCAGCAATAAAGACACCAAGAGTATGAGTGTCATGGTCTATGACGTTGGGGCCACAGAACGGTAGCCAGACTGTGAAGAGGGTCTGGATAGTTGCATGGAGAAATCCTCCAGTCCAAGCTACTCCCACCAAGAGCATGCATAGCATAGCTTGTGGCTCATGATGGTCAGATAGTGCAGAGGTTTACAGATAGCCACATAGCGATCATAGGCCATCACTGTCAGCAAGATGATCTCAACAGCACCAAAAATGTGTTCTGCATAGACTTGAGCCATACATCCATTAAAGGAGATGACTTTCTTCTCTTGCAGGGAGTCCATAATCAGCTTAGGAGCTGAAGAAGACATATAAATTGTATCTATCAAAGAAAGGTGACTCAGGAAGAAGTACATGGGGGAATTTAGGGCATGGCTATTGATAATGGTGACCACAATGAGAAGATTTCCTGATAACGTTATCATGTACAGAACCAAAAATGTCACAAACACTACTTTCTGCATTTGGGGGTTTTGTGTAAGACCCATTAAAATAAATTCAGTCACGTTTCTTTCATTCTCCATCTAGGTGGTGGGGTTGATTTTAAATAAAATACTCCAGGTAGGAATATTTTATTCACCTTCAGGGAAAGGAAAGGGAAAAAAGAACCATAAAATAATTCAATAAAACATAATAATCAGTCACAATCCATTTAATACAAAATCTATTCTTATTTATTTGATGAAGAATGCACATATCATTCAATTAAACTTTGAAATAGTATTTTTTAACTGTTCTGTCATTATTAATTCTCACTTTAGTCAGGCATGGTGACAAACCTATAATTAAGTTCCTTGGGATGTGGAGATAGGAATCATGAGTTCAAAGCTAGCCCAGGTCAAAAAAAAAGTGCTGAGACTCTACCTCAATAATAATATAAAAACAAATAGAATGGAGTGGAGCTTAAATGGTAAAGAATTTCCTAGCATGTGTGAGACCCTGGATTTAATACCTCGTATTGAAAAAAAGAAAAATATTCTCACTTTTTCTTGGACCTCAAATTTTAAATTAAAAAATATTTGTGTGTTCTTAAACCACAAAGGCCATAAAGTACAAAATGAATTGTCTCCGTTACATTTAAGTATAACATGTACCTAGTTACATACAAAGGACATCTGTTCCAAAAGATCCCCTGAATGCCTCACTGAGAAACTATCTTAGAGCTCCAAAGCAAGAATTGTGGCCTCCCTTCTGGAGAACCCAATGTGTCAGAGAATCCTTTCAGGGACCATAGCCCTGTGAGAACAAAACTGAGTGAACTCTAACAGCCCTTGGGAGAACCAACAATGGACTAAGATGTGTTACCACTTCCAGGTATGTGGCATAGGTAACTTTTCATGATCAAAACTAGCCTAGAAAACCCTATACTGACTCATTCATCTCCATTAATTCACTTAATTAGTTCAATTTCTCACAAATCTTGAAGTATTCTGAACATATTTAAAGAACAAGTTTCTTCTACAATTTTCATCTTCCTCCATTTTCCTCACACTGCACAGACACAAACATAAACAAAACAACCCAGTCTTTAGTTAAAATTGATGTCTTTGCCGTTGCCAGTCTCAAGCACAAAATCAGTTTCTTTTTCTGTCATAGTGCAAAGATCAGTAGTGTACCCATTAACATGCAAATCTTCTAATACCCATATTTTTTGCAGGAAAACATCTGATCTCCATAACAGGACTCTCAGAGTACAATTTAGAGGCAAGGATCTAAAAAGACAAACTTCCTCCCAGACAGAGGAAACATCATTACTTATTTAAATTCCACAGACTCAAACATTTTGAAATGAAACCTCTACTGTAATTCTGCTTTTCCCCAGTCTTAATAACTGCAGAGGCATACTTGTTCATCACCTACTTCCTATGTAATATTTCAATTGACTGCTTTCCATATACTCAGCACTATACAAAAATTTATAAAGATGATTTCATCGAATCTTTATAACGTTAAAAAGTTGATACACTTCTATTCATATAATACCTCTATATTCATATAATACCTATCTTTATTCTCCAAAAGGGGTAGACCTGAGTTGAAAGGTGCAGAAACTCAGTCACATTGCTAGTATCAGATCCACTGCAGCCTAAACAAGCTGTCCCCTGGTTAAAATAATATCTGACAAAGTTTGATAACGTCAAAATAAGCAGTGTCCCTGAGCCTGGACTTTAATATAGATTCCCAGTCACAGCAGAAATGCACTCTTCCCTTACAGAGTCTATATTTTGAATGCATTCCTCTTTGGTATCTCACTTTCACAGTTGAAGAAGTTCCTTGAAAAACAATTCAAATGCCATTCCTCTTCTTCCATGCTGAACTGTCTTCACTATAGTAAGATCACATACCTTATCTCAGCTCTACCTCTTATTTGCCTTTTTTTATTCTGGTTGCTTTTCATATCTCCTCCTCTGAGTATAAAGTGCTGTCTTCCTTCTCTTTCATCCCTGGGAATTATTAAGGCAGAGCATTGTTTCAAGGAAATGAGTGACTGTACATGTACCATTCTGATGATCAAACCACCACATCACACACCTTATCGGGGAAGAAACTCTCAGTGATCCAGCCAGAGACTCCACCTAAAAGTCTAGAAATTGGCTTTGCAATTCCATAAATTGCAAAACTTTTCCTGATATACTGTTAAAAAGAACATAGTTAGGATAAGAAATATTTATTTTTCTTTTATTAACATATATCAATAAAATTTTTTCCACAAAATATCCTAGAACATCTGAAAATGATCAGAAAATAATGCTTCCACAATTTTAATTGCAAACACATTAAGGGGAAAATGGAAATTTAAGAAATAAGATTAAAAGTCAGCAATTCTAGATAACTTACTGTGGCTGTCTCTGTAGTTGAGAAGATTGTGCAATGTAGCCAAAAACACAAAGTAATCCTTACAAGCAGCTATTCAAACACCACTTTATGCAATGTGTATTTCCCAAATCCCTACTGACGACACAATATTACAGGAAGCAGAAAAAGACAAAATTGCACAAATTTCTTAAAATGGATTCAGCCAGCATTAAGCTCCAAGACCTTTGTAACCCATATTGAAATATTTACAAAAGGAAAAATAAAATGCTATGTTGAATTTGGAATCAAATCTTCAGATACTAAAGAGATTCTTCTGATTTTCTGAACTTAGATCAAGAGTTATTGAAAAATAGACACAAATGTTTTACCTCTTAATACCCCCCCAATTCTGTCTGTAACATAAGAAAACATTCTTCTGGAATCATGGAGGATAGAGAGGATACTGAGAATATTTTTAAAGGACATTATTCTATCTAAGGCTTTGCCTCCAAGGAATTAATTAACTCTGGATTTTTTTAAAGATTGTAACTAAAAAACAGATATTTTGAAGTATTTACCTATAAGTCAACTAATTAGTTTTTTTCTTACAGTTGAAACTAACTTGGTAAAAACCTATATTTTATGATCTGGAATATTGTATGACAAAATGCTTCTCTACTAAGCCCTTGAGGATTGTGAAGTGGGACATGAAGGGCTCTAAATGTCATGTAGTTAACAACCCGGAGTTTCACTCAGGTCATATCCCTGAGGAAATTTCCTCACTGTCTGAAGTCATAAAAAAGATTGAGATACTAAGTCTGTCAACTTTACCATAAACACATTAGAACATATTCTGTCCCTGGGAATGAATCTTGTGTTGATACGCTTTCAGGGTAGTGTGATATCTACAGTTGGAAGGTAAATAGAGGATAAAATCTTCAACTTTCCCAATGCAGAAAGCAAATCAATCTTTCCTAATTTTTATGCCTTCCCATTGAAATTTTCAGAACTTCAGGAATTTCACTGCATATTCAGTGGATGAAGGTTCACCATGGAAACACACTTTATATTTTCTCACACACAGTATCCCCAGGGCAGTGGAGATTTGCACAGCCGATATGTGCACACATCTTACAAGCTCATAGTACAGCAATTATTCTGCAGTCTGGAGGACAGGATGTTGTTTAAATCACATAGCATGAAAGTTAAAACATTTATATGCTATATAGCATTTATGGTTATATATGGATGGAGAACCAGAAAATATAGCAATAATAGCAGGTATCAATAGAAACTAGAATTACTGAACACTATGCCCTTTATCCATTTAATATGGTATATTATATTGATTGGTGTTTATATTGAAACAACCTTATTCTTGGCACAAGTTCCACTTGGTCATAGTGAAGAAAAGTTTTTATAAACTAATGAATGAAATATGCTAGCCTTTTATGGATAACTTATGAACCTATAGTCATAAAAGATGACTATGATACTTTTGTGTGGTTTCAGTATCAATATACTGGTCTTATACAATAAGTTGGGAAGCATTCCCTCTTCTATATTTCTGGAAATGTTCATGAAGGATTACTGTTGATTCTTTTTAAAATGTTTAACTAAATTCAACATTGAAGCCATCTTGACATGGACATTTTTTCTTTTGAATGAAGTTATTTGTTTATTTTTGTTTTACCATTTTTACATTTACTTACATGTGTACACATTGTTTCGGCTATCTCCCCACTCCTCCCACCTTCTGGGCAGAAACTGTTCCTCCCTCTTCTCCAATTTTTTAAACTGAAAACATAAGAAAAACGTAGCTTTTTGCTATTTTTAGATAAAGATAGCTATAAAGAGAGATTCCTAGTGTTGTTACCATGCATATTGTGTATTACAACACATATTGGTTCATCTCTACCAGACCTCTTCACTACTTCCTAGGCCCCTTCCTGTGGTGGTCTCTGCCAGTTTGAGGTTACTATATTCTATACAGTGAGCATATCAACCAAAATCAAGTTTTAGGTTTCCTTCCCTTTCCTTATTCTCCCATGCACAGTCTCCCCTTAGTGTATGACCCACATCCAATAATATTTCTGCAGTTGCTTCAGGTCTATAATCCACATATGAAGAAGAATATGTGATTTTTGGTCTTCTGAGCCTAGTTTTGCTTAAGATGATGTTCTCCAGTTCCATTAATTTCTTTGTGGCTAAATAAAATTCTGTTGTATATAAATAATACATTTTTTAACTTATTCATTGGTAGTGAGGAAGCTTGGCTATTTCCATACCTTGGTTATTGTGAATAATGCTGCAATAAACATAGGTGTGCAGGTGCCTTTGTAAGAACCTCAGTTGCATTCCTTTGAGTATATCCTAAGAGAGGTATTGCTGGATCATATGGCAGTCCTATATTTAGTTTTTTAAGAAGCTTCCATATTGTTTTCTGTAAAACATACATTATGGAATGTTATACTAGCTTACATTCCCACCAGCAGTGTATGAGGGATCCTTTTTCCCCATATCCTCACCAACATGTATTGCTGTTGGTGTTCTTGATAGCAGCAATTCTAACAGGGGTAAGGTGGAATCTTAGTGTGGTTTTCATTGCATTTCCTTTATGCCCAGGGATGGTGAGCATTTTTTCATGTGTTTTTTGGCCATTTGGACTTCTTCCTTTAAAAATTTTCTGTTAGTTCTCTTCCCTCTCCTTTATTAGCTCATTTATTTTTGGAGAGATTTAGTTTTTTCAGCTCCCTTCATATTCTGGTTATCAGACCCTTGTCTAATGTGTAGCTAGCAAAGATTTTCTCCCATTCTGTAGGTGCCCTCTTCAATCTAGAGACCATTTCTTTTTTTGTGCAGAAGATTTTTAATTTCATGTAGTCCCACTTATCAATCCCTTCTTTTAGATGCTGGGTCACTTGAATTTTACAGAGGAAATCCTTGCATATATCTTCTGTTGCTTCCAGTTTATTCCCTGCTCTTTTCTGTACTAAACTCCAGTTTTCAGATCTGATATTAAGGTCCTTAATCTACTTAATACTAGTACAGGGTGAAAGGCATGGAACTAGTTTCAGTTTTCTGCAGGCAAATGAGCACTTTTCCCAGCAACATTTGTTGAAGAGTCTGCCTTTTCTCCATCATACGTTTTTGGCTCCTTTGTCAAAATTAAGATGGGTAAACTGCATGGATTCATATCCAGGTCTTCTATTCTGTTCCACTGGTCTTCATACTTGTTTTTGTGCCAGTACCATGCTACTTCTATTGCTAAGGCCCTGTAATATAGTTTCAAGTCGAGTATTATGATACCTCCAGCATTGCTCTTTTTGCTCAATATTGTCTTGGCTACTGGCAGTCTTTTGTGTTTTCATATGAATTATAGGGCTGATTTTTCAATCTCTGTGATGAATGTCATTGGGATTTTCATGGGAATTGAACTGAACATGTAGATTGCTTTTTACTATATTGATTCTGCGAATCCATGAACATGGAAAACAGGTGGGTACTGATAGCACCTGGATTTAGCATAGAAAAAAAAAAACATGGAAAAGGTTAGGAAAGAACACAACTCCCCTCCCCTTACCTCAAGAAGCACAGTTTAGAATTGGATACCCTCTGCCTGGGGAAGGAGAATCCAGCACAGAATTTTGCTCTTACCACAACACTGGGACTGCCACAGTAAAACCTAGAACTGCACAGTCCCCAATGGCCCTAATCTCCACAATTCATTATCGACCTGGTCTCCAGGTCCACAGCACCACTGGCTCAACTCAAAAGCTTCAAACTTTATGCTTGCCACAAATCCATTCCACCACAAACAGACTCAGTCTTGGGTCTGCCCAAGAATCAGGCTGATCACTGCAGCTGTGAGTGCCAATATAGCAGGAATGATGTTCTCACTTTAGAAAACAGGATGGAGGTTCATCAAACACTTAAAAATGGAATGACCATCTGTATCACATATGCTACTTCTGAGTCTTTATCCAGGAATTGAAATCAGGAAATCTAAGAGATAAGGGCAATTGCAGTGGTTCTGTTCATACCTGTAATCCCAGCTACTTGAGAGGCAGAGATCAGAAAGCTGTGGTTCAAGGCTAGCCTTGGCAAAAAGTTAGTGACATACCAAATCCACAAATAAGTTAAGTATGACTGCAATCCTGGCTGCAATGGAGACAGATGTAGGAGGATCACTGTCAGAGGCTAGCCCAGGCCCAAAAATGCAAAACACTATCTAAAAATTAACCAAATTAAAAAGAACATGGGTCAATAGGTACAGAATTTTCTTAGCAAGTTTAAGGACCTGAGTTCAAACCATAGTACAGCCCACCCTCCCATAAAACATGTTAGAGGTAAGTGCCCTTAACATGGTCGTTGCAGCATAATTCATATGATTCATCATGGCCAATCAGTGGAACAATTTAATTCCATTTACAGAAGGAGTAAAGAAAATGTAATATAAACTATATAATATTATAGTACAATAATACATAATGCTTTATATAATATATATATTATCTACATTATATATGGAACACTATTCAGTCTTATAAAAGAAGGAAATCCTGTCACATGCAACTACATATACGAACATTCAGGAGAGTATGCTAAGTATAATAAGCCAGTCACTGAAGAGCAAATACTGAATTATTCCAGTGATATTAAGTATTTAAGATATTCAAACTCACAAAAATGCAGTGGTGATTGCCATAGACCACAGGAAAAAAGAATTCAAAATCTTTCAATGAGTATAAAATTTCAGTTATGCAAGATGAATGAGTTCTAGAGATCTGCTGTACAACTTTGTCTAGAGTTAGTTGTACTGTATTATATTGTATCCCCAAAATTTTGCTTAAAGGTATATCTCATATCAAGTGTCATTACTATAATAAAAGAATCAAGAAAGAATGGATGAACAAAATGTAGCATGTATAAAATAGGATATTATTCAGGTTTTTTTTTGCTTATTTCTTTTTTTTTTAATTTCTTTTATTTATCTGTCCATATAATGTCTGGGTCAGCTCTCCCCCTCTACCCCGGGCACCTCCCCCTCCCCACATCCACTCCGTCTACCCCCCCACCCCCCACCTCCAAGCAGAAAACTGTTCTGCCCTTATCTCTAATTTTGTTGAAGACAGAATATAAAAATTAATAAGCAGGACCAAGGGTTTTTGCTATTTGAGATAAGTATAGCTATAGTAGGAGATTCCTCACATTGCTTTCCTGTACATATGTGTTACATTCTAAATTGATTCTTCTCAAACTAACCTTTTCTCTAGTTCCTGATTCTCCTCTCCTATTGGACTCTGTTGCTTTCAAGTTTCTGCATTAGTATCTTTGCACTGAGGATATCTAATGTCATCTTGTTTTTTGGGTGGCTTATCTATCCTTATAACTCCCTTGCGTGCTCACCTTATCATGTAATCAAAGTCCAATCCCCTTGTTGTGTTTACTCTTGATCTAAAGTCCACATATGAGGGAGAACATATGATTTTTGGTCTTCTGAGCCTGGCTAACCTCACTCAGAATGATGTACTGCAATTCCATCCATTTACCTGCAAATGATAACATTTCATTCTTCTTCATGGCTGCAAAAATTCAATTATGTATAAATATCATATTTTCTTAATCCATTTGTCAGTAGTCGGGCATCTTGTCTGTTTCATAATTTGGCTGTTGTAAATAGTGCTGCAATAAACATGGGTGTGCAGGTGCCTCTGGAGTAACCTGTGTCACATTCTTTTAGGTATATGTGCAAGAGTGGTATTGCTGGATCATATGGTAGATCAATGTTTAGATTTTTAAGTAGCCTCCAAATTTTTTCCAAAGTGGTTGTACATTCCCACCAGCAGTGTCTAAGGTTCCTTTTTCCATGCATCCTGGCCAACACTTGTTGTTAGTGGTGTTGCTAATGAAGGCTATTCTAACAGGGGTGAACGTGGAATCTTAGTGTGGTTTTAATTTGCATTTCCTTTATTGCTAGAGATGGTGAGCATTTTTTCATGTGTTTTTTGTCCATTTGAATTTCTTCTTTTGAGAAATTTCCATTTAGTTCACTTGCCAATTTCTTTATTGGTTCATTAATTTTGGGAGAATTTAGTTTTTTAAGTTCTGTATATATTTTGGTTATCAGTCCTTTGTCTGATGTGTAGCTGGCAAATATTTTCTCCCACTCTGTGGGTGTTCTCTTCAGTTTAGAGACCATTTCTTTTGTTGAGCAGAAGCTTTTTAGTTTTAAGAAGTCCCATTTATCTATGCTATCTCTTAGTTGCTGTGCTGCTGGGGTTCCATTGAGAAAGTTCTTGCCTATACCTATTAATTTCAGAGTATTTCCTACTCTTTCCTGTACCAACTTAAGAGTTTGGGGTCTGATATTAAGATCCTTGATCCATTTTGAGTTAATCTTGGTATAGGGTGATAAACATGGATCTAGTTTCAGTTTTTTGCACACTGCTAACCAGTTTTCCCAGCAGTTTTTTTGAAGAGGCTGTCTTTTCTCCATCGTATATTTTTAACACCTCTGTCAAAGACAAGTTGGTTATAGTTGTGTGGCTTCATATCCAAGTCCTCTATTCTGTTCCGCTGGTCTTCATGTCTTTTTTTGTGCCACTGCCATGCTGTTTTTATTGTTATTGCTTTGTAATATAGTTTGAAGTCAGGTATTGTGATACCTCCAGCGTTGATCTTTTGACTGAGTATTGCTTTGGCTGTTCATGGCCTCTTGTGTTCCCATATAAATTTAGCAGTAGATTTTTCAATCTCTTTAATGAATGTCATTGGGATTTTGATGGGAAGTGCATTAAACATGTAGATTACTTTTGGGAGTATAGCCATTTTTACTATTTTGAATCTACCAATCCATAAGCATGGGTGAGCTCTCCATTTTCTATAATCTTCCTCAATGTCTTTCTTCAGGGGTTTATAGTTTTCCTTGTAGAGGTCATTCACATCCTTTGTTAAGTTTACTCCTAGGTATTTAATTTTTTGAGGCTATTGTAAATGAAATTGTTTTCACATATTCTTTCTCTGTTTGTTTATTATTAGTATATAGAAAAGCTATTGATTTTTGTAAGTTGATTTTGTATATTGCCACCTTGCTATAGCTATTGATGGTGTCTAAGAGATTTTCGGTAGAGTTTGTTGGATCTTTAAGGTATTTGATCATATTCATCTGCAAATAGGGATATTTTGACAGTTTCTTTACCTGCTTGTATTCCTTTTATTCCTTCTTCTTGCTTAATTGCTCTGGCTAGGAATTCCAGTACTATGTTGATCAGAAGTGGGGATAGTGGGCATCCTTGTCTTCTTCCTGATTTTAGAGGGAATGGTTTCAGTTTTTGACTATTAAGTATAATGTTGGCAGTAGGTTTGTCATTAGAAGCTTTTATAATGTTAAGTTACATTCCTTCTATTCCTAGTTTTCTTAAGAGCTTTTATCATGAAATGGTGTTGGATCTTGTCAAATGCTTTTTCTGCATCTATTGAGATTATCAAGTAGTTTTTGTCTTTGCTTCTGTTAATGTGGTGTATTAAATTTATTGATTTGCATATGTTGAACCACCCCTGCATTCCTGGGATGAAGCCTCTTGGTTTTGGTGTATGATCTTTTTGATGTGTTGTTAAATTCTGTTTGCCATTATTTTATTGAGTAGTTTTGCATCAGTGTTCATTAAGGAGATTGGCCTGTATTTCTCCTTTTTGGAGGTGTCTTTGACTGGTTTGGGGATAAGTGTAATACTGACTTCATAAAATGTGTTAGGCAAATTTCCTTCCCTCTCTATTTTTTGGAACAATTTAAGTAGGGTTGGTATTAGTTCTTCTTTAAATGTCTGATAGAATTCAGCAGAGAATCCATCATGTCCTGGACTTTTCTTTTTTGGGAGACTCTTGATTGCTGCTTTAATTTCATTTTGTGTTATAGATCTATTCAGGTGATTAATGTCCTCTTGGTTCAGTTTTGGATGATCATAAGTATCTGGAAATCTGTCCATTTCTTCAAGATTTTCAAATTTATTTGAATATAGGTTCTCAAAGTAGTCTCTGATGATTTCCTGGACTTCCTTGTTGTTTGTTGTTATCTCCCCCTTTTGCTTTCTTGATTTACTGATTTGGGTTTTTTCTCTCCTCATTTTAGTGAATTTTGCCAGGGGCCTATCGATCTTGTTTATTTTTTCAAAGAACCAACTTTTTGTTTCATTAATTCTTTGTATGGTTTTTTGTTTCTATTTCATTAATTTCAGATCTTATATTTATTATTTCTCCCCTGTTTGTTTTGGAATTTGCTTGTTCTTGTTTTTCTAGGAGTTTGATATTTAGGTCATTGATTTGGGATCTTTCTGCCCTTTTAATATATGCACTCATGGCTATAAACTTGACTCTCAGGACTGCCTTTGCTGTGTCCCATAAGTTCCTATAGGTTGTGTTTTCATTTTCATTAACTTCCAGGAAACTTTTAAATTCCATTTTATTTCATCAATGACCCATTGGTTATTAAGCAATGCATTGTTTAGTTTCCAGCTGCTTGCATTTTTTGTTATTATTTTTGTTGTTGAGTTCTAGTTTTAATGCATTGTGATCAGATAGAATGCATGGTATTATTTCTATTTTCTTATATTTGCTGAGGCTTGCTTTGCACCCTAGGATATGATCAATTTTTGACTAGGTTCCGTGGGCTGCTGAGAAAAATGTATATTGTGTAAAAGTTGGATGAAATGTTCTGTAGACATCAACTAGGTCCATTTGCTCTATGGTGTGTTTTAGATCTAGGATTTCTTTATTCAGTTTTTGTTTGGATGACCTTGATGAGGGGGATATTAAAGTCTCCCACTACCACTGTGTTAGGTTTTATATATATATTTAGGCCATTCAGGGTATGTTTGATGAAATTGGGTGCATTGACATTGAGTATCTACAGGTTGATAATTATTATTTCCTTTTGGTGTATTTCTCCTTTTATTAGTATGGGATGTCCTTCTTTACCTCGTTTGATTAATGTAGGTTTGAAGTCTACTTCTCAGAGATAAGTATTGCTACTCCTGCTTGTTTTCGGGGACCATGGGCTTGGTAAATGTTCTTCCAGCCTTTCACCCTAAGCCTATGCTTATTTCTGTCTGTGAGATGGGTCTCCTGTAAGCAACAAATTGTTGGATCTTCTGTTTTAGTCCAGTTTGTCAAACAGGGTTAAAGTTATTTTCATTCAGTGCCCTGAAGACCTCACTCCATGCTCTTCTTACTTTTAATGTTTCCATTGTGAAATCTGCTGTGATTTTGATGGGTTTACCTTTGTAAGTTATTTGTTTTTTCTCTCTTACAGCCTTCAATACTCTTTCTCTATACTCTGTGCTTGTTGTTTTAATGATAACATGTCATGGGGTAGTTCTAATTTGGTCAAGTCTATTTGCTGTCCTGGTGACTTTGTGTACGTGAATGTGCATAGTTTTCTCTAGATTTAGGAAATTTTCTGTCATTATTTTCTTGAATATGTTATGAATTCCTTTTGTTTGCACCTCTTCTCCTTCTTCAATGCTCATGATTCTCAGGTTTGGTCTTCTGATGTAGTTGAATTCTTGCATATTCCTTTACAGGTCTTGAGGTGTCTAACTAGTAGTTCTTCAGTTTTACTTTAATTACCATTTCATCTCGAGTTCTGAGATTCTGTCCTCTGGTTGGTCTAGTCTGCTGTAGTGGCCTTCCCTTTTGTTTTGCATTTCTGTTTTGTTATTTTTTTTTTGAGGTTTTCCATATCCTGAATTACTTACTCTTTAATGTTGTCTATTTTCTCCCTGAGTTCATTTATTTCTCTATTTATGGTGTTCTTTGTTTCACTTTGTTGTTTATACAGTGCTTCTATAGTTTCTTTTATTTGTTCTTGTGCTTTCTCAAATTCTCTATTTTTGTTGTCTTGGAATTTCTTAAGTGTCTCCTGCACATTTTGACCATATCCAGTGTCATCTCTATAAAATTCTCATTGATTACTTACAGGATTTCTTCTTTCAGGATTTTGTTATGGGCTTCGTTGGGTTCTTTGGCATACTTTATCTTCATTTTGTTGGATTCTGGATCTTGGCATCTGTTTTTTTAATTTCCTTCTGGTTCCTGTACTAATTTATTATTGGGAGGAGAATGGTTTCCATCTTTTTTCCATCTTCCCATCATTCCATTAGCTACTGTTCCTGTCCCTGTACTGTTTGATTTAGTATTGCCTAACTTGTAATAGTAGAAATTATGATATCTAGAATGGAAGTGTAAAAGGAAGAAGAAAGCAATGAAGGTAAAAAAAAAAAAAAGAAAAACAGAGAATACAGAGCCAAATACATAAACAGGGAGAGAATGTGTACTAATCAACAGTGAGTTAAACAGGCATTAAAGTGACAGAGAATGAAAAGAAAAAAAACAAAAAAAAATCCCAGGTTCAAGTGCAATGAAGTTTCAGTCTTAATAATTCTGTTGTTAATCCTTCAGCACCCAGTCCTGGTGTTGGTGTTTGAGTAGTAGATCTATCATTGTCTCTTCAAAGTTAAAAAAAGAAACAGGGTATATGAAACTATAAAAGAATAAAAGTTTCAGGTCCAGAAACCACACCATTTCAGTCTTAGTAGTTGTGGTGTTGCTCCTTCAGCATCCAGTCTTGCTGCTGGTATTTAATCAGTAGCATTGTGGTTATCTTGCCAGGTGGATGGATCTGAAGACAGCTTTGTGAGTGCTGTCTGCTGTGTTTGAGGCTGTGGCTCACCTGCTCTCTAAAGTCAGCTGGTTGCTGCTGCCGACTTTATTTATTGCAATTCCCAAGGGTGAGCTGTCACACTCATCTAATTCAGGTGGCTTTGTTTATTTAGAATTCTTCTAGATGCCTACCCCTTCTATTTTCTCCAGTGTAAAGGCCTACCAGCCTATTTACAGTTGCAAGCTTGTTTATTTACAGTTCATGTGGGGAAGATTCCCTTCCCCACTCTCTGGTGGAGTGTGCTGAACTTCAGCCACTGTTGGTTGCCTACCCCTCTCCAAGCTCTCTGGGTGGGTCCATTAAACCCATCTTGTCCAGCAAGCTTGTTTATTTACACTTCATATGGGAAAATTCCCTTCCCCCACTCTCCTGTGGAGCATGCCGCCCATCAGCCACTGTTGCAAGTCTTCCCCTCTCCAGGCTCTCTGGTGGGGATTGCCACACCCACTTCTCCAGCTGGCTAGTTTATTTCCAATTTACATGGGGAAGTGCCCCTCCACCTTCGTCTGGGGTTCAAGGCGCCCTGCCCTTTTTGCTACGTGTCTTTTTTCAGTTGTTTATTACTCAGTTTTTTGGTTTGTTTTTTCTGCAGTGCTTGTGTCAGTTTGTCCAGGGAGCTATACTGATTTATCCCAGGAGTGGCTGTGGGGATACCGCATGCCACTTATTTGCTCACCTGTTGGTCTGCATCTCCCAAGCAGGTTAGGAGCCAGCACCTGGTAGTGCAGGAGCCCTCCTGGTTTCTCCATATATCCTGGCATGGGGAAGCTATGTGCCTCTTCTTGGTGGTTTTTCCTGCCAGGTGTCCCCAGCATCTCAGCAAGATTTTTATTTTAAGGAACACATGCTGGCCACTTCTTCCCTCTAGTCGCCATCTTTGGTCAATGACCTATTATTCAGCTTTTAAAGAGAATTAGGGCAACCCCCTTTATCCATGGTTTCTTTTTGCAGTTTCAGTTTTCTGTGGTCAACTGAGATCTGAAAATATTGAATGGAAAAATTACAAAATTAAACAATTCATAAGTTTTAAATTGCACTCCATTCTTCAAAGAGCTGGGAAATTTATGCCATCCTCTCTTGCCTCCCAATAGCTGAATTCTTCCTTTGACAAGTTTATCTACATGTGGAAGTCTATGTGCCCATTAGTCACCTAATAATCATGTCAGTGATCAGATTGACTATTATTCTATTTCAATGCTTGAGTTCAAATAATGCTTATTTAAATTAATAATTGCACCAAACATAAGAGTAGTGATTTTGAAAATCCAATTATATGCTAAAGAGAAGCACCACAAAGTGTTTTGTTAAAGGGAAATGATGAGAATCCTTGGCTTAATAAGGGAGGAAGAAAATTTTATACTGAAATTTGCTAAGATCAATGCTAAAAATGAATCATTTATCATGAAATTATGAAGTAGGAAAAAGAAAATTTATGGTAGTATGGCTGTCACAGCTCAAACAACAGTAGTTATGACCACAGTCTATGATAAATGATTAGATTTGTGATTTTGTACTCTCCAGATTTTAAAACATTTGTTGAGGATCCTAGAACATAGTCCTTCAAAAAAAAAAAACAACCCACCATATTACTTTTTAAACAAGTTAATTTATTTTAAATTGTTGCATAAGAGATTCCAAGATGGTGACTAGAGGGAGGAAGCAGAAAGCATGCCTCTTAAAGTAAAATCTTGGAGAGACACTGGAAATACACCTTACAGGAAAACCACCAAGAACCACTCCTCCACACCCTCACCCTGTGCATAGCATTCCCACTCCATGTTAAATAGAGAAACCAAGAGGGCTCCCGTGCAGCCAGATGCCAGTGCCCAGACCACTGGGGAAGACGCAAACCACAAGGTAAGCTAAGCAGCACATGGTACTCCCACAGACAACCCTGGACCAGATCAGCATAGACCCTGGTGAAACCAACCCCCACCCAGGGAAAAAAGAAAAAAAACTGAATAATAAGCAACAACAACAAAAAAGACATAGCAAAGCAAGCGGGGCACCATGAGCACCAAAGGGGGGGAGGGGCAAGCCCCCATGGAACTGTAAATAAACAAGCCACTCAGAGAAGGCAGGAGTAACAGAGGCACCCACCCAGCAACCAGGAGGAGGAAAGCTTGTAAAAGTGGCAGTGGGAGGAAAACTCCACAGGAGAGGGGGGAAGACCCACTTCCCATGTGAACTGTAAATAAACACGCAGACCTGAGAAAGCGGGTGTAGTGTCACCTCCCCTAGTGTGCTTGGAAAGGGGAAAGCATGTAACAGTGGCAGGAGAACTCTAAGTAAACAAAGCCTGCAGGACTAGGTGAGTGTTAAGCTCACTCCTGAGATCTGCATAAATAAAGCCTCCAGCAACAGCAGGCTGGCAGCAGTGGGCAGACTTATTTTTTTCTCTCTTCTATTCATGAGACAACAACCAAACTACACCTGCATGCTGAAAAACTTACTGAAACTGTATTGCATTTGAACTTGGGACACTTTGTGGTGTTTTGGTTTATTTTTTGGGGGGGGTTCCCTTTGATGAGACAATGACAGAACTACTTCTGAGACACCATCTCCAGGATTGGAGGCTGAGGAACTAACACCAAAATTATTAAGACTGAAACTTTATTGCATTTGAACTTGGAGATTTTTTTTTTCATTTCATTTTTTTTCAATTCTCTTTCTGTCTTTCTAAGGCCTGTTTAGCTTACTGTTGATTAGTTCACTATCTCTCCCTGTTTATATCTTTGAAACTTTTTCTTTGTTTGTTTCTTTATTTGTTTTTGTTTCTTTTAACTTGTCTGTTTGTTTTTCCCTTTTTCTTTACCTTCTTTGCTTTCCCTCTCCTCTTACCCTTCCATTCTAAATATCACCATTGTTATTATTACAAGCTGGAAAATACTTAATTGCACACAGTACAGGGACAATAACAATACCAAGGGCAATGATGGGAAGACAGAAAAAACAGGGAAACCAGTTTCCCCACAGCAAAAAATTAGTACAGGAACCAGAGGGAAATGAAGAAAACAGATACTCAGATCCAGACGAAGATAAACTATGCCAAAGAACCCAATGAAGCCCACAAGAATAATCTAAAAGAAGAAATACTACAGGTAATTGATGAGAATTTCATAGAGATGATGCTGGATATGGTCACCAAATTGTACATGAGACACTCAAGAAATTCCAAGACAAGAAAAATAGAGAATTTGAGAAAGCTCAAGAAATAAAAGAAACCATAGAAGCACTGTACAAACACCAAAGTGAAACACGCTTAATAAAGAGATAAATGAACTAAGGGCGAAAATAGACGACATTAAAGAGGAAATAACCCAAGATATGGAAAACCTCAGAAAAAAGAACAAAACAGAATGCAAAACAAAATGGAAGGCCAATCCAGCAGAATAGAACAAACAGAAGACAGAATCTCAGAACTCAAAGATGAAATGGTAATTAAAGGAAAAACCAAAGAACTGTTAGTTAAAAAACTCAAGACCTGTGAAAAGAAAATGCAAGAACTCACTGACTCCATCAAAAGACCAAACCTGAGAATCATAGACATTGAAGGAGAAGAGGTGCAAGCAAAGGGAATGCATAACATATTCAAAAAAATAATAACAGAAAATTTCCCAAATCTAGAGAAATCCATTCCCATACAGATGCAAGAGGCCTTCAGAACACCAAACAGACTAGACCAAAATAGAACTACCCAACACCATATTATCATTAAAACAACAAGTACAAAGACCCAAAAAGACTATTGAAGGCTGTAAGAGAGAGAAAAACAAATAACCTATAAAGGTAAACCCATCAAAATCACAGCAGACTTCTCAACAGAAACATTAAAAGCAAGAAGAGTGTGGGGTGAGATCTTCCAGGCACTGAATGAAAATAACTTCAACCCTAGGATACTTTACCCAGCAAAACTATAATTCAAAATAGATAAATGGGACTTCATAAAACTAAAAAGCTTCTGCTCAATAAAAGAAGTGGTCTCTAAACTGAAAAGAACACCCACAGATTGGGAGAAAATATTTGCCAGCTACACATCAGACAAAGGACTGATAACCAGAATATATAGGAAACTTAAAAAACTAAATTCTCCCAAAGTTAATGAACCAATAAAGAAATGGGCAAGTGAACCAAACAGAACTTTCTCAAAAGAAGAAATTCAAATGACCAAAAAACACATTAAAAATTGCCCACCATCCCTAGCAATAAAGGAAATGCAAATTAAAACCACGCTAAGATTCCACCGCACCCCTGTTAGAATAGCCATCATTAGCAACACCACTAACAAAAAGTGTTGGCAAGGATGCGGGGAAAATGGACCCCTCTTACACTGCTGGTGGGAATGTAAACTAGTACAACCACTCTGGAAAAAAATCTGGAGGCTTCTTAACAAGCTAAACATTGATCTACCATATGATCCAGCAATACCACTCTTGGGGATATACCCAAAAGGGTGTGACACAGGTTACTCCAGAGGCACCTGCACACTCATGTTTATTGCAGCACTATTCACAATAGCCAAATTATGAAACAGCCAAGATGCCCTACTACTGACGAATGGATTAAGTAAGTATGGTATTTATACACAATAGAATTTTATTCAGCCATGAAGAAGAACAAAATATTGTCATTCTCTGGTAAATTGATGCAACAGGAGAACATCATTCTGAGTGAGGTCAGCCTGGCCCAAAAGACCAAAAATCATATGTTCTCCCTCATATGTGGACATTAGATCAAGGGCAAACACAACAAGGGGATTGGACTTTGATCACATGATAAAGCAAGAGCACACAAGGGAGGTATGAGGATAGGTAAGACACCTGAAAAACTAGATAGCATTTGTTGCCCTCAATGCAGAGAAACTAAAGCAGATACTTTAAAGTAACTGAGGCCAATAAGCGAAGGGGACCAGAAACTAGAGAAAAGGTTAGATCAAAAAGAATTAACCTAGAAGGTAACACACATGCACAGGAAATCAATGCAAGTCAACTCCCTGTATAGCTATCCTTATCCCAACTAGCAAAAACCCTTGGTCCTTCCTATTATTGCTTTTACTCTCTCTTCAACAAAATTAGAAATAAGGGGAAAATAGTTTCTTCCGGATAGCAAAGGGTAAGGGAGGGAGCGGAGGGTGGGGTAAGTAGGTGGCAGGGATAATGGGGGAGAAATGACCCAAACATTGTATCCACATATGAATAAAATAAATATTTTTTTAAATTATTACATAAGATTGTATATATTTATCCTGTACAAAATTATGTTGAGAAATATCTACACATGTAAGAATGTCAAATGTAGTCAATTAAAATATTCATTACATGACTTCATTTTTGTTGTGAGAAAATTTAACATTCACTGTCACAGAATTGTTGAAGACTATAATATATTACCTAGAGACCAAGATATGAGCTCAAGCAGCTACAGTCATATTCTTCATAATCTGGTCAGTTGGTGAAGGTCTTATTTTGAAGATATGTTAAGTCAAGACTCTCCATAGGAAATACAAACTTTTATGCCATGATATTCAGTTAGTGACAAGATTCTTTTTAACATTCATGACAAAGGATTGTATTTTATGTTTCATTTTTTTGAATTTCATGCCATGTCAATATTAGAGTACTTAAGTAGGGCCATCTATTGACCTCTTTCTGCCTTCTCTAAAACTCAATTTCTAAACCCTTCTACATGAATAAATCTGGAGTTCCTTCCTTGACAGAGAAGGAATGATTTGTCACATCTCTCTTAAGTGTAATAAAAGTTGTTTGTAGAGAAGTTTATGAAAACAAGTGTTTTATATGCATTCTTCAATTTAATCTCAGCAGAACACACATGTTGGTTCCATCATCATCCCTAATTGACAGATGTTATTCCAAGGAGAAATTCTACTTTAGAGGAGTGCCTCAGAGTGGGCAAGGATTCAATAACAAATAGAACCAGTAGGCTCTGCCTCAGGTGTGGCCAGTGTTATACACAATACAGAGTTTGTAACCATGGGACAGAGGAAGACATCACCCTACACAGTCACCCAGGGATCCAACCCATTACAACTCTACCATTTTTAACTCACATTTTGCAGGGTCTCTCTGAATCAGCTGGAAGAAAGAGCAATGAGATCTTCCTAAATCTAGATCTTAGTTTGCACCCACAAACCACATTGGGCTGTTAACATTAAATTTACAAGAAGTACATCCCTTGTGATTGTTATTTTCTGCCATGATCAGTTTTCCATCAGCTCTGATGGTACAGAATTGTTGATGAGTGAGTAAGCTGTATGAGATCTGTGACTATTTAGACTGGGTTCTTTTCTGTGTTCTTTCTTTCTTTATCTCATCTGTGGTTAGAACAGCCTTTTCATTAAATGGTAGGACTTTTCATTCTTTACTTCTATCCTTCCTCCCTCTTCGTTATTTCTCCCTCCTATCTTTCCACCCCTCTTCCCTGCCTCCCTTCTTCCTGTCTCCTCCTCTTCTTTCCTCTTCTTTCTCCTGCTCCTTTCCATTCCCCTTATTTTTATTCTTATTCATTCATAATTTTCATGATATACTGGATGCTTATCAATGAATTTCTCTTCAGCATTGTAAAATATTGTGAAATAACTTGAAATGTATAGTAAGTCACTGACCTTGTTTCTGGCCCAGACCTCCTAAAATCCTTGGGATTTATGGAAGAATAGTGCAGATGGAAGAATATTTTGTTCTGATACGTAGTCCTTGTCTTTGTCCTTAGCCCACTGTTCCTGATTGTTTGGAAGTTCCTGGGTGTTGGAAATACCTTTTCTTTTAATGAGGTGATTAAGGAGCTCCTGGATGGAGGCTGCTCACTGGAAAGACCAAGCCATGATTAAAACTTGGAACTGTAAACTTCTACACTTTGTCATCTGAGAATGAGAGACAGGCTGGAAATGGAGTTAATTGTTGATGTGCTTATTATGAAACTTCCATAAAACTCCCTGAACTATGGAGTCTGTGGAGCTAATTGTTGATGTGCTTATTATGAAACTTCCATAAAACTCCCTGAACTATGGAGTCTGTGGAGCTACTGATTTGGTGGAATATAGCACATTCATGTGCTAAGAGGGTGGCACACCAAACTACATGGAACCCTTCTGAACAGTGCCCTTTGGATCTCTTCCTCTAAGACTCATCTTTATTCTTTATTGTGTCCTTTATAAATGCAAAGTAGTTCCTCTTTTTCTTCAGAGAATGTATTCTAAGACTTCAGTGGATGTCTGAAAACACAAGATAGTATCAAGCTCTATGTATACTATGTTTTTTCTGTATCTCCACACATATAATAAGATTGACAAAGTTTGACTTATAAATTAGGTATAGTAAGAGATTAATAGCAAAAACAAATATCAAAGTAGAATGATTATAACAACATACTGTAATCAACGTCATTTAAAACTCATGAATATTCATTTCTGGAATGTTTCATTTAATGTTTTCACACTACTGTTGACTGTGACTAACTGAAACTCTGAAAAACAAGAGCTCAAATAAGGGGGAGGGGACTAGTGTGTAATGAGCTGGAAAACATAAGTATTTCCTTGAGTTCTATAACCTGTTCTAGAAAGAAAAAAAAAACGAAACCTAGAAGGGTGTATTGAGGATCCTGATTTACAGCAGACAGTTCAGAAATAGGTGTGACAATCTAATACCTGCAATTGGCATCTGACATTGGACTGAGCACCTTACCTATGGGATCTGATTCTAACTCCTAGCACAGAGTGTCAAAATTGAATTAAATAGTAGGTGTTATAATTTAGTTCTTGAATGTCCACTAAAGGCCCATGTATTAAAGGCTTGGACTCAGTCTTCATTTAAAAAAAATAACCACTCTATCTAAGCATTCTATTTTTTAAAAATACATGAAAAAATTATCACTAGCCCTGGCCATAAAGGAAATGCAAATCAAAACCACACTAAGATTTCACCTTACTCCTGTTAAAGCAGCTAGCATCAAGAACACCACTAACAACAAGTTCAAATGCAATAAAGTTTCAGTCTTAATAATTTTGGTGTTAGTCCCTCAGCCTCCAATCCTGGAGATGGTGTCTCAGAAGTAGTTCTGTCATTGTCTCATCAAAGGGTAAAAAAACACAAAAAAACACCACAAAGTGTCCCAAGTTCAAATGCAATATAGTTTCAGTAAGTCTTTCAGCATGCAGGTGTAGTTCGGTTGTTGTCTCATCAAAGGAGGAGAGAAAAAAAAAGTGTCTGGGGACAGCTTTGTGAACATGTATCTGAGGCTGTGGCTCACCTGCTTGCTGCTGTCAGCCAGTTGTTGCTCAGGGATGAGCTTAACACTCACCTTGCCCTGCAGGCTTTATTTGGAGTTCTCTGGGTGCAACTGCCACTGCTACAAGCTTTTCCCTTTCCAAGCACTCTGGGGGAGGTGATGCTACACCCGCTTTTTCAGGATGGCATGATTATTTACAGTTCATGTGGGAAGTGGGCCTGCCCCCCTCTCCTGTAGAGTTTTCCTCCCACCACCGCTTTTACAAGCTTTCCCGCTCCTGGTTGCTGGGCATGTGCTGCTACTCCTGCCTTCTCCAGCCCAGCTTGTTTATTTACAGTTCCATGAGGGGTTGCCCCTCCCCTACTTCAGTGCTCAGGGTGCCCCACTTTTTTTGCTACATGTCTTCTTTGTTGTTATTATTCAGTTTCTCTTTTTCCCCTGGGTGGGGGGTTGGTCTGTCCAGGGGGCTATGCTCATCTGGCCCAGAGTTGTCTGTGTGAGTACCTCGTGTCACTTAGCTCACCTTGCGGTCTGCATCTTCCCAAGTGGTCTGGGCGCTGGCGTCTGGCTGTGTGGGAGCCCTCCTGGTTTCTCCCTTTAACGTGGAGTGGGAATGCTATGTGCAGGCTGGAGGTGTGGAGGAGTCAAAGTTTTGCCTCTTATCAATGGTTTTTCCTGTAAGGTGTATCTCCAGCATCTCTCCAAGATTTTACTTTAGGAGGCATGCTTTCTGCTTCCTCCCTCTAGTCACCATCTTGGAATCTCCTGTATTCCTTTTATTTCTTCTTCTTGCCTAATTGCTCTAGCTAAGATTTCCAGGACTATGTTAAATAGGAGTGGGGATAGTGGGCACCCTTGACTTGTTCCTGATTTTAGGAGAAATGGTTTCAGTTTTTCGTTGTTAACTATGATGTTGGTTGTAGGTTTGTCATATATTGCCTTTACAATGTTTAGATACATTCCTTTTATTCCTAGTTTTCTTTGAGCTTTTATCATGAAGTGGTGTTGGATCCTGTCAAAGGCTTTTTCTGCATCTATTGAGATGATCAAGTGGTTTTCGTCTTTGCTTCTATTAATGTGCTGTATTACATTTATAGATTTTTATATGTTGAACCACCCCTTCATCCCTGGGATGAAGCCAACTTGGTCATGGTGGATGATCTTTCTGATGTGTTGTTGGATTCAGTTTGCCATTATTTTTGCATGGATGTTCATTAAGGAAATTGGCCTATAGTTCTCCTTTTTGGAGGTGTCTTTGTCTGGTTTTGGGATGAGAGTAATGTTGGCTTCATAAAATGAGTTAAGTAGTGTTCCTTCCCTTTCTATTTCATGGAATAGTTTAAGGAGGGTTGGTATTAGTTCTTCTTTAAACATCTGATAGAATTCAGCAGAGAATCCATCAGGTCCTGGACTTTCATTTTTGGGAAATTCTTTATTGCTGCTTCAATTTCTTTTTTTGTTATAGATCTATTCAGGTGATTAATATCCTGTTGGTTCAGTTTTGGATAGTCATAAGTCAAACATCAATCTTGAAACTCTAACTTCCACAACAGGTAGTCACCTCTTGAGAGGGCAATCTTAGCTATTGTCTTCCAATCTAAGGGTGGCAAGGGCTCATTAACAAGAGTCTCTATAATCTCCAAAGTAAAAGGAACAGTAGCCCCATACTCTCATCACAGCCATTTTTATTTCCTTAAGCATCTTAAAAAGAAAAGCCTCATGAACTCTCTGATCATTTTGCACTCTCACTGGAAATCAATGAAATTCTCTCATATCCTCTCCAACCTGTCTAGCCTCTCTTATAAACTTCTATAAAGGGGATTAACTACTGTTTGAGCCACTATAGCAACAGAAAAAACTTGAGGTAATTTAGAAGAGGCAGAGAAGACAGCAGATTTTGAAATAGATAAGGACTGGAGTAATTTTATTAGCTGGGAGAAATGGTGATGACATTGGGCTACCTGTTCCTCCAATTCCTCCTCCTCATCAGGAGACAAAGCTTCTGTATCAGTGCCATCATCATGAGGAAGATCAGGGGGCTCATCCAGAGGTGGCAAACTTAATTCTGAAAGGCACACAAATGGGGAAGTCTGAATATCTACCTCCCACTTTGAGAGTTCAACTTTAGGTGAGAAAAGAGTTGTGACCTCATGATGTGGATCAAGACAATTCCTAATTAAATTCCATAAGGAAAAGACATCTACCAGGACACAGGTAGATCTTTCACTGGTATAATGATCTTTTAATCTTTGACCAACCTTTTCCCAAGTTTTTAAGTTGATGGTTCCCTCATAATGAAACCATGGACACACTTCTTGGACATGAGACAAAAAACATTCAAGCTGACTTTTAGACACTTTACATCCTTGACTATGCAACATTGAACACAAAATTTCTATAAAGAGAACCTGATCTCTACTTTCCTCTTGCCCCATTTCTCTCAATGTTGCTCCATAACCTCAAACTGAAACTAAAACATATGTGCATGCCACCAGAGCCTTCCTTACCTTAAGCATCTGTTAGGGTCCTTGTTCAGGCACCACACGCTGTGATTACAGAGGTTCTTGACCTGAAAGGGCTCAGGAAGGGAATGAACAGACAAGACATAAATCAAGAAGACCAGAAGGCTGATGACCAACTGCAAATTTTTTATTTTTGCATCAGGCTTATAATCAGGACAAAGCAGGAAGTTATACAATGCCCTCCATCTGAGAAACAATGTCTTCACTCCAACTTCCATGGTTTCATAAACAAAACCTAGAGATCCCTAGTTTGACTTAGTTTTGTATACACAAAAACCCAGGCCTTGGTTCCCAAGGACATGCCTCCCTGTTCCTAACCTGTCATAAATAAATACCTTCAGGTTATTGATGTTTCTTTTCTCCAGACATAGGGAGCCACTCTATGTTCCTCAAAATCCGAGTGAAAGATATGGTGCACCTGCAGTCTCTGACCTTGTCATGATCCTGCTAAGCCACAATGACTTTGTCAGATTGTGGCTCATGGCCCTCAGCAGGTTGGTAAAAGAATTTACTGAGATAGGAGAAGAAGAAAGCAAAGATTTATTAGGAGGTCATTAGAAGGAAATAAATAGTGGACAGCCAAACAAAAGAGCTACTGTTGCACTGGTATGGGTTTTGGGATAGGCTTTTATAGAATCTACTTAGGATTTTGTTCATTGGTTGTTTCTTTTTTATAATTTTTACACTTACATGTGTACACATTGTTTGAGCCACCTTCCCACTCCCCCCTCCCAATTCCTGCTTCTGGGCAAAATCTGTTCCACCCTCTTGTTCTCTGATTTGTTGAAGAGAAAACATAAGAGATAATAAGAAAGACATCGAGTTATTGTTAGTTTGAGATAAAGATAGCTATACAGAGAAATTCTTAGAGTTGCTTCCATGCACATGTGTATTATAACCCACGTTGGCTCATCTCTTCCAGACCTCTTCACTATTTCCAAGTCCCCTCCCATAGTGACCTATGCCAATTTAAGATCACTATATTCACTCCTCTACAGTGAGCACATCAACCACATTCAAGTTTTACACTTTTTTTAGGGGCTTGATGGTTGGTTGTTTTTTTTTTTTTCCTCTGCTCATGCTTTGAATTTTGGATGCATGGGAACATCTCTCAAGCTCAGTTTTAACTTTCTTATTCCAGCATTGCACACACTTCCTTCCTCATTCCATCTATCTCTTGCTATTTTGCTGCTGTCATGCCTCTGTAAATTGTGCATTTCCTCTACACTCCCCATAGAAGGACAAAACCAATTCTGGTTTAGTTGGGTGAATGTCTAATCTTCTTGTAACTGTTTCAAGTTGAGTATGGTCTTAGAGATGTCCCTGCCTATGTACTTGTTGTTCTGGCAGAGAATCATGGAGAAGTCCACAGGGATAATATGGAGTCCAATTGAACACAACAATAAACTTGCAGATCCAGTAGGAACAGTGCCAAGTGCCCCTGATACTTTAAGGAGTCTTTGAAATACTTAATTTCTTTAAAATAAAAATGAAAATACAGTCTAAATTCAACCTTGAGTATATTCTTCCATTTATCAATATGTCCAGAGAATGTGACTTTTCATATTTTTGAGAGGAAAGAACCATGAGGGCTAAGTACTAAGGACTCACAAAGTTTGAGAAGTTTACAAATAAATGTTCTATTACAGCAGTGGAAGCTTTTAATTTAACACAATCACACAGAGTACTTTTACAACTTACTTTCATGATTCCCTCTCTACCATTCTATCAATTACAAAATTGTCTATGAAAAAGAACTGAGAGGTAAATTGGCTTAAGCAAAGAAATATAATTGATAAATCCTATATTGTTAAAGCTAAAATATATTAACACCAAAGTTATATTTTAGAAATGGATAAAGGAAAACATGGCTCTATAGACAAATTTTCTGTATAAAGGTGATGATGGAACAAATTGTATCACAGAACTGGATGATATGATCACAAATGTGGATCATAGAAATGGACCCAAATCTCTAACATAACGAAATGTTTAAAAGTACAGAAATAGTCAGATGCTTAGAAGTCATAGAGTAAGAATTTTGAATCAAATACACATGGCTTCTCATATTGTCCCTAGCACTAATTACCATTAAAAATGAAAGCAAGTTGCCTCATCTCTCTACCTGATTCTTCATCAGAAAAAGAGAATATTGCATACACTCACTCATTTGTAGAACTTATATCTAAAATAATGATGTTTCATCTTGAGTGAGGTTAGCCAGGCTCAGAAGACCAAAAATAATATGCTCTCCCTCATATGCAAACTTTAGATCTAGGACAAATGCAGTAATGTTGTTGGACTTGGGTCACATGCTAAGGTGAGAGCACATACAGGAGGAATGGGGATAGGTAGGAAACCCAAAACATGATAGCGTTTGATGTCCCCACTTCAGAGGAGCTAATACAGTAACCTTAAAATGATAGAGGTCAATATGGGAAGGTGACTGGGAAGTAGTGAAGAGGTCAGGTAGAGATTAATCAATTTGGGTTGTAATACACTTGTGCATGGAAGCAATGCTACGAATCTCTCCATATAGCTGTTCTTATCTCAACTAGCTAAAACACTTTGTCTTTCTTATTATTGCTTATGTCTACTCTACAACAAAATTGGAGAAAAGGGCAGAAAGAGTTCTGCCTGGACGCAAGGAGGTGGGGGGAGATGGAAGGGATGGGGGACAGGGGGGAAAAAAGACCCAAACAATGTATGCACATATGAATAAATGAATAAAAAAGGAAGAAGAGAAATAACTACATATGCAACAAAAAATAATAAAATAAAAATGATGTTTATTGTTATAATGATAATAATGGGATATGAATGTAAATGCAGGACTGGGTACAGGAGGGGTCAATGAAGAAAGCAGGAAAGGATACTGAAGAGTGAAGAGTAGTGAAGTACTCCTCATGTGTAGATATGAAGACAACATAATGAAACCACCTAACACTGTTTGAAAAGTGGTGCAGACAGCTATACATCAGACAACAGACTGATAACCAGAATACACAGGGAACTCAAAAAACTAAACTCCCCCCAAAACCAATGACCTAATGAAGGAAGAAATGGGCAAATGAACTGAACATAGCCTTTCGAAAGAAAGTTCAAATGGCAAAAAAAAAAAGAAAAGAAAAACATGAAAAGATGCTCACCATCCTTGGCCATAAAGGTAACGCAAATCAAAACCACATTAAGATTCCACCTCACCCCTGTTAGAATGGCTACCATAGAGAACACATACAGCAACAAATTTTGGCGAGGATGTAGGGAAAAAGGAGCCCTAATACACTGCTGTTGGGAATATAAGTTAGTACAACCACTGTGGAAAACAGTATGAAGGCTCCTTATAAACCTTATAATAGATCTGCCTTACTACCCAGCAATACCAATCCTAGGAATATACCTAAGGAATGTGAGTCAGCTCACAACAAAGACACCTGCACACCCATGTTTATTGCAGCACTATTCACAATAGCTAAGTTATGGAAAGAGTCAAGAAGCCCCACTACTGACAAATGGATTAACAAAATGTTTTATTTATATAGAATAGAATTTTACTCAGCCACAAAGAAGACTGAAACTTTTTTTCCTTCACAGGTAAGGGGATGGAACTGGAAAACATCATCTTTAGTGAAGTTAGCCGGAGTCAAAAGGCCAAAAGCCACATGTTCTCTCATATGTGGAATATAGACCCAATACTAACACAGAATTATTATGAAACACTGGTCACACTAAGGGGCAGTCACGCATGGGAGGGGTAGGTTAAAGAATGAAACTAAGAACCTGAATATGATTGATAACTCTCTATGCAAGAATGAATATAGATCTCTTAAATAGGCTGAAACCACCACATAAAAGGGGTTAAGGTAGAGTGTAGATAATTAGAAGAGATAAACCAATTGGGGTATAACAAATACATACATGGAAATACCACAAGGAAACTCCTGTGTAGCTACCTTTATGTTAAACAAAAATGTCATGTTTTCCTTTTTATCTTTTTTCTATTCTGCAAAATCAGAGAATAGGAGGGCAAAACAGGTCCTGCCCAGAGTGGAGGGCTGCCACCACTGGGAAGGAGGAGATTTTGTGGAAGGGGGGTAGAAGGGTGAATATGGTGCAAAAATGTGTGCACATGCATGTAAATGCTATAATTATACCTGTTGTAACTATTCCATGAATTGAGGAATGGGGGATAAGGAACAACAACAGATGGGGTGAATTCAAGTATGATATAATTGATACATTGTAAGAACCTTTGTAAATGCAACAACATACCCCAAACCAGCACAACAATAAAAGCAAAGAAAAAAATGGGGCCGAGGGTAAGGGAAATGGAAATATAATGAAAGGGGTGAACTTGTACAAAGTACAATGTGTGCATGTATGAAGTTATCAAAATGAAATTCTAATGTGCTCATATACCACATTTTTCTTATCCTTTAATCCAGTTATAGGCACCGATGCTGATTCAATAACCTGGCTGTTGTTAATCATGCATCAATAATCTTAAGTATGCAGGTATCTCTATAGTAAGCTGACTTTGATTCTTTGGGGTATATATCTAGGAGTAGTATAGCTTGGTCACATAGTAGTTCTATCGGTAGCTTTTTAAGGATCCTCCAGGCTTATAAACATAGAAGATGTGATCATTTAAAATGACACCAAAACTTTTCCTCACATCCACACCATTGGTTGTTTCATGTGATTTTCTTTGTTTTAAAATATTTTTGCTTAGTGTGTTTGATGATAGTTATTCTTTTGAGGTAAGGCCTCAAAGCCATCTTGATTTTAGTACCCTGAAGGCTAAAGATCTTGAACATTTGTTCTTTTATTTATGGGATGTTTTTTCTTCTTTTGAGAATCATCTATTTAATTCATTTGCCCATTTATTCATCAGAAAATTTGTTCTTGACCATGTTTAATTTTTTGAATTCTTTATATATTCTGTTTATTAATACCTTGTCAGACAGATAGCTGGCAGATTGTCTCCCATTCTATAGGCTATCTTCTCTCTCTGGTAATTCTTTCCTTGGTGTGCAGAAGATTTTAAATTTGATCAGATCCAATTTGTCAGTTTTTGCTATCATTTCCAAAACTAGTGCAGTCTTTTTCAAAAAGCTATTCTATGTCTATATCTTGAAGTATTTTCCTCTAGTAGTTTCAAAGTTTCATATCTATCACTAAGATAATTGATCCATTTTAAATTTGTTTTTGTACAGTGTGAGAGGTAGTAGTCTAGTTCCAGTCTTCTTCATGTGGATACCCAGTTCTCACACCATTTGTGTTTTCATTGCACTTTAGTGTATTTTTTTGGCACATTTCTCAATAATCAGATGGAAGTAGCTCTGTCACCTTATTCTTGAATCTTCTATTTTATTCCATTGGTCAACATTTCTGTTTGGGTGTCAATGCTATGTTGTTATTTTACTATGGTTCTGTAGTATAGTTAGAATTTAGGTATTGTGATACCTCCAGCATTGCTTTTCTTGCTTAGGATTGCTTTTGTTATTTGGGGTCTTTTGTGTTTCCATAAGAACTTTGGACTTACTTTCTATTTCAATGAAGAATGTCATTGAAATTTTGATGGGGATACAATGGATCTATAGATGGCTTTAGACATATGCTGAATCCCTTACATGGAAGGTCTTTCCATATTTTGGGGTTTTCTACAATTCTTTTTTCAGTCCTTATAGTTTATATTATAGAAGACTTTAATGACATTGGTTAATATTATGCCTAGGTATTATTTTTTGAATAATTTTTATTAGGATATATTCATTATATAGTGGTGATTCATAGTGATAATTCCTATTACTTATATTGCAGATTAGTTACATTGCCCCCAGTTTCTCTCCCCCTCAACCCCCTACCCACCCACTTAAAGCAAGAGTTTTTTAGTTCTGTTTCATATAGGTGTATGAAGTCCATCTACTATATACTGTCACCTTAATCTCCTTCATTCACCCACCCCTTACCACTAGTACCCTCTCCCTGCACACAAACACACACTGTACCTATTTGGCAGTCTTGCTTTTCATTATCAATATTTAAGTTGATGAACAAAGGGGTGTATAGTATATGCCCAATGTGATTATACTTTACTTTGGTTTTTTTTAATTTTTATTTTATTCATATGTGCATACATTGTTTGGGTCATTTCTCCCCCATCTTCCCCCAACACCCTCCCTTACCCCTCCCACTCCCTCCCTTATCCCCTCTTACCTCTCACTACCTGGCAGAAACTATTCTGCCCTTATCTCTAATTTTGTTGAAGAGAGAGGAATATTAGGAAGGACCAAGGGTTTTTGCTAGTTGAGATAAGGATAGCTATACAGGGAGTTAACATGCATTGGTTTACTGTACATGTGTGCTACCTTCTAAGTTAATTCTTCTTGAACTAACCTTTTCTCTAGTTCCTGGTCCCCTTCTCCAATTGGCCTCAGTTGCTTTAAAGTATCTGCTTTAGTTTCTCTGCGTTGAGGGCAACAAATTCTGTCTAGTTTTTGGATGTCTTACCTATCCTCACACCTCCCTTGTGTGCTCTCGCTTTATCATGTGATCAAAGTCCAATCCTCTTCTTGTGTTTGCCCTTGATCTAATGTCCACATATGAGGGAGAACATACCATTTTTGGTCTTTTGGGCCAGGGTAACCTCACTCAGAATGATGTTCTCCAATTCCATCCATTTACCAGCGAATGATAACATTTCATTCTTCTTCATGGCTGCATAAAATTCCATTGTGTATAGATACCACATTTTCTTAATCCATTCGTCAGTGGTGGGGCATCTTGGCTGTTTCCATAACTTGGCTATTATGAATAGTGATGCAATAAACATGGGTGTGCAGGTGCCTCTGGAGTAAGTAACCTGTGTCACATTCTTTTGGGTATATCCCCAAGAGTGGTATTGCTATACTTTACTTTGGATCGTTAACCCATTCCATTACTGCCCTTACCCCTTTACCTTCCATCCCCCATCTTTCAACAACTTTCGATACACATCCTTATATAATCTACCTTTACATCTAATGTTATGTAATATTACTGATGCTCTATCACTGTTTTCCTTGCCTTCTTTCCCAGAATTCCATATAGTAGGTCCACTATTACAAACATGTTCTACATCTGAGCTTGTATATGATAAAACTTATTTTTGTGTGTATGTTTATCTTTTGGATCTATCTTCCATGTATGAGAGAAAATATGCAGCCTTTGTCTTTCTGAGCCTGTTTTACTTCACTTAACACGATGTCCTTCAATTGCATTCTTTACCTTCAAACTACATGTCTTTATTCCTTATGGCTGAGTCACACTCTGTTGTGTATATATACCACATGCTTTTGATCCATTCATCAGTTTTAGGGCAACTGCATTGTTTCCAAACCTTAATTGTTGTGACTAGTGCTGCAATGAATATCAGTGTACAGATGTCTCTATTATATCCTGACTTTCATTCCTGTGGAGGATGTCCAGGAAAGATATCACCAGGTCATACAGCAGTTCTGTCTTTTGCTTTTTGAGGGATCTCCATACTGCTTTCCATAGTGGTTGTACTAATTTGCATTCCCACCAAAAGTGTATAAGGGTTCCTGTTTCACCACATCCTCACCAGCATTTGTTGTTGTTATTGCTTTTATGGCCATTCTAAGTGTTGTTTTGATTTGCATCTCTTTAATAACCAGGGAAGTTGAACATGCCTTCATGTACTTACTGGCCATTTGTACATCTTCCTTTGAGAATTCCCTGTTTAATTCATGAGCCTATTTCCTCATTGGGGTGTTGATTCTTTGGGGGTTGAGTTTTTTGAGTTCCCTGTAGACTCTCTTATTAGAAGTAGCTGGCAAAGATTTTCGAGCATTCTGTTGGCTGTCTGTAGAGTTTGATCACTGTTTCCTTTGCTGTCCAGAAGATCTTAAGTTTGATGCAGTCCCATTTGTTCATTCTTCCTCTTAGATGCTGAGCTACTTGAGTTCTGTTTAGGAAGCCATTCCCTATAGCTATCTGATCCGAAGTATTTCATGCTGATTCCTGCAGTTTCAAATTTTCAGGCTTTATATTAAGGTCTTTGATCCAGTTTGAGTTTACTTTGGTACAGACCAAAAGGGATATAGTTTCATTATTCTTCATGTGGATATTCAGTTTTCCCAGCAGCATTTGTTGAAGTGGCTATCTTTTCTCCATTGTGTGATTTGGGCTCCTTTTACAAAGATCAGTTAGTCATAGATACTTGAGTTTAGTTCTGGGTCTTCTGATTCATCATCCTTTCTGTCTGTTTTTGGGCCAATATTTTTGGCACAATTGTTATGACTCTGTATTATAGTTTGAACTCAGGTATTGTGATGCCTGCAGCATTGGACATTTTGCTCAGAATTCCTTTGGCTGTCTGATGTCTTTTGTGTTTCCACATGTATTTCATAATTGTTTTTATATGTCTGTAACAGAATGTCATTGGAATTTTCATAGGGATTGCATTTGAAGATGTAGATTGCTTTTGGTAATATGGCCATTTTTACAATGTTGATTCTACTAATCTATGAGCATGGAAAGTCTTTCCATCTTTTGACATCTTCTTTGATTTCTGTCTACAGTGGTTTATAGTTTCATTAAAAACATCTTTTGTTTCTTTTGTTAAATCTATTCCAAGGTATTTTATTGTTTTTTTTCAGAATTTTCATCATGAAAGGGTGTTGGATTTTGTCAAAGGCTTTTTCTGCCTCTATTGAGAGGATCATGTGGTTTTTTTGTTCATTTCTGTTTATATGCCATATTACATTTATTAATTTATATATGTTGAACCATCCTTGAATCCCTGGAATGAAACCAACTTGGTCATGGTGTATGATCTTTCTGATGTGTTGTTGAGTTCCTAATATTTTTTGAGAATCTTTGTGTCTATATTAATTAAAGACATTGATCTATAATACTCTTTTCTGGTTATGTCTTTATTGTGTTATGGAATGGGTATAATGCAGATTTCATAGAATGAGTTTGGTAGTGTTACTTCCTTTTCTTACCTTGAAAAGTTTGAGGAGTACTGGTGTTAGTTCTTCTTTAAATGTTTGGTAAAATTTAGTTGTGAATCCATCAAGTCCAGGGTTCTTCTTTTTAGAGATACTCAATTACTGCTTCAGTTTCACTGCTTGTAAGAGAAATAATCAGGTAGTTAACATCTTCTTTGTTCAATTTTGGTTGATTATATGCATCTAAAAATTTTCCCATTTCATCTAGATTTTCCAATTTATTGAATATGAGTTTTCAAAGTACTCTCTAATGCTTCTCTGGATTTCCTTAGTATTTCCTAGTATTTCCTTAGTATTAAAATCATCTTTGATTTTAATTTGGTTCTTTTCCCTCCTTTGTTTTGTCCTGTTAGCTAAGGGTTTATCCATCTTGTTAATCTTTTCAAAGACCAACTTTTTCTTTCATTGATGCTTTGTATACTTTCTTTGGTCTCAATCTCACTGATCTTGGCCCTGATCTTCATTATTTCTCTTGGTCTACTGGTTTTGGGATTGGTTTGTTCTTGTTTGTAAGAGCTTAAGGTGCATCATTGGGTCATTTATCCAAGAGGTATCTGTTTTTATAATGTAGGCACATATAACTGTAGATTTTCCCCTTAGCCCAGCCTTTGCCATGTTCCACAAGTTCTGGTAGGTTGTATATTTATTTTCATTAAATTCTATGAACTTTTTTATTTCTTCCCTTATTTCTTCAGTCACCCACTGGACTTTCAGCAGTGTGTTGTTCAGTATACATGTGTTTGACAATTTTCTGTGGTTTCTTTTGTTGTTGGAGTCTAGTTTTATTCTGTTCTTATGTGATTTGATGCAGGAGATTATTTCAATTTTCTTCAATTTGTTGAGACTTGCTTTGTGTCCTAAAATATTATCTACTCTGAGAAAGTTCCATGAGCTGCAAAAAAGAATGTGTATTGCCTGCTTGTTAGATGAAATACTCTGTAGATATCTAAATGTCCATTTCCTCTAGCATGTGGAGTAGTAGTTTCTTTGTTGATATTTTGCTTGGATGACCTGTCTATTGGTGTCAAGTATTCAGTTCTCCCACTATCACTGTGTTATGGTCTACCTGTGCTCTTAGGTCCATTAGAGCTTTTTTTCAGGTAGATGGATAACCCTGTGCTTGGTGCATATATGTTAAGAATTGATATTTCCTCTTGATGAATTGTTCCTTTAATTAATATGAAGTGACCTTCATTGTCTCTTCAATATAATCACAGATTATAATATGGTCCATGTACTTTATATACACACATGAGATTTAGCTTTAAATATATTAAAAAAATTAGAGCAGGAGACAAAAGGTAGTCATAGTTAAACAGTTTCAGGCACAGGTGTGGTTCCATCACCAGTAGGGGCCTGGTTGGCCATTGTCTCAATATTTGTTCTTCAAGTTCCAGAGAAGTTGCTCTTGCTGTCATAATTTAAGGGGGTAATCTGGTCCCAACACATGATTATACCTGTTCCAAATTTTTCCTCTTTTGGAAGGGTGGTTTATCCTTCAAGTCTCTGTTTTTCCTTTATGACAATCAACTGTCATAAAGATGCTATGAATCATTCTTGTCCTTCCTTGATTTCAAGGTAGCTGCAGGAAAGAATGAATTGGAGAAAAGATAATAGGTATGAAATGGAGACAGAGACACCAAGCTTTTCTCATGTTTTCAGTTAAATCATGGACTCAAGTAAGCAGTTAGTGTTTTTAATGGAAAGTCGTTTACAAACCTCTTACAAATTAAAACTTAGCAATGACATTCAAAATCATGTATAAAAACAACAACAAAGAAATAGAGATTCTGAAAAGAAACAAAAATGGGAAAAAAAATTAAAAGAATGAAGTGGAAACTGAAAATGAAAATCTCAAGAAATCAAATTTTAAAACACAGCAGAAATCATCACCAGTAGAATAGATGAAGCAGAAGAAATATAAGGAATTGAAGACAAGGTCAAAGAATTATTACATTCATTCATAAAGAAAGAAAAACACAATCAATCCTAAGGACAATTTTCAAGAACTCTAGGACATGATTAAGTGATGAAACCTAAGAATCCATAGTGTTGAAGAAGGAACTGTGATTCTAGCTGAAGATAGATAGAAATACTAATTATACCAGAAATTTTCCAAATCCAGGGAAAGAAATGGATGCCCAAGTACAGGTGGCATTTAGAACCACAAATAGATATGACCAGAATTGAACTTTTCTATATTTAATAGTTAAAATGTTAATACAACAGAACAATGAAATAATATTGAAACTGCAGTAGAAAAAAATGCAAATTACTTACAAAGGCAAACTCATCAGCAATATATCAGACCTCTCAGCAAAAAAATCCTGAAAATCAGGAAAACATGGAAAGATATATTTCAAGAAATGAGAGTAAATAACATCCAACTAAAATTACTGTACCCAGAAAAGTTATCTTTTAAATTCAAGGAGAAATCAAGACCTTCAAAGATAAGCACAAACTAAAGCAATTCATACCCATTAAGCTGGTATTGCAGAAGATATTTAAAGAAATGCTAAACACAGAAAGGGAAGAAAAATGGTTTCAGGAAAGAATAAGTTTCATGAGAAGAATAGATGAACAAATGAGAATTAGAAAAAATTAAACAGGTTCAACTCAATAAACCAGAAAATCCTCAGGTGTATTAGGAAGAAAGAAAAGAACCAACAGTATTTGAAATTATAGGAATCAATAAAAATCTCTCATTAATAATTCTAAATGCAAATTGTCTTAACACTCCACATAAATGACACTAACTGGATAATTCTATTGAAAAAAACCCAAGATCCAACTCTTTGTTGTCTGTAAGAAACACACCTCACTGGCAAAGACACAGACTGAAAGTGAAAGGATAAAACATAATATACCAAAAAACAGACACAAAATCAAGTAGGAATAGTTATAGTCATATCTTACAATGTAGACTTGAAGTCAAAATTAGTCAGAGGGTATGAATATGATCACTACATCATAATATAGACAACAATTCAACAAGAAGTTGTAACATTTGTGTCCTAGCATAGCGGCTCCTGTCTGTACTCTTTGCTATGTGAAGGCAGACACAGGAAGATCTTGAGTTCAAGGCCAGCTCAAGCAATGTTAGTGATAAACTATCATAAAAACAAAGTGACTAGTGACATAGCTCAAGTGGTAGAGCAGTAGCATAGCAAACACAAGGCACAGTACTCAATCCCCACTGGCTACCCAAAACCCCAGAAATAGCAATTATGAACATAAACTGAACATTAGTGCACCCAATTTCATAAAACAAATACTACTGGATATAAAGTCACAGAAATTTCCAGTTGTAATAAAATTGTAGGATTTCAACTGCATTCTCATCAACAGATAGATCATCTACATACAAATTAACAATGAAACTTTAAAGTACCCCATAAATCAAATGGATTTTACAGACATCTACAGAATGTGGAATAGCTGTGGAATACATGTTTTTCATAACAGCCCATGTAACTTTCTTTAAAACATATCACAGTTTAGTCCATAAAACATATGGAAATAATTTCTTGTGTCTTATCTGTTCATAATGGAGTAAAACCAGAAATGAACACCATGAAACTAGAGAAATAGAAAACAAAGAAAGACTGAAAAATATACTTTTGAATGACCAGTGGGTCATTTAAGATATCATGGAGGACATTAAAATTTTCAGAATCAAATTCAAATGAAAACACCACTTACCAGAATCTATACAATACAATGAAAGCAGTTCTGAGAGAAAGTTTATAGCTCAGTGGCCACATTAAAAAATCAGAGATATCTTAGAAAATTACCCAATGATACACCCTAAGGTCTTAGAAAAGCCAGAATAAACCCAACTCAAAATTAATAGAAGGAAGGAAGCAATTATAATCAGAGATGAAATAAGTGAAACAATAGCCAAAAGAATATAATGAACCAGTGAGTTGGTTCTTAAAAAGATAAACAAGATTGAAAAGCCTTAGCCAATCCAACCAGAAAAAAAGAAGGGAAGACCTATATTGATAAATTTAGACATGTAAAATTAGACATCATAGCAGATACCACTGAAATTCAGAAGATCAATTGGGTCTATTCCAATAAATTAGAAAAACCTAGAAAAAATGAATGAATATCTAGACACACATGAACCACCAAAATTAAACCAAAAGATATAGGGTACCAAAACAAATGGATAATGAATAATGAGATTAAAGCTGTAATTAGGAGTCTTTCCAACAAACAGAAGCTCAGGAATGGATGGATTCATGGTTGAATGCTATCATACTTGTAAAGAAGAAGTAACAACAGTGATCCTTAAAATATTTCATAAAATATCAAGGTAAGGAACACTTGCAAACTTATTCCATAAAGCCAGTATACCTTGATACCAAAATTGGATAAGGATATGTCAAAAATTAAAACTGTAAACTGACATCCATGATGAACACAGAGACATAAATTCTTGATAAAATACTTGCAAACTGAATTCAACAATACATTAAAAGGGGTATATATCAGGATCTAGTGTGTTTTATACAAGGAATCCAAGATTGGTTCAACGAATGCAAATCAATAATCACAATACAGTTTATAAGTATAATCAAGGACAAAAAATACAGAATCATTTCAACTAATGCACAAAAACCTTTCAACAAACTGTACATCTTTTAATGATAAAACCCATGAAAAAACTAGGGATAGAAGGAAATATACATAGGCCATTTGACAAAGCAATAGCCAACATCTCACTGAATGGTGAAAAACTGAAAGCATTTCCTCTAAAGTTAGGAACAAGACAAACATGTCCACTCTCATCACTCTTATTCAATATAGTGCTTGAATTTTTAGCTAGAACAATATGGAAAGAAAAAAACACAAGGGATACAAACTGGACATGAAGAAGTCAAATTAACTCCCCACTGAGGGAAGGAAAGCTGTAACTTTCTACTCAGTGGGTGGCACCAGAAGGTGTGCATCCCCAAAGTGCTCAGAGGACCAGCACTTCCCTCCTTGCTTGCCTGCAGGAGTCCACTCTCCCCGTCTAAGAAGTGGAATCAAAGCTACTCCACTGAGTGTCAATCTGCTACTGTGCAGCTGTCAGGAGACCTGCCTCTGAAGGTGCACAGAGGCCCAGCACTTTCCACTGTGCTTGACAGTGAGAGAGTGCCCAGTCCCCTGTCAAAAATTGAGAATGCCAGATTCCCTACTGATGAGAGGAAGGCTGTAGCCTGCTACTGTGTAGATGGCACAAAAATGCCTACTTCCCCAAGGTCACAGATGCCCAGCACTTCCCACTGCACCTCCCTGCAGGAGAGTCCTGCCTAAGAGCTGAAATCCGAGTCCTCCACTGAGTGGCAATCTACTACACTGCAAGTGCTAGAAGGCCTGTCTCCCACAATGCACAGAAACTCAGCACTCCCCACTGTGACTGCTGAAGAGTCCCCATTCCCCATCAAAGAGTGGAAAATCCAGCACCCTCACTAAGGGGAGAAAAGAGGTAATCTGCACCATAAAAACAAACATGCAAGAGGTAATGTTTCCAGCATACCCCTCTCTAAGGAAAATTGCTGGAATTCCAGGAGAAAAAAACTCAAAACCCCAGCCACAGGGGCACAAGGGATTAAAATACTTGCTCAAAATACCTCAAAGTACATAAATCCCAACACAGAATGAAACAAGAAAACCGCTCTCCCTCAAAAGCCAGATTCACCACTAAAGATCTGCACACCTCCATAGAGGAAAAAATATCAAATAACAAATTCCAACAAAACTATAGTAAAAATTATTAACTAGCTCAAAAAAGAAACACAAAAGCTACTATCTGAGCTCAAAGAGGATGTGAATGAACAACTAAATGAACTCAAAGAGAATACAAACAAATGAATGACATTAATGAGACCATGCAGTATATGAAAGAGAAAATCAATAAAGATATGGAAACCCTGAAAAATAACCTATCTGAAATAAGCAACTCAATATCCTAAATAAAAATCTCAATTGAAAGCTTGGTGATCAGAGTGGAGCAAGTTGAAAATAGAGTATCAGAAACTAAAGATGAAGTAGAGGATTAGACCAAACAGTAAAGATCATGACAGAATGCTAAGAATATATGAATGGAACATGCAAGATACCTGGCACACCATGAAAAAACCAAACCTTTGAATCATGGGTGTAGAAGAAAGAGATGAAATATAAACTAAAGGCACTGACAACCTATTCAATAGAATAATATCTCAAAACTTCCCTAACCTTGAGAAAGAGAGAGTCACCCAGGTACAGGAAGCTTACAGAACACCAAACCATCAGGAACAAAGAAGAAATAACCCCAGATACATTCTGATTAAAACACTCAGCACACAGAACAAGGAAAGAATATGTTTCCTTTCTCACTCCTAATATGGATGATTTGTAGTATTCTCTCTTCCGGTTTTTGTTGTCAGTGTTCTTCTTGTTGTTGATCAGCTCTTCTCAGCACTTACTAATTATATAACTAGGGACGGGGTGGGGGAAAGGGGGCAAGGGAGGAGGCGGAGAGAAGGGGGGAGAAATGACTCAAACATTGTATGCACATATGAATAAAATAAAAATTTTTGAAAAAAAAATATATAACTCATTTCAAAATCCAGACCCTAATTTTATTGGTTGAGAAAACAAAAAAGGATATGATTGTGAAAATGAACTCATAAAATTCAGAAATATTATCTAGCATCAAACTTTCCTAATAAAAGATGTAGGCAATCATTAGACATCATAGAAAAATGAACTCTAAGAACAACAATGCTGCTCTCCCAAACCCTTTTTATTTTTGTAAGATTTTTTCTGGCTCATGCATATGATATAATTTCTCTTAAGTAATGCAGTCAGTCATCACTACACAACATGAAGTTGTCCAGCTCATGAATCATCTCCACTTTATGTTCTGGATAACCATATAGCTAGAGTGAGCTTTTCCAGGTAGCAATGCACCATAAATCTATAAACTCTATGTTTTCATACAATAAGTAATCTTAGACATATGAGATGTATCATTCTTCAAACATTCCATAGATCCATAGATAAGGATTCACCACTAGTAAATACGGTAACCAAGTTTTTTTGCTGTGTTGTTGTTAAGCATTTTTACCAAGAGATCTGTCGTTGGCATGATTTTAGGGCCTATGGTTAAGTCCGCTTACTTTCTTTTTTAAAGTATCCCTGGGTAAAGGAAGAAAACTGATTACTAACCTGCTGTTAACCCTTTCCCAAATCCATCCTATAACTGGATCAATGGTTCCTTTCAATATATTCCTTTAAAACTTATCTGACATTTCCAACAATAAATTATACAGAATAAGTACTAGTATCTCAATGACTAGAAAAATTTGAACTCTTCCAAAAGGAAGTAAGAATTCAAACAAAAGCATACTAATAATGACCACATTCTTACACAGATTTTAAAAATAATTTCTTTTGTACTTATTTAAAGTGTTTTTTAAGTTAATAGAGGCCTTTAATTGCATTTTTTGTTTTTCATAATTTTTTGGCATATATTATTTAATTGCAAGTTTCTTTTTTTAAGTTTTTATTGTCATATATTAAATTAAAACACAGTAAGTGGTTTCCCCATGATATTTCCATACATGTATATAATGTACTCAAATAATATTCACCAGCTCTATTACCCTTTCTTCTCTCCCCTTTTCCCTCCCCTTTTCCCTTCCTATTCTACCTCTCTGGTGGGCCCTCTTTTACTTTCATGACCTTAGCTTTTGTCTTGTTTGCTTTGTCTTGCTTTGTTTGTCTTAGTTCCACAAATGAGAGAAAGCATGCAATACTTATCCTGTAGGACTGGCTTTATATGTTCCATGAGACAAATGTGCAAGGTGTAAAAGAATTCACAGAAAAACCAGAACTTGAGGCAGACATTTTCTACAAGGAAAAGGGCCAGATACTAAGAGAAATATCAGCCAAGAATGAGTTTATAAGCGTTTAAGATGTAGAAGGAATATACTGTACATGTTTTGTTTATTGGTTCAGCTAGGTGTTTCAGGAGTGGCTGGATTAGTCAGTTTCTCAATATTTTTCAAAGTCTGGTGTTTGTTAACTTGTACACTCTTTTTACGACATCACATGGTTGAAGCATATTGTCAACAAGAAGCTAGTGGGGTTCCACTTGAGCTCAGAAAAACAGTATCTGTAAAACAGCCTTCCTGCTACACAAACTGTGTCCTTTACACAACGGAATAGATTCAGCTAATTTGGATAGGGTCTTACATGGGTTATTTCACTTAACTTGATGATCTCCAATTTTAGTTTTTTAAGCCAGATCAATTTCCTTTTTGGTCAATCTGATTCCATGGGCATTACAAATTAACATCACAAATTTTTTTTCAAATCAATATTCCCAAATCATTTCCCATCTCTGGGCTTCTAAACTCCCTGTTATACCATCAACCTACATCAGGAAATTAGTTTGCCACATGCTACACATCAAGTAAAATTGCAATGAGGTTCTCTTCTCATTTAAAACAGAACAATTCTGTTTCCATACACCGTACCTTCCCAGTGACTGCTGGTGATTAGAGACCACTGGTTGATAAATTATAGGTTCTATCTGGGCTATCATGCCTTAGCCCACTTTTTATTTCACATACTGTCCACCAGGTGTCATTGTGTCATATCTTCCATCTACTACTCCCTTCTGCAAAGGAACAATGCAATCTTCCCCATATTATGCATTCAGTCACAGCCAACTGCACCACAGGAAAAATAAACTTGATTAAAACATCTGTGGTAGAGAACAGTAAGAGTCACACTGCAGAATAACATCTTGTCATAAATTTAGTTTACCACAGTGGTCCTATAAAGAATATTGTATGTCTAGCATGACCCTCTAGCCCTCCTGGCCACCAGACATTAGAGGAATCATATCCTGTAATGATTAAACTATCCAATATAGTTCCTGCATAAAATGACAACTCTTCTCTCAACAATGATGATGGGCATAGTGTTCCAACATAGCACTTATTCTACTTTACCACTCACAGCTTTGTTCTTTCAAGCCAAATTTTAACTGCAGACTATCTCCTAAGCCAGACAGCCTACCAGCATAGACTGAGCAAGTCTTCTCATTTTCTGTTTTTATTAGAATGTATTTGTTATACAAGGAGGGATTCATGTTGACAATTCCAATTAGACTATATTATACATAGTTATATAACTCCCATAATCTCTCCCCTTCAATTCCTTCCCTGCCCCACTTAAAGTAATTATGATAGGTTTATTTGTTCTACTTTGTATAGGTACATGAAGCCATCAATCTCCTTCATTCATCCTCTCCCCACACCCACTAGTACCCCCCACCACACACACACGCTTTACCTGTTTCACAGTCTTGTCTTTCATCATTAATATTTAACTTGATATTCTAAGGATTTTCTCAAAGTATGCTGACTGTGGGTATATTTTACTTTGGTCCATTCAAACCCTTTTACACTCTCCCTTACCCCTTTACCTCCCACCTCCCCTCAATTTTTCAATTGTTTTCAACATACATCCTTATATCTTCTACAGTCACATCTTATGTTATGCAATATTACTGATGCTCTGTCATTCTCTTTTACTTTCCCTCTTTCCCCAAGTTCCATAGAATAGTTCTACTATTACAAACATGTCCTACATCTGAGTTTGTATATCATCATGTTTGTTTTCATATATATGTTTATTTCTTGGCTCTGTATTCCACACATGAAAGAAAGCATGCAGCCTTTGGTCTTTCTGAGCCTAGCTCACTTCACTTAACATGATGACCTCCAGTTACATCTATTTACCTTCAAACCAAATGTCATTGCTCCTTATGGCTGAGTAAAACTCCATTGTGTATATCTATCACATTTTCTTGACCCATTCATTAGTTGTAGGGTGTCTGGGTTGTTTTCAAACCTTGGCTATTGTGAATAGTTCTGCAATGAACATCAGTGTACAGGTCTCTCTATTGTATCCTGACTTGCATTCCTTTGGGTAGATGCCCAGGTGCAGTATCACCAGACCATATAGGATTTCTATCTTTAGTTTTTGAGGAATCTCCATACTGCTTTCCATAGTGGTTGTACTAATTTGCATTCCTATGAACAGTATATAAGTGTTCCTGTTTTGCAGCATCCTCACCAGCATCTGTTGCTCTTATTGCCCTTGATTCTGGCTATTCTAACTCGGGTGACATGAAATATAAGTGTCATTTTGATTTGCATCTTTCTTATAACCAGGGAACTTGAACACATTTTCATGTATTTACTGGCCATTTGTACCACATATTTTGAGAATTCTCTGTTTAATTCATGTGCCCATTTTTTCATTGGAGTGTTGATACCTTGGGGGTTGAGTTTTTTTAGTTCCCCCGTAGAATTTGGATATTAGTCCCTTATCAAAAGAGTAGCTGGCAAAGGTTTTCTCCCATTCGGTGGGCTAGCTCTTGAGTCTAGTGACTGTTTCTTTTGCTGTGCAGAAGCTCTTTAGTGTGATGCAGTCTCATTTGTTTATTCTTTCTCTTACATGCTGAGCTTTTTGAGTTCTACTTAGGAAGTCATTCCATATACTTATATGTTCCAGTATATTTCCTACTACTTCCTGGAGTTGTTTCAAAGTTTCAAGCCTTATATTAAGTCTTTTTTCCACTTTCAGTTGATTTTGGTACAGGGTGAAAGACACCAATCTAGTCTTAGTCTTCTACATGTGGATATCTAGTTTCCCAGCAACATTTGTTGAAGAAGTCTTTTCTCAATCATATGTTTTGACATTTTTGTGAAAGATCAGTTGGATATAATTGCATTGTTTTATGTCTGGATCTCCTATTCTGATGCATTGGTCTTCCTGTCTATTTTTGTGCCAATACCATGCTGTTTTTATTTTTATGGCTCTGTGGTATAGTTTGAAGTCAATGTAATGCCTCCAACATTGGACTTTTTGCTCAGAATTGCTGTGGCTGTTCAATGTCTTTTGTGGTTCCATTTATATTTCAAGATTGATTTTTCTATGTTTGGCTGGTGGGCAGCCACCCCATGGCGATCAGGGACTCTCCGCTGGACTTTCCACTCCACCCCCTCCTTCCTTTCATGTTTACCATGGCAACTCCCACACACGGTGATTAGAGGCTTCATGGTTACCATGACAACCTGGCACATGGTGATTAGAAACTTCCCCTTTCACCCTACTCCTTCCTCTTCCTTTCATGGTTACCATGGCAACTCGCGCTGGCAGGCAATGGGTCCTGACCTATCCTACAGATCCATATTACCCTGACCTCCTCCCCACCAAACCTTGACCTATCCCAACACCCCATAATACCTTAAGCTCTTGACTTCACCCAGGCTATAAAAACTGGGCTGCCATTTCTCGGGCACGACTTCTCCGGCCCTGTTCTTTGGGGACGGTGAACCTCGCCTGAGAGCACGCTCTCAATAAAGCTTGCTTTAAGCCTATTTGCTTTACTATTTGGCTCCAATTTGGCCTTCCCATCTGCGCTGACCTAACATTTGGTGCCAAAACCCAGGAGGAAGCGAGCCTCACCCAACTCTAGGCAGTCAGGGCCCTGGGCCAGGCCCTGGCTTGGGGCCCTTCCTCCTCTCCGGATCGACACTCCAACTCTGGCTTGGGTGAGTCTCCTCCCCTGTTTTGTTCCTCCTCAGGCCCCTGTCCTAGTCATGGCCGAGCCAGGATCAGCCCCTCCATTTCTCCTCACACCTGGGCATTTGGAGAGACATCTCCCCTGTCCAGGCTGCCTCCTCTGGACCAGGTCTCTTCTTCTGGTGAGGGATGCTTCTCTAAAGGTTGAGACTCTCCAGCAATTCGGGAATGGGATCCTCCCAATCCAAGCCAGAGTCAGGGACTCCTTTGTCCTGTCTCCTCTCAAATTTCCAAAATTTGGGACTCTCTCCAGACCTCCACCGCAAACAGCTCATTTTCTATTGCACCACAGCATGGCCAAAATATACTTTAGACAACAATTCAAAATGGCCTCCACAGGGCACTTTCAACTTTAATTTCCTCACTGATCTTGATAATTTTTGTCGCTGAACCCACAAGTGGTCTGAAGTCCCATATGTACAAGCCTTTTGGGAGCTACGGTCTCATCTTCTCTTTGCCTCCAATGTTCCCTTTCCCAGATCCTGCTCGCTCAGACACCCAATCCTTCTGGGTCCCCTCCCCCATACTCCAACCCTTCTCCTTTATCTGAATCCACTGAATTCCTCACCCCTTCCCCCCCACCGGCCACAGCCACCCTCATCATATCTGGCTTTTCCTTCCCCTCCCCCCCCACCCACAGAACCTTCCCCACCCAAGCAGTCATCTCCTTTGGCCTTGCCTCACACACCCCCTGCTCCACCTATTCCCTGCACTCCTACATCCCCAATAGCCTCCCACACTCTCTCACACCGCCCTTCCCCATCCCCTCTCCTTTGTCCTTTCTGAGAGGTGGCTGGAACGGAAGGACCGGTCCGAGTCCATGTTCCTATCTCCCTCCAGGACCTATCACAGATAGAAAAACACCTGGGGTCCTTCTCCACCAACCCCTCTGTCTATGCCAAAGAGTTCTGCTATCTATCTCAGGCCTATGACTTAACTTGCCATGACATATTTATCATTATGGCTTCCACCCTTACCCCTGATGAACGGGAAAGCATCAAAGCCACTGCCCGGTGTGATGCTGACCAAACCCACTTGGCTGATCCCACAGTCCCAGTTGGGGAAGACTGGGACCCTAACTGGGACTACGAACCCAAAGCTCCAGGTCATCACAGGAGAGACATAATGATCCGATGCCTCCTACAGGGCATGGACATGGTGTCCAACAAAATTGTAAATTTTGACAAACCGTGAGGTAACCCAAGGGGCCAACAAAAATCCAGCCCTTTTTCTTAACTGCCTCCAGGAGGCCCTCACCCAATATACCCGACTAGACCCCACCTCCCCTGCTGGGGTGGCAGTCTTGGCCGGACATTTTATATCCCAATCCTCACCAGATATTAGAACTAAACTAAAAAAGGCTGAAAATGGCCCTCAAACCCCTATACAAGATCTGATGAAAATGGCATTTAAAGTTTTTAATGCCCGAGAAGAGGCAGCAGAGTCAACCCACCAAAAATACCTCCAATAGAAGGTGGCCCTCCAAACCCAAGCCTTGGTAGCAGCCCTGTGGCCGGCTGGACCACAGCCCTGAGTCAAAGGAGGGACCCAAAACTTCCCATCAGCCCCTCCGGGGACCTGCTTCAAATGTGGCAAGGAAAGCCACTGGGCTCTCCAGTGCCCCAACCCAAAACCTCCAACTAAACCCTGCCCAAAACACAAACAGGTGGGTCACTGGGGATCAGATTGTCCTGGACAGGGCTTACCCCCTGAGGCTCCTCGTGGAGGGTCAGCCCCACCAGACATCCAGATCCCCGACTTTCTCAGACTGGCAGAAGACTGACGACGCCTTGACTTGGAGACCCCAATCACTCTCACTGAGCCCAGGGTCACGCTCCAGGTATCAGGTAAGCCCATCTCCTTCCTCTTGGACACAGAAGCTACCTATTCTGTACTGCCTGCCCACTCGGGTTTAACAGTTCCTTCATCAGTCTCTGTTACGGGAATTGATGGCTCTCCCTTCTGCCCATACAAAACTCTACCCCTACCTTGCTCTGCTGGAGGTATACTATTTGTACACTCTTTTCTTATCATCCCATCCTGTCCTGCCCCACTTTTAGTTCGAGATATTCTAACAAAGCTTGGGGCCTCCATAACCATCCTCCCCACCTACCAGAACCTCTAGCTTCCCACTCACTCCTTCTGGCCTCTGCAAGCCACCTAGCCCCTTCATCTCCTGGACCTGCTCCACCCACATTTCCTCTTCTGTTCAACCCCATTGACTGGGACATCTCAGTCCCGGTTGTGGCTACACACCACCCATTCATCCACATTTCTTTTATGGACCCTAACCAATATCACTGTAGACCCCAATTCCCTATTTCAGAAACTCATCAAAAAGGCATAAAAACATTAATTACCAAACCTTAAATCAAGGTCTCCTTATACCTATAAATTCCCCATGTAACATGCCTATCCTTCCAATAAAAAAGGCTTCCAGGTCCTATAGATTAGTCCAAGACCTATGCATCATAAATGAAGCTGTTATCCCATTCGCCCATTGGTCCCAAATCCACATACAATCCTTTCCAATGTCCCCGCTGATACTACTCACTTTTCTGTCCTCAATCTCAAAGATGCCTTTTTCACTATCCCCCTCCATCTGGACTCCTTCTTCCTCTTTGCCTTTACCTGGGAAGACCCAGATACTCACCTTACCCAACAGCTAACTTGGACAGTTCTTCCCCAAGGCTTCCATGATAGCCCCCACCTTTTTGGTCAGGTTCTGGCTCGGGACCTGGTCATGTGTAATACAAAACCCAGTACATTTCTACAACATGTCAATGACCTCCTTCTGTGCTCCCCCTCCCAGCAGGACTCTGAAATGGGAACAGCCAACCTCCTTAACTTTCTAGCTTCTAAGGGATGCCGGGTCTCCCCAGCCAAGGCCCAACTCTCCTTACAAGCTGTTACTTTCCTGGGTTTCTGTCTCACCCCCACCTCAAAGGCACTTACCATGGACTGGGTCCAAACCTTGAAGGAACTCCCTCCTCTTAATCATGCCCAAGAAATTTTATCCTTCTTGGGCTTCATTGGGTTTTTTAGACACTGAATTCCTAATTTTGCCTCATTGGCCCACCCGCCCACTATACCAAGCTGCCAAGGGGACTCCCACTGGTCCACTCACCTCTCCGTCCATGGTCTGTTGCTGTTTTTCTTCTCTCAGGGACACCCTCCTTCAGGCTCCAGCCTTGGCACTCCCAAACCTTTCTAAACCACACCACCTATTTACAGATGATACTTCTGGAATAGCCAAAGGGGTCCTTACCCAACTATCAGGCCCTATTCACTGACCAATCGCTTACCTCTCCATGCAGCTGGATCCCACTGTCAGGGGCTGGCAGCCGTGCCTCCGAGCTCTTGTGGCTGTGGCCACCCTCACCAGGGAGGCTCTTAAGCTATCCCAACTACAACCAATAACTGTATATTCCCCACACAGACTCGCTGCCCTCCTCACCCATTCCTCTCTCTCTCTCATTGGAGCTTCCCGCCTACAGACATTTCACCTCCTATTCATTGACAATCCTGATATAACTCTCACTACTTGCTCCCCACTCAACTCCACTACACTGATTCCCACCCCCCACCACCAATAGCCTTTAACCCAACCCATTCCTGTCCTGAAACAGTGGAGAGTCTCATGACCCCCAGGCAGGATCTTACCAACTCTCCCTTACCTTCTCCTGACCTCACTATGTTTGTTGATAGGAGCTCCATCCTAGATGACCAGGGAGGCTGCCGAGCCACCTATGCCATAGTCACCATCGATAGTCCTTGGGTACTGACAGCAACGTGCCTCCCCCTGGGAACATCTCGAAAGGCTGAACTCATGGCTTTAACCCAGGCGCTCACCATTGCCAAAGATAAAACTGCTAATATATATACTGACTCTAAATATGCTTGCCTTATAGCACACTCTCATGCAGCCATCTGAAAGGAGAGGGGCTTCCTGACCACACGGGGTACCCCGATGGTCAATGGGCCCCTCATTGACAAACTGTTACAAGCTCTGCAGCTCCCAAAGGGGGCCACCATCATCCATTGCAGGGGACACCAGACCTCCAATGACCCAGTGGCATGGGGAAATGCCTTTGCAGACATAATGGCCCAGAAGACAGCCTAACAGTCAAGTCCCCCACCTATCCTTTTCCTCTCTTCTAGCTTTACTCCAAACCTATGAGCCAAAAGAACAAACTGCTCTCCTCAAACAAGGGGGAATTGTGTCCCCCAGTGTGTGGATCTTCAAAGACAACCGTCTGATCCTCCCCTTGGGCCAGACAACAGAGGTCATCACTGCCATCCACAACTCACTACACATAGGCCTCAAGGCCCTTCTCCCCTTCCTGGAACCCTTGTTTTACCCCAGGGGCTTCCAGTCCACCATCCATCAGGTCCAGGAAGCCTGCTCCATTTGCTCTCAAGCAAACCCCCACAGCTGACTTCATCTCTGCCAATCCCTCCACCAACTCTGCAGTAGCCAGCCTGGTGAAGATTGGCAGATTGATTTCACTCATATGCCTAAGCACAAAAACTCCGATACCTTCTTACTTTTATTGATACTTTCACAAGGTGGATGGAAGCCATTCCTTGGCCACAGAAGGGGATACAATGATAGCAGATACTCTCATCCATCACATCATTCCCCATTTTGGTCTTCCATGAAGTCTCCAGTCAGACAATGGCCCCGCCTTCATCTCCAAGGTCACTCAACTAGTCTGTAAACACCTGGCCATTATGTGGAGACTCCACACCCCATACTACCCCCAATCCTCAGGTAAGGTTGAGCAGGCCAACAGCCTGATCAAACCACAGCTCACCAAGTTGTCCCTGGAGCTCTGGCTCCCCTGGGTTGACCTGCTGCCCCTGGCCCTCACTCGCCTCCAAGCAGCCCCTAGGCAGCCAACTGGCCTCAGCCCCTTTGAGCTGTTATACAGCCACTCCTTTCTCCTCTCCCACACTTTCCCATCAAGCACACCTCCCTTAATAGGATACCTACCTTACCTCACTCTCCTCCGCTCCTTGCTCCAAGCCCACACAGATCACTACCCACCCCAATCAGATACTGTTCTGCCAGACTATGGCTCCCTGTCTCCAGGAGACAGCGTTCTTCTCAAGCAGCTACATCCAAAGCCCCTCCAACCCAGATGGATGGGACCATACACTGTCATCTTCACCACTCCCTTGGTGGCGAATCTTCTGGGACACCCTACCTGGTATCACCTCACCTGCCTTAAGAAGCTCCCACCCAACATGCCTACCAAAACTTGGCAGGTTACACCAATGGGGTTCACCTCTCTCCAGATCTCCTGGGTGGGGGACACTCTTAATGCTGATCCTAGCCCTTCCCCCGACCCTATCTGAACCATCTTCCTCTTATCATTGGAGATTCAGGATCCAAGAAACATATACAAAAGACAATAGGGTGGTCACCCACCTCACTGATGCTGGGGATTGCCCCTCCAGGGGGTGTAGCAGACTGCTCACCCTCCAGTTTCAGCACTCCTTTAGCAGCACATATGGAACAAGAACTATAAATCTTGGTTATTTCTGTTTTACATTTGATCAAACCAAACCATACTGTCAGGAGGGGGCCAAAAGGGTTGAAGAATATGGAGGATGTCCATATTGGTCCTGCAAAATTCATTACATTAAGTTCATCACTGGGTCTCACTCAGGCAACTAGTTGGAAGCTTCCTATGATGGCTCCCAGTTACACCTTTACATTCCTGACCCCTGGGATAATAGATGGGCAACTGGGGTGACAGCCAAGGGATATCAACCTGGGTACAACACACATCCCTCAACAACCTTCAAAATCTGGAGGCTATATGAACGAGTAGTCCCCCAGATTCTCAATGTACTAAAGGACCAGGCAAAAGCCATTAGGAAGGCAGAAAACAGCCTTCAAAACAAAACCCGGAGAGACCCTATTTCCTGGCTGTCCCTGGCACAGGAAGGTGCCCACTTGTTAAATAGGTCAGGCTTGGCCAATGTAACTAAATGTTTCCTTTGTGCCACATTGTCCAGGCCCCCACTCATAGCTGTTCCTTTACCTGGGCCATTCCCATCAAACGGGTCAGCCTCCACACCTCCACCTGCCCCCATCGTGGGAGCCCTCCTATATAGAGATCCTCTATCCCTACAATTGCCCTTCTGCAACTCTGATCCTGGCCAAATATGTAACACCACTAATTCTACCATATCAGATTCCCTCTGGGCCCCTCCAGGAGGCTTCTTTTGGTGTAACAGCACACTTTCAAAAAATCTTACCCAACAGGCACTAACTTCCCAGCTTGCTTACCTGTCTCTATGGTTCCCCAGCTTACTATGTATGGAAAAGGAGAATTCTTCCAACTCATAGGCCTTACATCAGGGACCTAGCCCTCACCTCCACATAGGACCAGGAGGGCTGTCTTCCTGCCTGTCCTTGTGAGCATATCTTTGGCAGCCTCACTGGTGGCTACCGGTTTCCGCTCCGGTGCCCTGGCTCACTCAATGACCCAGACCCAAAGGCTCTCTCAACAGGTTCTGACAGGCTTTGAGGACTCAGCAGCATCCCTTGCCTCTCTTCAAAGACAGATAACCTCCCTAGCTCAGGTAACCCTACAGAACTGCCGCGCTTTGGACCTTCTCACAGCAGATAAAGGGAGAACTTGCTTCTTTCTCAGGAAAGTGCTGCTACTATATTAATGAGTCAGGCCTGGTGGAAACTCGTGTCCAGTCTCTTCACAAGCTCCTACAGATCCATATTACCCTGACCTCCTCCCCACCAAACCTTGACCTATCCCAACACCCCATAATACCTTAAGCTCTTGACTTCACCCAGGCTATAAAAAACTGGGCTGCCATTTCTCAGATGCGACTTCTCCGGCCCTGTTCTTTGGGGACGGTGAACCTCGCCTGAGCGCGCTCTCAATAAAGCTTGCTTTAAGCCTAATTGCTTTATTATTTGGCTCCAATTTGGCCTTCCCATCCATGTCAACCTAACACTATTTCTGTGCAGAATGTCACTGGAATTTTAATAGAGATTGTATTGAACATGTAGATTGCTTTTCGTAGCATGGCCATTTTAGTCATTTTCACAATGTTGATTCTACCAATCCATGAGCATAGAAGGTTTTACCATCTTCTAATGTCTTCTTTGATTTCTCTCTTCAGTGGTCATAATTTTCATTAAGAAGGTCTTTGGTTTCCTATGTTAAATTTATTCCAAGGTACTTTATTGTTTTGGGGGCGATTGTAAATGGGATTGTTTCCCTGATTTCTTTCTCAGTCAGTTCTTTGTTGGTATATAGAAAGGCTACTCATTTAAAATGTGTATGGTAATTTTGTATCCTGCTACTTTGTTGAAAGAGTTTATTATTTCCAATAGTTTTTTGATAGAGTTTTTAGGTTCTTTTAGGTATTGAATGATGTCATCTACAAATAGGGATAGTTTGACTTCTTCAGTCCCTATTTGTTTCCCTTTGGTTTCTTGCTCATCTCTTATTGCTCTGGCTAGAAATTCAAAAGTATATAGAATAGGAGTGGGAAAAGCAAACATTCTGCTTCATTCCTGACTTTAATGGGAATGGTTTCAGTTGTTCTCCATTTAGTATGATGTTGGCTGTAGGTTTGCTGTTTATAACCTTTATTATGTTGAGGAATATTCATTCTATTTCTAGTTTCTTCAAAACTTTAATCATGAAGAGGTGTTGGAGTTTGTCAAAGACATTTTCCATCTATTGAGGGATCATGTGGGTTTTTGCCCTTGCTTCTATTTATATGCTGTATTATGTTTATGGATTTACATATGTTGAAGCATCCTTCCATCCCTGGAATGAAACCTACTTGGACATGGTGTATGATCTTTTTGATGTGTTGTTGAGTTCTCAGTATTTTGTTGAAAACTTTTGTGTCTATATTCATTAAAGATATTGGTCTATAATTGTCTTTTCCAGTTGTGTCTTTATTGTTCTTTGGAATGAGTAAAATGCTGGCTTCATAGAATAGTTTGGTGGTGTTCATTCCTTTTCTATTTCCTGGAAAAGTTTGAGGAGTAATGGTGTTAGTTCTTCTTTAAAGGCTTGGTAGATTCAGCAGTTAATACATCAGGTCCTGTGTTCTTGTTTGTATGGAGGCTCTTGATTACTGCTTCAATTTCATTGCTTATAATAGAACTATTTAGGTGGTTCTTGTAGGTTATTATCTTCTTTGTTCAATGTTGGATGGTTATATGCATCTAGGAATTTTTCCATTTTGTCTAGATTTTCCAGTTCACTTGAATATAAGTTTTCAAAGTTATCTCCAATAATTCCTGGATTTGGTTAGTATTTATGTTTATGTCCTCTTTTTCATCTTTGATTTTATTAATTTGGGTCTTTTCCCTCCTCTGATTTTCATGTTAGCTAATGGTTTGTCTATCTTGTTAATCTCTTCAAAAAACAAACTTTTTCTTTCCTTGATATTTTGTATACTTTCTTGGTCTCAATCTCATTATTCTTTATTATTTCTCTAAGTCTGTTGGTTTTGGAATTGGTTTGTTCTTGTTTGTCTAGGAGCTTAAGGTGCATCATTAGGTTGTTTATCTGAGATGTCTCTGTATTTATAATGTAGGCACATATAACCATAAATTTTCCCCTTAGCACAGCTTTTGCTGTGTTCCACAGGTTCTGGTAGGTTGTATATTCATTTTCATTGATTTCTTCTTTTATTTCTTCAGTTACCCACTGGTCTTTCAACAGTGTGTTGTTCAGTACCATATGTTTGAATATTTTCTGTGGTTTCTTTTGTTGTTGATGTCTAGTTTTATTTTGTTCTGATCTGATATGATGCAGGGGATCTTTTCAACTTTCTTGAATTTGTTGATACTTGCTTTGTGTCCTAAAATATGATCTCTTTTGCAGAAAGTTATCATAAGCTGCAGGAAAGGATGTGTATTGCCTGCTATTTGGGTTAAATACTCTGTAGATATCTAGTATGTCCAGTTTGTCTAGCATGTGAAGTAGCTCTGAAGGTGTTTTGTTGATCTTTGCCTAGAAGTCCTATCTATTGGTGACAGTGGTGTATTCAGGTCTCCCACTATCACTATGATAGGCTCTATCTGTGCTTTTAGTTTTTTTTCAGGTAGATGGATTACCCTGTGTTTGGTGCATAGATATTAAGAAATGATATGTCCTCTTGATGAATTGTTCCTTTAATTATTCCTAATTGACCTTCCTTGTCTCTTCTGACTTATTTTAGTCTGAAGTCTAGTTCATTGGATATGAGTATAGTGACTCCTGCCTGTTTATGGGGTCCATTTTCTTGGAAATTATTTTTCCATTCTTTAACTCTAAGACAGTGTTTATTTTTTTCAGTAAGATGAGCCTTTTGTAACCAACATATGGTTTGGTCTTGTTTTTTAATCCAGTTTTCTATTCTATGTCTTTTAATTGGGGCATTGAGGCCATTTTCCATTTGATATCAATATTGGGAGGTGCCTGTTGTTTCTAGTCATTTTTATTCCCCTGTTGTTTACTTTTACCTATTCCTCCTTTACTGGACATCTTGGTCAAAAGAGTTTATTCTTTCTTGAATCTTCCTGTCTCACTCAAGTTTCTTCTCTGTGTTTAAAAGTCCTTTAAGTATCTTCTGCAGTGCTGGCTTGGTAGTTGTGAATTCCTTTAGTTTTTCCTTGCTGTGGAAGATTTTACTTTCTCTTTCAATTATGAAGGATAATTTTGCTGGATAGACTAGTCTAAATTGACAGTTGCTTTATTTCAGGGCCTGACTTATGTCTTCCATGACCTTGTTTTTAGAGTTTGTTGGAAAATCTGTTGTTTTTCTAATGGGTTTGCCTTTATATGTGACTTGTCTCTTCTCTTTTGCAGCTTTCTATATTCTTTCTTTGTTCTGTGTGCTGAGTGTTTTGATTATGATGTGTTTGTGCTTGGTCCTGATTATTTTGTGTTCTGTAATCTTCCTGTACGTAGGTGACTTTCTCTTTATCAAGGTTAGGGAAGTGTTCAGATATTATTTTATTAAATAGGTTGTATACACCTTTAGTTTGTATCTGTTTTCCTTATACACCCATGATTCATAGGTTTGGTCTTTTCATGGTGTCCCAGAGGTCTTGCACATTTCATTCATGTTTTCTTAGCATTCTGTCATGATCTTGCACTGTTTGATCTAATTCATCTACTTTGTCTTCAGTTTCTGATACTTTATTTTCAACTTTCTCCACTCTGTTCACCAAGCTTTCAGTTGAGATTTTTATTTTGAATATTAAGCTGTTTATTTCAGATAGATTATTTTTCAGGGTTTCCATATCTTTATTAATTTCCTCTTTCATATCCTGTATAGTCTTCTTAATTTCATTCATCTCTTTGAGCTCATTTAGTTGTTTATTCACATCCTCTTTGAGATCAGATACTAGCTTTTGTGTTTCTTCTTTGAGATTACTAATAAGTTTTACTATTTCTTTTGGAATTCAGTGTTTGATATCTCCTCCTATACTCAGTTGTTTAGATCCTTAGTGTTGGAGTTGGCTTTTGAGGGAGAGCAGTTTTCTTGCTGTTTCATTCTGTGTTGAGATTTACATTTTGGAGTTGTTTTTGCTTTGGGGTTTCAATCCCATGTGCCTCTATGGCTGGAATTTTGTGCTTTTTCACCTGGATAGAACTAATGTCCATTCTGGGGATTCTATTCTCAGGGAAAGAAGGAGCTATGATTGGGAGGGTGGCCATGGCAGCATAGGAATGAGAATACCCATAGGGCCCAGATGTCCAAGCCACAGATAGGAAATTTCCCTTCCAAGACCCTCTTTAGAATTATAATGAGGCAGCTCACAGAAGGGAAATGGGAGACTAACAAAATTTAAATCACCAAATGTTGGGAGCCATGAGCCGCAATCTGACAAGGTCATTGCGGCTTAGCAGGATCCTGAGAAGGTCAGGGAGTGCATGTGCACCATGTCTCTCACTGAGGTTTTGAAGGAACAGGAAGTGGCTCCCTTTGTCTGGAGAAAAGAAATATTAACCTGAAGTTGTTTGTTTATGAAAGGTTAGGAAATAGGGCACATGCCCTTGGCAACTAGGCCCAAGTTTTATGTATGTGAAACCAAGCAAAGCTAGATGAAAACAGGGAGGTTTGGGTGTCATCATTGATACTAGGAAGGTCTGAGTTTCACTTATGTAACCTAGGAGATTGGAGCAAGAACATTGTTTTTCAGGTAAAGGACATTGTTTCCCAGGAATAGAAGTCCTTCTTGCATTGTATAACTTCCTGCTTTATACTGCTTAAAAAGCCTGATGCAAAAATAAAAAATTGCCAGTTAGGTCACCAGCCTTCTGGTTATGTGTCTCGTCATTCCCTTCCTAAGAGAGTGAGTCCTTTCATGTGTCTCGTGTCTGCAGTCCTTTCTTAGGTCCATTTGGGTCAGGGACCCTAGAGATCCCAGCAAGCAAAGGGAAGAGGGAGTCAGTTCCTAGATCCCAAAATATGACCAAGCTTTAGACGTGCAACAGTGAAAAGATGAAGGCCCTGCCAATTTTCTTAATAAACTGAAGGATCAAGTGAGGAAGTACTCAGGATTAAATTTAGATGACCCCCTCACTGAGAGGAAGAAATCACCTTCCTGGTCGATCCTGGTGTAACCAGATCCTTCTTCAGCATTCTACCCCTAGGTTTATCTCTTTCTTCAGACCAGCTCTTAATCTCCAGGGTACAGGGGAAAGAATCAATGTACACCTTTTTGAGAATACACAAGTCAGATTCCAAGATCAAGAGGCCTGGATATTCTTTTTGTACTTGAAGCAGGGATGAACCTCTTGGGAGGAGATCTGATGTTGAAACTGAGTTTAAATTAAACTCATTTTAACTCAAATTCAATTAACTCATTTAAATTAAATTAAAGAGAATGTCAAGGTTTCATTAAACTTAATAATAGCCCAGGCCGAGAACCGGATCATCCCTGAGATCTGGACTAAAAATGGAAACCAGAGAAAACTAAAGATTTCCCCAATTTGCATTGACCTGAAAAACCTATGTGGAAATAGTAAGAAGAAAACAGTACCCCATTCCTTTAGAAGAGAGAACAGGTTTAAAACCCATAATTGAGGGACAACTAAGGAATTGCCTCCTGGAGACTTGAATGTCCCCCTTTAACACTCTGATCTTACCAGTTAGAAAGACAGATCTTACCAGTTGGTGCAATCAACCAAATAGTCCAAAGCAGGCACCAAGTTGTTCCAAATACGTACACTTTTCTCAGCAAAATACCCCCAGATCACCAATGGTTTAGTGTAGTAGACTTAAAAGACGTATTCTGAGACTGCCCCCCAGTGGAAGATAGCAAGGACTTCTTTGCCTTCAAATGGGAAGATTCACAAAAAAGGAGAAAGCAACAATATAGATGGACAGTTGTTCCAGAAGAACTTACTGCTTCTGCCAATTCATTTGGCTAGGCATTAGAGCAGGTATTAGAGGAATTCACCCTGCCTTTTCAAATGGGTCTCCTACAGTGTGTAGATGACCTTCTACTCTCTGGACTTACTAAAAAGGAAGTAACTAATGCTACCATCAACCTCCTAAATTTTTTGGGTCAACAAGGATTAAGAGTTATGAAACCTAAATTATAATTTTTGAAAAAGAAGGAAAATACATGGGATATTTAATCAATAAGGGAAAGCATAGATTGGGTTCCAACAGGGTTGAGGGTTACTGGCATGTCTTTACCAGAGACTAAAAGGGAACTGTGGAGGTTTTGGGGATTAGTAGGATATTGCAGGCTTTGAATAAAAACCTATGCCATCAAAAGCAAAGATCTTTATTATAAACTTTTAGAAGAGGAAACTGACCACTTGTTCTGAAGGCCACAGGAAGTTCAGATGGTAGAAAGCCTCAAACAATCCTTGATCATGGCTCCTGTTCTAGCTTTGCCTTCCTTGAAAAACCCTTCTACTTGTTTGTTAATGTAGAAAAAGGGTCAACCCTCAGGGTTCTTACTCAGGAACATGGTGGGAAAAACAATCTGCAGACTACCTGTCAAAACTTCTTGACCCCATGACTCAGGGGTGGCCAGAATGTATCCAAGCTGTGGCTGCTACAGCCCTATTAACAGAGGAAAGATGAAAGTTGACCCCACCAGGTCAGGACCATTCTCCAACAGAAGGCAGGGAGAAGGTTAACTGACTCTAGAATATAAAATATGAGACTATCCTGTTAGAGAGAGATGGCTTAACTCTCTTTGCAGAAAATTACTTAAACCCAGCAGAGTTCCTAGAGGAAGGGCTCATGACCATATGGAACACTGCTACGTGGACCTCATTAAATATCAAACTAAGATCAGGTCAGACCTTAAAGAAACCCCTTTCCTAGATGAGCACAAACTGTTTGTAGACGGCTCCTCTAGTGTGGTCCAAGGAAAACAACATAATGGATATTCAGTAGTAAACAGAGACAAACTAGAGGTTAATGAGTCAGAAAAACTACCTAACAATTTGTCAGCTCAGATCTGAGTTATTCTCTCTAAACCAAGCCTTAAAACTCTTAAAGGACAAGGAAGGGACAATATATATTGACTGTAAGCATGTATTTGGTATAGTACATGCCTTTGGAAAGATATGGGCTATAAGGGACAAGAATTACTACACAAGGAATTGATCATTAGATTGTTAGACAATCTCATGCTGCCCAAAGAGATTGCAATAGTCCATGTCCCAGGGCATCAAGGGGGCCATTCCCCTGAGGTCCAAGGAAATAATTTGGTTGATAAGGCTGCTCTACATTCAGAAACTCCAATGTTCCATCTCACTCCTGTTCTTCAGGCTTCTCATCAGACTGCCATCTTTACCCCCCAGGAGGAAAACCAACTTGAGAATTTGGGTGCTTCTCAAGCCACAGAGGGGAAACAGCTCCTCCCAGAGGTAAGAGAAATGAGGGACATTTTAGCTCAGCTATATCAAGGAAGCCATTGGGGGCACCAGGCTATGTGTGATGCTGTCCTCAGGGTCTACATATGCCCAGGAATATACCCTAACAAAACAGGTTACAGAAGGCTGCTTAATTTGCAGAAAGGTCAACAAACAGGCCCTGAAAAACCAACTCTCAGTGGGGAGAACTCCAGGCTTAAGACCAATCCAAAGTATCCAAATAGACTACACCAAGCTGCCTTGAGTGGGCCATTTAAAATATTTACTAGTTGTGGTAGATCACCTAACTAATTGGATTGAAGCCATACCTTTGCCCAATGCCACTGCCAATTGGTTAGTTAAAGTACTCCTAGAGAGTATCATCCCTTGACTTGGGCTTATTGAAAATATAGACTCTGACAATGGGAGTTATTTCAGGGCTAATGTAATCAAGGAACTAACAAAGGCATTGGACATTAAATGGTCATATCACATCCTCTGGCACCCTCCTTCTTCAGGAAAAGTTAAGAAAATGAACCAAACCTTAAAGATACAGTTAAATAAGTTGGTTTTAGAAACTAGGTTGCCTTGGATGAAGTGTCTGCCCTTGGCTCTATTAAGAATCAGAACGGCTCCCTGAAAAGATATTGAAATTTCTCCCTATGAAACGTTGTGTGGTCTGCCTTACTTAGGTCAGCCTTCTGGCCTCCCATCTTTTGAAATCAAGAACCAGTTTCTTAGAGATAATGTGTTTGGTCTCTCTTCTGCTTTATCATCTCTTAGGCAATAAGATTTGTTGGCTCAGACACCACCACTTGAATTTCCAGTGCACCCCCACCAACCTGGAGATGACATTCTAATGAAGACCTGGAGTGGAGACAAGTTTGAACTATGCTGGGAGAGCCTATCAGGTGCTACTCATTACTGAGATGGCAGTGCACATAGCTGAGAAGGAATGATTCCACTATACCTGGGTAAAAAGAGCTCCATCAGAGAAATAATGGACAGTGTTCTCAAAGCCTGGCAATACCAAAATTACTTTAAAACAGCTATGAAAGGACTATTGTTCTTCTTCCATTCAGGAAGCTGTATGTATACTGTTAATGTCACTGAAACCACTGCCCCCATAACCATTAGGTTCACTGCATGTCTTGTACTTCCTTGTGGTGAACTCTTGGGGCAATGTCAGTTTCAAGCCAAAAATATGTATATGTGTGTACAGTCCACCCCAGTAGATGGTCTGTACCTTTTCCTACATGGTTGAACATGGGCTGGTTCACCCATCCGGGTAGGTGAACTTCAATTGCTTTTGCAGAGAGTTGGACAGTAGTTTATCAAACTGGGAAATATAAGGTGGTCCCTTAGAGGGGAAAATCTAAACTGTTAAAGGACAAAATTCAGATCTTTAGGGCAAACCATCCCCCTGATTGCCAACTTAGCCAGTGTAGCCCCCTTCTGTTGGACATAGATAACCCACAGAACATGACCCAGGAGCCTTCCATAATAAGAGAATATAGATAGGGAGCTAATGTCTCAGGAAAACACCCCCTAGATACCTTCAAACTCGGATTAGTTATGTCCATTGTTTTGTGTTCTGGTAATGAGTCCCCAGCCCCAACACTACCCTTCAAACCCTACAATGACCCAACTGAAGTAACTGTGGTAGAAGTTAAAGACCTAAAACAGACCATAGTTATTGAAACTGGTTATGGGGAAACTAATGCCTGGTTGTAATGGATCAAACATTCTGTCCTCACTTTAAATAAATTCAACTGTTACACCTGTGGGACAGGAAGGCCAGAGCCTTACGGTGTCCCTTTCCATTTTGGATGGACCTCAGAATCTGCTGGAATGGAATGTATGTTAGCTCTCTTCCAAGAAAAGACAGCCTGGGGCAATGTGTCATATATGACCTTGTCACTACTGTTTCCCATGGTCAAAGATTCTGGGAGGCAAAAGCTGCCCAGGTCAATTAGACCCCCTTCCTGAAATTCTAATTACACCTCATGCTTCTCAAGATGAGGGGAGAGGAGAGATTAGAGTTCTTGAGGAACACATCCAAGTGCAGTGAAAGCCAATTCTTTGGAGAGTAAAAAAGTAAGTCTGCTCTACCTGTCGCCTGAGCAGACGACTGGTAGTATTGTGCAGACCTTTGCTTGAGACTTTACCAACCAACTGGAGTGGGAATTGTACTTTAGTCCATTTGGCCATCCCTTATACCCAGGCATTCCAGCACCCAGAACAGCCCACAGGTAACAAGAGAGAAAATGAGACATTAGTTCCCTGGTGGGTCATTTGGCCCTCACGTTTATATAGATGCCATTGATATCCCCAGGGTAGTTCCTAATGAGTTTGAAGCTAGGAACCAGATTGCAGCAGGATTTGAGTCAGTTCTATTTTAATGGTTTACTATAAATAAAAATGTTGATTGGATTAATTACATTTATTGCAATCAACAGAGATTTGTCAACTATACCAGAGATGCAATGAAAGGAACAGATGAACAGTTAGGCCCTACCAGTCAGATGACAGGGAAAATTGGATTGCTTTAGATATGATCTTAGCTGAGAATGCGGGAGTATATGTCATAATTGGAGGCCAATGCTGCACTTTTCCCCTTAATAATACTGCCCCAGATGGGACTATAACTAAAGCCCTCCAAGTTCTAACAACCCTAGCAAATGAATTGGCACAAAATTGGGAACAGATGACCTTTCACCAACTTAATGGAACAATGGTTTGGAAAATGGAAGGGAGTAATGGCCTCCATACTGACATCTCTTATCATTGTGGTAGGAGAAATGATCTTGGTCTGTTGTGTCATACCCCGTGTAAGTGGATTAGTCTAGAGACTAATAGAAATGGCCCTTACCAAACAAACTGCAGTATCCTATCAAAATAACCTACTATTACTAAATACTGCTGAGACACTACTGGATACTGCTGCGGCTGAAAGTCAAATATTGCTAGCTAAGTTTGAAGAAGAGAATAGATAATTAAAAGCAAAGAGGGGAATTGTAGGAAAATAGTTTTTCTTTCTATCCACTGTCTTTTCTATTACAGTATGTCACCATTTTAAATTGCCCTAGTTCTTGTTCACTAAGTTCCATTTTCACACCAAAATTACTACCTACTCCACCCCAGACTCAAGTGTACCATTAGCTAATCTTGACAAGAGCGTGAACTCTAACCCTGACCAATCAGGGAAAGGGGGAAGTACTTGCTTTTTTCTTTTTTTTTTTTTTCTTTTTGGCGGTCCTGGGGTTTGAGGCAGTTCTTTCTTTGTCAGAGATAAGAATCCGGGCAGACCGCCCACTCTGTATGCTTGCCTACTAGCTCTGAGTGCACATGTGCACCCTTCTGAGCAGAAGTAAATCATTTTGTGGAGATAACCCACTGTTTCTGTGTCTTCAATTTGCAACTCCTAAGGTCTCCAGTGGTTTTATTTCTAACACATATGGTCTTCCCACAAATGTCCTCTTCCTAGAGAAGAAATAGTAATATTGAGCCAACAAATCATACCCAAGTTGTCTTCCCCAAGACTGTCAAGATTTCATTTCTGCTTTTCTGAAATACATTTTTATACTTCCACATTTGGTATATTTAAGAACTGAATTAAATTATAACCTACATGGCAGGCAGCAACAATCATCTTGCCATTATACTAAGCAGCTTAGTAACATAGCATATTAAATTTATGACCACCTATAAGCTGTGTTAATTACCATTCTATTCCCATATAATACAATGTTGATAATCCTATCATATGAAAACTAAGCAGATAGTAAATATAGCCTATAAAATCTATCCCACAATGTAGCAATATCTTACCACACATAAGTTGATTCACCAATGTGTACTATGTCACTTCTGTTCTCCAAATTAGCCACTTGGAGTTTTTAGGCAGAACTTGAAAATCAGCAGAAGTCCATCTTTTTGTTGAAAAATAGATCCACAGAATTTTTCAGTCATCCTTTAATCAGCATCTGCTATGGACTGAATGTGCCCCTACCCACCCAGTTGTATCTTGAACTTAACACTAAATGTGATAGTGAAATAGAATTACCCAACTATCCCTCGGGGTATTTATGTAAGAGTGAGTGATGAAAGCCAGAAACTATGTGAAGCAGAAGCCACCAAGATGACAAAAGATGGCAGAAGAAGGAAAGAGGAAACAAAAAGCCAAGATTATGGAAGGTAGAATGCTGTGAAGAATGGAAGACAAGAAAATGTGGGCTCCAATTGTTGGATAATTGCCAGGGAGTTGCTAAGCATAAGAGCCAATGATCCTAACACCCAAGGTCTGAAAGGTATACATTAGCTGCTGTTAATATGTTAGGCATATACGTTGTTGAATTTAATTTCGTAGCATCTCAGGGCTTAAGATCCATAACATTGGTCATTGCCTGCTGCTGCCAGTGTTAGCTGCTGCTATGAGCCATGGATCTCTGGTTCCTGAGTACGGGCCACTGACAGTCAAGATCCTGAGCAGTAAGCCTCTAACTTGAGCACCTAAAGCTACAAATCTCTGACCTCTAAAGCTTAAAGCCATAAACTTCTATTTCTCAAGACCCAGAGCTGTGAGCCTAAGCCTCTAGATTTGTTAGTCCTGCCCATGAACCCTTGTTATTCAAGAGTTTGTAACCACCACCACTTGAAGAAGCTGCATGTTGCCTGTCCATGAGTTGCATCTGGATAGAGAAAACGAACACAGCCATTGGATTGGCTCCAATGGACTATTCTCCGATAGTATTTGGAGAATGGTATTTGGAGAGGTAATTAGGATTTGATGAGGTCGTAAAGGTAAAGAGGAGATGGGAGGGGAGGGGAGGGGAGGAGAGGGGAAGACGGGGAAGGCAATAGTATTACACCTTGCTTTAGAATGGTCTTCTGAAAATAGAGCTACCTTATATTTGCATGGATCATGATCCACATATGAGACCCTCTTCTCTTTATGATTATATCCTCTTGTACCTCTTATAACTGCTTTTGACCTGCATTCATCTCCCATCATCAGAGTTTCTAGCTCAACAATACCAGTTACTGCTAATAACAATAGCAGTTATAAGGACTGCTATAAATGCAACCATGTAAGCATTTACCTTTAGACACATAGCCAGGCAGATATTGTGAGAATGACAGAATTAATCTCACTAGTTGATAATAAGGTCATTTTTGCTGTTTTTCCTAATTGTCTACATGAAGAAGTAAAGGTACAATCACCCTAAAATATCTTAGAAACACAAAATGTTAAACTGAATTTCATGAAAATTATATCTCAGGAATATAGAATATAAGTAAATAAAAACTATAATTATGTCAAGTATTTATATTAAGAAAGGTGCCAAGACTAGTTGGAGTGCTCCAAGCCACAGAGAAATAGAAAATGAGAAGAAATACAGAAGGAAAGTGTATTTTTCACTGATAATAAAATACAGTTTTCAAATAAGGTTACATGTCTCAATATTACACCATTATGGTTTCTAGAAATGGAAACAACTCTTCCTTTACACAAAAGGAAGACTATTATAAGATACAGAAATATGCCAAGGATAAATGATGTTGGTTCTTAAGAAGGAAGTAGAACCTAAACACTATTATAATGAGGAACTTCTGTCATTCACTTCTAGATTTTTCTTAATTGTTGTCTCTTCATAAAACTACCTACTACCATAGCCATAACCAGATACACAAAAAACAGATCAGAAATTTATTATATCATTTGGATCAAAAAGTATAAAAAACTGCAATTACTTTGGACTCTTCTACAGATGGATCTGATGGGAGCCTTAAGCACATGCAAAAATTGTTTCATAACGTACATGGTGACTGTTGTCAGGTGTGACCCACAAGTAGAAAAGGCTTTGTGACTGCCTTCAATAGAACATACCCTCAAGATGACTGCAAAAAAAACCAAAATGAAAACCAAGAGAGAACTTGAGAGAGTAAATTCAGCATCTACACGCATTGTCATCTTTTTGACATGGGTGTCAGAGCAGGCCAGCATTATGAAAGAAGGGTAAACACAGAAGAAATGATTGACATCTAGGGAGACACAGAAGAATAAATGAAATGTCAGCAATGCCTAAGAAAGCTCATTATTGAATCCTAACACATAAGGGAATGTGACCAGAGAGATGCAGATGTTCTTGAGCATTATGGTGCTGTAATGCAAGGGGCTGCAAATGGCTACATAGAGATCCAGTGCCATGGAAGCAAGGATATAAAACTCAGTGAACCACCAGAGCTATGAAGAGAAGACACTGTGTGAAGCATCCAGCATAGGAAATGGTCTTAAGGCCTGTACAGCATATGTGGAGTAACATTGAAAAAATAGCAAATGTCTACAAAGGACAGGTGGCTAAGAAAGAAATATATAGGTGGTTGGAAGCAGAATAGGTCCTGATCACTATGATCATGGATAGATTTCCTACCAGTGTGATCAGATAGACCCACCAGGGAAACCCCAAATAAGATCCTATCTAGAACTGGACTGACATCTGTGAGCCCCAAGAGAATGAATTTCATTACTGGAGTGTGGTTTAGAGAAAACATTTTCTTAGCCCTTGAAAGCTGAAAGTGACTGTGTTAGTTGGTTTTCAAATGATGTGACTAAATACCTACCAAAATCAACTTAAGGGGAAAAAAATAAACAACTTGAAGTAGAAAAAAGTATATTTTGCTCCCTGTTTCAGAGGGTTCGGTCCATGGTTCCTTGGCCCTATGCACTGGAGCAGAACATTGTGGCAACAGGAGTGTGTAGCAAAGGTGTTCATGTTCTCCTCCTGGCAGACAGAAAACAGAGCAATCTGACAGGGACCATGGGTCAAGTATGACCTTAAGAGGCATGCCCCCAGAGACGTACTTCCTCCATATTCCTCAAGTGTTTACAATTTTCCAAAATAGTGCTACAAGCTTAGTGTTCAACAGTAAGCTTCTAGGGTTATTAGATATTAAAACCATAACAAGCATGATTAAGATTTTTAATATCAAAGAGCAGTTTCTCTAGTCTATATGTGTCTATCCTCGAGGCATTAATATAAGTTTTCCACTGCTTAAGATGTTTCACATGCTCTCTTGCTCAATACTCCGTATAATCCTGTGAGACAAGTATTAGGGTTGTTTTATGCTCTGGCAGGCTCATACATCCATACTCCCATGATTAGATTGTGCTTTACTGCTCAACTCCTGTGATCATTTTCTAATTAAAGCCATAGAGAGGCTACTAACCCAGCATACTTGACTCTCCCCTCAGCCTTTCATCACAGATGTCATGGTCACAAGAGAGAGATAAAGCTATAATTCTAATCCTCTGAGAGGTCAGAGAATTCCTTTCCTTTTTGCATGATATCTATTAAATATTTCCTGCATCTACACATGTAAATGTTGATAAGGACTGACTCTTAGGGTTCCTGACCCAGGAAGATCACACAAGTGTAACGAGCCACAGATTACTGATGCTGTTTGGTTCTGATTTTCCAACCATTTTGGATCTAGACTTTTAGGAACCAAAGGAATTATCTTCAGGCTGAGCCTTCATTTACTGAGAAAAGTGCTTAAAATATCTGAACTCAGGGACTTGCTACTCAAACACAACTTTCATGTGATACTGATTTCATGGAGTTTAATATTCCAAAGTCTTCTACTTACATAGTTTGCTATTTCAGGGTTTTTTAATCAGATAGGATCTCATATTTAGTGTTTTTTTTTTATAATGCACTTAAGTTGGTCATTTCAACTGGCAAATTTATCAAGGTAGCCTGGAGAGAGATGTCCTCCAAAGTAATGGGGTCTTTTTCACCAATTTTTTGAAGCCAAATGCTTTGAAAATTCATTTTCTGAACTTGCATGCTTGTGCCTCACATTCACAAGATCATGTGAGCCTAAATGGCAAAATAAACTCTGATCCTAGCCCATGAACTCACCTTTACTTAGAAGGTATCTGTTAGCAACCCTTTCAAGTCACTAATTGAGGAAAAGAAACAAAATTAAGCTAAAAATAGATGCACATGCAATGGGATGAATCTGTTACTCCCAAATCCATTCAAAGAGGTAGTTGTAATCTGTGATTCTCTTAATGATATGCATTATCCTAGGACCTCTGAATCACAGGCAAGTAAGATTTAAGCAAGTTTTTACTGCCAAAGATTTTTTGAATAATGACCAGCATACCTAAGAAAAAGTCACTCAGGATATTAGAGATCCAAACATGAAAACAAAATAAAAGTTTCTATTCAATTATTTTACTGACTATAAAAGTAATATATTCCCTTTATATAAAATTCTGGTAAAAAATAGTTAAATAACACAAAAATGGTTCTGAGTCATATAATTCAGATAAGCATTATTAGTCTTAAGTATCTGTTTTTTAAATATTTTTCCATAGATATGTAACATTTTAGTTAATTTTGGCATAATAAATAGCCTATTTTATCTTTTGTGTTTTCCACTCATACAATATTGAAAGCATCTTTCTACATTGTTAGTTCTTCTCATAAATAACTTTAATGTCCACTTGACATCTCAAATGCTAATTCATTTAACTGTTCCTTATCATGTAGACATCTGAATTACTCTGACACTTTCACTGTCAAAAATATATTGGAAAATAGAACCTATACGTGTAATTTCAACTATGTTTTCATTGCATAGATCTGTAAGAATAAGAAGTACCAGACCAAAGAACATGACCAGGTATGAAGCCCATATTTAATAAATCTTTGCCAATTTGCCAGGTTTTAAGTATTTCATTGCTTTAAAATTGCATTTCTTTTGGTGACTTATTATAGAGAGGATTTTTAAATGTCTATTCTGAGATTTTTATTGGTGTTGACCTTCTATTTATAATGGTATAAGTAAACATTTTATTTTGTTAAAAAAAAACTATTTCCATAACAACAGTCATCATACCTGTTGCAAATATTTTCCTTACTGTAAATATATTTTATGTACTTGAATTCATCATTTCTACACATGTCTTCTTTCAGTGTGTTTTCACTTAAGATGTTCTTCCCTAGCCAGAGATTGATTTACACTGATCTCTTTTTCTATTTTTAAACAGATCTATGTTTCATTAGAAATCTTAAATATGTGCTATTTCCCTTTTGTCTTTTCTGTGACAGTATTGAGAGAAGAGTCAGTTTTGAAAAATGTCTATCTAGTTATCAAAAATCCTTTATGAACTGTGCTTAATATTGTCCTCTAAATATCCTGGAAAATAATACTTTTGTGATTTGACACTACGCTTCTTAGTGAGTTCATCTGTGTTCATTAGTTTTGCATGTATGTTTGAAATACCAAAAAGCTTCTAAATTTGTCAACTCTAATCTCTTTCTATTGAATAGTGTGTTTTTTCTGCATCCAAAGACTTTTCTGAATATACTGGGCTATTTTTACCTCTTGAGTTAAGTACTTAGATCATTTGTTTTCTCTACTCTTACAACAGTTAAATATCTCAAAGACAAGAATATGATTATGTGTGTTTAAATTTTTGGTTCCTTTATTAAGAATCTGGAGTATGGGAAAGCCATGTGTTTTACCTTCACAATATAAACCTTGGTATATATGGTTGTGATATTCTTGAATTTCTCAATATCATTACCCTTTTAACATATATGAGAATTGTTAAGAGATACAAGACCAAAGTCTGCACACAACCCCATGTGCATTGTAATTAATGGAAGAAAAAGTAGTCTCCTTGTCTCTAAAGAACACACTCTATCCAATTAACTAGTGTTTTTTTAGCTTAAAAGTGTCTTTTCTGAAAAAGAATATTTCATAGTCTTTCCTTGTTTCTTTTTTTCACATAGACATTATTAAATTGGGTTTTGATTATTAAAATGTACCTGAAATCTAATCATGACTGAAGTTCTCCAAATCTAGAATTTTAAAGTTTCAAATAATTCTGAGAAATGTTGCCTTGCATCACACTGTCTGTTTTATTCTCTTCAGAATGTGTTCTTCCAGGGCTGTTTGGTTACATTCATGCATATTTTTTTATATTGGATGTGGCATGAGCTCAGATGTTTAATAGCCAGGGTGTATCTTACTTCAGCCTGAAACATTCACTCTGTTCAGTTGATTCTGAAATGTGAATATATCACTCCTAATTTCAAATTTAACTCATCTGATTCTATATTCACCCTAAATAATGTTAAAAATGATAATAATAACAATGTCTTCCCTGAAGCCTCATCAGCACTAGTGACTATTAAAGAGAAAGCAAGGTATAGACCCTCAAGGATCAACTCTCAGTTCCTCTGTATGGTCTTATTTTGTTCCAATTTTCTGTGAGAAAAATACTATGTCAATTTCGGGGAGAATATAACCACCATGATAAATTATAAGAAGGTTTTCAACATGTCAACATAATAAAATCATGTTTGTGTAAATGAATGAATGTGTGTGTGTGTGTGTGTGTGTGTGTGTGTGTGTGTTGTATACATGTGTGAAAAAGAACAGGGCTATGAGTTCATTCTATGAGCAATAATATGGCCCAACTTTTAGTGTTCTGTTTTTATGCTTATACTTTTCATTATTGTTAAGAAAAAAATCTATACAGAAATTATTTGCTTCTTCAAAATTTATCTGCCAAAATTTCAATCCCTGTGCTATTCACAGATAAATCAGTTATCCAAATGCCAAACTGGTTTCATGGAGCAAGTGACCAATGTGACAGAATTCATCCTGCTTGGTCTGACACAGGACCCAGATGTGCAGAAACTATTGTTTGTAGTATTTTCAGCAATCTACTTTCTCACCCTGGTAGGCAATCTGCTCATTATTGTAACAATCACCAAAACCCAGGCTCTGGGCTCCCCCATGTATTTTTTTCTGTCTTTCTTATCCCTCATAGATGGCTGCTGCTCTTCTACTATGGCCCCAAAAATGATATTTGACTTACTCACTGGAAATAAAACTATCTCCTTTACTGGGTGCATGACTCAGCTCTTTGCAGAACATTTCTTTGGGGGAGTTGAGATCCTCCTGCTCACAGTGATGGCCTATGACCGCTATGTGGCCATCTGCAGGCCCCTCCACTACATGATCACAATGGACAAGCGAATGTGTAGCCTCCTGGTATCTATGGCCTGGGCTGGAGGGTTTCTTCATGCTTTGATTCAAGTTCTTTTTATGGTCTGGTTGCCCTTCTGTGGCCCAAATGTCATTGACCATTTCATCTGTGACCTTATTCCTCTCTTAAAACTCACCTGCATAGACACACATGTTTATGGACTCTTTGTGGCCGCCAATAGTGGGCTGATGTGTATTCTAATTTTTTCTCTTATAATCACCTCCTATGTCCTCATACTCTGCTCCCTAAAGACCCACAGCACTGAAGAACAGCGGAAAGCTCTCTCCACCTGCACCTCCCACGTTACCGTAGTCATCCTTCTCTTCATACCCTGTATCTTCGTGTACCTTCGGCCAATGGTCATCTTCCCTATTGACAAATCAGTTGCTGTGTTTTATACTATGATAGTGCCCATGTTAAACCCCTTAATCTACACCCTCAGAAACAAAGAGGTGACAGATGCCATGAGGAAGCTCTGGAGCAAAAAATCCAAATCAGGTAATAATTCACATGATTGAGAAGATAAAAATTAAAATATGTTCATGTTTAACAAAAGTGACTAGTGGAAAGCATAATGGTCTTAAAGTCAAAATATATGAATTTAGGTGTGTATTGTTATCCTTGTTTTCTGAAATCACTGGTGGTTCTTCTCATAAATGATGAATAGATGACTGAAGACTTTTCCCATTAGAAATTCCTTAGCATTTACAAATTGGTGACCAAAAGGCTATTGCTAGTCAGCATAAAATGTCATAATATATGGAAAACTCTGAGGTTTATGTGGTCATTAAAACAAATTTCCACAAAACTTCAGGTACAAGTTATATAAGTAACAGGCCAAGTAACTGCAATCTTTTAGCAAAAAAAGGGTTATTATTTAAATATTTTTGAAATGCATGGTTTTAATTCAAAATAATGAAATCGAGTTAGACCTATTATTGTGAGAAACAGAGCAAAAACAGAAATGAATGGGGTTTGAGGAATAGGAGTTCTTCCCAAATTACAAAATTAGTGCTGCTGTACTATGCAACTCCAGCAACATCAATTACATGATAATCTTACTCTTTCTTAAATTATTTTCTCTGCCTAAAATCCAAGGAAGGATATAAAATTCTTCCAGGTACAGCCCCAGAACAACTTTGGACACACTTTCTCAGGTAGAAGACATATTGTGGGAATCTTTTCCTGTTAAAAACATCCTACACACCACTTAAACTCCAAAATAGCTTGTTCTACATTCTTTTAGATCATTGTTAATAAAGACAAAGGTAGCAGACACAAAAGAGAGTTGATGACAGTTGAGTATTCAAGACATAAATTCTGCAATTTCAAGTTTGAGTAAAGAATTACAGATCAATGAGATAGTGAATTTTTATATGTACAATAAGCACAACTTTGAAAGAAAAAAACCCAAGATTTACAAAAAGAAACAAAAAATATTTAGATAAGGGACAAAGACCTGTCAGTCTTAACAACTTCATTTCTGTCTTCATAAAAACTGAATATTGAAATACTATTTGAACACACCTACACCTTATGATAAATATATACTATATACAAATTACTATTGACAGGTTAGAAACAATTCATCCCAACAAGAGATAAGTTTTCCTCAACTGTGGCTAACCCATTTGCTAATCATGAAACATCTATGTATTTCCACCTTATTATCGAGCCCACTTAATTTTAAGTGGTGCACTGTATGAAGAAATGATATATGTCGCATTCCAACAGAACCCTTTAGGAGCCAGTGTGATATTCCCTGGGTTTCTTTTCCTTTCTGCAGCAAAGATAGAAGATTTACATTGAGATGCAGGGGGCCAGATGGAGGAAACAAGCTGGATTACTGAGCAACCACATGAAGAATAACTGACCCCAAGGACCACAGAATCTCTAGGGGATGAACAGGAAATAAAATTGTATGTGCTAAGTCATTGAGAATTCAGAATTAATTTGTTACCAGGAAAAATTCAGCTGACCATAATGAATACATCAATGAATTTTACCATTTAAAAGTCTTACCAGTATTAAGGACAGAATAAGTTAACATTACTTTCACAATTGTCTTGATTTTCAAAAAGTGTACAATGCAATATTCATAAAATCAATACCATATACAGCCTTTTTTCTGGTTGGTGTAACACATTACACTATCTGACATGTTTTAACCATAAATTTATATATCATCTTTTTCCCTTTATCTAAGGTGTAAATAAATACTAAAGAAAATTGTACAAGTATACACTAGAAGATAACCACAAAAGTTATGAACTCCAATGTAAACTAGGCTTTCAAGCATACTTCTGTCATTTTTATATTTAGGTCCTTCTACCCACACTTTCTTCACATCATATGTTCCAATTTTCCATCTTTTAACGATGTCCTGCACATGTCTTTAATCTCAGAAATATATGCATCCTATTTGTCAGGAAAATAGGGACTGAAGCAAAATCATTTTCTCACTCTTAAACTTCCTCATTATTATATCCAGTTTCTAACAGCAAGACAGAGAATAGGACTTTCCAAAGTTTATTTCAACTCATAAACATCAGATTAAACAATTGTTCATGTTCAAAACTACTTCCACAAGTGCTAAAGAAAACAGGTGAGTGCTAATAGCACCTGGGTTTAGCCCAGAAATAAAACACATGCAAAGGATCTTAATATCAGACCCCAAACTCTTCAGTTGATACAAGAAAGAGTAGGAAATACTCTGGAGTCAGTAGGTATAGGTAAGAACTTTCTCAATGAAACCCAAGCAGCACAGCAACTGAGAGATAGCATAGATAAATGGGACCTCATAAAACTAAAAAGCTTCTGTTCATCAAAAGAAATGGTCTCTAAACTGAAGAGAACACCCACAGAGTGGGAGAAAATATTTGCCAATTATACATCAGACAAAGGACTGATAACCAGAATATACAGGGAACTTAAAAAACTAAATTCTCCCAAAACTAATGAACCAATAAAGAAATGGGCATGTGAACTAAACAGAACTTTCTCAAAAGAAGAAATTCAAATGGCCAGAAAACACATGAAAAAATGCTCACCATCTCTAGCAATAAAGGAAATGCAAATTAGAACCACACTAAGATTCCACCTCACCTCTGTTAGAATAGCCATCATCAGCAACACCACCAACAACAGGTGTTGGCGAGGATGCGGGGAAAAAGGAACCCTCTTACACTGTTGGTGGGAATGTAGACTAGTACAACCACTCTGGAAAAAAATTTGGAGGCTACTTAAAAAGCTAGACATCGATCTGCCATTTGATCCAGCAATACCACTCTTGGGGATATACCCAAAAAACTGTTACTCCAGAGGCACCTGCACATCCATGTTTATTGCTGCACTATTCACAATAGCCAAGTTATGGAAACAGCCAAGATGTCCCAGCACTGACGAATAGATTAAGAAAATGTGGTATCTATACACAATGGAATTTTATGCAGCCATGAAGAAGAACGAAATGTTATCATTCGCTGGTAAATGGATGGAATTGGAGAACATCATTCTGAGTGAGGTTAGGCTGGCTCAAAAAACCAAAAATCGTATGTTCTCCCTCATACGTGGACATTAGATCAAGGGCAAACACAACAAGGGGATTGGACTATGAGCACATGATAAAAGCGAGAGCACACAAGGGAGGGGTGAGGATAGGTAAGACACCTAAAAAACTAGCTAGCATTTGTTGCCCTTAACGCAGAGAAACTAAAGCAGATACCTTAAAGCAACTGAGGCCAATAGGAAAAGGGGAACAGGTACTAGAGAAAAGGTTAGATCAAAAAAAATTAACCTAGAAGGTAACACCCACGCACAGGAAATCAATGTGAGTCAATGCCCTGTATAGCTATCCTTATCTCAACCAGCAAAACCCCTTGTTCCTTCCTATTATTGCTTATACTCTCTCTACAACAAAATTAGAAATAAGGGCAAAATAGTTTCTGCTGGGTATTGAGGGGGTGGGGGGGAGAGGGAGGGGGCAGAGTGGGTGGTAAGGGAGGGGGCTGGGGCAGGGGGGAGAAATGAACCAAGCCCTGTATGCACATATGAATAATAAAAGAAAAATGAAAAAAAAAAAAACACATGCAAGATAATAGGAAAGAAAGTTTTATAACACATCTCCCCTTCTGTAACCCCAGGAAGCACAGTGTAGAAAGAGATGACCTCTGCCTGGGGGAAAGACAAGTAAGCACTGGACTTTGCCTCTTGCCACACTGGCTTGCCACAGTCAAACCTAGCACTACACAGTACCCACTGACCCAAATCTCCACAACTCCACAATTGACCTGGTCTCCAGGTCTACAGCTCCACTGGGTCAACTCAGCTGCTTCAGACTGTTAGGTTTGCTTCAAATCCATACCACCACAAACAGATTCAGTCTTGGATCAGGCTGACCACAGCAGCCATAATTGCTGTCAGTGGGAATGATGCATTCACTTTAGAAAACAGAATGGAGGTTCATCAAACACTAAAAAATAGAATGACCATATTAAGCACACATCCCACTTCAAAGTGTTATTCAAAGAATTGAAATCAGAAAACCTAAGAGATAGGACCAGTTGCAGTGACTCATTCCTATATCTACATGGGAGGCACAGACCAGAAGGATGTGGTTCTAAAACAACTGGGTAAAAAGTGAGTGAAAAACTTTCTCAACATATAAGTTATGTATGGTGGTTCAAGGCTATAATCCCAGCTACAATGGAGATATAGGTAGGAGAATCACTGTCTTGGGCTAGCCCAGGCCAAAAAAAAGCAAAATATCTGAAAAATGACTAAATCAAAAAGAGAATGAATCAAGTGGTAGAAAATTTTCCTAGCAAGTGCAAAGCCCTGAGCTCAAACCACAGTACAGCTCCACAACAAAAGAGAGATAACTGTACTCAGTGTGGCCATTGCCGCATAATTCGTATAACATATGATACCCAGTTGGTTAAACAATTTAATTCACATTTACGGAAGAATGCACAAAGAGAAAATATAATATATATATATTTCATCATTACATTTTATATATATAATAGAGAAAGAAGTTGCTAAGATCCATGGTAAAAATGAAATTTATGGAAATTGGCTACAAAAGTTATGGTCACCGTCTATAAGTGATTAGATTTGGGGTTTTTTACTCCCCACAATTTCAGGCATCTATTGAGGGTCTTAGAATACAGCCTCTCCAAAGAAAAAGATTATTATAAATTACTTTTAATCAGATTAGTTTATTTTAAATTATAGATAAGATTTTATGTATTTATCATGTACAATAATATGTTGTGAAATGTCTACACATTTTAGAATGGCTAATATTGAACCAAAATATTCATTACCTATTTTTGTTGTGTGAACATTTAACATTCAACTTCTTAGCACTTTTTAAGAATACAATATATTATCAAAGATAGTCATCATGCTGTGTAATATACCTCTTGAAGTTACTTTTCTTATCTAACTAATTTTATATCATTTAACCAACATCTCCCCAACACTACCCCCCATCCAACCAAACCCTGGTAATCACCACCCTACCCTACTATGTACGAAAAAAGTTTTCAGATTTCATATACAGAGTACTTGTCTTTGTGTAGGTTGTACATGTTTGTGTAGTACATTTCACTCTGTAGGTTGTGTTTTCATTTTGCTTACTGATTCCTTTGAGAGCTTCTTAGTTTTATGTAATCCCACTTGTCTATTTTTGCTTTTGTTACCTGTGCTTTGGAATCACATCCAAATATCATTTCCTAGATCAATGTTGTGCTTTTCTACTATGTTTTCTGTTAGTAGATTTACAGGTGAAGCTTGTACATTTAAGTCTTTAATCCATTTTCAGTTGACTATTATCAACTGGCAAAAGAAGTATAATTTCATTCTTCTACATGTGGATACTAATTTTCCCAACACAAATTTATTGAAGAAACTATAATTTCTACATTGTGTATTCTTGGCACCCTTTTATAAGAAGTTGGTTGAAGATGTGTCTATTTGTTCTGAGCCCTCTATTCTGTTTGACTGGTTGATGTGTCTGTTTTTATGCTGATAACATTCTGATTTTGTTAATACAGCTTTGTTGTATGCTTTAAAGTTTTGCTCAAATTGCTTCAGCTCTTCAGGAACTTGGGTAATCACATAAATTTTAGGGTTGTTTTCTCTAGTTCTGTGAGGAATGCTGTTGGTATCTGGATATGATTATACTGAATTTTTAGATATTTTGAGTAGTACAAACACAACAATATGAACTCTTCCAATCCATGAGCATGGGATAGTCTACCATGGATATGAATTTGAGTGTTTTCTTTCATTTCTTTCAATCAGTGTTTATACTTTTCATTATAGAAATATTCCACCTCCTTCATTAAATTTATTCCTGGGTATTTTACATGTTTGTAACTTTTGTAGCTATTGTAACAGGAATAATCTGTCATGGATTTTGGTCAAGAAAAGCTGTGGGTTGGTAACGAATTTAATTTACCAAGATGGGAGAGCAAAGATTTATTAAGAAGCCTTAGAAGGAATGAAAATGTTGGGCACCCAAGCAAAAGAGCTACTGCCTTAGAATGAAGTTGAGGACAAGATTTTCTAGAGTCCACTTGGAATTTTGTTGACTGGTTGCTTTTTTTTATGGACCTTATTGATTGGTTGTTTCTTCTCAGATCATGGTTTGAATTTTTGCATACATGAGAACATCTCAAAAGCTCAGTTTTTCTTCTCATTCCAACATTCCACACACTTGATTTCTCCTTCCTCATTCCCTCTGGCTCTTCGTATTTTGTTACTACCATGCCTCTGTAAGTAGGGTCTTTCCTCCACACACACACCCATAGATCAACAAAAACAATCCTAGTGTTAGTGGGACCGAGAGTCATGAAGCAGTCCATAGGAAAATGGTGGAGCCTAACTGAATATCAGAATAAAATTGTATGGGAACCTGGTCCAGGGAACTAAGAGGCACTGAAGGGTAAGATGGTAGGGGATGAAACCCATGTTATAGCATCATTTGTGACTTTATAGCCTGGAAATGAGAAAAAATAAATGTGGTAAAGAAAGGTCCAGTGACAAAAAAAGAGTAAAATAGACAGTAGAGGTCCCTGGAAGAGAAGAATCTGGAATAACCAAGCCCATGTATTTTTCCCATGAAAGCCATCCTTGGGTGGCTCATTCTCTAAGCTGAGAAGCTTGCTGGATTCATTTATGAACATACTCTAAGTTAAATAAAGCATTAATAAAGGGAGTTCAGGAAGTAACACAGTGGGTAGAACATTTACCTCACTTTAATGAACTCCCAAATTTGATCACCAGCATTGAAAGTTCAAAAAGCACACAAAAAGGGACAAATGCTGTATTATCCCACATATATGAGATAGCTAAAGTAGCCAAATTCATTTAGACAGAAAGTAGTATAGACTATTTATTAAAGGGAGTATCAATTTGGGAGTATGAAAATTTTCTGTGGCTTGATAATGAAGACTGTTGTATAACAATATGAATGTGCTTAATGCCCTTAATTTGTATTTATGTAACTTTCCATTTAAAACTAATAAAACAACATTATTATAATGCATATATCAATTTTAAAAACATAACAAGGGAAAGGAGGACTATGAGTGAGATTGACGACAAAGATGAAGAATTGATAATTATTGACAGAATTGAATTAATACAGCTGACAGGTTTACATTTCTTTCCTGGTCCTGGACTTCCAAGAGTTTATTAGTTCGGTATACATGGGATGATGGTAACAAAGAAAGCTGATTCCATGTGAGGTACCTACCAGTTCTTCATTATCTCAGAAGATTATGGCGTAAGACAGTATTAGAGTCTCTTTTTGATAGTGCTCCTATTCTACATCTGTGGGTGTGTTTGTAATGATTGCTTAGCTGAGTTTGATTTTTCTCAAAAACCACTGTTGGAAAATAATGTATCTAAGTCTAAGTCACCATTCTCTTTTTCTGGAGAGGAGAGATACATGCCCCTGAATTAAACATGAGAATATGGTAAATAGGTAATCACACAGAAAGAAATTTATCTGACTGTTAAATTATCTAATCTTGGTAGCCATCTAAATCCCTTCAGTTAGTCAATGGTTAAAAAAATTTATAATGTCCCAGGGTTATCAGCCACATACTCTTGATCACTGGCATCTCCATTATTCAGAACAACCATGCCATTTTGATCACTCATGTTTTCAGAGAGAAATCCACTCTCTAAACCCTGATCTATGCCTAAAATCACAGCATATCTTAGTGCAGGTTCAACAATGCCACCAGAAGCAAAAAAAAAAAAATCATATCAAGAACCTTATAAACATGATAAGGTGAGAGAGCACACAAAAGAGGTATGAGAATAGGTAAGAAACACAAAAAACATGATAGTATTTGATGTCTTCAATGCAAAGAAACTAATGCAGATACTTTAAAGTGACAGAAGCCAATAGGAGAAGGGGATCAGGAACTAGAGAAAAGATCTGTTCGAGAAGAATCGATTTAGAATGTAACACATTTGTACATGGAAGTAATGCTAGGAATCTCCCTGTATAGCTATCCTTATCTCAACTAGCAAAAATGCTTTGTCCTTCTTATTATTGCTTATACTCTCTCTTCAACAAAATTAGAGATAAGAGCAGAACAGTTTCTGCCTGGAAGTCAGGGGGTGGAGGGGGAAGGGGGGGAATGGTGGGAGAGGGGGTAGGGGGGAGAAATGACCCAAACATTGTATGCACATATGAATAAATGAAAAAAACTTTATAAAATTATATCACTTAAGTATTATTCTAAACTATGGCTACAACTCATTTTTAACCCCATCTAAACTATATTTCTAAACTAGCCACTAATGATGTTGGTGGGTGCCAACTGGGAATAAGAGGAAAGACCTTGACTGTTACCTGGACAAATATTACATCAGAGCCAATTACAATCCTCTGCATACTTGAGAGATGAAAGCACTTCCAAACCCTGAACTCTCTGAAACTCTAAACATTTCTCTGGAGTAAGCAAAGGAAGACTCAGAAAAGGGTTTTTGAGCAAAGAACAGAGTGGCACCGTGTGCCAACAAGAGGAACATTTGTTTGGAAGACTCTACTCTTGAGTTTAATGTGTTTCTTGTGAAATAGAGCTGAAAGGATACTTAAGTTAAGAATTAAAGGAACAGTCTCTACATTATTTATTGGCTCATTAGAAACAGAAATTTGGCCAAATTCATTGAGAAACAATGACCAACCAAATAGATTTAATACACTTAAATATTTTAAAGTTAAATGTTATAGTTTTTTCTCCTCTTTAGATAATTTACCTTTAGTCCCATTGTTTTCAACTTGGAAATTAATATAGGTCAGAGGAATCTGAAAATTTTTTTGCATCTTCATTTATGCTTTCATAGAAAATCAGTAAAGTGGGTAGGAATTAAGTCATAGATCTATCAAAGTTTCCTCACTGAAACAGCTCATTTTCTGAGAGTATCCAGACTGACAATAGGAATCAAATAAACTGAAATTTCAAAATTAGATTTTCCAGAGAAACAATGATTCCAATGTCCTTCCTGTTAGCTTATGGAGTCCATTGAGAGTTGTGTTGCATATGTCTACAGGGGAAGAAAGCCATGACTGCACTCAAACTAAGAAAAGAAGAATCCATAGTCCACCATACTCAGGTCAGTAAAAACTGAACATTTTTTCCAAAATTTTCAACAGATAAACTTGAATAGTCAATTTATTTTCACTGATGCAGTTTTTGTAGTTATACATTTAATTCAAAGTTTAATATTTTAATAAGAAAATGAATTTAGACACAATAACATGAAAAATAACAAAAGAAAACAATATCTGCATTTTAACAACCAGATGTTATTAAAATGACTGTTGGAGTCACTTTCAAAACATTGTGGATAATATTTATGTCTCAATGAATACACTGGCTCTGTACAGTTCTGTTTATCATGTCTCAAAAATTTCTCCTTTAATGATTTCCATGTTGCCACTTTGAAATTAGAATTTGTGAATTAAATCCATTGTGGATGATTAACCACATGGTCACCATTTACAACAGATAAGAATAGGAAAAAACTCAAGAAATGAGTATTTGTGAAAACCTAAGTTATTATGCTAACTTTCATTGAAGCTGAGAGATAATAATGCTGACTTTTTGTCCAGAAATTTTGTTTGGAAAATCATGTAGTTATGTTTTTTGTCAGGGGTTGGGGAAAAGAGAAAAAAAGGCAGAAAATGAACAAAATACCTGATGTTCTTTTGTATCAAAAACATGGTCTCATTTCTAAAAACCCAAATCTAGATCACCCAAAAAAAGTAATATTTTTATGTATTTTCAATATTTATATCAGATAGCAATGAAAACTACAAGTTCATTTTAATTTGATTGAATTTTAGCCAAAAGGGAAATTTTTATCATCTTAGCTGACCCTAATATTTTCAATAGGAAATTCAGGGTAACTTCATATCTCATTCCATTCCACATGTAAGACATGAGCTAGGAAATTGCCCTAATCTAGGGCATAATTTTGTGTGTGATCAAAGCTCAACTGTAAGGAAATTTTGTTTAGGAAATATCTTGAACTTTTATAGAACTTTGTACTATTTACATAGTCTTATAATATATGGAAAGAAGAAGCATAAGCCTGGCACCAGTGGTTCATGCTTGTAGACCTAGCTACTCAAGAGGCAGAGATCAGGAAGATCACAGTTCAAAAAGTCAGCCCAGGCAAATAGTTCACAAGACCTTATCTTGAAAAAAGTCTATCACAACAAAAGACTGATGGTGTGACTCAAGGTGTAGGCCCTGAGTTCAAACCCTGATATTGCAAAAAAAAAAAAAAGAAGAAGAAGAAGAAGGAAGGAGGAGGAGGAGGAGGAGAAGGAGGAAGAAGAAGAAGAAGAAGAAGAAGAAGAAGAAGAAGAAGAAGAAGAAGAAGAAGAAGAAGAAGAAGAAGAAGAAGAAGAAGAAGAAGAAAAAGAAAGAAAGAAAGAAGAAAGAAAGAAAGAAAGAAAGAAAGAAAGAAAGAAAGAAAGAAAGAAAGAAAGAAAGAAAGAAAGAAAGAAAGAAAGAAAGAAGGAGGAGAAGGAGAAAGTAGAAGAGGAGGAGGGGGAGAAGAAGAAGGAGAAAAAGAGGAAGAGGAAGAAGAAGAAGAAAGAAGAAAGTAAGCAAAGAAAGGGTCATGGAAGCCAGAAACCACATCTAGGGCACTTAAACAAATTTTGCCCAATGCACTATAATAATGATAGTTCCCTGGCATTCAAAAAGGAAAAAATGCCATCTGCAGCTCAATCTTTATTTCTTGTATCATTCACATTCATATGATAGAAAGAACTCATCGGTCACAAAACACAGCTGGTTTAGATTCACAACACATTTGACTCTGAAAGAGTGTGTGTTCATATACCTAAATATCCGCGGAAATAGACATACCATCAAAGTCACTGCTATTGATGATATTTGACCCCTACCCAACAATACAAGTGGCCATCTTTGAGATATTTTTAGAATGAGAAAAAGTTTGAGTGCAACCATAAGTCAGTGTTCATAATAACACCTAGCTTTATTATATTGCATGTAAAGAATTGCCACTATTCCATTAAAATGAATTAAGAGTATACTCTTTCTGGTCACCTTTAATACTATCTTAAAAAGGCAGAGGTAAGTAAAAGAGTGACTATCAATTTCAGACACCAGGACTAATGAGGTGATGAAATATTTTAGTATTCAATGTAACATAACATCACTCAGAAATGCTATGACTTTTCAGATGGAAACACGCCACAACTGAGGCAAAATTCATGGTAACAATGAGGAATGTGACAGAATTCATCCTGCTGGGACTGACCCAGGGTCCAGAACTCCAGAAGTTCTTATTTATTGTGTGTTTCATGACCTACTTGATCACACTGACAGGTAACACGTTCATCTCAGTCACCATCTTCATCAGCCCAAACCTGGGTTCTCCCATGTACTTGTTTCTATCCTATTTGTCCATTATAGATGGTCTCTACTCTTCCTCCATTGCACCCAAAATGATCGTTGACTTGGTCTCAGAAAAGAGCACCATATCCTTCAATGGCTGCATGACTCAGCTCTTTGCTGAGCATTTTTTTGCTGCAGCAGAGATCATCTTGTTAATGGCCATGGCCTTTGACCGCTATGTGGCCATCTGCAAGCCCTTGCACTACATGACCATCATGAGCCCATCTGTGTGCCATTTCCTGGTGGGGGCAGCTGGAATCTTGGGGTTTATACATGGGGGAATACAGGTTTTGTTTATGGCCCAGTTACCATTCTGTGGCCCCAATGTCATTGACCACTTTCTCTGTGATTTAATACCACTCCTGGAGTTGGCCTGCACTGACACTCACACTTTGGGGCCTCTGATTGCTGCCAACAGTGGATCACTGTGTTTGCTCATTTTTTCTATGCTGGTTGCTTCCTATGTCACCATCCTGTGCTCCCTGAGGAATCACAGTTCTGAAGGGCGTCGCAAAGCCCTGTCTACCTGTGCCTCTCATGTCACTGTTGTCATCTTATTCTTTGTACCTTGTACATATCTGTACTTAAGACCCATGATCTCCTTCCCCACAGACAAAGCTGTGGCTGTGTTTTACACCCTAGTAACACCCATGTTGAATCCTTTAATCTACACCCTCAAAAATGAGGAAGTGAAAAAGTGTATCAAGAAACTCTGGAGTCAATAAAGAAAAATGATAATAAATAAATGTGAATTGTGTATTTAGGCAAAGATATCTAGTGATATTTAAAAGAGATTTATACTCCCTCTTTAAAGATTAAAATTGGGATAGTCAATTATCCTGTCTGTACCAAATTTTTAATTGACAAATAAGTGCAACTATAGAGTACAGTGTGAAAATGCATGTAGACTGTGTGTATGATCACATCAGGGTAATAAACATTTCCATCTCCTTAAATATCTATCATTTTTGTGTCAGGAATCCTTGAATTTCTCTCTTCTAGTTCTTTATCAAACGTATAATAAATTGTTGTGAACTATACTCACCCTATTGTCCTATAGGACATTAGAATTTATTCTTCCTATGTAACTGCATTTTTTTAATCATTATCCAGCCTCCCTCTATTCCTCCTCCACACATCTTTCCTAGACTCTGGTGACCGCTATTGTATTTTCAACTACTATGAGATCAAAATTTTGTCCACATATGACTGAAAACATACAGTATTTGTCATTCTGTGCCTGACTTATTTCCCTTTTGTGATGTCTTCCATTGCCACCTTTGATTTCATCAATAATTGGATTCTATACATTTTATGGGAAAATATTCCATTGGATATACATAAAATAATTTGTGAATCCTTTCATCTGTTGATGGATACATCAATTTTTATTAGGTACACAGTTGTTAAAACACAGTATGAATGGTGCCAAAAGCCCATTTTGTCTCCAGCGCTAATTACAACGATACATGTAAGCCAGTTGCTTCCCCTTTCTACCTGAGTCTTCCTTAAATAGTATCAAAGTATTGAAATCAAAACTGTGTGTCAGTTGCAAAATAGAGAAAGCTGCTCAAACACTGAACATACTTCAGGGATGTCACCAGAGGATAAGGGATAAAGGGGGCTGCAGATTCTATAAAGGAGTCAAGGGACACAACATTTTTTTCATTTTTATTAGCATATTTTCATTTCATAGAGGTGATTCATTATGCCAATTCTCATAAGTCTTACATTGTACATTGGTTAGATTGCCCCCTTCATCTACCCCCACCCCCGCCATCTCCACCCTGCTCCACTTAAAGCAATCACAAGAGGTTTCTTTGTTCTGTTTCACATATATATATACGAAGCCCATAAACTATATTCCCTTTCCTTGATCTCCTTCATTCACCATCCCCACTCCCACAATTACACTTACACACACTCTTCCTATTTTGCCTTTCTGTCTTTAATTTTTAATTCCAAAGTCAGTGTTAAAAGTGGTTCCTTGATATATCCTAGCTGTGAATATACTAAGCTTTGATCAGTTCAACCCCCTCTGTTACTCTTTCTTACCCCTTTCCTCCCACCCCCATTATTCAACAGCTTTCAGTACATACTATGTACTCTACTTGCAGAGATGTAATGCATTTCAACATTGTTGACTCTCTATCACTCTTTTCCTTTCTTTCATCCCTTGAGTATCATAGAGTAGTTCCACTATTACAAAGATGTTCTACATATAAATGTGTATATTACCAGGTTTTTTGTGTGTATACATTTATCTTTTGGATCTATCTTCCACATATGAGAGAAAATATTTAGCTTTCATTTTTCTGAACCTGGATTATCTAACCAGGTTCAGAACATGATATCTTCCAATTCCATCCATTTACCTTCAAACCCCATGTCATTATTCCATCATGTATATGAAAATCAACCTTAAAGTTCATGTGGAAGCACAAAAGACTGAAAATAGCCAAGGCAATACTGTGACAGAAATTTTCTTCTTTTTTCTTTATTTTACTTTAATCAACAAAACTGTATATATTTATAACGCACTGCATGATGTTTTGGAATATGTATACATTGTGGATTGTCTAAATCAAGGTAATTAGTATATGCTTTCTCTCATGTAATTAACATTTTTAATGAAAAGTACCCTTAAAATATAATTTGCTAAAATTTGCTTTTAAATTATTTAGCTAAAATTGGGCTTAAAAGAATTCAAATCTAAGCTGGTCTAATTCAAAGCCTTTGAACTTTACCAAACCCCTTATTGCTTCCCCTGGATATAAATAAAGAAGCTAATTTCTTACAGTTAACTAAAATTTCTTATACTTTCTTTGGAATTCTCTTTTTGAAATCTCTTAGACTTTAGTTATGTAACACATTAGTAAGTAGACTTCCTATGACAGACAGGCCAGGCTAAAAATGCCAACTCTACAAAGAACCAGATAGTGACTTATCAGTAATTTATAACTCCTTCATTTTTGTTTTATTTTATTTTATCATTTTTACATTTACTTACATGTGTATACATTATTTGAGCCACTTCTCCCTCCTTGTCCCCTGCCCACACCTCAGGCCAGAACCTGTTCCACCTTCTTGTTCTCTGATTTTGTTGAAGAAAAAACATAAAAGATAATAAGAAAAACATGGCAGTTTTGCAAGTTTGAGATAATGGTAGCTATATAGAGAGATTCCTAGCATTGTTTCCATGTACATATGTATTGCAACCCACATTGGTTCATCTCTGCCAGAACTTTTCACTTCTTCCTGATCCCCTTCCCACAGTGGCCTCTGCCAGTTTAAGATTACTGTATTCACTCTTATACAGTGAGCACATCAACCACATTCAAGATTTTGGTTTCCTTCCCTTTCCTTATTCCTCCCGTGTCTGTTCTCTCCTTACTGTGTGACCCATGTCCAATAGTATTACTGCATTTGTTTTAAGTCTATAATTTGTATATGAGGGACAACATGCTATACTTGGCCTTCTGAGCCTGACTCACTTAAGATGATGTTCTCTAGTTCCATCCATTTACCTGCGAATGACAAAATTTCATTCTTCTTTATGGCCAAACAAAATTCCACCGTGTATGAATACCACAATTTCTTAATCTATTCATCGGTAGAGGGGCATCTGGTTGTTTCCACAGAATAAGGTGGGTCTCTTGTAAACAACAGATTGTTGGATCTTCCCTTTTAATCCAGTTTGCCAAATGTTGTCTTTTGATGGGGGAACTGAGTCCATTGATATTCAGTGTTAATATTGATAAGTATATCACAAATCCTGTCATTTACTTGTTTTTGTTGTTTAAGGATTTGAGCATGTGCAGCTGAATCAGTGCTACTCTCTGATTCCTTGTCTTTTCTTCTCCTGTAGTTTAATACTTCCTGTCTTCATGGTTTTGTTTGCTTTCATCTTCTGTGTGCAGAATTCTTCTGTAGTGGTGGCTTAGTGGTTATATATTGTTTTAGTTTCTGCTTATTGTAGAAGACTTTTGTTCCTCCATCAATTTTGAATGATAGTTTTGCTGGGTAGAGTATCCTAGGGATGAAATTATTCTCATTCAGTGCTCAGAATACCTCACTCCATGCCCTTCTTGCTTTTAAGGTTTCTGTTAAGAAATTTGTTGTTATTTTGATGGGTTTACCTTTATATGTTATTTGTTTTTTCTTTCTTACAGAGTCAATATTCTTTCTCTGTTCTCTGTGCTAGTTGTTTTAATGATAATATGCTGTGGAGAAGTTTTATTTTGGTCAAGTCTGTTTGGTGTCTGGGAGGCTTCCTGAACTTGAACGGATAAATCTTTCTCAAGATTTGGGAAATTTTCTGTTATTATTTTATTAAATATATTATGTATACCTTTGTCTTATACCTCTTCTCTTTCTTCAATGCCCATGATTCTTAGGTTTTGTCTTTTGACGGAGTCGTTGAGTTCTTGCATATTCTTTTCACAGCTCTTGAGTTGTTTGACTAAGAGTTCTTCTGGTTTGTTTTTTTTTAATTTGTATTTTATCTTTGAGCTCTGAGATTCTGTCTTCCATTTGTTCTAGTCTGCTAGAGTGGCCTTTCACTGTGGTTTTTGTTTGACTAAAGGGACTTTTTATTTCCAGGGTTTCTGTTTGATTCTTTTATCTGAGGTTGCTCTACATTGTTGCCCTACAACTTCCAAAGCAAGGTGGGGAAGTTCAGTTTTAAGTAACACCCTCAGTCATATGAGACTAGCTCAATGATCCACTAAGGCCCTGCTTTGGAAGGTTGGCTTGTTGCCCCATCCCTGCTCTCAGCCTTTGTTACTTTTCCCACCTTCATTCCCTGAGTTCAGCTCCTTCCCCACCCCTGTTCTCTGGGGCAGGTTCAGTGCTCCACTCCATCCCTGCTGTTGGTGTTATATTACAATTCACTGTTTATGCTTTTCAGTTTTTTTGGGGGGGTTCAATCTGCTCAGGGGCTGCACCAGATTATGTTCCCAGGGGGTGGGTAGGGGAGTCGTGTGTCATGCATGTTGGGTCTGCAGGTTTGCAGGGCAGCTTCGAAACTGGCCATTAGGGAGAAATGGCATGCTGCTTTTCTTAAGGCAGACATTTACTGGGACTGGGTTAAGTGCAGTGGGGCATAGGGAGGCTTTCCATGAGTTAGGTGTCCAGGATATTGCAGAGTTTGATTCTGTTTGATGGTCTACCTTCTGTTTATGGAAAGAGCAAAAAACAGAGAAATGGTCAGGGGGCTTTTTCCCAGGGCAGACATGCCCTGTTGGCTGTGCCACACTAGGATTTTCCCAGCTGCCAGGTTCAATTAAAGGCTGTTTAAAGTGTCCGTCTTTGAATTTTATGTGCACCTAATGTGCTGACAGTTATTATTTTGGCTAGAAGCAATCAGAATTGTTCAAGTGTAGCTCCCACATCTCTAGGTGCTTTCTGGAGTCACAGAGCTCAGGAATTCTGATTCCTTACACTAACTGCCATCTTAGAAAATCTCTCTCACCATTTTGACTCTCACATAACAAGAACTTCATTGAAATTAATTATTTCTTTCTCTGCCTGCACCAGGTTATCTGTAAAGTAACATCCTATCACTTTAGAGTGTTGCATTCCTCTGATAAGCAAAAACAAAAGAAAAAATATTACCTATATATAAGTATGTACTCATCCCAATGTCCATTTAAAAAAGTCAGTCTAGACCCACCACTTTGCATATTTGTATGATAGAGGTAGGTGAGTATGGACACCTTGTTGAAAATGGAGCATCACCCCTGCTGAGTAAAGGGAGAAGGTAAACCTCACTCATAGGAGCTGGAGGAATTCTGCACCCTGAGTTCCCAGCCCAGTGCAATATGTGTGAGTGGGAAAACTCTACAGAGTACACTGTGACTCAATCCATCCCTAGACCAACCAGCCCACACATTTGTGTGGCAAGAGCTAGTAACTGCTTGCCAGATGCCACTTTGCAAATGGAGTTTCAGCTTGGAGAACTAGGAGAGAAATGGAAAGCCTCATTCAGCAGGTTTAAGGCAAGGAGTAGTACCTTGTACCCAAAATCCCCCATCCAATTCAAGCCATATGACTAAGCAAATTAGCAGTGCTCACCCTGACCCACTTGATCCCTAGATCCACCACCCCTCACATTTATGTGATAAGAACCAGTAGTGACATATCAGATACCATTTTGCAAATACAGTACTAGTCTGGAGTACCAGGGAGAGATGGCAAACCTCACTTAGGAAAATCCAGAGGGAACTCACACCCAAAGTCCTCCACCCAGTGCAAGTCACAGGAGTGACCAAATTAGTGGGGCTTACCCTGACCTACTCAATCCTTAGACCCGCCACCCCATGTACTTAGTGAAGAGATCTAGTTATGCATAGAAGCTGCTCCATCAACCCCAAAGCTGCTGCCACACATGCCTGGAGTCCCACCCCAACCCACACCAGAACCATTGCTATGAGCCAGAACTGCACAGACCTAGAAATTTCCCACCCTCCTTGAGTTGCTTGTACATTAAAAAATTAGAGAGATCTCAAGCAAATAATCTAATGATGAATCTCAAGCTCTTAGAAAAGCAAGAACAAGCCAAACCCCAAATTAGTAGACGGAAAACATCAGGATGGAAGTTAATGAAATGGAGACTGAGAAAACATTATAAAGACTCAATGAGACAAAGAGTTGGCTCTTTATAAAGATAAACAAGATTGTCAAACCCTTAGCCAAACCAACTAAAAAAGAGGAGACCCAAATTAGAAATGAAAAAAGGAATGTTGCAACAGATACTAATGAAATTCAAAGTATCATTAGAGAATATTATGAAAAGTTATATTTTAATGAATTAGAAAATCTATTAAGAAATGAATGAATTTCTAGACACATATAACTTACCAAAAATGAAAAAAGAAGATATTAAGCAACTTAAACAAATACATAATGAGCAATGAAATGGAAGCAGTAATAGTCTCCCAAAAAAGAAGAGCATAGGACCAGAATGATTCTGTGCTAGATTCTACCAGACCTTTAAAGAAGAATTAGCATCAGTGCCTTTCAATCTATTCTATAAAATAGAAAAGTAATAAATACAACAAAACTCATTCTGTGAAGCCAGTATTATACAAAACTGTATAGGACACAACAAAAAAGAAGACCATAGAACAATTACCTTGATGAATATAGATGTAAAAATTCTCAATAAAAACTTACAAACTGAATTCATCAACACAGCAAAAAGATCCTCTGTCATCAAAACCATGATAAGTTGGTCCCATCAAAATCGGCATACACCATGATCAAGTTTGTTTCATTTTGGGGAAACAAGGATGATTCAACATACACTAATCAATAAACATAATGCAGCACATGAATAGAACAAAGGACTGTATATGTTAAGCACTCCTTAACATATACAGGACAAACCTTTAGCAAAATTCAACATTCTTTCAAGATAAAAGCCCCAAAGAAACTAGAAATAGAAGGACATACCTCAACATAATAAAGACTATGTATGACAAACTGATACCCATCATTGTACTAAACAGGGAAAAAAAGAAACCATTCACTCTAAACTCAGGAATGAGACAAAGGTGCCCACACTCTCCACTCTTACTCAATATAGTGCCTAAAATCTTTGCCAGAGAAAAAAGGAAAGAGAAGGAAATAAGAAGAATACAAATAGGAAAGAAAACAGTCAAATTATTCCTATTTGCAGCTGGTATAATACTATACCTAAAAGACTTCTCAGAAAACTCTTAGATCTCATAAACACTTGCAGCAAAGTAGAAACTCAACATATAAAAATCAGTAGCTTTTCTATTTTTCTTTTGTTCCATCAAAAGCAGCTTGACTTTATTTCAGGGAAGCTAGGAGGCACAGGCAATGAGGGTCTCTGCATGAGCTCCATTGCTGAGCAACATTGTCATGTCCCAGATCTGTCTGGAAGCCACATCAGCATCCTGACCTCAGTACTCCATCCTGAAGGCCAGGGTCTAGGCCCATGCTACTTGGAACCAAGGTAGGAAATGGTCTTTCATGTTTTGTTCAATGTTGCCAACAAGGTGTCCATGATGTGCTCAGACTGGATGCAAACCTTCTTGTTGGGCAAGTAGATGTTAAACTCAACTCCTCCCAGCTTGTTGAGGACTCAAGAGACAGTATTGGTGCAGCTTTCACAGGTCATCTCTATGGAGAACTCATGCTTTGGCATGACTGAAATGCAGTGCTGGTGGCAGCAACAACAGCAACACCTCTCCAGGACTGGAGGGATGGCCAAAAAACACATGAAAAAATGCTCACCATCTCTGGCCATAAAGAAAATGAAAATCAAAACCACACTAAGATTCTACCTTACTCCTGTTAGAATAGCCATCATCAAAAGGGGATGAGGGGGAAATGGAACCCTCATACACTGCTGGTGGGAATGCAAGCAGCTAGTGCAACCACTCTGGAAAACAATATGGAGGCTTCTTTAAAAACTAAACATAGATCTGCCATATGATCCAGCAATCCCACTCCTAGGGATATACCAAAAGGAATGTGACTGTGGTTACTCCAGAGGCACCTGCACACCCATGTTTATTGCAGTGCTATTCACAATAGCCAAGTTATGGAAATAGCCAAGGTGCACCACTACTGATGAATGGATTAAGAAAATATGATATCTACACACAATGGAATTTTACTCAGTCATGAAGAAGAATCAAATCATGTCATTTGAAAGTAAATGGATGGAACTGAAGAATCTCATCTTAAGCAAAGTTAGCCAGGCTGAGAAGGCTAAAAAATCATATGTTCTCCCTCATAGGCAGACTTTAGACCTAAAACAAATGCAGTAATATTACTGGACTTGGGTCACAAGCTAAGGGGAGAACACATACAAGAGGAATAGGGAAAGGTAGGAAATCCAAAACTTGAAAGTGTTTGATGTGCCCACTGTAGAGGAGCTAATATAGTAACCTCAAAATGACAGAGGTCACTATGAGAAGGTGACCAGGAAGTAGTGAAGAGGTCTGGTGAGATGAATCAATTCAGGTTGTAATACACATGTGCATGGAAGCAATGCTAGGAATCTCTCTGTATAGCTATCCTTATCTCAAACTAGCAAAAACGCTGTCTTTCTTATTATTGCTTATGTCTTCTCTTCGACAAAATTGGAGAAGAGAGCAGAACAGGTTCTGCCTGGAAGCGACAGGGTGGGGAGGAGAGGGAGGAGAAATGGCCCAAACAATGTATTCACATATGAATAAATGAATAAAAAAATCAGTAGCTTTTCTAATAATGAACAAGCAGAGAAAGAAATCAGGAAAACAATTCCATCCACAATAGACTAAAAAAAAAATCTAAGTAAAATCTTCACTAATGAGGTGAAAGCCTCTATAATAAAAACTATAAAAATATTAAAGAAAGAAAATAAAGAAGATATGAAAAGACTTCCCATGTTCATGGATTGGCAGAATTAATATTGTGAAAATGGCTATACTATCAAAATCAATCTACATATTTAATGCAACTTCCATCAAAATCCCAATGACATTTTTCACACCAAAAACTCATATGGAAGCACAAGAGACCCAGAATAACCAAAGCAATCCTGAGTTAATAATGAGCAATTCTGGAGGTAACACAATACCTGATTTCATATTATACTATACAGATATAAAAAGAGCATGGTGTTGGCATGAAAACAGACACATGGAATATTGGAGTTAAATAAAGGACCCAAAGATAAGTTGACACAGCTGCAGACATCAGATGCTCAACAAAGGTGCCAAAATATGATGCTAGGAAAGATTCACATGTAAAACACTGAAACTACATCCTTGTCTTTCACCCTGTAAAATCAACTTAATAAGCATCAAAGACCTCAGTGTAAGACCTATAACTGTGAGCCTATTAAAGGAAAAGAGAGGGAAAACACTTTAATATATAATCATAAGCAAGATCTTTCTGAAAAGAACTCAAGTAGCTGTAAAACAAGAGTGAGAATTGACAGATGGGATTGCATCAGATTTAAAAACTATTCGGGCTGGGTTCATGGCTCAAGTGGTAGAACAACTGTCTAGCAAGAACCAGGCCTTCAGTTCAAGCTCCATTGCCACCAAAAAAACCTATTTTACATCAACGGACAAAATTATAAGAGCAAGGAGATAGCATAAAGAGTAAAAGAAAAATCTTTGACAACTATTCATCTAAGAAGGGATTAATATGCAGAATATGTAAAGAGCTCAATAAACACAAAAGAACAAATAACCCAATTCATAAATGAGCAAGTGAACTATGCATACAATTTCAAAAGACATACAAATGACCAAGCAACACATGAAGAAATATTTAACATAATTATCCATACAGTATATGCAAACCAAAACAGCATTCAAATTCCATCTCACCCCAATCAGAATAGCTATAATCAAGAAAACAACCACAGGGCTGTTGGAGTGTCTCAAGCAGTGCAACACCTGCCTAGCCAGTGTGAGGCCCTGAGTTCAAACCAGTACTATAAAACACACACACACACACACACACACACACACACACACACACACACACACACACACACACTCACATACAGACTGATGACAATTGCAGAGGAAAAGGAACCCATATACATTGTTAATGGAATTGTTAATTAGTATATTCACTACAAAAATCATTATTTAGGATCCTTAAAACACTGAAAATAGAACTGCCATGTGATTCTGCTGTACCACCCTTTGGCACACACCTGAATGAAAGTAAGTCAACAAAGTAAGTCAACATACAAAAGACACCTTACAGCAATGTTTTTAGCACCAGTACAACAACAGCCAATTTATGAAGTCAGCTTGAGTTTCCATCAACAGAAAAATGGATAAAGAAAATATGGTATGTCTATGCAATAGAGTATTATTCAACCATAAAGAAGGATGAAATTATGTCATTTTCAGGAAAATAGATGGAACTAGAGATCATCATATTAAGTGAACTAAGCCAAATATGAAAATATCATAACAAAGCTCATTATTTTTGTATAATTAATATATACTAATGAAAAATAACAAAGAAGAAGGATGGTTTTCTGTTAAAAATGTAATGACTATTGAGAATACGGCTCAAAACTTTGCCTTTCTTTTTGGTTCCTGGACCTCAGAATTGTCAGTTTGATTTAACAGTAAAGACTGATTTAAAGAGAAGGAGGAGGGATTCCAAGATGGCGGCTAGAGGGAGGAAGCAGAAAGTGAGCCTCCTACAGTGAAATCTTGGAGAGATGCCAGAGACACACTTAGCAGACATAATCACTGAGAAAAGGCATAACTTTGACCCCTCCACACCTGTAACTGGCGCAGAGAATCTCCATTTCACGTTAAACGGAGAAACAAGGAGGGCACCCGGGCCGCCAGTCACTGGCACCCAGACGGCTTGAAAAGACGCAGACAAGGTGAGCTTCGCAGTACTGCAGTACTCCCACAGACAAGCCTGGGCCAGAGCAGCATAGCCCCCTGGACAGACTGACCTTCACCTGGGGAAAAAAAGAGAAACTGAGTAATAAGCAATAAGAACAAATAAGACACGAAGGAAAGAGGGTGGGGCACACTGAGCACCAAAGATTAGGGGAAGGGAATCCTTCCCGAGACTGTAAATAAACAAGTTGGGCGGGCCGGAGAGCCTCTGGCGGGAGCGGGGGCGTGCCCAGCAACCAGGAGCAGGAAAGCTTCTGACAGTGGTGGAGGGAGGAAAACTCCACAGGAGAGGAGGGAAGACCCACTTCTCACGTGAACTGTAAACAAACATGGCAGCTGGCAGGAGCAGCATCACCGCTCAGTAATCAGGAGCAGGAAAGTTTGTGAAAGCGGAGGTGGGAGGAGAACTGCACAGGAGCAGGGGGAAGACCCACCTCCCAAATGAACTGTAAATAAACACACAAGCCTGAGAACATGGGTGCAGTGTCACTTTTCCCAGTGCTTGGAAAAGGGAAAGCTTGTAGCAGAGGCTCACATACAGGAGAAATCTGAGCAAACAAAGTCTGCAGGGCCAGGTGAGTGCTAAGCTCACCCCAGAGATCTCCATAAATAATGCCTCCAGCAACAGCAGGCTGACAGTAACAGGCAGGCAAGCCACACTTGCAGATACCATTCTCAGAACTGCCTCCAGACTCTTTTTTTTTTCTTTGTCTCCCTACCTTTATGAGAGAACAACCGAATTACACCTGCAAGCTGAAAAACTTACTGAAACTCTATTGCATTTGAACTTGGGACACTTGGTGGGGTTTTTTTTTCTGCATGTGTGTATAGTTTTGTTCTTCTTTATGCATCCCCTTTGATGAGACAACTACAGAACAACATCTGAGGCACCATCTCCAGGATTGGAGACTGAGACTTCACTGCATTTGAACTTAGAAGTTTTTTGGTTTTTTGGTTTTTTGGTTTTTTTTAATTTTCTATTTTTTCATTTTATTTTAATACATTTTTATAAATAGATTTTTCTTTCATTTACTTATTTTTAATTTTTATTCTGACCTTTTATTTTTTATTTTTGATTTTCAATCCTCTCTTTGTCTCTCTAATGTCTGTTCAGCTTACTGTCGATTAGTACACTAAAGCTCCCTGTTTATACCTTTGAAATCTTCTTGTCTGACACCTTGTTCTGTTTTCTCCCTCCAGTCTGTGTATTTGTTTTTCCCATTTCTTTAACTTCTTGCTTTCCATCTCAGCTCACCCTTCCATTCTAAATATTACCATTGTTATTATTACAGCTAGAAAATACTTAATTGCACACAGTACATGGACAGTAACAACACCAAAGACAATGACGGGAAGACAGAGAAAACAGGGAAACCAGTTTCCCCACAGCAAAAAATTAGTACAGGAACCAGAGGGGAATGAAGAGAACAGAAACTCAGATCCACATTCCAACAAAATGAAGATAACTTATGCCAAAGGACCCAATGAAACCCACAAGAATAATTTAAAAGAAGACATACTACAGGTACTCAATGAGAATTTTATAGAGATGATACTGGATAGGGTCAACCAAAATGTACAGGAGAAACTCAAGAAATTCCAAGACACCAAAAATAGAGAATTTGAAAAACCAAAGAAGAAATAAAGGAAACCATAGAAACACTGTATAAACACCAAAGTGAAAGAGAGAACACAATGAATAAACAGATAAATGAACTCAGGACAAAAATAGACAACATTACAGAAGAAAACAGCCATGATATGGAAAACCTCAGAAAAAAGAACAAAACAGAACTGCAAAACAAAACAGAAGGCCAATCCAGCAGAATAGAACAAACAGAAGACAGAATCTCAGAACTTGAAGATGAAATGGTAATTAAAGGAAAAACCGAAGAAATATTAATTAAACAACTCAAGACCTGTGAAAAGAAAATGCAAGAACTCACCGACTCCATCAAAAGACCAAACTTAAGAATCATGGGCATTGAAGAAGGAGAAGAGGTGCAAGAAAAAGGAATGCGTAATATATTCAACAAAATAATAATGGAAAATTTCCCAAATCTAGAGAAAGATATTCCCATACAGATGCAAGAGGCCTCCAGGACACCAAACAGACCAAATCAAAATAGAACTACCACACAACAAATCATCATTAAAACAACAAGTTCAGAAACTAGGGAAAGAATATTGAAGGCTGTAAGAGAGAAAAAACAAGTAACATACAATGGTAAACCCATTAAAATCACAGCAGACTTCTCAACAGAAACATTAAAAGCAAGAAGAGCATGGGGTGAGATCTACTGAGCACTGAATAAACAACTTCAATCCCAGGATACTCTACCCAGCAAAACTATCATTCAAAATAGATGGAGCAATAAAAGTCTCCCATGATAAGCAGAAACTAAAACAATATGTGACCACAAAGCCACCACTACAAAGGATTCTTCAAGGGATTCTGCACACAGAAAGTGAAAACCAACTTAATCATGAAAAGACAGGCAGCACCAAACCACAGGAAAAGAAAAAGCAAGACAGTAAAGAGTAACCTCAACTTAGGTACACACAATCAAACCTTCAAACAACTAAGACAACTAAATGACAGGAATCACCACATACCTATCAGTACTAACACTTAATGTTAACAGACTTAATTCACCCATCAAAAGGCACCACTTGATGAAATGGATAAAAAAGGAAGATCCAACAACTTATTGCTTACAGGAGACCCATCTCACTGACAGAAATAAGCATAGGCTAAGGATGAAAGGCTGGAAGAAGATTTACCAAGCCAATGGCCCCCGAAAACAGGCAGGAGTAGCAATACTTATCTCTGACAAAGTACATTTCAAACCTACATTGATCAAACGAGATAAAGAAGGACATTGCATACTAATAAAAGGGGAAATAGACCAAAAGGAAATAATAATTATCAACCTGTATGCACCCAATGTCAACGCACCCAATTTCATCAAACATACCCTGAAAGACCTAAAAGCATATATAAACGCCAACACAGTGGTTGTGGGAGACTTTAACACTCCATTATCATCAATAGATAGGTCATCCAAACAAAAAATCAATAAAGAAATCCAAGATCTAAAATATGCAATAGATCAAATGGACCTAGTTGATGTCTACAGAACATTTCATCCAACTTCTACACAATATACATTCTTCTCAGCAGCCCATGGAACCTTCTGCAAAATAGATCATTTCCTAGGGAACAAAGCAAGTCACAGCAAATATAAGAAAATAGAAATTATACCGTGCATACTATCTGATCACAATGCAGTAAAAGTAGAACTCAACAACAAAAGTAAAGACAAAAAATATGCAAACAGCTGGAAACTAAATAACTCATTACTTAATGAAGAATGGATCACTGATGAAATAAAAGAGGAAATTAAAAAGTTCCTGGAAGTCAATGAAAATGAAAACACAACTACCGGAACCTATGGGACACGGCTAAGGCAGTCCTGAGAGGAAAGTTTAAAGCCATGAGAGTATATATTAAAAAGACTGAAAGATCTCAAATCAATGACATAACGATACATCTCAAACTCCTAGAAAAACAAGAACAAGAAAATCCCAAAACAAATAGGAGAGAAATAATAAAAATAAGAGCTGAAATCAATGAAATAGAAACCAAAAAAAAACCATACAAAGAATTAATGAAACAAAAAGTTGGTTCTTTGAAAAAATAAACAAGATCGATAGACCCCTGGCAAACCTGACTAAAATGAGGAGAGAAAAAGCCCAAATTAGTAGAATCAGGAATGCAAAAGGGGAGATAACAACAAACACCATGGAAGTCCAGGAAATCATCAGAGACTACTTCGAGAACCTATATTCAAATAAATTTGAAAATCCTAAAGAAATGGACAGATTTCTAGATACTTATGATCATCCAAAACTGAACCAAGAGGAAATTAATCACCTGAATAGACCTATAACACAAAATGAAATTGAAGCAGCAATCAAGAGTCTCCCCAAAAAGAAAAGTCCAGGACCTGATGGATTCTCTGCTGAATTCTATCAGACCTTTAAAGAAGAATTGATACCAACCCTCCTTAAACTGTTCCATGAAATAGAAAGGGAAGGAAAACTGCCAAACACATTTTATGAAGCCAGTATTACACTTATCCCAAAACCAGGCAAAGACACCTCCAAAAAGGAGAACTATAGGCCAATCTCCTTAATAAACATTGATGCAAAAATCCTCAACAAAATAATGGCAAACAGAATTCAACAACACATGAAAAAAATTATTCACCACGACCAAGTAGGCTTCATCCCAGGGATGCAGGGTGGTTCAACATATGAAAATCAATAAGTGTAATAAACCACATTAACAGAAGCAAAGACAAAAACCACTTGATCATCTCAATAGATGCAGAAGAAGCCTTTGATAAGATCCAACACCATTTCATGATAAAAGCTCTAAGAAAACTAGGAATAGAAGGAAAGTACCTCAACATTATAAAAGCTATATATGACAAACCTACAGCCAGCATTATACTTAATGGAGAAAAACTGAAACCATTCCCTCTAAAATCAGGAAACAGACAAGGATGCCCACTATCTCCACTCCTATTCAACATAGTACTGGAATTCCTAGCCAGAGCAATTAGGCAAGAAGAAGGAATAAAAGGAATACAAATAGGTAAAGAAACTGTCAAAATTTCCCTATTTGCAGACGACATGATCCTATACCTTAAAGACCCAAAAAACTCTACTCAGAAGCTTCTAGACATCATCAATAGCTATAGCAAGGTAGCAGGATATATAATCAACATACAAAACTCATTAGCATTTCTATACACTAATAATGAGCAAACTGAAAAAGAATACATGAAAATAATTCCATTTACAATAGCCTCAAAAAAAATCAAATACCTAGGTGTAAACCTAACAAAAGATGTGAAAGACCTCTACAAGGAAAACTATACACTTCTGAAGAAAGAGATTGAGGAAGACTATAGAAAGTGGAGAGATCTCCCATGCTCATGGACTGGTAGAATCAACATAGTAAAAATGTCGATACTCCCTAAAGTAATCTACATGTTTAATGCAATTCCCATCAAAATTCTGACATTCATTAAAGAGATTGAAAAATCTACCGTGAAATTTATATGGAAACACAGGAAGCCACAAATAGCCAAGGCAATACTCAGTCAAAAGAACAATGCTGGAGGTATCACAATACCTGACTTCAAACTATATTACAAAGCAATAGCAATAAAAACAGCATGGTACTGGCACAAAAACAGACATGAAGACCAGTGGAACAGAATAGAGGACCCAGATATGAAGCCACACAACTATAACCAACTTGTCTTTGACAAAGGAGCTAAAAATATATGATGGACAAATAGCAGCCTCTTCAACAAAAACTGCTGGGAAAACTGGTTAGCAGTCTGTAAAAAACTGAAACTAGATCCATGTATATCACCCTATACCAAGATTAACTCAAAATGGATCAAGGATCTTAATATCAGACCACAAACTCTAAAGTTGATACAGGAAAGAGTAGGAAATACTCTGGAATTAGTAGGTATAGGTAAGAACTTTCTCAAAGAAACTCCAGCAGCACAGCAACTAAGAGATACCATAGATAAATGGGACCTCATAAAACTAAAAAGCTTGTTCATCAAAAGAAATGGTCTCTAAACTGAAGAGAACACCCACAGAGTGGGAGAAAATATTTGCCAGCTATACATCAGACAAAGGGTTGATAACCAGAATATATAGGGAACTTAAAAAACTAAATTCTCCCAAAACTAATGAACCAATGAAGAAATGGGCATGTGAACTAAACAGAACTTTCTCAAAAGAAGAAATTCTAATGGCCAAAAAACACATGAAAAAATGCTCACCATCTCTAGCAATAAAGGAAATGCAAATTAAAACCATGCTAAGATTCCACCTCACCCCTGTTAGAATAGCCATCATCAGCAACACCACCACCAAGATGTGTTGGCAAGGATGGGGGGAAAAAGGAACCCTCTTACACTGTTGGTGGGAATGTAGACTAGTACAACCACTCTGGAAAAAAATTTGGAGGCTACTTAAAAAGCTAGACATTGATCTACCATTTGATCCAGCAATACCACTCTTGGGGAAATACCCAAAAGACTGTGACACAGGTTACTCCAGAGGCACCTGCACACCTATGTTTATTGTGACACTATTCACAATAGCCAAGTTATGGAAACAGCCAAGATGCCCCAGCACTGACGAATGGATTAAGAAAATGTGGTATCTATACACAATGGAATTTTATGCAGCCATGAAGAAGAACGAAATATTATCATTCGCTGGTAAATGGATGGAATTGGAGAACATCATTCTGAGTGAGGTTAGCCTGGCCCAAAAGACCAAAAATCGTATGTTCTCCCTCATATGTGGACATTAGATCAAGGGCAAACACAACAAGGGGATTGGACTATGAGCACATGATAAAAGCGAGAGCACACAAGGAAGGGGTGAGGATAGGTAAGACACCTAAAAAACTCGCTAGCATTTGTTGCCCTTAACGCAGAGAAACTAAAGCAGATACCTTAAAGCAACTGAGGCCAATAGGAAAAGGGGAACAGGTACTAGAGAAAAGGTTAGATCAAAAAGAATTAACCTAGAAGGTAACACCCATGCACAGGAAATCAATGTGAGTCAATGCCCTGTATAGCTATCCTTATCTCAACCAGCAAAACCCCTTGTTCCTTCCTATTATAGCTTATGCTCTCTCTACAACAAAATTAGACATAAGGGCAAAATAGTTTCTGCTGGGTATTGAGGGGGTGGGGGGGAGAGGGAGAGGGCAGAGTGGGTGGTAAGGGAGGGGGTGGGGGCAAGGGGGAGAAATGACCCAAGCCTTGTATGCACATATGAATAATAAAACAATAAAAAAAAGAGAAGGAGGAGAATGAGGGAAAGGAGGAGAACAGAGAAGCAGAGGGGAGGGAAGGGAAGGGACGGGCAAGGAAGGGGAAGGGAAGGGAGAGAAGGGAAGAGAAGACAGAAAAAAATGGGGAAAAGGGGGAAAAGTGGAAGGGAAGAGAAGGAAGGAAGGAGAGAAAGAGAGAAGGAAGGAGGGGAGAAGAAAGGATGATTCTATACGAAATTGCACCCTGTTCTTCATCACCTGAGAAGAAACATAAAGAAAGAAGATAGGGGTGGAGTCTACTTTCTGGAGTGCTTCTATTCTCCACCACAGATGTCTTTTATGTGAGTGCTTGGCTGAGTATGGTTTTCTCAATACCCAGTATTAGAAAGGAAAGCATAGTACGTAAATCTAGGTATCATCATTCTCTCTTTCTGGAGTAGAGGATGGAAAACATACATGCCCCTAAATTAAACCTGACAATGTTCCAACTAGGTCATCTCTAGGTATCAACTGGAAGAAGCTGATACCTCTATGACTTTTAAATTATCCAATCTTTGGTAATTGGGAATCCTACCATCTGAATCCGTTCAGTTGGTCAATTATAAAATTCACAAATTTTATAATTGTGAATTGTGAATTGTGTAGTATTCAGCTACACAATCTTGAATACTGCCATTTCAATTCTTCAGAGCAACCATGCCATTTATATCCATCATGTTTTCAGAAAGAAATCCATTCTGTAAACCTGGATCTATGCCTAAAACTATACCATATCCTAGGGCAGGTTCCATAATGATACAATTACCAAAGAAACCCTTAAAGATTTTCTATATTATATTACTCAGTTTTTATCCTAATCCCTAGCCTAGCCGTCTTTAACTTCATCTCAACTGCATTTCTAATGATGATTGCAGGTATCAACTGGGAGTAAGCAAAAGACCTTAAGTGTTGGGTTGGCAGAGATTATAGCAGAGCCAATTACAATCCTCTGGGTATTTGAAAGGTCAAGGCATTTCCAAATCTTGCACACTCTAAAGGTTTATTTAAACATTTCTCTAGAGTCAGTGAAGAAAAAAATCACAGAGAAGGGACTGTGAGAAAATGGCAGGAGTAAAGTCTTTTTACTAAAACGATGAAGATTTGTTTGGAAGACACTACTCTTGAGCTTCCTGGGTTCTAGTGAAACAGCTGAAAGGATATTCTGAGTTAGGACTGAAAGGAATTCTGTCCATTGTTCATGGGCTCTTAGGAAGCAGAAATTTGGTCAAATTCATTGAGAGACAAAGTCCAACCAAATTGATTTCACTCACTTTTCCATTTTATAGTTAGTTATCCTAATGTGTTCTGATTTGGATAATTTAGCTTTACTCCCATTGTTTTTACTTTGGATTGAATATAATTCAAGGAGACCATGAAAATATAATTTTTAAAGGATCATTTATACTTTCATAGGAAACCAGTAAAGTATATAGAAATTAAGTCATAGATATATCAAAGTTTTCTAACTAAAACAGTTCATTTTCTGAGTATGGGGACCAAATAAGTGAAAAAGTCCAAACTGAAGAATTGTCTAGAAAGATAGTAATTCCAGTGTCCCACCTGTCAGCTCATAGAGTCCATTGAGAATAGCACTTCATCTGATCAGAGAAGAAGGAAGCAAGGACTGCACTAATCTAAAAACAGAATCCACTATCAACTAGACACAGGTCAGTAAAAACTACATCTTCTTATCCAAATTTTAAGAAGATTAACTCATTTAGCCAATTTATTTTCTCTGAAATGTTTTTGTAGTTACGTATTTTACTTGAAGCTTAGTGTCCTGCTATGAATATGATATCTGACATACTAATATGAAAATATCAATAAGAAACACTATCTGTAATTTGCCAAATGAGATGTTATTAGGATGGTTGGTTACTTTTTAAATATTATAGTTAATATTTATGTCTTACTAAAAATACTGATTCTATACATTTCTGTTAGTAATGGCTGAAAATGTCTCCCCATTTCATGATTTCACTCTGAAGTTAGAATTGGTGAATTAATCCATTAATAATGATTAGGCCCATAGTCACCACCTGCTGGAGCCAAGAATAGAAAGAAAGAAACTCAGGGAATGAGTTTTCTTGAAAATCAAAGATATTTTCCTCTTTTACTGAATCTGAGAAGTAATGATGCTAACTTCTGGGTTCATTGGTTATGTGTTTTGGCAGGAATTGGGAAAGGAGGCAGAAAATAAATAACATACCTCATGCTCTTTTGTATCAACATCAACTCACTCTTGAAAATTCACACCTGGAACATTCAATATATACCATATATATGATATAAATTGAATATTTCCAACAGTTAGCACTGAAAACTAAAAATTCATCTTAATTGACTGAATTTATGCCAATGGGGAAAATTGTATTATCTTAGTCAACCCTAACCTTTATGTCTTGTCAACAGAAAATTGAGGAAAATATCATTTCTCATTTAATTTCACTTATAAAATGGGGGAGGGAGGATATTTACCTAATCCACAGCATAACTGTATACGTGATCAAAGTACAACTGCAAGGATAATTAGTTTATGAACTACTGTGAACCTTTATGGGAATGTCATAGTGTTTACATATCTGCATTCAAATACATGGAAATAAGCATGAAAAACGAGGACATGTAGAGCCAGACACAATATATAGGGCAAATAAATGAATTATTCTCAGCATGTTATAGTAAAAATAATTCCCTAGCTTTGAGAAAGGAAAAAACTCCGAGCTCTCTCTATCCCAGGCTCATGTGCATTCATATGACAGAAAGGAATTAAAAATCACAGAACACAGTGGGTTTGAATTTAGCAAGACTTAACTCTTTGGTATGAGATATACAGTTGACTTTAGTAGAAAATTGTGTCCATATACATATAATAGTCCATGACAGTTATAGATAATTATAAATTTGAAATAATTTCCATTGTTGATATTTCCCCCTTTTGTGACAACAAAAGTAAGCCCTCTCTGAGAATTTTTAGAGCAGAATGTAACAAGGATAACCCAGCATTCAGAGTAAAGCCCTGCTTTATTATATCACTGGTAGGGTGTTATTACTGCACCATTAAAATTAGTTAGGATTAATCTAATCTCCTTCTGTTATTCTTTACAACTCTATGAAAAACAGCAGAGCTGAGTAAAAGTACAACTCCAACAATTTCAAAGGAAAGGACTCAAGAGACGAGGAAGTATTTTAGTACTTAACTTAAAACAGCATCACTCAGAAATATGATGATTTGTTTCAGATGGATCATATGCCTACCCAAGGAAATTCATGGAAAGGATAAGCAATGTGACAGAATTCATCCTTCTGGGCTTGACCAAAGATTCAGAACTCCAGAAGTTCTTATTTATTTTGTGTTTCATGACCTACTTGATCACACTGACAGGTAACACGTTCATCTCAGTCACCATCTTCATCAGCCCAAACCTGGGTTCTCCCATGTACTTGTTTCTATCCTATTTGTCCATTATAGATGGTCTCTACTCTTCCTCCATTGCACCCAAAATGATCGTTGACTTGGTCTCAGAAAAGAGCACCATATCCTTCAATGGCTGTATGACTCAGCTCTTTGCTGAGCATTTTTTTGCTGCAGCAGAGATCATCTTGTTAATGGCCATGGCCTTTGACCGCTATGTGGCCATCTGCAAGCCCTTGCACTACATGACCATCATGAGCCCATCTGTGTGCCATTTCCTGGTGGGGGCAGCTGGAGTTTTGGGATTTATTCATGGAGGGATACAGGTTTTGTTTATGGCCCATTTACCATTCTGTGGCCCCAATGTCATTGACCACTTTATGTGTGATTTAATACCACTCCTGGAGTTGACCTGCACTGACACTCACACTTTGGGGCCTCTGATTGCTGCCAACAGTGGATCACTATGTTTGCTCATTTTTTCTATGCTGGTTGCTTCCTATGTCACCATCCTGTGCTCCCTGAGGAATCACAGTTCTGAAGGGCGTCGCAAAGCCCTGTCTACCTGTGCCTCTCATGTCACTGTTGTCATCTTATTCTTTGTACCATGTTCATATCTGTACTTAAGGCCCATGACCTCCTTCCCCACTGACAAAGCTGTGACAGTGTTTTGCACCCTGGTGACACCTATGTTGAACCCTTTAATCTACACCCTCAAAAATGAGGAAGTGAAAAAGGGTATGAAGAAACTCTGGAGTCGTATAATGAAAACTGGTAATAAATAAATCTTCTGATTTATGTATGTTAAGTAAGAATATCTATACACTTGAAAATGTCATAATGAAACTCCCTACACAGTTATCTTAAACAAACAACAATGAAAGACAGGTCATGTCTGCGGAGTTTGTACCAGTAGGAGGGGGGAGAATAAAAGGAAAGGGTGAAAGAGGGAAAATATGGAAATGTTATGTACTATATGAAAATGTTCTGCTATAGAAATAAAAGCTTTTGATTTAACATAATCACATAGATGAAGTGTTTTTACAACTTACTTTTATGATTGTGTCTCTACCATTCTATCAAGTATACAATTGTCTATGTAAAAGGATTGAGAGCCAGTTTGGGGCAACAGAAACATAATTGATAACTCCTATAAGGTTAAGGCTCAAAATATATTAACATTAAAGTGGGATTTTAGGCATGCGCAAAGAAAAGATGGCTCTAAAAATAAAGCTGCTATAAAAGGGTAATGTCACAGAACTGGATATGATCACAAGTCTGGATTGTAGAAATAAGTCCAAATCAGGAACATAATGAAATGCTAAAAAAAAAAAATACAGACATAGTCAGAAGTTTTGAAGTCATAGAATAAGAACTTTTAATCAAATAGACCAGAATTCTCATCTTGTCCCCAGCACTAATTAATACTAAAAATGTAACCCAGTTGCCTCACCTCTGTACCTAATTCTTCATCAGTAAAAGGGAATATCACATGTTCTGGATCATTTGTGGAACCTACATCTAAAATGATGGTGTTGATCGTAATAATGACAATAAAGGGGCATGAATGTAAATGGGGGACTGTGTAGGGATGAATCAGTGGTGGGGAAGAAGAAAACACTGAGGAGTGAAGAGGATTGAAGTATGCTTCATATATACATATGAAGACAGCATGATGAAACCACCAAACACTGTGTGGAAAGGGGCAGGAGGGGAAGGGAAATTGAAATATAATGAAAGGGGTGAGCTTGTTCAAAGTACAATGTGTATACCTATGGAATTAACACAATGAAATCTCTCTGTACTATTGATATATACTAATTCAAAATTAAAAATTTAAAAACAAAGGGAACAATATTGCATACTTCCTTAAATAGTGAGAATAAGTGATTGAAGTTGAAACTATGTTTATGTTATAAAATAGTGAAAATTGCTCAAACACTGAGCAAGCTTCAGGGATGTTTCCAGGAAATAAGGGATGCTGAGGGCTGCTATTCTTGCCAGAGGAGCCAAAGGACACTTCTGACCTTCACTAGTCATGATCATGGGAGGACTAGACCTCTTTCCTAACCTCACTGCACTTCAAAATATATCATTAATGCCATTCATTTATGATTAGGGACAGCATAACAGTGGGTTATCATCCTAGCATGGATACTTTATGGGGCCAATATCGAGGCCTCTGGAAAGAAAGGGCAAGTCCTTTCACCAGCTCCTTGTTCCGTGATTTAAATGCCCATAAATATCTCTGTATTGACAAATGAGGGAGGCTGTGAAAGTGACTGTGGGATGCCTGAGCAGAACTGACTTTGAAAGTCCTCATGAACGATGATCTTGTACTCTTCTGGTCTCTTGGAGGAAAAGGGGAAGGAGAAACCAGGGTCAGGACCAGACCCACTTCTGGACTGAGCTTGTGATATGTTTATCAGAGTTCAAAAGCATGTCTAACCCAGGGTTTTGAATTGCACCTGATACTGATGTTTCATGTGTTCTGAGGAACTTAGACCAAGTCTGATCATTCAAGGCCATAAAAAAGAGCAGACGCTGTGCCATAATTTTCCATGCGTGTCCATCCTGTACATACCTGCAAGCAATCATGCTTTTTAAAATAAAATTCGCCTTTGAAAGGCCTAGTTTTCATTGCCAAGAAAAACAGGGAGAGAAAAAAGATAAAATGAAAGAATGATAATAATAATAAAACAAGAATGATGATGTTGATGGTGGTGATAAGGGTTATATAAAATATGATTTTATGTTGATAGCTAATGTTTATTGAGCACTTTCTGTGAATAATGACCTGACCTAAACACTCATTTATGTTTTGGAGGCAGAAATTTTCTTTATTTTTTCAAAGTTTACTTATTTTCTTTTATTATAATCACAAAAAATGTATATATTTATCATGAACTTCACAATGTCTTCAAATGTGTATACATTGTACAAATGGCTAAATTGAGCTGATAAACATACGCATTATCTCACATAGTTATCCTTTTGTGAAAACAACATTTAAATGCACTTAGCTAAAATTAGGCTTAGAATTTATTTCTGAGCTAGTCTAACTCAAAGTCTGTGTTCCTTACCAAACCCCACACTACTTCCCCTAAATATAGACAAAGAAGATAACTTTTATTCTTGTCTTATATTTTATATTTTCTTTGGAATTCTCTTTTTGAAATCCCTTCATTTGTTTAACACATTAACAGGTAAACTTGCTTTTTTTAAAATTCATTTATTCATATGTGCATACATTGTTTGGGCCATTTCTCCCCCCTGCCTCCTGCCCCCTCCCTCTCCCTTCCACCCCACTCGCTTCCAGGCAGAACTTGTTCTGCCCTTTTTGCCAATTTTGTTGAAGAGTAGAAATAAGCAATAATAGGAAAGACAGCATTTTTGCTAGTTGAGATAAGGATAGCTATACAGAGAGATTCCTAGCATTGCTTCCCTGTACAAATGTGTTACAACCCAAATTGATTCATCTCTACCTGAACTTTTCACTACTTCCCGGTCACCTTCCCATATTGACCTCTGTCACTTTAAGTTTACTGTATTAGCTCCTCTGCAGTGGACACATCAAACATTTTCAAGTTTTGGGTTTCCTACCTATCCCCATTCCTCCAGTATGTGCTCTCCCCTTAGCATGTGACCCAGGTCCAACAACATTGCTGCATTTGCCCTAGATCTAAAGTCTGCATATAAGGGAGAATATATGGTTTTGATCTTCTGAGCCTGGCTAACCTCACACAGGATGATGGTGACTTTGTAAAAAATAAGGTGGGCATAGCTGTGTGGATTCATATCTGGGTCTTCTATTCTGTTCCACTGGTTTTCATGTCTGTTTTTGTGCCAGTACCATGCTGTTTTTATTGCTATTGCTTTGTAATATAGTTTGAAGTCGGGTATTGTGATACCTCCAGCATTGTTCTTTTTGTTGAGTATTGCAGTCTCTTGTGTTTCCAAATGAACTTTAGGGTAGATTTTTCAATCTCTGAAATGACAGTCATTGGGATTTTGATGGGAATTGCATTAAACATGTATATTGCTTTTGGTAGTATAGCCATTTTTACTATGTTGATTCTACCAATCCATGAGCATGGGAGATCTCTCCACCTTCTGAAGTCTTCCTCAATCTCTTTCTTCAGTGGTTTGTAGCTCTCCTTGTAGAGGTCATTCACATCCTTTGTTATGTTTACTCCTAGGTATTTGATTTTTTTTTTTTGAGGCTAGCATAAATGGAATTGTTTCCATATATTCCTTCTCAGTTTGTTCATTGTTTGTGTATAGAAAATCTAATGATTTTTGTAAGATGATTTTGTATCCTGCCACCTTGCTGTAGCTGTTTATGGTGTCTAAGAGTGTTTGGGTAGAGGTTTTGGGTCTTTAAGATATAGTGTCATGTCGTCTGCAAATAAGGATATTTTGACAGTTTCTTTATCTATTTATATTCCTTTTATTTCTTCTTCTTGCCTAATTACTCTGGTTAGGAATTCCAGGACTATGTCGAATAGGAGGGAGGATAGTGGGCATCCTTGTCTCATTCCTGATTTTGGGGAAATGGTTTCAGTTTTTCTCCATTAAATATAATGTTAGCTCTAGGTTTGTCATAGATAGGCTTTACAATGTTGAGGTATATTCCTTCTATTCTTAGTTTTATTAGAGTTTTTATCATGAAGTGGTGCTGGATCTTATCGAAGGCTTTTCTGAATATATCGAAACGATGAAGTGGTTTTTGTCTTTGCTTCTGTTAATGTGCTGTATTACATTTATAGATTTGCATATGTTGAAACACCCCTGTATCCCTGGGATGAAGCCGACTTGGTTGTGGTTAATGATCTTTCTGATGTGTTATTGGATTTGGTTTGCCATTATTTCACTGAAGATTTTTGCATCGTTGTTCATTAAGGAAATTGGCCTATAATTCTCCTTTTTGGAGGTGTCTTTGGTTTTGGGCTGTGATAGGCCAAGTTAAAAACACAGAGTCTATAAAGAACTTGTTACTGATTTATAAGTAATATATAACTCCCTGAATGTTTTGGTTTTCATGTAAAAGGAAATTTCTTTCAAATTATATCTTTCTCCACCTGCACCATTTTTATATCAAGAGGCAGCCTATGGCTTATAGATTAGCTCTTTCTTCTGATAAATAAAAATAAAACTTTATTAATCATATTTAATGTAATTATATATTTATCCTAATGTCCTTTAAAAAAACTCCACTTGATGAACAAGGGTTCAATAGATGTGAAAAAATTATTTCTTGGTTACTTGCCAGTGGCAAAAACACAGTTGGAGAATAAAAGCTTAACTATAGATGATATCTTTATTCCACCAGTATATTTTCCATAGCACTTAAATTTTGGGTTTGTACATTTTTTGTAGTCTTTATTCTTCCCTGACTCTTTTTTCTGTAGTACATAAGGGAGTCTAATACCTGTTAGACTTCAACACCTATCAGGTGTTGAACATCAGGTGTTTCTTTTCACACACATTCTCCTTTTAGTAATCAAACCTATGGAATAAAACACCCATTTTTGGACCAGAAAACTGGTTATCAGAAAGATTTCTTTTGCCTAGGATGGCTTATAAATGGAAAAGCAATAATTTATCCCTGGAGTGTAATTTCATGCCTACCCAATGAGCAGGTAGATTCATGTGTAGTCAGATGATGTCAAAATTATAACAAAGAGGCAATAATTGAGGGACAGTGTATTCATGGACATGATGTGTCAGAAGCAGGTCATGGGAATGATTGAAGGATTGGGCTTGGATAGAGGATAAGTCAAAATGAGCAGAGATGAAATTAAGCATCTAAAGACACAGGTAATTCATGGGACCAGGAGCAGGACATCATCATAATATAGGAAAATATCACCATTTTTTTACCACCAATAAGCAACCAGTGTTGCATAAGTGAAGTATTTCAGCTTTTTTATTTTTCTATTTTTAATTAACAGCCATGTATATCTTTCATTTTATGCTAGAATACAAAACATAAAAGTAAGAGTCCTCTGCTCTTCTATCTCACATGTCTAAAAAAATCCCATACTATTATGAAGTGAATGTATACTTTTAATCCTCTTTGAAAACAGCACTTCATTTCACATCACAAATACCACTGACACAAGCACACATTCTAAGAAAATACAGTGGCCTAGGAGTTGCTTTTTCCATCAATATTACACCAGGAATAGCACCTTTGGTCTCGTTTGATCATATTTTCACTGTGACACGGGATCTTTCTATGTAGCCCAGCCTGGCTTGGAACTCATGATGCTCCTACCAAGTGCTAGAATTACAGGCATATGTTACCATGCACAGGATGGGTCACTATTCAACTTATGTTTTCACTCAGTATCAAGGTTTCCAGATTGATCTCTATTGGTAGAAAAAGACTGATTTATTTCTCTTAACCAATGTGTAATAATATATTGTATCTGCCATATTTCATCAAAGCATTCCCCTACTTGATTGTCTCATTACAAAACATACTTAGTAAGTGTCCTTGTATGTGTTTACATGTGCATATTCATGAGCATTCTATAGACATACCTGTAAGTGAATCAATTGGGTTTTTTGTTTTTAATAAATAACACCGAATAGCTTTCTATAGTGACTATGTCACCAGCATTGTGTGGGAACCTGCCACTTCTCATCTTTGGCAACACTGATATTGTCAAGTGTTTTATTCTTTGCAAAGCTAAACTAGGATTAGGCAGAATTTATAAGATATAAATTCTTCATACATTTGCCTATTTGATGTATAACTGTTGCTTCTTATTTAAGGGTCGTTGTTTGTACTCTGCTTCTTTGGATACTGTGAAATTTTCACATATCTTCTTCTAAGCACTGACTAATCTTTGAACTTTGTTTATGGTGTCTTCTTATCATTTAAAAGTAGCTCAATTTGAAAGAATATATGAAAACAATTCCATTTACAATAGCTTCAAAAAAAATAAAATATCTAGGAATAAACTTGACAAAGGATGTGAATGACCTCTACAAGGAAAACCACAAACCATTGAAGAAAGAGGTTGAGGAAGACTACAGAAGGTGGAAAGATCTCCTGTGCTCTTGGATTGACAGAGTCAGCATAGTAAAAATGGCTATACTACCAAAAGCAATCTACATGTTCAATGCAATTCCCATCAAAATCCCAATAACATTCATCACAGGGATTGAAAAATTAACCCTAAAGTTCATTTGGAAGCACAAAAGACCATGAATAGGGAAGACAATACTGAGCAAAAAGGAGCAACGTTGAAGGTATCAATACCCAACTTCAAACTATACTACAGAGCCATAGCAATAAAAACAGCATGGTACTGGCACAAAAACAGATAGGAAGACCAGTGGAACAAAATAGAAGACCTAGATATGAATCCACACAGCTATGCCCACCTTATTTTTTACAAAGCCACCAAAAATATATGATGGAGAAAAGACAGTCTCTTCAACAAATATTGTTGAGATAACTGAATATCTGCCTGCAGAAAACTGAAACTAGACCCATGTTTGTCACCCTCTTTTAGTATCAACTCAAAGTGGATTAAGGATCTCAATATACAACCTCAAACCTTAAAGCTACTACAGGAAAGAACAGGGAACACACTGGAAGCAATAAGCATGGAGAAGGACTTTCTCAATAGAACCTCAGCAACTAAGAGAAACGATGGACAAATGGGACTACATGAAATTAAAAAGCTATGCACAACAAAAGAAATGGTCTTTCTGGCAGAGACCACCCACAGAACAGGAGAAAATCTTTCCTAGCTGTACATCAGACAAGAGACTGATAACCAGAATATACAGGGAGCTAATTGATGATCCAATAAAGAAATGGGCAACTGAACTGAACAGAACTTTTTCAAAGGAAAAAGTCCAAATGGCTAAAAAGCACATGAAAAAAATGCTTATCATCCCTAGCCATAAAGGAAATGCAAATCAAAACCACAGTAAGATTCCACCTCACTCCTGTTAGAATAGCTACCACCAACGACAGATATTAACAAGGATGCCAGGATAAAGGAACCCTCGTACACTGCTGGTGGGAATGTAAGCTACTAAAAGCACTGTGGAAAACAGTATGGAAGCTCTTAAAAAACGAAAAATAGATCTTCCATACAATCCAGCAATACCACTCCTAGGAATATACCCAAAAGAGTGTGAGTCAGGTTAGTTCAAAGGCACCTGCACACCCATGTTTACTGTAGCACTATTCACAATATCCAAGCTATGGAAACAACCAAGATGCCCCACTACTGACGATTGATAAGAAAATGTGGTATTTATACACAATGAAATTTTACTCAGCCACAAAGAAGAATGAAATTTTGTCATTCACAGGTAAACGGATGGAACTGGAGAACATCATCTTAAGTGAAGTTAGCCAGGCTCCAAAGGCCAAAAGCCACATGTTCTCCCTCATATATGGATTATAGACCTACAACAAATGCAGCAATATTATAGGACATGGGTCACATTAAGGGGAGGCCACACACTGGAATGATAGGACAAGGGAAGAAAACCAAAAACTTGAATGTGATTAATGTGCTGATGGTACAGGAATGAATATAGAAATCTTAAACAGGCTGGGTCACTATGGGAAAGAGACTATGGAGGAGTGAAGAGGACTGGTAGAGATGAACCAGTTGGGGTTGTTATACATATATGCATAAAAACAACACAAGGAAACTCCCTGTGTAGCTATCTTTATCTCAAACTAGCAAAAATGCCATGTATCTCATCATTTTTATATTTTTTTCTTCTACAAAATCTGAGAACAGGAAGGCAGAACAGGTTCTGCCCAGGGTGTGGTGGGTATAACACTGGTGGGATGAAGAAGGTGGTGATGAAAGGGGTAGAAGAATGAATACGGTGCTAATAATGTATATACGTGTATTTAAATGCAAAAACGATACCTCTTGAAACTATTCCAGGGATCAGGGGAGGGGGAATGAAAGAGAGCAGTGGAGAGGGTGAATTCAAGTATGATATATCTGATACATTGTAAGAACCTTTGTAAATACCACAATGTACACCCACCCAGCACAACAATAAAAAAAAAGTAACTCTTAATAGCCATATTTGTTGAACCATTTCTGTGTCTCATTTTGTAATATTTTCTCTAGCTTAGATCATGAAAGCATGCTGAAATATTGCCCTCTGAAAAACTTTTTAAATGATTTCTTTCTCTTTTTTGTGATACTGAGGCTTGATCTCAGGGCTTTGCACTTGCTAGGCAGGTGGTATATACTGCTTAAGCCACACTTCCAGCCCTTTTTGCTCTACTTATTGTAGTGATAAGGTCTTGCCTTTTTCCCAGGCAAGCTTACACTGCAATCCTCCTATTTTAGATTTCCACCATGGCTGGGATGACAGCCATACAACACCACGCCCAGTTGTTTTTCCATGGAGATGGGGTCTCACAAACTTTTTTGTCCAGGCTAGCTTAGAAACACAACCCTCCCAACATCATCTTGGGATAATAGGCACATGCCACTGTGCCCAACTACTGGTTGAAATGGGGTCTTGCTAAATTTTTGCTGGCTCTGGCCCTCAACGATGATACTGCCAATCTAAGCCTCATAAGTAGCTAGGATTAGAGGCATGAGCCACTGGAGTCTGTTTTAAAAAATGATTTGAGTTTAGCATTTCTTTCCATCTGGAATTTCTTTTCATAATCATATAAAGCAGAAGGCTAGTTTTATTTTAAAACACTGAGTGGTTCCACTTTGTCTTACAATACTAAGTCAAAGTCCCATTTTTGTATCTTTTTATATCAATGAGTATAGAATTCAAAGTCTCACTTATACCTAGCTATTACTGATTAGCCTATCACAATGTGACATAGTAAAAGAAGAATATTTATTTTGCCAAGAAATACTGCAAATGATTTATTATATCTAGAAGTTTGTGGGTAAAGCAAGAACTATTTCCTAATAATCTTCCTTATTGGAGTACAATTTTTAAAACTTTGTGTTATAATAGAGAAATTTCTTTTCATATTACTTTCTAGCTTGTTTTGTTCTTTGTACAATAGTGGATATGGGGCTGGGAGCCTGGCTCTTTGACAAAATGCCTGGCTTCCACGTATAAGGTCCTGGGTTTAATACTCAGTACCAAGAAATAGTAGATATATTGAAACATGTTAAATTACAGTTCGTTGTCAAACAAAAAATAAATTTATTATAAAGTATAACAGCCTACACTCTTAAAGTGTATAGTCAGAATCTATAAAACCAGGAATAAAATGGAATAAACATGGATATGTGTTTCAGATTCTAAAATACAGACTTCCTTGAGGATTAAAACAGCAAGAGTTTTTAAAAAATGGGGAGTGCCACTTTGCATTACCCACCAGAAGATAAACTATTCTGCTCTACAGACAACATATATTCAAACCTAGTAGACACAGAAAAGCATAGGAGAATAACCTTTTTATGGGAGGAAAGTGTTTAGGTAGATACAATAATATCACTATGTGTGAAAAACCATGTTCAGAACTTATATGGGGCCAGACATAGTGGTGAACATCTGTAATCTCAGCATGTGCAAGGCTGAAACAGGAGGATCTTGAGTTTAAGGCAATCTTGCTCTTAAAGATCTGTATGAATGATCAAAAATAACTAATTTTAAGCTTCTATAGGAAATAACCTGGATTCAATAGTGAGCCACATTAGACAATACAGTTTTCTACAAAATACGGATAATTGAGGCCATATAAAATCCATACAGTTATTTATATAATTTAAATAAATTATATAATTTAAGTGAAAAGACTAAGCTAACCACAAAAGTTTATGAAGATGAAAAAACAAGCCTTACTTGTTTCACTTACAGAAATAGATTAGTTTTTATTTCTTGCTTTATCACTTATTATTCAGGTGCAATTTCTAAGGGTATGAAGAGCTTTCTCATGGCATTTTTTACCTCTTCATTTCTCAGAGTATAAATGAGTGGATTCAACATAGGTGTAAGAATTCCATAAAATACTGCCATGCTTTTGTCTATAGATAAAGTAATTGATGGACGCATATAACTAAATATACAGGGCACAAAGAACAGGGAAACAACAGTGAAGTGGGCCCCGCAGGTAGAGAGGGCTTTGCGTCTCCCCTCTGTACTATGGGACCTCAAGGAGTTCAGGATGACAATGTAGGAGGCAGCCAGCATGAGGAAATTCAACAGGCAGATGACACCACTGTTAGCAACCACCAGTAGACCAATGGCATATGTGTTGGTGCAAGCAAGTTCCAGCAAGATGTACAAGTCACAGACGAAGTGATCTATCACATTGGGCCCACAGAAGGGCAACTGAAGGACCAGGAGAAGCTGAACCAATGAATGCAGGAAGCCCCCAATCCAAGCCACCCCCACCAGCATGGCACAGAGATGTCTGGTCATGATGGTTGTGTAGTGCAGGGGCTTGCAGATGGCCACATAACGATCATAGGCCATCACTGTGAGCAGAATAATCCCAACACCTCCCAAAAAATGGGCTCCAAAGAGCTGGACCATGCATCCCTCATAAGAGATGGTTGTCCCCTCATACAAAGAGTCAGCAATGAGTTTAGGGGCCAAAGAGGAAGAATAACAGGTGTCAATAATAGATAGGTTGGCCAGGAAAAAATACATTGGGGAAGCCAGGATGGAGCTGAAGGTGATGGTGACCACAATGAGCATGTTGCCACAAACTGTGACCATATAGATAATCAGAAAGACCACAAAAAAAACTCTTTGTACCTGTGGCTTCTGTGAGAGTCCCAGTATGAAAAATTCTGTAATATTACATGGTATTTCCATAGATTCTGAGAATGTAGGTACAGTGTTGCCTAAAAAGTCAAGAACAGCATAAATAAGAATTAATTCTATGGGGCAGAAATGATGCAAGGTTTCCTTCAAGACATTTATCCCTCTTTACTCTCTTCTGCTCCAACAATCTTATACCAATTTATTCTGTCAACTATAAAATGTGAGCATATATTTGTAAATCATAGTATCATTGGGCACCATATATTTAAGTTATTAGCTGAAAGTAATAACTTAATTTTTTCAATTTGCAATTTTGATAGACACTGGCTTTCTAATTCAAATGGAGTGCGTTCTGACCATTTTCTGAATAAATAAAATGGAATTTGAAAAAAACATGACTATTTAGGATCTCCTAAAAATCTCTGTATATCTTGTCAATCCCCTTTAAATTTAAAGCTTTCTTGGACTTTGCAAGAGGTTTGCTTTACTTTGAGTCTTTTTTTTTTTTCTTATAGTAACACAAACGATGTAAAACAAAATGAACAAGGTGGATATCTCCACTCCAGAGGAACCAATACAGAAGCCTTAAAGCGACAGAGGTCAACATGAGAAGGGGATCAGGAACCAGTGTAAAGATCATTAGAGATGAATCAACTTGGGTTGCATTTGTACATGAAAGCAATGCTAGGAATCTCTCTGTATAACTATCCTGAACTCAGCTAGCAAAAACGCTTTGTCTTTCTTATTATGCTAATGTCTTCTCTTCAACAAAATTAGAGATAAGTGCAGAACAGGTTCTGCCTAGAAGCAAAGGGGGAGGAGATGGGGGAGGGGGACGGGGAGGGGAGAAATGACCCAAACAATGTACACACATGTGAATAAATGAATAAATAATTAAATAAATAAATAAATAAAACAAAATGAAGCAGGATTGGGAGAAACTTGGTTGCAGCTGGAAAGTTCCACAGCTGCTCCACTTCTCCCCTTGTTCATTTTTTCCCCCTCTGTGCTCATGCTTCAGACAGCATCGTGCCTAGGAAACCAACCTAATTACTCCACCCATCCTTGGCTTTATATGTTTTACCTAATTCTGGGGTTTGACTTCCCTAGTCTGGGTAAAAATCCATCTAGCTACATATAATATACAAATAATATAATATATATAATATATAATATAAAACATATAATATACATATAATATACAAATAATAAATAGTTATTCATTATTCTTCAGTCTATAAGGAGGACTCGGCATAAAAAACCAAGATAATAAATTGGTGATCATCATTCTATTACCTACTTACTCTAATCACATAAGGGAAGCTACAAGTATAGGGGGAACAGATGCCCTATCTTAACTATAAATCATAATTTCATATGGCAGAATATGGGTGCACACCTTATTTTCCTAATATTAAGGAAAATGCCTGTGCTTATTTTGGCTTTTGTTTAATAAAAATTGTCACTAACCTTCTCAACTCCCTATCCTTTTCCTAGATCTACAGACCTTTTTATTGATATAAATTAATTGTACAAAGGTGTTTCATTATAATATTTCATATATGCACACAATGTACTTTGATCAAATTCAACCCTTCTATATCTCTTTCTTAAACCTTCTTTCCCATTTTAACTATTTTAAGTGGGCTTCATTATGCTGTATATGTACATATATATGCATGTATATATATATATAGTATTTAGAAGACTTTCTTAAAGTAGCCAAATTTTCTAACTTGCTAAAAAGCTAATGCTGAATATGGCAATCAAAGGACGCCATTACGTAACAGAAAAAGAAACACCCAAATATAAGAAATGTTGGAGAAAAGAGTCTGCTCTGTTCGGTAAGTTGCTCACTTTTTTCTCTTGTGTTATTGCAAGAAAGCAAATATAGTTTCTGCAAGCGATAAGTCTAATGGGGGCCTTTTCAGAGCAGCATTATCTGGCCAAGAATACATACAGCAGTAATAAAGTCGACACCTATGTAGCACTAAGCCATCACCAAGCACTGCCCAAACTGCTTTACACATATCTTCTCATTTAACACTCACATCATCCCCATGGGGTAGTTCCTCTTTGATACTCATTTTGCAGAGGAAGAAAGTGAGACACCACATTTAACAATTTTTTTGGTGTGGGTCTCAGGTATTTTCAATATCCACCCTCTCCCCCATCAATTTTTAAGAAGCACAAATTGCAAGTAAGCAGCAGAGCTGGGATTTTCATCCACGCCGTCTTGCCACAGGGTCTGTGGGCTTGCCTACATTATATTATCATTTAAAGGTGTCTGGGTTTGGATCTTTCTTTTGTTATTTATTGGCCATGTCACTTTGAATGAGTTAAAGCTTCAGTGCTATTATTTATGAAATGAAGATAAGAGTGTGTACAATTATTATATGTCAAATCTTTTTTAATATTCTTTTTTATTATTATTGTGTTGGGGGTACACTGTGACATTTATGAAAGTTCTTACAATATATCATAGTTGAATTCACCCCCTCCATCATTCTCCTTTATCTTCCCTCCCTCATTCCTGCAACAGTTTCTATGAGTATCATTTTTCCATTTACATAAATGCGTACACAATATTTGTACCATACTGACCCTCCTACACCCTCTCCCCACATCTTCCCCACTTCCACTGGTAACAACCCCCTACATAAGACCTGTCCTGCCCTCCTGTTCATTTTAGTACAAAATTAATGTGATTTTTGTTTGTTTAATATAGCTATACATTGGTTTCCTTATGACATTTCCATGTATATATGTATTATAATCCAAATTGGTTCTTTTCTGTTTTTCTCCTTTCTATCTTAGTCCCCTTCTTATGATAGTTTCATTTTAGGCTGCTCTAAATATTTTAAATAAAAGTTCTGCTACACCCTTAGGTTGCATAGAAGATATGAAAGTAGTTTATATCAACTATTTGCAAGCAACTGGCGGCAATAAACATTCAATAAATAACATTTCTGATTGTCACCATCATCAACATCATGGGCAAAACTCTTCATGTGACTTAAGACACAGGACATAAGTATATGCCATCAAGACTAAGCAGGTGTTGATGTGGATACAATTTCATTATGAATAAGAAAAAACATCCTAATGCTGCATATACAGAAAACAAGAGGATAGAGAAGATATAATAGTGAATTTATATGCCATTCTAATAAAAATGGTAAGCTGATTTATCTCTATGATTCTAAGTTGTAGGAGTACAAAAGAAAGTATTTAAAACTAGTAAAGAAAGGTAGTCTGTTGTTGGGTTATCAATGAGAAACAAAATTGTTTTGTGGAACATGAGAATTCTAGTAAAATTACCCTAGTAATTTTTATCTGAGTTTTATTTTTCCATTTAATTTTTAAAATATTTGTAGAAAACTTACATTGATCAGAACTAAGGACACCAATGTGTCTCCAGAATTTTCTTACATCCCAACATCATGGAATAGTGAACCTGAAAGAGATCTTAAAGGTTTATTGAGGCCAGCTCCAGGCATATGATCCTTAATTTCACAGTTCCATGTTTTTAAAAATCTTAAATGAGGTTCAAAGTTTTTTACATTGAGGCAAAGCACAGATTGGACAGTTGCAGTCAGTTAAAGAAAATTATCTAAGCTGAAATTTTCTTACAATATAGCTAGGTGAATGCCCCAAAAGGGAGTCGCTGAAGAATTCAACAACATTTAGAATCAGCTTCCAATTACCTTCATTTTAAGACTCAGGAAGATGAATACAGTTGGTCCAAAGTTGAATGGGTGATTTAAGGCAAAAGTGTAGTGGGAATCTTGGTGGCTCATCATCCCAGGCTGTGCCTTGTCCAGTATAAACACCACTTTCCACTGTCTGCTTCCTCTGGCTTTTGTAGGTCAACAAAGCATGGTTGACAATATTTGGGGAGGATAAGGTAATGTTATAGACATTTGTTTACTCTGCTTTCTGCATAGAAGTTTCTTCAGCACAGTCTCAAAAAAATCTTTCTCTTTCCACTGAAAATGATTATTTATAAGGTAGAAATGATAACAGGAATTAATAACACTATATACTCTTTGCCTCTCTGAGGGAAACTAATTCTCTTCCTCCCATCACCCTTCACAGGATCACTTGTTGAAGCAAAGTTGAAACCAACTTCTGCTGTGTCTACAGGTTAGAAAAATGTGGGTACCATCATTTAATTAGTCCCTATGAATGCAGTTTGGTCTCTCAAGGAAGTAACTTCTACTCTGACACAGTGTCCCATTGTCAGAGAGAAAGTCCCCAAATTATCAGGAAGAGGCAGTTAGGATATTTCAGGAGCTGATATCAGCATTTTTAAGGAAATCACTGACTAAACAGAAGAATCAACAGCATTTATTGAGTATCCTGTTGCAGGAACAGGTCATAAGGTCATAGGCTCTCTCTCATGCCTCATCTCTTTCATCGCCACTCTTTAGAAGAGAGAGAAGACTCAATGCCCATCATGCATACCTTTACTCTGTGCTGTGCTAAAAGATAAACAGAACTAGAACCAGAACCACCTGAACTGAAATCACACTTCCACACTTCTGTCTTCAGTACGTTTTTGGGACCTACTTAATATATGATGGCACTGTGCCAAATGCCAGGTCTATCATTGTGAGTAAGACTATGCTGATTCTTAGAAATATACAGCATATGTTTTAAAAGAGCAGTATCCTCTTTCAAAAAAAAAAAAGCAGGGGGGGAAAGAAGTAGAATAATAATTACAAAATCCAATATATGGAATTGCTGAGTTAATTCTATATGTATTATTAATGCTGGTAAATACTGACAAATTTCCTCAAAATTCCCTCCCTAAATCTCCAATCTCTAATCTTCACTTTTCATTCAGACTTCCTTTTGGTCTTAACAAAACTTTCTTAGAACTGCATTGTAGTCTGGAACCCTTCTTCCTTCCTTTGCCCCTTCTCTCCTTCATAGGAGTCATGCCTGCATTATCTGTGGTGGTTCTTCTCACCTTCCCTCACTAGTGTTTTCACACTGAATCTCTTATTTTCTCTATCTTAGCATCTGTTTCTCAGAAATCTGGAAGTGGTGCAGTGTAAAGAACTCCTACAAATCAATAATGTAAGGATAGAAAACCAAGTAAAACCTGAATAGGCACTTCAGAATAGAAGATAGAAACATATGAGAAAAAGAGGGGATTTGCTGCTTTAGTCATCTGGAAAACATGGTATCGAACCACAATCAAATACCACCACAACTATCATCCTATATAGCTAAAATTAAAACCATTGGCAATACCCTGTATTTGTTGTCAATATAAAGGAATGTTGCTCATACATAGCTGGTGAAAAGGTACTTTGATTTTCCAAGTGTATACTGGAAGACTATTAAAGGGTGTGTGCTAATGCTGAACATACATATAAATATGACCCAGAAACTCCATCCCTAGGTATAAATTCATAAGAAATGTGTGCACTTGTGCATTGGACGATGTGCCATACCATATTAATAAAGCACTATTCATAATACCAGAAAGCTAGTAACAACTCAAATGTCCATCAACAATAAAATACATAGTGTCTAAAAGCTATGGTATTATCACATATGAACTAACATAACAGTGAAAACACATGAACTACAGACATATGTAACATGAATGAATCTCACAAGCCAACTGGTGAGCCAAAGAAGGCAGACAGTAAAGATTACACACTGTATAATTAGGGTTTTTTTTTTTTAATTTTTAAATGGAGATAACTAGAGATGTATACTTAGGATAAATGTATAAAAAGGTACAGAAAACAATAGTTTTCTGGTAAAACCTATATTAGTCATGTTGGCTTTGGAAAAAAAAAAGAAAAAGGTATGATTGTGAAGAAACAGGTTGGTTCTGGAAGGACTAGAAATCCAGAAATTTGTACTTTTTGCCCATACTGGGGTTTTGAAATTAGAGCCTTGTGCAAGTTACTTACTACTTTACCCATGTCCCCAGACTTTTTTGCTTTAGTTGTTTTTCAAACAGGTTCTCACATTTTCCTCAGGCTGGCTTGGACCACAGTCCTCCTATTTATGCTTCCTGCATAGCTGGGATGAGAGGCACTCACCACCATTCCCAGCTTTATTGCAAGCATGAGTCACTGCACCTAGCCTCCAGCTTATACTTCTTCACCTGGTTTTTAGCTATCTTGGTGTTCCAATTTACAATTCAAACATTTTCACTTTGTCTTTATTTTTTAATTGGCAAATAATAATTGTAATATATTTATGAGATATGATGTGATGATTTGATATATGTATTCAGATGTTCCTCACTTTCAACAAGGTTATATACCAAGAAATTAATCATAAATTGAATTTTTTAAGTAAAAAATGTACTTAATACATCTAATCTAATGAAAACCTTGACTTATCCTAGCCTGCCTTACACATACTCAGAGAAATCACAATATCCTAAATTGGAACAGAATCTTATAACAAACCTATTTTGAAATAAAGTGTTTGATATAACTCATGTACACACACATGGGTATTTTGTAGAAAAGAAAGAAAGTGAAATTACACAAGGCACTGAACACACAGTACACTATAAAATATTAGTTTTTTACTTGCATGAACACATGGCTGTCTAAGAATCATGCTGTACAGCATCAAAGAGAGTATTCTACTGCATGTAACTAGCCCAGGAAAAGACCAAAATTTAGAATGTGAACTATGCTTTCTACAAAGTGTACATCACTTTTGCATCATTGTAAAGTTCAAAACCTACAAGTTAAACTATCAAAAGTTTTGGTATGTTGTGCTTCCTATTGATACTTTTACTTGATATCTTAATATTTTTACTACCTAGTTTCTTCTTTGACTCATTGGTTGTTTAGGAATATGGTGTTCAAGTTCCACATACTGTGAATTTTCCAATGACTCTTTTGAATACTAGTGAATTAAATTCTCCAATCAACTGTCATTGAGTATCTGAGTAGTTAAAAAAAAAAAAAAAAGAGACCCAACTGTGTGCTGCCTACAAGAGGGTTACTGCACCTTTAAGGACACACACCAACTGAAAGTGAAGGAATGGAAAAAAAGATGTTCCCTGGTTATGGAAACCAAAATAGCTATACTTTAAGTCAAAACTTATTTTTAAAAACACAAGATTATTACATCATGATAAAGTGGTCTATTCATCAAGAGAATTTGGCAATATTAGTAGATCTGAAAAAGAAATAGACTACAAGATAATTATAAAAGGGGGCTTTACCTCTCCACTATCATATATGGACAAAAGATCAATAAGAAAACCATAGTTTGAATTACTAAATGTAGCAGACATATACAGAATATTCCATCCAACAGCAACAGGACATACATCTTAAGCATACACAGAACATTCTCCCAACATAAAGGCCACATGTTAGGCCACAAACTAAGTCTTGAAAAATTAAAATTCATATATAGAGTATCTTTTATGACCACAATGACCTAAAATTGTAAATTAATAACAAGAGGAATCTTGGGAAATGTTTTGCTTTTTAGTAGCTTGTTTATATGCCTCTGGGGTAGATTTCTTTAAGTTTGCCAAGCTTCTTGATCCTATAATTTTATATCTTTCACCAAATTTTGGAAGTTTCCAGTCATTATTTTTTCTGAACGACATTCTCTCTTTCTGAGATTCATGATACGAATAGTATACAATTCAATATTATCCTATAAATACTGAGACTCTTCTCACATGTAGTTTTATTATTATTATTATTATTATTGAGGTACATTGAGACATTTACAAAAGTTCTTACAATATATCATAGTTGAATTCACTTCCTCCATCATTCTCCTTTAGCCTCCCCTGACCTCTTTCCTGGAATAGTTCTCATTTTTCCATTTATATACATGTGTACACAATATTGGCATCATATTGACCCTCCTACACCCTCTCCCCAATACTCCACCCTCCCACTGCTACTAACCTCCCAGACAGGACTTGTTTTGCCCCCTGTTCCCCATTTTTATTTAAAAAATGACATTTTTATTTATTTAAGACAGCTATACAAGGAATTTCTTTGTGACATTTCCATGTACAGATGTATAATAACCCAAATTGGTTCATGTCCTCTATTTTTCTCCTTTCTACCATAGTCCCCTTCTTATGATTTCAACAGGTTTTAAAATTCTATATTCATTCTTATATAGGAAGCATATCAACTATAATTGCCTTTCTAACTACCTTCTTTCACCATCCCTCTCTCATTAGTGACCTCCTCTTACTGTGACCTGTTTTTTATACTATTGCTTGTATTTGTCTTAGGTCCATATTCTACATATAAGAAAAAGATCCAACTTTTGGCTTTCTGAATCTGGCTAACTTCACTAAAGATTATGTTCTCCAGCTCCATCCACTTCCCTGCAAAGGACAAAATTTCATTCTTCTTTATGACTGAATTGTTCCACTGTATATAAATATGAGGGGCAAGGGGGAGAGGAAGAGGGTGGGGGACAGAGGGGAGAAACAACTCAAACAATTTATGTACACATGAATATATGAATAAAGAAAAAAATAAATACCACATTTTCTTAATCCATTCATCAGTAGTGGGGCTTCTTGGCTGTTTCCATAGCTTAACTATTGTTCTTTACATATTCTTAATTTTTTTTTCCTGTGTGGTTCACATTCCATAATTTCCATTGATTTATCCTCAAGTAACTGATTGTTTTACAATTTCATGCTGCCTATTGAATCTAGTCAGTGAATGTTATTTTGGTTTTTGATCTTTCAGTCCTAAAATTTTGATTTGGTTCTTCATTTTTATTTCTATTTCTTTGCTAATACTTTCTGTCTTTCCATTAATTTCAACTGTGTTTTTCCTTACTTATGGGTACATGGTTATAATGGTTTCTTTAAAAGTATTTGATAATTCCAACATCTAAATCATATCCAGATCAGTATCCATTATCTTTTCTCTTGCACGTTGAGATTTTCTGGTAGTTTCAGTATTGATTAATGTAGAATTGTGTCCTGTGTATTTAATAACAAAATAAAAGTGAATAAAGGACTGGGGTGGAAAATACCTGCTGGAAAAGGTACAGAAATACAGCTACATCCCTCAACTAACACCATACAATATAATAAGACCTGAATTGGCACCTCCTGTATCTGATTCACGATTTTCAGTGGAACACTATATGTTTTTTATGCTAAGGAAGAGATGCAATACGTTTCATGTACACCAAAGACAAATAATGCAAAGAAAGCAAGGCAAGCAATGTAAGCTCCTTCCCATCAGCTACAAGAGGCCAAGAATGCAAGAATACAGGGATATAGAATTACTCTTTTGGGTGCAAAGGATGCAACATTCAAGACAAAGTGTTTCCATCACTGATTGAATTATTTTGAAACTGAAGTTACTGTGATAGATAAACCTATATTTGACTAAATTAAGTTCTCTACTCTCAGACAAAATAGTAGTCATAGTAGAGTTGTATATCCTTATAAAACTGGTTTATAAACAGTGAAAATCATGTGTATTATAAAACTCACATACCCATTGGTTATGCCATATCAAAACTTCTAGATGCATTAACTGTATGACCTCATTTAGTTTGGTAAAATATATTTCTCCTGAGATCAATAATAATTAACTTTAGTGAAGAGTAGATTTAAATGGTAGACATGTGCCATCTGAAAAAGTCACTACTTGAATATGTAAACCTCCGGGAATTTTGAGTCTTACACATAGAAATGTAACTTAATGTAAACCTTAGATCAGAAAAAAAGACTCTTAAACAAAATAAGCAACGTGGATCACTATTCCTATTCCATGTGATTGTGGAAAGCTATTAAACCAGGAGAAACTTGAAAAATATTGAAGAAATTCAATAATGAAACATTTGAAAAAACACTCTGAGTTGGTATATGCTGAGATAAGATACTGCTCTACTCTCATGTGGTGGAAAATATAGTATAGCTAATAAAATCTCATGAAATGTTGCTTGCCAAAGGTCTCTATCATTTAAATTTACCTCCAGGACCTAAAAGTGATGTGATCACTGATAGGCTAGATTGTGGGAGATGAAATAAAATGCTTTAGTACAATATATTGAAAAAAATTATTGTGTCTCTCCATTGACCCACTGATGTGAAATTTCAGTATTTTAATGAAATTTCTAATTGATCCCTGCATTCCTGAAATAAATTACACTTTATTATGGTGTGTAAAATAAATATTAAAGTATTATAGAATATATGTACCTATTGAAAAGTTTATTCTATGGTTTCCTTCATAATATATTTCTGAATAGGGCTACATTTGAACTAGAAAGAATGCAAATGGGTCTCATTCTTACATTTAGGAGGACACAAAGCACATAAACTTTAAATCTTCTGTGCTTATGTATTCAAAAAACTGCCCATGTGTTCATTTCTCACACTTCCATCATTTTCCTAAAAATAGATTTATAATCATCCTTTTGGAGTTACCTATTATAATAACAGAAAACAACAAAACATGAACTTTGATACTTGTGCCTGCAGTTTTACCATCCAGAGCCTTTCCAGAGAATGAAGCCATTCCTTAAAGATAGAGATTTAAGTGTGATTTTTTTCTATTGTCTATCTCAAGCTATAGATTCTTCTGATATGCTGTAATAGAAAGCAGATACAGATGAACCATTGGTAACTGATGTGGTCAGTACTCTGGTATCCTGAGATGGAGTGCCAGGTTACTAATATTTCAACAAAGAGATTCTGCTCATCATAGACACCCAGTATCCCAAGCTAAAGAAGATTCCCTCTGAAACACAAGTGAAGAAGATGTTATTCCTGTGTGCTCTGCAGTTTAAAGTAAACTCTTATGAAGAAAGTAAACTAACATTATATGATTCATGTAAATATCACAGTGAAACCTCTTTGTACAGTTAATTTATGCAAGTGAAAAATGTTAAGAAGAAACTGAACTGGTACATAAACATTTACCTGGGTGATAATTTTGGATGTTATTAGATTATGCATAAAGTCAAATATTCATACAGTTCTATTCTGAAACTTCTGACAATCACTTAGGTCTCATCATGGCAATATGAATTCTTACTAAAAGTGACATTATTTCTTTCCCCAATGTAACTTTCATCTTTCATTCATGATTGCTCATTTTTTCCAGAAATTCTTCATGGCACTTTTTACCTCTGCATTTCTTAGGGTATAAATTAGGGGGTTGAACATAGGTGTCAAAATACAATAAAACACAGCCACTATTTTGTCTATGGACAAAGTAAATGATGACCGCATGTAAATAAATATACAGGGCACAAAGAACAGGGAAACAACAGTGAAGTGGGCCCCGCAGGTAGAGAGGGCTTTGCGTCTCCCTTCTGCACTATGAGACCTCAAGGAGTTCAGGATGACAATGTAGGAGGCAGCCAGCATGAGGAAATTCAACAGGCAGATGACACCACTGTTGGCGACCACCAGCAGACCAATGACATATGTGTTGGTGCAAGCAAGCTCCAGCAAGGGGTACAAGTCACAGACGAAGTGATCTATCACATTGGGCCCACAGAAGGGCAACTGAAGGACCAGGAGAAGCTGAACCAATGAATGCAGGAAGCCCGCAATCCAAGCCACCCCCACCAGCATGGCACAGAGATGTCTGGTCATGATGGTTGTGTAGTACAGGGGCTTGCAGATGGCCACATAGCGATCATAGGCCATCACTGTGAGCAGAATAATCTCAGTTCCTCCCAATAAATGAGCAACAAAGAACTGGGCCAAACAGCCCTCAAAAGTGAAAGCTCTCCCTTCATACAAGGAGTCGGCAATGAGTTTGGGAGTCATACAGGAGGAATAGCAAGTATCGATAAAGGACAAATGTGAGAGGAAAAAGTACATAGGGGAACCTAAAGTGGGGCTGAAGATAATAGTGATCATGATAAGTAGGTTGCCCCCAACAGAGACAAAGTAAACAATAAAAAATAACACAAATAAAACTCTTTGCACCTCAGGATTTTGTGAGAGCCCCAGCATGAAAAATTCTGTGATGTTTCGTTGACTATCCATGAATCGTGAGCTGCAGCAAGAGATTTACCAAGAAAGTTTTGTTACTATCTCTTTCAAGACATTTCAAGAAATTGGGGGAAGTGTGTTTATGGGACATAATTCACCCAAATCCTGAATCTAAAAACAAATTTCTGATAATTCTGAAAATTAGGTTCTGCATTTCTTATTCATAACAGACATAGGTAACAGACAAAATAAATAATTCTGTCCCAGCAGGACAGTACAGTGACTATACTTTATGATATAGCTTATATATTTTATGAAGATCTAGAAGAGGGGGTCTTGGACATTCTAAACATGCAGAAGAGGAAAGGAAAGGAAAATGTGAAGTATCCTGATACGATTAGTGCATGCTATGTGCCTATGCTGAAATGTCACATTACATCTAACTGATTTGTACAATTATTACATGGTAATCAAGAAACTCTGAACAAAGTAGCAATAGGAAAAAATCACATTGGGACCCATAAATGTACATCATTATTGTCAATGTAAAAATAAATAAATTAATTATACATTTTTTCATTAAAAATAACCATGTAATTTTTTATAGGCTGGGTTGATGCAACATTCCTATAATGCCAACTATGTGGGGTTCATAGATAGAAGGACTGCTGTCTGAAGCACAAAGCAAGAGACCCTGTCTGAAAAATAACTAAAGCAAAAAAGGACTGGGAATGTGGCTCATGTGGTAGAGAACTTGCTAGCAAGAACAAGACTCTTGAGTTCAAACCCTGTACTCCAAAAAAATAAATAAATAACTAATAATACTTGTTTCCCTAAGTATTTTCTATAATTGCTTTTGCAGAGCAATGCTTCCAACTCCCACCTACACTTCTGAGTGTAAGTGGGCATCTCCTCAAAACTGAACTCATCTCACCCCATCCCAGCTTGCTTTCAAACAGCATGAAACAGTCTCTTTACTAGTCCATCTCGTAATTCCAAAGCTGGCCACCACATCTTATCAAACCTTGTTTCTTATCCTTCATCTACCTACTCATTCTTTTATTTATTACAAAACATATAAAAACCTTTTCTGAGAACAGACCATGCCTCAACCACCTTTCTCAGAACAAAATTGAAGTCAATTAATAGAACAGGCTGATGGTCCAGCAACGTCTTATACCTTGTATCTCATACAAACACTGGCTCAATCACCCACCCAGCAGTCACAGTGATATAAATTTATGTTAATTATCTAATCATCCAGTTAAACACATTCCAAAGGCTCTCTTTATCTTCAGGATAAAATATAAATCTTTTAGTCTCATTACCAGGGTACTACTGACCCATTCACCTTGTTCTTCAGCTCCCACCCTGTACCTTGTCATGTGCTGTAGCCATACTAAACCACTCTACATTCCCTGATCAAGCCATGCTCACTCACAATTCATGGCTTTCCACATGCTATTCTCCTGATCTAACACAACCTTTCCCAATTGTAGTGGCTTACTCTTGCACATCTTTTAAAGTTAGGCTCAGATACTATTCATCTCTGTAAGGAATACAATCCCTTCCCCTACCCCAGGTTATATTATAAAGCTTTCTGCTATATTCCTAAAGCACCCAGATTGCATCTCTACCCTAACTTTTTTAAATTGTGTTGTTTAGTTTGCTTCCACCCTGGTACCTTACACTTGGAGTATCTTGAAAGTGAGAATTCTATGTGTTTAATATCCATATTGCCAGACCATGAATGGTGCCTCATTAAATGGACATTGAATTAATGAAAACTAAACCCCCAGATACAGGAAACATATAATAACTGAATCTAAGGAGGTTGATAGTTTCTTACCAGAATCTTTATTATACCCTAACGTGGCCAACTGACAGAAGCAACAGGATTCTTAATAAGCAAGGTACATCCTTCTGCATTATCTGGTATTCTTCTTTGAATGATGTATTTGTTAGATGTCTATGATTAAAGAAAGTTCCTACAGGAAGAAAAAATTCAGTGATAAACTACATTTTTAACTCTTTTCTCTGCCTTGGCAATTTATTGCAATCTAAGTGACCTGGATTCAAAACCCAAATAAGGAATCTCATTCATTTATTGTCTACAGAATATCTCTTGAATCATCATTTCTAGTTTTCTTTTCTAAAACTCTCTTACTTATACAAACATCTTTGGCTGTGACTTCTGAGTCCCAGCCTGAACTCCCTCCTATACATTTCCCCTAAGAACCCAGGTTACAAAGCCCAAAAAAAAGCAAGAGTAACATAAGGGAAGCAAAAGTTGTTGGCTCTGGTTTTTACAAGGGTGCCTATCTTCAGTACTTCTCAGGCAAAAGAGGGAAAAGTAACTACAATGATTACTACCCGTGATTATTAGACAAAGTTTAGGTAATATTTAAAGGGAAAGAGAATATTTCATTTAGTTTTATCACCACCTAAAAATACCACTTCCTATTGTATTTTAATACATTCTTCCTTCCACACATAGATTGTTTTGTTCAGTTCTAATTTACATTTTGTAAATCATGACACATATTTCATATGGTATCCTGATTAATATTATAATTTTAACACTTTCTTATACCATTATAAACTCTTTGAAAGCATAGTCAGTAATGATTGCATATTATTCTGTCAAGAAGATATATCCAACATTGAGTCATTGTTTCTAATACCATGAAGAATCTTATACATTAAGTTACTCTTGGGTCCCAGTGTAATTCCAAGGTATATGTACTGAAGAGACAGATATGGATATTGTAAACATGTAGGACATTTGGAGTATCCTACAAAAACGGCACTTCCAATTTTGATAGTTATTACCAAAATATAGATAATTTGTTTCTTTCACCCTAGCCAGTAATGGATATCAAGATTTTTTTCTAGAGCTGGCAGAAGAGGAGTACCTGCCTAACAATAATGAGGCCCTGAGTTCAAACCCCAGTGCCACAAAACAGAGATTTTTTTCTAAATTTCATTTCATTCTTGTCTTAGTTCACCTTTGTTTTACCACTACTGATGTTGAATAGCTTTTGTTTTCTATCCAATATATTCTCACCTTTAGAAATCATTAATGTTAAAAGTAACTTTAGGTATGGTCAGTGTTTCCTAATCTCAACCTCTCAGATGCCAATCTTGATGTTTCTTATCAGAGAAACTGTTGGAACAGGTGGAAAATATTTTATGGCCATCTGATTGGTCTCTTTGAATGTATCACTTAGAACTTTATATGCATCATATAATTTTATCATTGTAATAAGGCTAAAAAGTAGATCTATTTCTCCCTTCATAGATAATTACATTAACTGTCAGCCCCAAAGCTAGTAAATAGTAGTACAAAATTTGACCTAAAAGGAAAAAATTTGTTCCTCTACTCATAATACTTCTAATCCTCCTCTTGTTGGCTTTCCACACCGAACAATATTTCTATTTTCTGCTGACAACTGCATGCCCTACAATTAATTTCAATGTTGACACTAACTACCCAGAGTTAGCTAGATCCCACACAAGTTTAGGGCTCAGTTCAACAAAACTGCTTCCAGATTTATTCACCAATAGTGAAGAGTGAGTACCCAGGTTACTCAAACTCTTTTCTGAATCAGGTGTTCCTATGATCCCCTCTACAGGTTTGGTAATTTGCTTTAATGACTCACAGAACTCAGGGAAACACTTTACTTATATTTACCAGTCCGTGGTTACAAATGAACAGCCACATTCATTACAGAGTGAGGTCCATCATTTGCAGGCAATGCTTCTCTTTCCACTATCCTTTTAGTGTAACTTCTCTCTTTTCTTTTTGTCTATTAAGTCTGTGGAATTTCTATGACCAATCACAGAGTAATCTGTAATAGTCAATCTTGATTGGAGAAGTGAGGCATTTAGGTGAAGTTCTTTTGAAACCCTACCCAAAAGTTACAGTTTTCCAGGGTTGTAATATGACTAGAAGATGAAATAGAAGTGCTTGGAGCCCTAGATATGTCACGTGATCAGAAGTTTCTGGAGGGGGGGTCAGAGTTGGACAGAAAAATTAAGGAATAGAGAAAGATTGCCTTTGTGGAGTAAGAACAAACATATATTGATATTAAACTCATTTCAGGCTCTGTGGTAAGCCCTTTACATGCATTATCTCATTCAGTTTCCACAACAATCCTGAAAAAGACAGAAGCCACCTTTACAATGGAGTAATCATATCAAAGAGAAGATAAGTTAACATGTTCAAGTTTACCCATGACCAGTAAGTGACTCCATCTGCATTTAAGTTGAAACTAACTGAATACACATAAGGGGTATGAAAAGGATGAGTGAGAGGTACTGAACACTCAGGTATGGTCATCTGAGAGTAGTAATATTCCTCCAAAGGGAGTGGCTGCTCAGTCTGGGTAAAGATCTGGGGCCAGAATGTCATTAAATCAGAGTATTCATAGCTTGACCTAGGACCAAAAACAAAATTACATTATTATTATTCAGTCAATCAGTCCCAAAGAGCATCCTGACGTCTTTTAAGAACTCAGATGGAGAAGCATCAGTGCTCATGTTCAGTTGTGCTTTTATGTTTTATTGTCAAAAGGACTCCAATTGGGTCACAAACAGAAACATAAACAAACTTTGGTATTTTAAACCAAATGAGAGGTCCAAAGAACATTTTAATTTCAACCATGAAAATATTATGCTATTAACCCAGAAGAGGAGGACTTGAGTATGTTAAGAAACCCTGAGAGCAGTCTTCACAACCCTGGTCTGCTTCTAATCACCTCTCATACTGAGGGTGTCCCACACTGTAAGTGGATCAGCAAAGAATACCTCCAAGCATAAAATCAAATCATATTTAAAACAGAGTTGAGGTGTGGGAAAGAGTCTTAGCTCCTCTATTAATTCATTCATTTATTCATTCAGCACATGTCATATCAGGTATTGGGCTAGTTGCTAGGTAAACAGTAGAATGAAATCCTCTGGTTCTTGTTGTCACACAGCACATGTGCTCAGTGCTGCAGTAGAAATTTGCCATGGTAATGAACGAGCATGAGGAGGAGCCCCACCCCAACATGGCTGCAAAGAGGGGGGCAGTACCCTAAATCTACTCAAAAATCCTAAATTCAGCTTCCTCAGCACAGTGTGTTCTCTGCCTCATCCTGCACAACCCTGCTCAACTCCTACCCGCACCCTTTACCACTGCCACCACCTGACCCCTAGCTGATGACTCCTTGCACCTTGTCATCCATGTCCCCAAGTTCGACCACACTCTCTACCCCATCCTAGACTTTCTAACTTTACAGTTACTTTATTTCAAGCTCTTAAATGCCCATCTCTCTCAAAGTTCAAGACCCTGACATCCAAAGTTTCTAGGGTTCAGAAACTTAAATACAGTGAACATTGCTTCTGCTTTCAGCCCCCAGCCATAATCTTGAGTCAAAAACAAAGTCAAAAGAATTACCTTTATAGATTGCTGCAGTCTCTCACAAGAAACTACTGTCTTTTTAAGAAAATCCTGCATTACCTGCCTCTTTGTATTTTTCTGAAATTAAAAGAAGCTGGCAGAGAAGATGTGTATGAATCATACAAAAAGAAGTTTATCACAATTCAAAATGGGTAAAGGATATACTATACTAAATTGGGACATTCAGTGTATGGGTCTGGTAGTATTTTCTTAGAGCTACTAGATCCTGACATTCTGAAATAGACATCATACCATGGAAGTGTTATCTCCTCCATTAAGCCAGTTTGAGCTGTCTCTTCATTTGCAAAACAAGGATTCCAAGACCTACTCTACTCGCCTCTGAAGAGTGTTGAAAAGTTAAATGAGAAGATATAAGAACAAACTGAACACCAGAATGATCCAGAAAGAGTATAAGGTGTTATTATCCATCTCTTTTCTCTATTCAAATCCTTATATCAATTACAAAATATGATTTTGGAAACTTTAACCAAAGTTCAGCAGAAAAAAAACAAACTTAAAATTATTACAAAGAATTAAATAGATTTTTTCATACTTTTTAATGTAGGAAACAATACAAAATTTTAATGTAACAAACAAAATATCAAGAATGAAAGAAAAACTTACTCATGCAACCAAGTTGAAAGACTTAAATAAAGTACAGTTTTTATCTTCTTGCTTAAACATTTTCTCTAGAAAAATAATTTTGAAGTACTGAAAAATTCTGAAATTTTGTAGTCTGCCTATAAAGGTAATTTCCAATATGCTATCACCACAACCCTGAACTCACCTGCAATTGGTGAGTCCTGCCTGTCTGGCTCTCTGGAGTCAAAGAAAGTAAGAAGGTTAGGGTGAGATATAGTTATTTGGCCTCAAAAATGATCCCAAATCTAATATCTGGCTTCTTGGATAAAGCTACTAAATATATGATCCAACCATATTGGAAACACTTTTACCCCATTGTCTTTCCTGACCTGAAAACTAGAATAAGCTGAAGGTATCTTCCCTCAGCGTAAGCTAGAAAGTCAGCTCTTAGAAGGAACCAACCTCCCTCACAACTCCCAAGCTGGAAGAAATTGGCACTGGACTACTAATTTAAACAGTGTAGCCCTCTGAGACAGCATCTCCGAAGTCACCAGGTCTACTGAGTGTGGCCAAGGCCAGGGTGTTAAAACACAGAGAGGTACACAGAGTTTATCACAAATATAGAACCAGTAATCCCATGTTCTCCAGCCTTCCAGGCTCACACTTTACCATCTAAATAATACAGCTTAGTGCTAAATCTCAGATGCCTGAAGGAATTTACTCCCTTCCAGATTTCTACCCTTAGTTTTTCTCCTTTGGACAAATTATTCAACCTCGACCTTCTCTATTTCCTCTCTATAAAGTGGAACCACTTGAAGCCACTATGAAGATAAAGTGAATAATGCTTGGAAGAATGCCTGGCACAGTAACTGGCACATATGCCACATAGTAATTGGTTGTATGCTATCACTACTCCTATTACCATCATCATCATCATTATTTCCATTCACGTTGGTCTTCTCTGACCACATGCAACTAGGCAACTCATCATTTCTCTGTGCCACCCCAGTCCTCCCTTCCTTCCCTTCAACATATGGAGCTTTGACTAAAATTTGTCACCTGAGGATATCATAATGGAAGTATAATGAAAGTATAATAATAAAAAACTCTAAGTTTTAGTATCAGACATTGGTATTTTCAGTGCCCATCAGTCACACCACTTGCCAGGGAAACTCCGGGCATGCTTGCCACCAAGCTGACTCAACATTTGCTTCCACTCAGTCTCCTTCACATCTTTCAGGCTTCTTCCCCTTATTCAGAGCCCCACGTGTCTGCCTTGTTGCCTCCAGATCCTCAGAGCAAACAAAACTTAACATCATTACAACTTTACTGCCCATGACAATCATCTTCTTACTGTATTATTTAAATTTTATTTCTTTTCACCTGTTGCTAATATTCATATTTCCTACATACTTCCAATAGGAACAACTTAAACTTTTCTTGTCTCAACTTCTTTTTAGAACCTTGCCTTCATAAAAAATCAAAGGGTTATGAAAGTATTTTCTTTAAAAATAAAACAGTAGTGCTCACCCCAAAACCAAATTTGGCCATCACCCTTAGTGTGTTGACTCATGTGTCATTTATTAAAGTGTAAGTCAAAACTGGTCTAAGACTTTTGCTTTATCTGCTACCTTAACTACCTACTCCTAAGCACCCAGTGTCCCTCTTCTCTGTATGACTTCAGCAACATCCCAACTCTCATATGATGCCCTATAAGGAATGGTTCAAATTCTAAATATTCTAACACAGCACGTCACCTGGTTCCAGGATGACCCATGCATCTGTGTATTTCACACACACACACACACACACACACACACACACACACACACACTCTGCTCATTTATTAACAAAAGCCACATAAGGGAGCTGTATAAAAAAAAAAGAACATGTAGGCAACATTAAAATTTTCTTATCTGAGGGGGTGAATTCAAGTGTGATATATTGTAAGAACTTTTGTAAATGCTACAAGGTACCCTCACCCAGCACAATGATAAAAAAGAGGAAAAAATAAACCAAAAAAATAAATAAAACTTTCTTATCTTTATTGACATTTGAAAGTTTGTATATTCTTAAAAATCTAAACATAAATCTGCCATATGCTCCAACAATCCCACTCCTGGGGATATACCCAAAGGAATGTGACACAGGTTACTCTAGAGGCACTTGCACACCCATGTTTATTTCAGCTCTATTCACAACAGCCAAGTTATGGAAACAGCCAAGATGCCCCACTACTGATGAACGGATTAAGAAAATGTGGTGTTTATATACAATGGAATTTTACTCAGCCATGAAGAAGAGTGCAATCTTATCATTCACAAGTAAATGGATGGAACTGAAGAACATCATTCTGAGAGAGGTTAGCCAGGCTCAAAAGACCAATAATCAAATATTTTCCCTCATATGTGGACTTAGATCAAGGACAAATACAGCAAGGGGACTGGACTTCAGTCACATGATAAGGCAAGAGCACACATGGGAGGTATGAGGATAGGTAAGAAACCCAAAAAACATGATAGTATTTGATGTCCTCAATGCAAAGGAACTAATGCAGAAACTTTAAAGTGACAGAGGCCAATAGGAGAAGGGAACCAGGAACTAGAGAAAAGATCAGTTCAAGAAGAATCAACTTAGAATGTAACACATGTGTACATGAAAGCAATGTGAGGAATCTCCCTCTATAGCTATCCTTATCTCGACTAGCAAAACCCTTTGTCCTTCTTATTATTGTTTATACTCTCTCTTCAACAAAATTAGAGATAAGGGCAAAACAGTTTCTGCCTGGACACAAAGGGGTGAGGGAGGAAAAGAGGGGGTGGGGAGAAAGGGAGAGGGAGGGGGGAAGAGGGGAGAAATGACCTAAACATTGTATGTACATATGAATAAGTGAAAAAAAAAAGAAAGTTTGTATAGATCAAACTTTTCCATCCTGAAGAAAAGAGACTAACACCTCAAAAAAAATAGTAAAAGGGCAGGAAAAAGGTGAAAATAAAGAGCTCGGATCCATCTCTGAAGATATAAACACTTGCCAAAGTTTTTCATTTCTCTAGGCTTTATCACTTCTCTAGGCTCCTTAAAGGGAGCATCACATATTTCAGTTGGGCACTGTGCATAATGAGGTTTGGAGATAAGAAATTTCAAAGAGAAGTGGGAAAAAAAGAACATGTACCTTTTTCACATGCTTTGATCAATCTACAAGACATAACACACTGGGGAGAAGTAATGTGACATCAGGAAGTTTTATCAGTACTACAACAGCATAACCTAGAGGAAGCCTATGGCTAAAGGTTGTTAATAACAAGAGTTGTGTTACTTGTGCACTAAATTTGGGAAAGGATTTTCTCACCCGTTAACACCTTTGTTGATCAGAATGTCATGAAAAGGGCAGACATGTGTGATTATCAGCATTTTACTTTATTATGTAGTGTGTGTAATGCAGTGTTACCCCACTAGCCATTCGGTTAGCTCAGGGTCTCGAGTTTTCTCAGTCTAGAAACACACCCAAGTAGTCATGATGTTCCTTCACCACTAACCTAGTAACTGGGTAGAGTTCTCCTACTGGGCTCCAGGTGCATGGGGCATTGTGGGAATGAGCCACTGTGAGGAAACATCCACAGACAGAGAAATGGGACTAGTGCAGAACTCAAATACAGCCAGTAGAATGGCGAAGTTACTAACCAAGACAGCACCCAGTGCTGTGGATCAAGCTCCTCAGAATGATCATTCATCCAGCCTTCCTAGGTGCACACACCTCTATCCCTTCCATTCCTCAAATTTTTTGGATAAATTCATTAGGAACCCTAACAATTAGCCCCTATATTAATAGCCATGTGTTAGAAATGCTGCAACTAAACAATGTAGCCCCAAATCTCTTTAGCTTAATCCAAATCTAAGTTCACTTTTCATTCACATTAAGTACAGTGCATACATGCTTAATCAGGCACGTCTCCTGGACAGCTCTCTTCCAAACTGTGACGTGCCATCTTACAATGCCTTCAGTCTCCTGGGATTTCAGGATTCTTTGCTGAATAACCTTCACCTAGCTAGACAGTGACCAAGAAGATATTATGAATCATGGAAGACATTTTATGGACTAAATTCAAACTGAGGTACATCACTTCCACCCATTAGTAACAAGACCTCATCTAAATACATGGGAGCTAAGTCATAGTCTTTCTGTGTGCCCAGGAGAAAAATATATAATGACTTGGCAAATATATTTCATTGTCTGAATCACACTTTTCATTCTGCTCTCTCTTTCTCCTTTTCTCTTCAAAGCTTACTAATAAAAAGCTTAAGTCTGCTCATGAAACCTCTTACTTTCAATAAAACTTCTTGATCTAACTAAACCAGAGTCCAAATCGTTAGAACACAAAGAAACTTCTACATTCTGTTATATCCAGAGGGAGCAATAATATTTTAACTTCCTTTTATTTTTTTTTAGAAGTATTGTGACTTGAACTCAGAGCTTCACTCTTGCTAGGTGCTCTATCACTTGAGCCACTCCACCAGCCCATGTTTGAACTTTTTAATCTACCTCATGACTAAAAAGCTTTGATTTATACATATATTTACAAATCATCTACATTGCTAATAAATACATCAACAATTTTAAAGAATTAGAAATACGATATAAATACTTGAAAATGTGTTGCTGACTTAATAATAGCTTTATACCTTTTACTACATGGCAAAGTAAACATTCTGGATATGAGTTATCAGTATCTATGTAGCATTGTAGCTTTATATGCTTGCATTGTTATCATTTTCAGTGACTATTTGTAGGAAATGCATCATGCATCATGTCCATTGCATGATGGTTAGTTTAGACAAAATAATGCGATGCAATCTATTAAATATCATTCATATAAACTGCAACTCACTAAAATATGCCAAAATTTAGCAGAGAATTTAGTTTACCATTATGTTTTTCATAATGTAGAACTGCCATTCCTTTTTTAGAATATCTCATATGCTTCCATGGCATGTTCCAATTCTGGAATGCAGATCAACTAAGGATGCCAGTATCCATGGTGTCAGAGAAAAATTGTAGGAAACTAGCTTCTCTAAGGAATATTCTCAGTGTAGAGCAAACAGAACCTGGAAAAGACACACAGACTGACATATTGTAGCTCTCTCAGGAATAAGGGAAGCTCTCTAGAATATCCCAATCATCCAATAAATTAAAATATGAATATATTTTATAAATTTAAAAATCTTAATGAAATGGGGTAAATCTGTATATATACAATCTTTTGCCAACATGAACTCAAAAAGAAATAGCAAGTTTTTATACTTCTATACCTACCAAAGTAGTTGAATCAGAGTTTTAAAGTTATTTAGAAAGAATTTTTCCTAGTGTGCTAGAAAAGTCATACCTCATTGTGTTTAAGATTTCATTAGTTCATTACTAATGAATTTACAAACCTAGAATTGTTGATTTGGGCTTCATCTGCATTAAATAATATCATCCAATCTCCATTAAGAATACTAGCTCCTGAGGTGGTTGAGGTCAGAAGGACTGAGGTTTCAGGGCAGCCCAAGCAAAACTTCGTGAGACCCTATGTCAACCAATAGCCTGACACAGTGATGCATGTCTGTCATCCCAGCTATGCAGGAGGCTAAGATCAGGAGGGTCACAATTCCAGGCCAGCCTGAACAAAACAAAATACAAGTCTCAATGGAAAAAAAATTGGGTCTGGTGGTACATGCCTGTCATTCTAGCAATAGTAGGAAGACTAAAATAGGAGGGTCACAGTCCAGCCTACCCTGGGCAAAAAGTGAGATGTTATCTCAAAAGTAACCAGAGGTGGGAAAAGGCTGGAGACATGGCTCAAACAGTAGAGCGCCTGCCTATCAAACATAAAGTCCTGAGTTCAAACCCCAGTAATACCATAAAAACAAATTCTTCAATCTGAGAAGGTATATCTACTCAAAGCCTTCATCAAACACCATTTCTAATGGAGAAAGTTAGAAAAGTTTCTTTTAACATCAGAAAAAGACAAGAATTCTATTAGAATTGTTTGTTTTTGACATTTGGTAAAATTCTTATCCAAAGCTACAAAAAAAAAAAAAAAAACCCAGAAATGAACAGAGTAAGACACAAAACCAACAGTGTTTATAGATTATATGATTGCCTACTAGGAAACTCAAAAGTATTTACAGAATAAAAAAACACTAGCAACAATAAGAATTTAGTAATATTGATGGCTATGAGATTAATAATAAAAATAATGTGTTACTATAGATATCACATAAGAGTATTTTTTAAAGATGCTATTACAGTAGCAATAAAACCATCAGGTCCTTAGAGAATAAATTTAATTAAAGAAGCTGGAGCTAAGTACTTATTACATTAAGCTCAAGTGTTAAAGAATACTGAGTGACATCAACAAGATGGCAAAATAGGAGGTATGCACTTCAATCCTCCACACCAACAATAATTTGGCAGCCATTCTCATATAAAAGTGCCTTTATGAAAGGTTTGGGGTCCAGGTAGTAGGTAGTGAAACCCCCGTGGACCCCAAAGTCAAGCAGGGCCAATTTGAAAAGGCAAACCCACACCCAAGTGGCAAGCTCACTGACCATGGTCCCAGATACAAACACAGGAGCAACCCCAACCCTCTGTGAACACAACTCTAACCCATTTGACCTTGGTCCTGCCACCAGCACCATCTTCCAAGACAGTCGAAATTATCCACACTTGCTCCTGACACAGGTAACATGCCTACTGACCTCACTATCTGTGGACCCCTGAAATCCCACTTTGACACCCCAGCCATGGTATAGGAGTAGTCCAATAGGAAGAGCATACAGTGTCAAGGCCTAGCCATATCCCTATCAATATCCCTTTACTGCATGTTGTCATTGTTTATTCATAGTTTTTATCAGCTTTCACTTCCAACAGCTAGCACCTACTGCCTTGGGGCTACTGGAATCAATTTTCCCCACATTAATGGATAGACAAAAGTACTTGGGACTTTATGCCCCCAACCCAACCCCAGAGAAGCCCTTAGCTGATTTCTAAGTGGTGTGAGAGCATGAATACTAAGCTCCCTTACCTCAAGTAAAAACTACACTCCATAATTTATACTTCAAGATAAGGCTGAGGAGAATTCCAAGATGGCGGCTAGAGGTAGGAAGCAGAAAGCGACCCTCCTATAGTGAAATCTTGGAGAGACGCTGGAGACACACTTTGCAGGCATAATCACCGAGAAAAGGCATAACTTTGACTCCTCCACATCTCCAGCCGGCGCAGAGAATCTCCACTTCACGTTAAATGGAGAACTGAGGAGGGCCCCCGGGGTGGCCAGTGGCCAGCGCCCATACGGCTTGGGAAGACGCGGACCAGGTGAGCTTCGCGGTACCGCGGTAGCCCCACAGACAAGCCTGGGCCAGAGCAGCTTAGCCCCCTGGACAGACTGACCTCCACCCGGGAAAAAAAGAGAAACTGAGTATAAGCAATAAGAACAGTTAAGACACGCTGGAAAGAGGGTGGGGCGCCCTGAGCGCTGAAGATTGGGGGAAGGGAATCCTTCCCGGGACTGTAAATAAACAAGCTGGGCGGGCCGGAGAGGCTCTGGTGGGAGCGGGGCGCCCAGCAACCAGGAGCGGGGACGCTTGTGAGAGGAGGGAAGACCCACTTCCCACGTGAACTGTAAATAAACACGCAGGCCTGACAACGTGGGGCAGTGTCACCTATCCCAGTGCTTGGAAAGGGAAAAGCCTGTAGCAGAGGCCCCTGCACGGGAGAACTCTGAGCAAACAAAGCCTGTGGGACCAGGTGAGTGCTAGCTCACCCCAGAGATCTGCATAAATAACGCCGCCAGCTACAGGCTGAGAGCAGCAGGCAGGCAAGCCACAGTTGCAGATACCACTCTCAGAACTGTCTCCAGACGCTTTTTTTTCTTTTTCTCCCTACCTTTGATGAGAGAACAACCGAATTACACCTGCAAGCCAAAAAACTTACTGAAACTGTATTGCATTTGAACTGGGGACACTTGCTGGGGCTTTTATTTTTTTTCTTCTGTGTGTGTGTGAGTGTAGTTTTGTTCTACTTTATGCATCCCCTTTGATGAGACAACTACAGAACAACATCTGAGGCACCAACTCCAGGACTGGAGATTGAGACGGACATCCAAATTATTAAGACTGAAATTGCATTGCATATAAACTTGGAAGTTTTTTGGTTTTTTTTTTTTTTAATTTTCTATTTTCCATTTTATTTTAATTCATTTTTATAAATAGATATTACTTTCATATACTTATTTTTTATTTTTTTTATCTTTGATTTTCAATCCTCTCTCTGTCACTCTATTGTCTGTTCAGCTTACTGTCGATTAGTACACTAACACTCCCTGTTTATACCTTTGAAACTCTCTTGTCTGATACCTTGTTCTGCTTTCTCCCTCTTGTCTGTATATTTGTTTTCCCCTTTTCTTTAACTTCTTGCTTTCCATCTCAGCTCACTCTTCCATTCTCAATATTACCATTGTTATTATTACAAGCTAGAAAATACTTAATTACACACAGTACAGGGACAGTAACAACACCAAGGACAATGACAGGAAGACAGAAAAAACAAGGAAACCAGTTTCCCCACAGCAAAAAATTAGTACATGAACCAGAGGGGAATGAAGAGAACAGAAACTCAGAGCCAGACTCCAACAAAATGAAGATAAACTATGCCAAAGGACCCAATGAAGCCTACAAGAATAATTTAAAAGAAGACATACTACAAGTACTCAATGAGAATTTTATAGAGATGATACTGGATAGGGTCAACCAAAATGTACAGGAGACACTCAAGAAATTCCAAGACAATAAAAATAGAGAATTTGAAAAAGCAAAAGAAGAAATAAAGGAAACCATAGAAGCACTGTATAAACACCAAAGTGAAACACAGAACACAATGAATAAATGAATAAATGAACTCAGGACAAAAATAGACAACAATAAAGAAGAAAACAGCCAGGATATGGAAAACCTCAGAAAAAAGAACGAAACAGAACTGCAAAACAAAACGGAAGGCCAATCCAGCAGAATAGAACAAACAGAAGACAGAATCTCAGAACTTGAAGATGAAATGGTAATTAAAGGAAAAACTGAAGAACTATTAATTAAACAACTCAAGACCTGTGAAAAGAAAATGCAAGAACTCACTGACTCCATCAAAAGACCAAACTTGACAATCATGGGCATCGAAGAAGGAGAAGAGGTGCAAGCGAAGGGAATGCGTAATATATTCAACAAAATAATAACGGAAAATTTCCCAAATCTAGAGAAAGATATTCCCATACAAATGCAAGGACACCAAACAGACCAGATCAAAATAGAACTACTCCACGACATATCATCATTAAAACAACAAGTTCAGAAACTAAGGAAAGAATATTGAAGGCTGCAAGAGAGAAAAAACAAGTAACATACAAAGGTAAACCCATCAAAATCACAGCAGACTTCTCAACAGAAACATTAAAAGCAAGAATAGCGTGGGGTGAGATCTTCCGGGCACTGAATGAAAATAACTTCAACCCCAGGATACTCTACCCAGCAAAGCTATCATTCAAAATAGATGGAGCAATAAAAGTCTTCCATGATAAGCAGAAACTAAAACAATATGTGACCACAAAGCCACCATTACAAAAGATTCTGCAAGGGATCCTGCACACAGAAAGTGACACCCAACTTAACAATGAAAAGACAGGCAGCACCAAACCACAGGATAAGAAAAAGCAAGACAGTAGAGAGTAACATCAAGTTAGGTACACACAATCAAACCTTCAAACAACTAAGATAACTAAATGGCAGGAATCACCACATACCTATCAGTACTAACACTTAATGTTAATGGACTTAATTCACCCATCAAAAGACACCGTTTGACAAAATGGATTAAAAAAGAAGATCCAACAATTTGTTGCTTACAGGAGACTCATCTCACTGACAGAAATAAGCATATGCTTAGGATGAAAGGCTGGAAGAAGATTTACCAAGCCAATGGCCCCCGAAAACAAGCAGGAGTAGCAATACTTATCTCTGACAAAGTAGACTTCAAACCTACATTGATCAAACGAGATAAAGAAGGACATTCCATACTAATAAAAGGGGAAATAGACCAAAAGGAAATAATAATCATCAATCTGTACGCACCCAATGTCAACGCACCCAATTTCATCAAACATACCCTGAAAGACCTAAAAGCATATATAAACGCCAACACAGTGGTTGTGGGAGACTTTAACACTCCATTATCATCAATAAATAGGTCATCCAAACAAAAACTCAATAAAGAAATCCAAGATCTAAAATATGCAATAGATCAAGTGGACCTACAATAGATCAATGTCTACAGAACATTTCATCCAACCTCTACACAATATGCATTCTTCTCAGCAGCCCATGGAACCTTCTCCAAAATAGATCATATCCTAGGGCACAAAGCAAGCCTCAGCAAATATAAGAAAATAGAAATAATACCATGCATACTATCTGACCACAATGCAGTAAAAGTAGGACTCAACAACAAAAGTAAAGACAAAAAACATGCAAACAGCTGGAAACTAAATAACTCATTACTTAATGAAGAATGGATCATCGATGCAATAAAAGAGGAAATTAAAAAGTTCCTAGAAGTCAATGAAAATGAAAACACAACCTACCGGAACCTATGGGACACAGGTAAGGCAGTCTTGAAAGGAAAGTTTATAGCCATGAGTGCATATATTAAAAAGATTGAAAGATCCCAAATCAATGACCTAATGATACATCTCAAACTCCTAGAAAAACAAGAACAAGCAAATCCCAAAACAAATAGAAGGAGAGAAATAATAAAAATAAGAGCTGAAATCAACAAAATAGAAACCAAAAAAACCATACAAAGAATTAATGAAACAAAAAGTTGGTTCTTTGAAACAATAAACAAGATTGATAGACCCCTGGCAAATCTGACTAAAATGAGGAGAGAAAAAACCCAAATTAGTAGAATCAGGAATGCAAAAGGGGAGATAACAACAAACACCATGGAAGTCCAGGAAATCATCAGAGACTACTTTGAGAACCTATATTCAAATAAATTTGAAAATCTAAAAGAAATGGACAGATTTCTAGATACATATGATCATCCAAAACTGAACCAAGAGGAAATTAATCACCTGAATAGACCTATAACACAAAATGAAATTGAAGCAGCAATCAAGAGTCTCCCCAAAAAGAAAAGTCCAGGACCTGATGGATTCTCTGCTGAATTCTATCAGACCTTTAAAGAAGAACTGATACCAACCCTCCTTAAACTGTTCCATGAAATAGAAAGGGAAGGAAAACTGCCAAACACATTTTATGAAGCCAGTATTACACTTATCCCAAAACCAGGCAAAGACACCTCCAAAAAGGAGAACTATAGGCCAATCTCCTTAATGAACATTGATGCAAAAATCCTCAACAAAATAATGGCAAATCAAATTCAGCAACACATCAAAAAGATTATTCACCACGACCAGGTAGGCTTCATCCCAGGGATGCAGGTGTGGTTCAACATACGAAAATCAATAAACGTAATAAACCACATTAACAGAAGCAAAGACAAAAACCACTTGATCATCTCAATAGGTGCAGAAAAAGCCTTTGATAAGATCCAACATCATTTCATGATAAAAGCTCTAAGAAAACTAGGAATAGAAGGAAAGTTCCTCAACATTATAAAAGCTATATATGACAAACCTACAGCCAGCATTACACTTAACGGAGAAAAATTAAAACCATTCCCTCTAAAATCAGGAACCAGACAAGGATGCCCACTATCTCCACTCCTATTCAACATAGTACTGGAATTCCTAGCCAGAGCAATTAGGCAAGAAGAAGGAATAAAAGGAATACAAATAGGTAAAGAAACTGTCAAAATATCCCTATTTGCAGACGACATGATCCTATACCTTAAAGACCCAAAAAACTCTACTCAGAAGCTTCTAGACATCATTAATAGCTATAGCAAAGTAGCAGGATATAAAATCAATATAGAAAAATCATTAGCATTTCTATACACTAACAATGAGCAAACGGAAAAAGAATGTATGAAAACAATTCCATTTACAATAGCCTCAAACAAAATCAAATACCTAGGTGTAAACCTAACAAAAGATGTGAAAGACCTCTACAAGGAAAACTATACACTTCTGAAGAAAGAGATTGAGGAAGACTATAGAAAGTGGAGAGATCTCCCATGCTCATGGATTGGTAGAATCAACATAGTAAAAATGTCGATACTCCCCAAAGTAATCTACATGTTTAATGCAATTCCTATCAAAATTCCAATGACATTCATTAAAGAGATTGAAAAATCTACTGTGAAATTTATATGGAAACACAAGAGGCCACGAATAGCCAAGGCAATACTCAGTCAAAAGAACAATGCAGGAGGTATCACAATACCTGACTTCAAACTATATTACAAAGCAATAACAAGAAAAACAGCATGGTACTGGCACAAAAACAGACATGAAGACCAGTGGAACAGAATAGAGGATCCAGATATGAAGCCACACAACTATGAGCAACTTATCTTTGACAAAGGAGCTAAAAATATACGATGGAGAAATAGCAGCCTCTTCAACAAAAACTGCTGGGAAAACTGGTTAGCAGTCTGCAAAAAACTGAAACTAGATCCATGTATATCACCCTATACCAAGATTAACTCAAAATGGATCAAGGATCTTAATATCAGACCCCAAACTCTTAAGTTGATACAAGAAAGAGTAGGAAATACTCTGGAGTTAGTAGGTATAGGTAAGAACTTTCTCAATGAAACCCCAGCAGCACAGCAACTAAGAGATAGCATAGATAAATGGGACCTCATAAAACTAAAAAGCTTCTGTTCATCAAAAGAAATGGTCTCTAAACTGAAGAGAACACCCACAGAGTGGGAGAAAATATTTGCCAATTATACATCAGACAAAGGACTGATAACCAGAATATACAGGGAACTTAAAAAACTAAATTCTCCCAAAACTAATGAACCAATAAAGAAATGGGCATGTGAACTAAACAGAACTTTGTCAAAAGAAGAAATTCAAATGGCCAGAAAACACATGAAAAAATGCTCACCATCTCTAGCAATAAAGGAAATGCAAATTAAAACCACACTAAGATTCCACCTCACCCCTGTTAGAATAGCCATCATCAGCAACACCACCAACAACAGGTGTTGGCGAGGATGCGGGGAAAAAGGAACCCTCTTACACTGTTGGTGGGAATGTAGACTAGTACAACCACTCTGGAAAAAAATTTGGAGGCTACTTAAAAAGCTGGACATCGATCTACCATTTGATCCAGCAATACCACTCTTGGGGATATACCCAAAAGACTGTTACTCCAGAGGCACCTGCACATCCATGTTTATTGCGGCACTATTCACAATAGCCAAGTTATGGAAACAGCCAAGATGCCCCAGTACTGATGAATGGATTAAGAAAATGTGGTATCTATACACAATGGAATTTTATGCAGCCATGAAGAAGAACGAAATGTTATCATTCGCTGGTAAATGGATGGAATTGGAGAACATCATTCTGAGTGAGGTTAGCCTGGCCCAAAAGACCAAAAATCGTATGTTCTCCCTCATATGTGGACATTAGATCAAGGGCAAACACAACAAGGGGATTGGACTATGAGCACATGCTAAAAGCGAGAGCACACAAGGGAGGGGTGAGGATAGGTAAGACACCTAAAAAACTAGCTAGCATTTGTTGCCCTTAATGCAGAGAAACTACAGCAGATACCTTAAAGCAACTGAGGCCAATAGGAAAAGGGGACCAGGAACTAGAGAAAAGGTTAGATCAAAAAGAATTAACCTAGAAGGTAACACCCATGCACAGGAAATCAATGTGAGTCAATGCCCTGTATAGCTATCCTTATCTCAACCAGCAAAACCCCTTGTTCCTTCCTATTATTGCTTATACTCTCTCTACAACAAAATTAGAGATAAGGGCAAAATAGTTTCTGCTGGGTATTGAGGGGGGAAGCGGGAGGGGCTGGAGTGGGTGGTAAGGGAGGGGGTGGGGGCAGGGGGGAGAAATGAACCAAGCCTTGTATGCACATATGAAAAATGAAAAAAAAAAGATAAGGCTGAGGTGGCCCTCTGCTGGAATTCACTTGGAATTGCGTCTTAGATTTCTCAGTCTTTGATATGTCTACCCTACTTGCTTTCCAGTTTCCCCTGTGAACATTTCCTTAATAAGTCACTTTCACAGAAATCTATACCTTTATAGATTTTCAAAATAGTCTTTCAAAAAGACTTTATTGAACATGGGATGTAGCTCAATGGTAGAGTGCTTGCCTAGCATGCACAAGGCTCTGGTTTCAATCCCCAGCACCACAAAAAAGTATTTTATTATCCAGTAACATCACAACTTGTGAGTGTAATCCCATACTTATGAATAATTTACTGTCATAAAATATAAGTTCTTCCCAATTGTACAGATAAAAATTCAAGAAAAATCCAAATTGGTTATTGTATAGAATTTGAATTAGAGAATAAGATTCTCTAAGAGATGATAGGACACACAAAATACTTCTTTTAAAAAAATAAGTTACAGTACTTTGCCCTACTAGATACTAAGATAGAATTATAACAATTAAAAGATACAGAGCTGGACTCAAAAATGAATTAGGAAAAATATAGAAATTTAATATATGACAGGAGTGTCTCTGGACTAATGGAGAAAAGGACAATTTAATAAATTATGATTATTTGGTTATCCACATAGCAGAAAGGAATTAAGGTGGATCCCTCCCTCACACAGAGTTCAATAACTAATGTTAAGTAAAATAAGAATTTATACAAGAAAGGTTCAACTTAAAATTTTTTAATAAAACATAATTTAATGTTTTCCTGATGTTAGCTTAAGAAAGATATTTTAGCCAGTCAAGAAGGCTCAAGCCTATAATCCTGGCTACTTGGGAGAAAGAGACCAGGAAGATTGTGGTCCAGGTTGACCCAGGAATAAACACAAAACCATAACTAAAAAATAACCAATGCAAAAAAGTCTGGGGACATGGCTCAAGTTGTAAAGTTCCTGCCTAGCAAGGAAGAGGCCCTGAATTCAACTCCTAATACAGAATTTTTTAAAAGAAAGCTGTTTTAACAAGGCATAAAAATCACTATTCATAACAATAACATAAAATTTAAAACTGTTAACTATATTAAAAATAAGAAATTTTAATAAGCCATATGTTAATCTTATAACTGACATATAACTGACACAGGATTAGTCTGAACATATACAAAACTCTTAGAAACCTATTTTTAGTGCAAAAAAAATCAACAAAATAATGGGAAAAAGTTAAAATAGGCAGTTTACACAAAAGAAAGCACATATGAGAAGAAACATGAAAATATGCTCAACCTCATCAGTAGTCAAGAAATCACATACAACAGAAGGTGAATATAAGCCACATGTCTGTATTTCCTCAAAAATTCATATATTGAAATCTTAACCCCCACAATGAGGGCATTTGGAAGTGGAGCCATTAGGAAGTAATTAAGTCATGACAGTGGAGCCTTAGTGAATTTATAAGATATCAACTCTTTGTATAACATGTTCTGGAAAACTCCCTTGCCCCTACCACCATGGGGACACATAAGATGACTATCTATGAAGATGGAAGCCAGTCCTCACCAGCCATCTAATCTGTTGATGCATTCATCTTGGACTTTGAACCGCCAGAAGTGTGAGAAAAAATATTTTATGTCTGAGCCATCCAATCTAAAGTACTTTTGTTACAGCATTTCAAGTGAACTAAAAGGGTATATATTATGTATATCCTCTAAATTGGCAACAATGTTCAGAAGTCTTGGTAACACCACATGTTAAAAAGGCTATACATAAATAGAATATGTTATACCATTGATGAGGAGAGTGACTATTGGCACAATCACTTTCAGAAGTAATTTTGCATTTTTTTTGTAAAGTTGAATTATTCACATACCCTTCAACACAGCAGTTCCACTCCTAGCTATGTATCCCCTGGAAATTTTTCCACACATAAAAGCAGGTTCACAATAGCACTATCATATATAGGAAAAATATGGAAACAATCATGGTACCTTGGTAGGAGAAAGTTAAAATAATTATGGTATATTCACTCAATTGTATAATATTCAGTAGAATATTATACAATAATAAAAGTGATAAAATATCACATGTAAATTATGCATGGATCTTTGAAATATGCTAAGTAAAAAACATAAGTAAGAAGACTGTGTATGTATGAAATTATTTTTGTAAAATCATAAGCAAGTCAAACTAAACTATATATAGGTGTGTGTGTATATATATATATATGTTAAAGCTCTTTACAGTAAGTAAGAAAGTTGAAAACCATGGAATAAAGAAGCATATACATACAAATTATCCAGGAATGTTCTAGTTATTAGATTGGATAACAAGTCAATAGATGATAAACAAAATATATATTTTCTATGACATGCATATTACATGAGAACAGCAGTCTCTGCTCTGCTGGACAGAAATTAGCAGTGCTTGCAAAATGATGACATGTTCTTCCCGGCTCTGTTCCCCATCATCCCAAGTCACCATCAATCTTTGTTCTTTCAAAAGTTGCTGCTCAGTTCTACTCAGTGTCCATTCATTCAGTCTTTTTCCAGGGTCCTTAGGTGAGGAAAGCCTTGAAAGTACATTTGACAACCTGGGTTCTAGGCTCTTCTGTGCTCTAGACTTATTTCATGACTTTTGGCAGATCTTTTAACCTTTCCAAATTATGTATTCTCTCACTTATCTGCTGAGGAAATGGAGTGAAGGAGTAAGAATAAAGTGACTTGAAAATAACTGTAAACAGAATGAATTTTATTGAGCACTGTGCTACCCAAAACAAAGAATTAAGTAGTGCTTTTATATATTGTATAGGTGAGATACTTGGAATTCCAAGAGGCTCCATCATTCACATACTCTTACAGATATTGTGAATGAAGTCTTAAAAACCACACTTTTGAATTATAACATGTTGGAAGGTAAAGATTACATCTTACTTTTACTGTACTTGTTTTCCCAGTGCCCCACTCATTGTAGACACTCAATAAATATTTAATGAATGATGGACTGAAGCAATGCATGGAGTTATTATAGCAAAAACAAAAATCAGCAGGACAGTTTTGTTATTGCAGGTGCCAAGCTGGACATATAAAGTCTACGTTAGAGGCTACAAAATGGGAAGTCTCCCTATTTCCTGGTTCAACTTAGATTCCCTGGGTGTCACTGCTCCGCTAAGCTGCCTATAACCCTAAACAGTTTTCTCATGACATATTTCATATCAAGGTTCCTTAGCATGTAGATCACAGGGGTCAGCAAAAGCAACATGTTAAAGAAAACAATAAGTTTATCAGTAGACAGGAGGCTGTAGAGAATATACATGGAAATGGGCAAACATGAGGACCAAAAGGACAATGATGATATATGAGCCACGCGTGATGAGAGCCTTGCACCAACCCTTAGACGACCAGCTTCTCGAGTTCTGTAAAATGACCATGTAGGAGATAATAAGGATGAAGGAAACTAAAAATATTATGCCATTGTTGGTTCTATAAGTGGTTGTCACTGTGTGGTTAGGTGTTGTACCTTATAAATATGTCATTATATGTCAATTCAAAATAAACCATAACAAGCAGGTTGAGGTGTTCATGACTGTAATCTCAGCTACTTGGGAATTACAGATTGGCGGGATCACAGTTCAAGAATAACCCAGGCAAAAACTCAGGGAGACCTCATCTCAACAAACGGGAATTAATGAAATAAAGAGTTGGTTTGTTAAGAAGATAAACAAGATTGACAAATCATTAGCCAAACTAAAAGAGAGAGAATACCCAAATTAACAAAATTAAAGGTGAACAATAAACTATTACAACAGATACCAATGAATTCAGAGCATCATCAAGGAATATTTTGAAAATATACATCCTGATAAACTGGAAAATCTGGAAGAAATGGATAAATTTCTATGTATGCGTGACCTGCCAAAAGTGAACCACCATGATATAAACAACTTTAAAATATCTATAATGAGCAATGAAATTGAAGCAAAGAGTGACCCCCCCTCCAAAAATAAAAGCCCTTGGCTGGATGGTTTTATTGCCAAATTCTACAAGACCATCAAAAAACTAACACCAATGCTCCCCAAACTATTCCATAAAATAGAAAAGGATGGAACACTGCCAAAATCATTTTATGAAGCCAGTATTACCCTGATAACAAAGCCACATAAGTACATAACAAAAAAAAAAAGAAACTATAGACCAATTTCCATGGGGAACATAGACCCAAAATTCTCCATAAAATACTTGCAAACTGAATGCAGTAAAACATTAAAAAGAAAATACACCGTCATCAAGTTGATTTCATTCCAGGGATGGAAGCATGGTTCAACATATGCATATCAATAAATGTAATAGAACAAAAATCCTATCATCATCTCAATAGATGCAGAAAAAGCCTTTCTCAAAGTCCAACATCCTTTCATGATAAAAGTCCTGAATTAACTGGAAATAGAAGGGACATGCCTCAACATAATAAAGGTTATATGTGATAAACCAATACCCAACATTGTAATAAATGGTTAAAAACTGAAAGCATTTACACTAAAATCAGAAAGGACATAAGAGTGTCCATTCTCTCCACTTTTATTCAATGTAGTGTTTGAATTCTTAGTCATAGCAATAACACAAGAGAAAGAAATAAATGAGATAAAATAGGAAAGGAAGATCTCAAATTATCCCTATTTATGGATGATACGGTACCATAGTTGAAAGACCCTAAGAACTACACTAAAAAACGCTTAGTTCTGACAAACACTTTCAATAAAACAGCAGGATACAAAGTCAACATACAAAAATCAGAAGCTTTTCTATATATACCAATAACAAACACAATGAGAAATAAATTAGGAAAACAATACTATTCACAGTAGCCTCCAAAACATAAAATGCATAGGAATAAATTTAATTAAGTTGGTGAAAGGTCTCTACAATGAAAACTATACAACACTAAAGAAAGAATTTGAAAAAGACACTAAAAGTTAGAAAGAACTCCCTTGTTCATAGATTAGCAGAATTAATATTGTGCAAATGGCTGTATTACCAAAAATGATCTGTTAATGCAATGGACTCCCCTTCAAAATCCCAAGGACATTCTTTACACAAATTTTTTTAAATCCACATGGAAATATAAAAGATCCGTAATAAACAAAACAATCTTAAGCAAAAAGAGCAGTGCTGGAGGTATCACAATTCTTGACCTCAGACCCAAAGTAAAAGCAACCTGGTATTGGAACAAAAGCAGACATATGGATATATAGAATAAAGTAAAGAACACAGAAATAAGCCCACAAAGCTACAGCCATCTGATTCTCCACTAAAGTATCAAAAATGTTGGGAAAAAAGATAGTCTTTTCAATAAATGGTTCTGGAAAAACTGGATACACACATGTAGAATACTGAAACTAGACCCCTACCTAAATCAAAAATCAATTCAAAATGGAATCTTAATGTAAGACATGAAACTTTGAAACTACTACAGGAAAACATGCCAATATAAAGATGTAGGCATCAACTTTCTGAATAGGATGTCAGTGGCTCAGGAAATGATAGCAAGAGTGAACACGTGGGATTGAATCAAGTTAAAGAGCTTCTGGACATCAAAAGAAACAATTACTAGAATGAAGAAACAGTCAACAGAATGTAATAAAATATTTGCCAGCTATTCTTCAAACAAAGGATTGAGCTCAAAAATTAAACATTAAAAGAACAAATAATCTAATTAATTAATGGACAAATGAATTGAACAGACAGTTCTCAAAAGAAAGACAAATGGTCAGTAAATACATGAAGGAATGTTCAACATCTTTAGTATAAAGGAAAATAAATCAAAACTACATTAATATTCCATCTTGCCCCCCAGACACAATGGCTGTCATTAAAGGAACAAACAACAGCAAAGGCTGGTGAGGATGCAGGGGGAAAGACACATTTATACATTATTGGTAAGAATGCAAATTAGTGCAACTACTATGGAAATGAGTATGGAGGCTCATGGAAAAACTAAGAATAGAACTACCATATGATCTTCATATATCCAAAGGACATATAGATATATGACATGAACATAAAAGAAGCAATGTTTGTTTGGAGAAGGGTCCCAGTAAGAAGGGGAGGGTAAAAGGCAAGGGTGATGGAGGGATGAATATGGCCAAAGTGCATTATATGCATATGCATGTATAAAAATTACAGAATTAAATACTTTAAAACTGTAAAACAAAAGAGGGAAGGTAAGAGAGCCTATAAAAGAGCAATTGATGTGTGAATATGATCAAAGTATATTACACATGTATGTATAAAAATATCACAATGAATGCCCTTTTATAATTAATATACACTAATAAAAATAAAACAAGCCAGGTGCTTACAGTGCAAAGATTCCAAGGTGGCAGTATGTGTTATGTGTTTGATGAATGTTCAGAAGGCCATTGTACTCAGAAAGAAGTGAACAGGAGGAGAATGGGAGCTAGGGCTGGAGAAGCAATGGGGATCAGATCACACAGGACCCTGGGTACCATGATGAAGATTCTGCAATCCTAACTACTTGAGGGGCAGAAATCAGGAGGGTTGCAGCACAAGGTCAGGGCAGGTGAAATTTCATGAGACCCCATCTCAACAAGTGGCTGAGCATGGTGCTGTGCACCCACCATCCCAGTTCCATGGAGAAGCACAACTAAGAAGATCAGAATTCAGGCAGTCCCATGCATGAACACAAGACCCTATCTCAAAAATAACTGATGCAAAAAATGTTGCTGAAGTGCTCAAGTGGTAGAGCACCTCTGTAGCAAGTACAAGGCCTTGAGTTCAATTCCCAATACTGCCAAGAAATAAAAATAAATAAAATAAAATATAAAAAAGGGGAAGAGGTGGGAGAAGGAATAAGAGAGTAATAGAGAGTGACCATAATTGAAATACATTATATGGATGAAAATCACAATTAAACCCCTTTGTACAATTAATATATGCTAATAAAAGAAAAAAAAATTAAGAGAAAGAACTTGTTGAAAATGCAAATTTAAGTCAACTAGCACAAACGCTTTGTCTTCCTTATTATGCTTATGTCTTCTTCTCTTCAACAAAATTAGAGCTAAGGGCAGAACAGGTTCTGCCTGGAAGTGAGGGGGGGAGGAAGGAGAGGGTAGGGGAGGGGGGCAGGGGGAGAAATGACCCAACACATGTGAATAAATGAAAAATAAAAATAAATAAATAAAAATTTTAAAAAAGAAAAGGAGACAATATCTTAACTAAAAGCCAAGTGAGCCTGATCAGAAGCATGATTTGCCAGTGACTTTTTCTTAAACGCAGATTCCCTGGTACAGCTCAAGAAAAATTTTTAATACATGAAGAGCAGGACAAGGGATTAGGAGCACTGAAAGGGCACAATTTTAAATCAAGCATATTTCTGGAGGAATATTTCTAGAAGAAGAAAATAAGATTCTGGCTTATACTCTGAATGGAGTTGACAACCACTTGAAAGCTTCCAGACAGTGCTCTGTTGTGATTCGATAGGGCGGGTGATGGGGCACACTGTAAGAGGAAAATAAGGGAGATCATTCAGGGAGCAAGCAACAGATGATTACAGAAGCTGTCAAATAGTATAGTCTGGTTACACTTTGAGGTTAAAGGCAAAAGAATTTTAATGGAGTAAATGTGAGATGTGAGAGAAAGCAGAATCAAGAATGACCCCAAGACTTTTAGGATGAGCATTAAGAAGGTTCAGGCTGCTATCAACTCAGATAGAAAGCTGACAGAAGAATGTGTTGGAAAGATCAGGAGTTCATTCTTGAACATGTTTAGGTACACAGGACAGGTATTTGTTTACTTCTTTATTCTACAAATATTTATTGAATTCATATTATCTGTTAGGCATCAAACTAGTCATAAGTTAGACACATAAAGTCAGGAGCCTTGTTTTCAAGGAACTCACCCCACTGAAGAGGATAGCATGTATTCAGATACTAAGATGCGTGATAAGACATATTCTCAAAAGAGCCAGAATAAAATAGAGAGAAATGAACCCTGAAATTAAAACAGGAAAGGCCTTAAGGGATTTCTCACCAAGTGCTATGTGGGTTGAAAAAAGGTGCCCCAATTTCCCATGCCTATTCTATTTTGCTTGAGTCATCTATTTCTCTTCCAAAATCACCTTCCTCCTCATGAGTCTCTGCATGGCATTTTTCACTTCAGCATTCCTGAAGGAGTAAATCACAGGGTTTAAGAGAGGTGTGACAACTGTGTAAAACACAGCCACTATCTTGTCTGCAGGGAGGGTGATACAGGGCCTCATGTAGACAAAGGAGCAAGGTATGAAAAACAGGCCCACAACCTAAGGTGAGAGGTGCAGGTGGAAAGAACCTTGCGCCGCCCTGCCACGGTGGGACCACATAGGGAGTGCAGAATGACTACATAGGAAGCCAGCAGCACAGCAAAGCTACTCACTGAGATGGAGCCACCATTGGTGATGATTAGCAAACTAATGAGGAAGGTGTCTGAGCAAGCCAGCTTCAGCACTGAGTGGACATCGCAAAAGTAGTGGTCAATGATGTTGGGACCACAGAGGAGCAGCTGGAAAATGAGGAAGGTTTGCCCGACAGAATGCAGCAAGCCACCACCCCATGCAGCCCCCACCAGGAGGCCACAGGCTCTCCGGTTCATGATGGCGGCATAGTGCAAGGGCTTGCAGATGGCCACGTAGCGGTCATAGGCCATCACTGTCAGCAGAAAGATCTCAGTGCCACCAAAGAAATGCAGGAAAAATATCTGTGTGATGCAGCCCTAGAGGGAAATCACTTTCCTCCTGGTCAAAGAGTCAAAGATGAGCTTGGGGGCTGTAACAGAACAATAATAGACCTCCACCAAGGACAAGTAGCTGAGGAAGAAGTACATGGGGCAGATGAGCCCTTTACTAGCCATGATGGTCACCACAATGAGGCCATTGCCCAGCACAATGGCTGTGTACACGAGTAGAAATAGCACAAAAATAACCTTCTGCACATCCTGGTTCTGGGAAAAGCCTAGGAAAATGATTTCAGTCACACTGCTTTTAGTAGCCATGTTTTAAAACAAGAGGAATGATAGCCTAGAATCACAGAAAGCAAAACTTTTCTCAGTAATTAGGAACAACCTTCTCAGTTCCTTGAGATTCATTTTCATTCTTCTTCCTCTCTGCCTTGGGTTTCCCCAAAATATGGATTCCATGAAGCAAGTGGAAAAACAGCAATTACCCACTGCTTGATATTAGTCTCAGAATGAGACTTGACTTTGTAATAATACTGCTACCTTCATGTGTTTTCTCTGATCCAGTCACAGGCATTAGCCAATTTCATCCTCATAAGAAGAACAAGAGCAATCATAAAATGCTAATATTGGGATGAAATTCATGAACTCCTCATCCTGCAGAAGAGGAATCTGGGACCCAAAATCACACAGCTGGTTGGTCCAGAACTGAGATGAAAATCAGGTTTCATGGCTTCTGTTCAACAATTGCTTCACTGCCCATATCATCAATTGACTCCTCCTTGCCCTGATGTTAAACCAAATTTGGCCTCCAGAAGGGATGGAAATCATGAAAAGAGAAGAAAAACATAACTATAACAAAGGCAAAACCAAGCAGAAGAGGAAGATCTAAAAAATATATATAGTAAAAGTAAGAAAATTAGCAAGAATGTGGTCAAACATCAGTTGCCTACTTGTCAAAGGTGCAATTTCTACCCAGACAGCCTACACACAGCTTAAAGGTCCTGAACAGGAGGGCATGTTTCTGGAGTCAGATTTGCCTTGGGAACTCGAGCACTGTATCAACACTGGTTAGCTATTCTCGAAGTGTTTCAGATACATCATTCAGATCTGTCTAGTGACAAACGTAGATTTTTGGAAGCTGCTAAAGCATCTCATATCTTCCATAGCATCTTGCACAAATCTGGAAATACAGCAGATGTCAGATAAATACTTTGAATGTGATTCCTGAACTCTCCATCTACCACAAAATCTTTTTCAAAGCCAAGGTAAACTAGATGTGTTCCATAAGCAACACAGGAGCAAAAGCATATGGGGAAGGTTATCTGGTCTCAAAAAAATATGCTATTCTTTTTTTAAATTATTCCAAGCACACGCAAGGAGAAATTTAGTAAAATGAATTTACCTTGCAAATGGTTCACTGCCTTGATTTTTACCCTTATCTGCTAGATTTTTGTAGTCAGAAAATGAATTCACTCGTACCGAGTTACCCCAAGAAAATAGAATTTCATTTCATTAACAAAACCTAAAGACAAAGGGATCAAAGAAATAGAAAGAGTGTATTAGTGTTTGCTGATGGAAGTCTTTGTTCAAGTTTATACCTCAGCAAAATTTGGGTTACTTTTTTCTTCTTTTTGCATTTCTGAGGACCAAACCCAGGGACTCATACACACTAAGCAAGTGCTCTGCCAAAAGCCATGTCTTTTAAATGAAAATTTAGGTTGCAGAGAGGTTAACCCCCATTCAAGCTCTAATGGGGCTAATAACTTTATTTCCTCCAGAGAGACAGATGTAAGAATATCGTAGTCAGGTTCCTTGAATTTATCAAAAGAATACTCCCTTAAAAAAACACAACTCAGCAGTTGACTGGAAAAATATCAATGAAATTATTCCATATTCACCATGTTACCAGTGCCTCTGATAAAAATGACTATCATATCCACTCTAAGCCAAGCTATAATGTAACTTTCTCAATTAACTAGACAGGGGAGAATTTAGCAAAGTAATATCTAGCATCTGCCTATCAGCTGATAGTGAGCAGATCTAAGAAAGACTCCCAATATATGGAAGCATGTGGACCAAGAGTAACACCAGTGAAAATTGCCAGTGTGTCTGAAAGACCCCACTCGAGGGTCTGCCCATCCTTGATAAGGGCTCAGTGAATGTATTTCACTCAGAATCTGCTCTTACTGTGAAAGGCACTGACAAATGCTGATTTTCTCCTAAGACTCACCAGGTGTCATCAATGTTGCACTTAATGACTCTCATTAGGAAAGTTACAGGGGAATAGAACTGTGTCTGTCTACACTAAAGCCCACAAAAAAGAGAACTGAGGGATATTTTTGCTGAACTGGGAAGGCTAACAGCATTTAAGATGCATGCAATGGAAAACTATGATCTGAGAGTTCAATTTCCTGAACTTTTGAGCACCCTCTGTCTGGGGGGGTTATTTGGGGAGCTCTGAGAAGAGCAAAAGTCAATTTCCCAATTGCTTCATTCAGAGCTTAAGGAACTATCTCTAATTAACCCAATTATAAAGCCACACTCCTATGTGCCTCCCATGATTGGATGCTTGCTGTCTGGCCCCAGTGGTTTCTGCCTCTATTGGCAAGTTAGTGACAGAGGAGAAATCACCATCATATCACCCCTAAATTTCTACCACAGACATCCCCAAGGGGCTCTAAGTGGCCTATTCTGTCTTCAATCTCATTGTACCAAAGATGATGCCAGTGAGTTCCAAGAAGACTTCAACAAAGCAGATCTGGATCAGCTCACACACATACTCTGAACATCTCTGAATCAGAGAACACAAAACATAGAATGGCCTTCAAATTCATTCTGTCCACATCATTCACTTAAAGATGGGAAAAAAATCCAGAAGAAAACTGCCTTGAACATTGGTAGCATGGCTAAACCAGCTCCCTCCTAACTCCTATTATAAGGGTCTTCCAATTGTTCATTCTTAAAATTCTGAACATTTTCCCAAAAATTCTCAGTACACAGTTTTCATGAATAGTAGCTTCAGGAAGATTAGCACGCCTAACTACTAGGAAAAGTTTTCTAAGCAATAGTGCATTACATTTGTGTTGGACATTATTGTGTCTTTTATTTTTACAATTTTTTCTTTTTAATTTTATTATTCATATGTGCATACAAGGCTTGGGTCATTTCTCCCCCCTGCCCCCACCCCCTTCCTTATCACCCACCCTGTCCACTCCAACTCCCCCACCACCCCCTCAATACCCAGCAGAAACTATTTTGCCCTTATTTCTAATTTTGTTGTAGAGAGAGTATAAGCAACAATAGAAAGGAACAAGGGTTTTTGCTGGTTGAGATAAGGCTACCTATACAAGGAGTTGACTCACATTAATTTCCTGTGTGTGTGTGTTACCTTCTAGGTTAATTCTTTTTGATCTAACCTTTTCTCTAGTACCTGTTCCCCTTTTCCTATTGGCCTCAGTTGCTTTAAGGTATCTGCTTTAGTTTCTCTGCGTTAAGGGCAACAAATGCTAGCTAGTTTTTTAGGTGTCTTACCTATCCTCACCCCTCCCTTGTGTGCTCTCGCTTTTATCATGTGCTCATAGTCCAATCCCCTTGTTGTGTTTGCCCTTGATCTAATGTCCACATATGAGGGAGAACATACGATTTTTGGTCTTTTGGGCCAGGCTAACCTCACTCAGAATGATGTTCTAAAATTCCATCCATTTACCAGCGAATGATAACATTTCGTTCTTCTTCATGGCTGCATAAAATTCCATTGTGTATAGATACCACATTTTCTTAATCCATTCTTCAGTGGTGGGCATCTTGGCTGTTTCCATAACTTGTCTATTGTGAATAGTGATGCAATAAACATGGGTGTGCAGGTGCCTCTGGAGTAACCTGTGTCACAGTCTTTGGGTATATCCCCAAGAGTGGTATTGCTGGATCAAATGGTAGATCAATGTCTAGCTTTTTAAGTAGCCTCCAAATTTTTTTCCAGAGTGGTTGTACTAGTTTACATTCCCACCAACAGTGTAAGAGGGTTCCTTTTTCCCCGCATCCTCGACAACACCAGTTGTTTATGGTGTTACAAATTATGGCTATTCTAACAGGGGTGAGGTGGAATCTTAGCGTGGTTTTAATTTGCATTTCCTTTATTGCTAGAGATGGTGAGCATTTTTTCATGTGTTTTTTGGCCATTTGAATTTCTTCTTTTGAGAAAGTTCTGTTTAGTTCACTTGCCCATTTCTTCATTGGTTCATTAGTTTTGGGAGAATTTAGTTTTTTAAGTTCCCTATATATTCTGGTTATCAGTCCTTTGTCTGATGTGTAGCTGGCAAATATTTTCTCCCACTCTGTAGGTGTTCTCTTCAGTTTAGAGACCATTTCTTTTGACGAACAGAAGCTTTTTAGTTTTATGAGGTACCATCTATCTGTGCTATCTCTTAGTTGCTGTGCTGCTGGGGTTTCATTGAGAAAGTTCTTACCTATACCTACTAACTCCAGAGTATTTCCTACTCTTTCCTGTATCAACTTTAGAGTTTGTGGTCTGATATTAAGATCCTTGATCCATTTTGAGTTAATCTTGGTATAGGGTGATATACATGGATCTAGTTTCAGTTTTTTGCAGACTGCTAACCAGTTTTCCCAGCAGTTTTTGTTGAAGAGGCTGCTGTTTCTCCATCGTATATTTTTAGCTCCTTTGTCAAAGACAAGTTGGTTATAGTTGTGTGGCTTCATATCTGGGTCCTCTATTCTGTTCCACTGGTCTTCATGTCTGTTTTTGTGCCAGTACCATGCTGTTTTTATTGCTATTGCTTTGTAATATAGTTTGAAGTCAGGTATTGTGATACCTCCTGCATTGTTCTTTTGACTGAGTATTGCCTTGGCTATTCGTGGCCTCTTGTGTTTCCATATAAATTTCATGGTAGATTTTTCAATCTCTTTAATGAATGTCATTGGAATTTTGATGGGAATTGCATTAAACATGTAGATTACTTTTGGAAGTATAGACATTTTTACCGTGTTGATTCTACCAATCCATGAGCATGGGAATTCTCTCTAATTTCTATACTCTTCCTCAATCTCTTTCTTCAGAAGTGTATAGTTTTCCTTGTAGAAGTCATTCATATCTTTTGTTAGGTTTACACCTAGGTATTTGATTTTGTTTGAGGCTATTGTAAATGGAATTGTTTTCATACATTCTTTTTCAGTTTGCTCATTGTTAGTGTATAGAAATGCTAATGATTTTCCTATGTTGATTTTATATCCTGCTACCTTGCTATAGCTATTGATGATGTCCAGAAGCTTCTGAGTAGAGTTTTTTGGGTCTTTAAGGTATAAGATCATGTCAACAGCAAATAGGGATATTTTGACAGTTTCTTTACCTATTTATATTCCTTTTATTCCTTCTTCTTGCCTAATTGCTCTGGCTAGGAATTCCAGTACTATGTTGAATAGGAGTGGAGATAGTGGGCATCCTTGTCTGGTTCCTGATTTTAGAGGGAATGGTTTCAGTTTTTCTCCGTTAAGTATAATGCTGGCTGTAGGTTTGTCATATATAAATTTTATAATGTTGAGGTACTTTCCTTCTATTCCTAGTTTTCTTAGAGCATTTGTCATGAAATGGTGTTGGATCTTATCAAAGGCTTTTTCTGCATCTATTGAGATGATCAAGTGGTTTTTGTCTTTGCTTCTGTTAATGTGGTTTATTACGTTTATGGATTTTCGTATGTTGAACCACCCCTGCATCCCTGAGACAAACCCCACTTGGTCATTGTGAATAATCTTTTTGATGTGCTGTTGAATTTGGTTTGCCATTATTTTATTGAGGATTTTTGCATCAATGTTCATTAAAGATTGGCCTATAGTTCTCCTTTTTGAGGTGTCTTTGCCTGGTTTTGGGATAAGTGTAATACTGGCTTCATAAAATGTGTTTGGCAGTTTTCTTTCCCTTTCTATTTCGTGGAACAGTTTAAGGAGGGTTGGTATCAGTTCTTCTTTAAAGGTCTGATAGAATTCAGCAGAGAATCCATCAGGTCCTGGACTTTTCTTTTTGGGGAGACTCTTGATTGCTGCTTCAATTTCATTTTGTGTTATAGGTCTATTCAGGTGATTAATTTCCTCTTGGTTCAGTTTTGGATGATCATATGTATCTAGAAATCTGTCCATTTCTTTTAGATTTTCAAATTTATTTGAATATAGGTTCTCAAAGTAGTCTCTGATATTTCCTGGCCTTCCATGGTGTTTGTTGTTATCTCCCCTTTTGAATTCTTGATTCTACAAATTTGGGTTTTTTCTCTCCTCATTTTAGTCAGGTTTGCCTGGGGTCTATTGATCTTGTTTATTTTTTCAAAGAACCAACTTTTTGTTTCATTAATTCTTTGTATGGTTTTTTTGGTTTCTATTTCATTGATTTCAGCTCTTATTTTTATTATTTCTCTCCTTCTATTTGTTTTGGGATTTGCTTGTTCTTGTTTTTCTAGGAGTTTGAGATGTATCATTAGGTCATTGATTTGGGATCTTTCAGTCTTTTTAATACATGCACTCATGGCTATAAACTTTCCTCTGAGGACTGCCTTAGCTGTGTCCCATAGGTTCTGGTAGGTTGTGTTTTCATTTTCATTGACTTCCAGGAACTTTTTAATTTCCTCTTTTTTTTCATCAATGATCCATTCTTCATTAAGTAATGAGTTATTTAGTTACAGATGTTTGCATGTTTTTTGTCTTTACTTTTGTTGTTGAGTTCTATTTTACTGCATTGTGATCAGATAGTATGCATGGTATAATATCTATTTTCTTACATTTGCTGAGGCTTGCTCTGTGTCCTAGGATATGATCTATTTTGGAGAAGGTTCCATGGGCTGCTGAGAAGAATATATATTGTGTAGAAGTTGGATGAAATGTTCTGTGGACATCAACTAGGTCCATTTGATCTACTGTATATTTTAGATCTAGGATTTCTTTATTGATTTTTTTGTTTGGATGACCTATCTATTGATCATAATGGAGTGTTAAAGTCTCCCACAACCACTGTGTTGGCGTTTATATATGCTTTTAGGTCTTTCAGGGTATGTTTGATGAAATTGTGTGCATTGACATTGGGTGCATACAAATTGATGATTATTATTTCCTTTTGGTCTATTTCACCTTTTCTTAGTATGGAATGTCCTTCTTTATCTCATTTGATCAATGTAGTTTTGAAGTCTACTTTGTCAGAGATAAGTATTGCTACTCCTGCCTGTTTTGGGGGGCCATTGGCTTGGTAAATCTTCTTCCAGCCTTTCATCCTTAGCCTATGCTTATTTCTGTCAATGAGATGGGTCTCCTGTGAGCAACAAATTGTTGGATCTTCCTTTTTAATCCTTTTCATCAAGCAGTGCCTTTTCATGGGTGAATTAAGTCCATTAACATTAAGCGTTAGTACTGATGGGTATGTGGTGATTCCTGTCATTTAGTTGTCTTAGTTGTTTGAAGGTTTGTTTCTGTGTACCTAAGTTGAGGTTACTCTCTACTGTCTTGCTTTTTCTTTTCCTGTGGTTTGGTGCTGCCTGCCTTTTCATGGTTAAGTTGGGTGTCACTTTCTGTGTGCAGAGTCCCTTGAAGAATCTTTTGTAGTGGTGGCTTTGTGCACATATCATTTTAGTTTCTGCTTATCATGGAAGACTTTTATTGCTCCATCTATTTTGAATGATAGCTTTGCTGGGTAGAGTATCCTGGGGTTGAAGTTATTTTCATTCAGTGCCCGGAAGATCTCACCCCACGCTCTTCTTGCTTTTAATGTTTCTGTTGAGAAGTCTGCTGTTATTTTGATGGGTTTACCTTTGTATGTTACTTGTTTTTTCTCTCTTACAGCCTTCAATATTCTTTCCCTAGTTTCTGAACTTGTTGTTTTAATGATGATATGTCGTGGGTTAGTTCTATTTTGATCTGGTCTGTTTGGTGTCCTGGAGGCCTCTTACATCTGTATGGGAATATCTTTCTCTAGATTTGGGAAATTTTCCATTATTATTTTGTTGAATATATTATGCATTCCCTTCTCTTGCACTTCTTCTCCTTCTTCGATGCCCATGATTCTCAAGTTTGGTCTTTTGATGGAGTCTGTAAATTCTTGCATTTTCTTTTCACATGTCTTGAGTTGTTTAATTAATAGTTCTTTGGTTTTTCCTGTAATTACCATTTCATCTTCAAGTTCTGAGATTCTGTCTTTTTTTTGTTCTATTCTGCTGGATTTGCCCTCCTTTTTGTTATGAAGTTCTGTTTCATTCTTTTTTCTGAGGTTTACCATATCCTGAGTGGTTTCCTCTTTAATTTTGTCTATTTTTGTCCTGAGTTCATTTATCTGCTTATTCATCGTGTTCTCTCTTTCACTTTGGTGTTTATACAGTGCTTCTATGGTTTCCTTTATTTCTTTTTTAGTTTATTCAAATTCTCTATTTTTGTTGCCTTGGCATTTCTTGAGTGTCTCCTGTACATTTTGGTTGACCCTATCCAGTATCATCTCTATAAAATTCTCATTGAGTACCTGTAGTATGCCTTCTTTTCAATTATTCTTGTGGGCTTCATTGGGTCCTTTGGCATAGTTTATCTTCATTTTGTTGGAGTCTGGATCTGAGTTTCTGTTTTCTTATTTCCCTTCTGGTTCCTGTACTAATTTTTTGCTGTGGGGAAACTGTTTTCCCTGTTTTTTCTGTCTTCCCACCATTGTCTTTGGTGTTGTTACTGTCCCTATACTGTGTGCAATTAAGTATTTTCTAGCTTGTAATAATAACAATGGTAATATTTAGAATGGAAGAGTGAGCTGAGATGGAAAGCAAGAAGTTAAAGGAAAAGGAAAAGAAAATAAACAGACAAGAAGGAGAAAACAGAACAAGGAATCAGAAAAGAAAGTTTCAAAGGTATAAACAGGGAGTGCTAGTTTACTAATTGACAGTAAGCTGAACAGGCATTCGAGAGACAGAGAGAGGATTGAAAATAAAAAATAAAAAAAGATAAGAATTTAATAAAAAAATAGGTAAATGAAAGAAATGTCTATATATAAAAATAAAATGAAATGAAAAATAGAAAATTCTTTTTAAAAAACCAAAAAACCAAAAAACCTTCAAGTTCAACTGCAATGGAGTTTCAGTCTTAATAATTTGGGTGTCCATCTCAGTCTCCAATCCTGGAGACGGTGCCTCAGATGTTGTTCTGTAGTTGTCTCATCAAAGGGGATGCATAAAGTAGAACAAAACTACACACTCACACACACAAAAACCCCACCAAGTGTCCCAAGTTCAAATGCAATACAGTTTCAGTAAGTTTTTCAGCATGCAGGTGTAATTCGGTTGTTCTCTCATCAAAGGTAGGGAGAAAAAGAGAAAAAAAGAAAAAAAACAAAAAAAAAGAGTCTGGAGACAGTTCTGAGAATGGTGTCTGCAGCTGTGGCTTGCCTGCCCGCTGCTGTCAGCCTGCTGTTGCTGGAGGCATTATTTATGCAGATCTCTGGGGTGAGCTTAGCACTCACCTGGCTCTGCAGGCATTGTTTGCTCAGTTTTTTCCTGTGACCCTCTGCTACAAGCTTTCCCCTTTCCAAGCACGGGGAAAGGTGACACTGCACCTGCGTTCTCCGGCCTGCGTGTTTATTTACAGTTCATGTGGGAAGTGGGTCTTCCCCCCTCTCCTGTGCAGTTTTCCTCCCACCGCCACTTTTATAGGCTTTCCTGCTCCTGATTACTGGGTGGTGCTGCTGCTCCTGCCAGCAGCCATGTTTGTGTACAACTCACGTGGAAAGTGGGTCTTCTCTCCTCTCCTGTGGAATTTTCCTCCTTCCGCCACTCTCACAAGCTTTCCCACTCCTGGTTTTGGGCACGTGCCCCCGCTCCCTCCAGAGCCTCTCTGGCCCACCCAGCTTGTTTATTTACAGTCCTGGGAAGGATTCCCTTCCCCCAATCTTTGGCACTCAGTGTGCCCCACGCTCTTTCCCATGTGTCTTTATTGTTCTTATTGCTTATTACTCAGTTTCTCTTTTTTCCCCGGTTGGGGGTCGGTCTGTCCAGGGTCTATGCTGCTCTGGCCCAGGCTTGTCTGTGGTAGTATGGTGGTACCGCAAAGCTCACCTTGTCCACATCTTCCCAAGCCATCTGGGCATGGGCAACTGGTGGCCGGGGTGCTCTCCTTGTTTCTCCATTTAACGTGAAGTGGAGATTCTCTGCTCTGGTTGGAGGTGTGGAGGGGTCAAAGTTTTGCCTCTTCTCAGTGATTTTGCCAGCAAAGTGTGTCTCCAGCATCTCTCCAAGATTTCACTATAGGAAGCTCACTTTCTGCTTCCTCCCTCTAGCCACCATCTTGGAATCCTCAGTTTTTACAATTTTAATGAATTTTTTTAGCCCGTCTTCACACATGCTAATAATGTACTTCAATCATCTCCAACCCTCCATCATCCCCTCCTTTTGCCCTCCCACTAGATCTCCTCCCAAATGGCCCCTATCTTACATTCCTGTCTATTTTTCTTCATTTTTTAGGGCTATGTTCCATATATGAGAGACAGCATGTGATTTTCATCTTTCTGAGTCTGGCTTATTTTGCTTGATATGATGATTTCCAGTTCTATCCACTTTCCTGCAGAAGACATAATGTCATTGTTTTTTGTGTCTGTGTTTATTATACCACATTTTTATTTATCCATTCATCATTTAATGGGCACCTAGGCTGCTCTGTTGTTTGTCTGTTGTTAATAGTGCCATCATAAACATGGGTGTGCAGATATCTCTATTTAATGCTGACTTATATTACTTCAGATATATTCCCACAAGTGGCATCACAGGATCATTACTATGTACTTTGACTTTTCTAATATCTCACACATAGTCAAGGTATCACTTTACTAGGATATGTCCCCATCCCACCTTGCTTCTGCTTCTGCTCTGGGTAGCCATTTTGTATCTTCAAAGTTCTATAAATTATGAAACAATGTACAGGTATCTTCCTCTCATTCATAGCTCACCAGAAACACTTCAAAAGCTCAAACTCCATTTTAAAAGCCCTAGACATTCTCACTATTTAAGGAAATCTTTGTCAAATCCTCCTGTGTTTAATAACCTCCATCCATTTTATTAGCATTGGCTTTGTCACAGGCACAGCCTTTCTCAACTTAACAGCTACAATATCTCTCAAGGAGAGGAAAAAAGATGAATAATTCACAATATCAGCAATAGCTTGTACTGGCCCTGGTGATATACACTTATAATCCCAGTACATGGAGACTGAGACAGGAGGATTGCTAACTTGAGGCCACCCTAGGCTACATAGTGAGATCCTTTCTCAAAAGAAAGAACACTATTTAGGAAGGACTCTTACAAGTAAACAAAGGCTAATGAAATGAAATGACTGAATACAACCAATGGTGGTCTATGTGCACATTTCAGCCAACCTGAAGGAATTGAGGATGAGAACTCTCCCTTTCTGCCTCTCATCTCACTACCCACAAACACACACACACACATTATTAATAAGGACCAACTACTCTGCTAAACCATTTCATGTAAAAAGCTTAAAACAAAGTATTGAAATGAGTATAGTGTTAGTCTATTATATAGATGATGAACATAGGTATAAAGTCATAAGAAACTACGTGAAGATCACATATACTGAGTGGAAAGGTATAATTTAGAAATAGAAAATCTGACTAGAACTATGTCATAAACATCAAATAACAGGTGACAAATACACACTGGTGTTTAAAGAGCCAATGGTTTTTATATACATTTACAATTTTCTTCTTTTGCATGTGTGTATCTCATTTTCAATAAACATCATTTATTGAATAGATTACTATTTCCCCATTATGCAGTGTTGCTACCCTTATCAAAACTAAGTTGTCCATAAATGCCTGGATTTCTTTCTGAGCTCCCTATTCTGCTCTTTCAATCTATATGTCTCTGTCTATGCAAGTACTATACCATTTTAATTACTATGATTGTGTAATAGGTTTTGAAATCAGGCTGTGTAAAAGATTTAGCTTTGAAATTGATACATTTAATCCAGCAGTTATATTTCTGAAAATATATCCTACAGATTGGATTGGTCATACATATTTAAATTAAGTTTATTTGCCAGAGTGGAATTTTATGCAGCCATGAAGAAGAATGAAATCTTATCATTCCCAAGCAAATGGATGGAACTGGAAAACATCATCCTGAGCAAGGTTAGCCAGGCCCAGAAAACCAAAAAATCATATGTTCTCCCTCATATGCAGACTTTAGATGGAGGGCAAACACAACAAGGGGATAGGACTTTGATTACATGGTAAGGCAAGTGCACACAAGGGAAGTGTGAGGATAGGTAGGTAACCCCCCCAAAAAAAAGATAACATTTGATGTCTTCAGTGCAAAGGAACTAATGCAGAAACTTTAAAGCAACAGAGGCTAATAGGAGAAGGGGACTAGGAACTAGAGAAACAGTTAGTTCGAGAAGAATCAACTTAGAAAGTAACACATATGTACATAGAAGCAAAACTAGGAATATCCCTATATAACTATCCTTACCTCAACTAGCAAATACCCCTGGTCCTCCTTATTAATGCTTATACTCTCTCTTCAACAAAATTAGAGATAAGGGCAAAACAGTATCTGCTTGGAAGTGAGAGGGTGGGGGTGAAAGGGAGGGGGTGCAGGGGAAGGGGGGACTAATGACCCAATCATTGTATGCACATATGAACAAAGGAAATTAAATAAATAAATAAATAAATTTTAAAAATAAAAAAATAAGTTTATTTGCTGTAATGTCACAATGTACCCCCGGTACAACAATAATTTTAAAAGGTCTATTCGCTGTCACACTATTTGAAAACAATCCAAATATTTATCAGGAGGAGACTATAAACAACATGCTAACTATGGAAAGTGAGGGGTATGCTAAATTGCTTCACTATACATTAGTTCACTTTACTGTCTATATATTCATCAAAATAGCATGTTGTTTTCCTAATATTTAATCAAAATAAATCATTTCTAAAATGATTCAAAATGGTCACCTATGGCCCTCTTATCTCTAGTTCTCCAATAAGTTATTCTGAAATTCAAGGGTAGTCTCTGAGATAAAATACTGTAATTTCCAAAATAAGCAATTAACATTCATATATTTCTTTTATTCCATCTAGAGCATTTTCCCCCATTAGCATTCCTCATGTAATACAGGATCCAATTCAGGGTCCCATGCTGCATTCAGTTGTCATGAGTCTTAAATGTAGCACAATTCTTCAATCTTCCTTTGTCTTCACACTTTTGAAGAGGGAGGACAGAATTTTGCAGAATGACCTTCAACTGGGGTTTTTCTTTCTTATCTTTTTATTAGGACATATTCATTGTACAGGGGGGAATTTATTGAGACAGTTCTAAATAGGCTTGTATTGTACATTGGTTAGTTCACACCCCTCCCCCACACCTCTCCCCTTTTGCCCCCTCTCCACCCCACTTAAATCAATTGCAGAAGGTCTCTATGTTCTACTTCATATAAGAATCTGAAGTCCATTCACTATATACCCAATCTTAAACTCTTTTAGTCACCCTCCTCCCTCCCACAAGGACCTCACACACACACACACACACACACACACACACACACACACACACACACACACACATGCTGTACATATTCAACAGTCCTGTCTTTCCTTATTAATATTTAAGTTGATGTTCCAAGGAATTTCTCAATGTGTCAACTGCAGTTTTTCCTATGCTTTTGATAATTAGACTCAGATTATTTGATTTTGGTAGGAATGGGACAGTAATGATGTGTGCCTCTGCAGTGTATCATATGAGGAGGCATGTGATATCATTTATTTTATCATAGTGATGTTCACTATGTTGAATTCTACACAATGTGGCTATGAAGTCATATTTTTCCATTGTAATTTATAAATATCCTGACTTAGGAAAATACTTTGAAATGATTTAGGCATTATTTCCCATTGAAAAATTTTAATGACATAATTCTATCAAGAAAACATTTGTAGGTCAGTGATTCAAACTCACACTGCATCAGATCTCATCTCTAAGCTTTATGACACAGTAAATTCACTATAGAAAGTCAGTCTAGAAGATCAGAAGTTTATTTGGATATTTTGCTGTGAATATCTAACACAATATTATATATAGCTGCAAAAAAAAAAAGACACAATCTAAAATGGCTAGTTTATAGTACATTCATAAGGAAACTTCTTACAAGGAATTAAAATGAAAGTTTTGAAGATGACATCAATTAGAATAACTCTACAACAAACAATTACTGTAAGCTCTTCTTCTACCCATTCTGACCTAGCAATTTTGACACAGCAACATTCTAAACTCAAGAATCAAAGCCCAGACTCAACTTCTATTTCTCACCTAGTTTCATTATCCTGACCCATAAAGTCTTCATGGCCTTCTTCACTTCAGCATTTCTCAGGGAATAGATGACAGGGTTGAGGAATGGTGTTATCACCGTGTAGAACATGGCTACCAACTTGTCAACAGACAGAGTGGTAGAAGGTCTCAAATAAATAAAAACACAAGGACCAAAGTACAATATAACAACAGTGACATGAGACCCACAGGTGGAAAGTGCTTTGCACTGCCCCTCAGAGGTTCGTGTCCTCAGATGGAACAAAATGACCACATAGGATGCTAAGAGGACCAAAAAACAAATCACAGACCGATGAGGAAGGTATCAGAGCAGGCAAGTTTAAGCAGAGGAAGTACATCACAGAAATAGTGGTTGATGACATTGGGGCCACAGAAGGGCAAGTGGAAAATGAGAAGGATCTGCGCAAAGGAATGCATGAAGACTCCTGCCCATGCTATTCCCATGAGGATAGCACACACCCGATGGTTCATGATGCTGTCATAGTGCAGGGACTTGCAAATGGCTACATAGTGATCATAGGCCATAACTGTGAGCAATAAAATCTCAGTGCCTCCAAAGAAGTAGAGGAAGAAAAACTGTCATGCAGCCCCACAGGTATATGGACTTCCTTTCAGCCAGCAGATCTGAGATGAGCTTAGGAGCTATAGTAGAGGAATAGCAGATCTCCATGAAGGACAGGTAGCTGAAGAAGAAGTACATGGGGGATCCAAGACATCTGCTGGTCATGACAGTGAGCACAATGAGGAAATTCCCCAGTATAATTGCTGTGTACAAGACCAGAAATATCACAAAGCAAATTCTCTGCACTTCCTGGTTAGGAGAAAGTCCAAGAAAAATGAACTCAGTCACATTGTGGATGTTAGCCATGAGGTCACCACCAAGAGGAAGTAATTTGGGTGGCCTTATTTAAAATGATGCAGAAAAATAGACTTCTTCATGAAGAGGATTAATTAAATAAATGTAATTCTGAGATGACTGTGACCTAAGTATTGAAAGATGAATAAGAATTAGTAGTGCATAGAAAAATGAAGAACACTTCAATAAGTAAGACATCAATGGTAAGTATACCCTGTGTGGTTGGAATTAACTGGGAAATAATACAAAACAAACCTATAGAGAGTCTACTACCAATGTGTGAAGGACTATCCTTGGTCTGCAGAACATATCTCAAACTCTCCACCCACCCTTCTGTGCCTTCACAAGAGTTGCCTCTGGTGGACCTCCCTTGATATTTAACATTTTGTTAGAGGACCAGTCACTGTGTATAATTAAATTATTGCCTTCTACATTTGGAAACTGTTGACTTCATCACCTTCCTAGATTCTAGCTCAATCCATGCATAATTCTCCTCTTTATATGATGCTTTCACTTCCTCCAGTTACATCTCCGTAGTGATAGAAAAAGTCTAACATCCCTCTACAATGACCAGTCGTGTTCTGACATATCCTATCCCACACTTAGCCTTCTAACACCTCAGGACACATTTTCTCACTGACAGATATGCAGACGTCCAGGTCCATATCACACTTTGTCCCAGGTAGCTCACATGTGTGTTTATCATACAGTCCCCATATACTTAGACTCCAGGGCACCTGAGACTAATAGCTTGGTGATTTCTAAACATTCCACAAAACTTTCTCCTTTCACTGATCCAGAAAGGCTAAGGTGATTAAAAACCACAAGTAGCCAGTAGTAACTTATTGAACAACTTAGTTAGAGAAATAAGGAAGTCAGCAACCAACCCAATTTTTAGATCACTGGGGAATTCTAGGAAGAAGCCAGTCACGGAAGAAAGCCCTGCTAACCATCCACACTCCTAGGTTTACATTCCAGGTAGTACCCATCATCTAATATCTAGAAAGTATAATATCTAGAAATTATCTGTGTAACACACAAATAATACCTACCTCACTATAAATCTCGCTCCCAAGCTAATCCCAGGATAAGTTAAATTCAAATCCTACAATTCCTTGGATTCCTTTCAGAGACAATTCACTGGCTTTTACATCTAGTGGAACATCTTCCATGAAGACATTTTGAAGTAATAGCACTTACAATACTGAATTGCCATTGTGTATGTGGCCATCTGCTTCACTTCAGTGTGAGCTTCCTAAGAGCAAAATTATGTCTTACCACTTCATCTCTAGTGTTTGCCAAAGACACCCAAAAGCACCCTGTAAATTTTAGTAAAATAAGTGGAGGGCTTGCATCCTTCAGCCTTATTAGCACTGTATTTGGAGCATTATAAATATCCAAAAAATATTAAGAACAAAGAACCAATCCCATGCCCTTAATCCCTGAATGCCAGAGCCATGCACAGTGCTTTCCCCTTAAAGACAAAAGCTTTGTGAAATGTCGTATTCCTCATGTCATTCTGTAAGCATTCAAAGTAGAATCAGTCATTACATGCAAAAGCAGCTCATGACCAGAAAATAAAACTCACTCCAGAGTTACTGTAACTTTATTGTTCACACCACCTTTGCCTTTTCTGCTGTAAACACAGAGATCCAAGTAAGTCTCTGGGAACAGTCCTAGGCTCTTGCAGGTTCACAGTTAACCCTTGGAGAATCTTAGGCCAATCTACAAAGCTGATCCCTGCCTCCATGGAGTGGCAAGGTGGAACATCAGCTTCTCTCTTGCAGACTTAGACTTAAGGATATGGAGACCAAGGCACTGGGGTCTCAAATACATCTGATTTAAAAACAAAAGCAAAGTAGACTTCCCTCCCAGATATTCCATGGAGAACTGAGAATTCAGCAGCTCTGCTTTAAATTCATACTGCTTAAGCAACAGCAGGGGAGAAGGTATGATTAGGTATGAGGACATGGCTACCCAGGGATCTGCTCCCTCACTTCTTCCTAATCAGGCAGAATATCCCATGGGAAGCAGGACCTCAGAATCTTTGTAGGAAACATCTTAAGAAATCAATTGGAAATGTGAACAATTGAATTCACTCAGTGATCACAGTGAACTTACCAGCATGGAACTGTTCACTGGTCAGTGCTCATCATGAAATTAATCATGATGATTAAAATGATACTATTCAAAAGTGTGGGTCAATGACCACAGGACCATAGGTGTCAGGAACCAGAAACAGCATATTTCCCTACCTATGGTGTAGAAGAGGTTCAGTTCAGTGGTTCTCAACTGAAGATTATCTCCCCAGAGAAATTTAGGTAATATCTGGGGGCATTTTTTACTATCCAATCCAGCTGGAGAAGGAAGGCACTGCTAACATTAGGAGGTAGAGGCCACAGGTGCTGTGAAATGTCATACAAGGCAAAGTACAGTCTCACGTTGCACAGAATTATCTGATACAATGGTCTGTGGAGAAGCTGTTGAGATACCCTGGGATGGAAATTTGTCCTGAATTGTAATCATTGAAACTGGGTGTTGGAGTGATTCCAAGATGGTGGCTAGAGGGAGGAAGCAGAAAGCGAGCCTCCTATAATGAAATCTTGAAGAGATGCCAGAGACACACTTTGCAGGCATAATCACTGAAAAAAGGCATTACTTTGACCCCACCACACCTCCAGCCAGCACAGAGAATCTCCACTTCACGATAAATGGAGAAACAATGAGGGCCCCTGGGCCACCAGTTGCCGGCGCCCAGACGGCTTGAGAAGACGTGGACCAGGTGAGCTTCGCGGAACCACAGTACTCCCACAGACAAGCCTGGGCCAGAGCAGCATAGCCCCCTGAACAGACTGACCTCCACCTGGGGGAAAAAAGGAGAAACTGAGTAATAAGCAATAAGAACAAATAGACAGGCAGGAAAGGGGGTGGGGCGCCCTGAGCACTGAAGATTGGGGGAAGGGAATCCTTCCCGGGACTGTAAATAAACAAGCCATCCAGGCCGGAGAGCCTCTGGCGGGAGCGGGGGCGCACACCCAGCAACCAGGAGTGGGAAAGCTTGTGAGAGTGGCGGAGGGAGGAAAACTCCACAGGAGAGGAGGGAAGACGCACTTCCCACGTGAACTATACACAAACATGGCGGCTGACAGGAGAAGCAGCACTGCCCAGTAATCAGGAGCAGGAAACCTTGTGAAAGCGGAGGTGGGAGGAGAACTGCACAGGAGAGGGGGGAAGACCCACCTCCCACATGAACTGTAAATAAACACACAGGCCTGAGAACACAGGTGCAGTGTCACCTTTCCCAGTGCTTGGAAAGGGGAAAGCTTGTAGCAGAGGATCACATACAGGAGAAATCTGAGCAAACAAAGCCTGCAGGGCCAGGTGAGTGCTAAGCTTACCGCAGAGATATGCATAAATAATGTCTCCAGCAAGAGCAGGCTGACAGCAGCAGGCAGGCAAGCCACAGTTGCAGATACCATTCTCAGAACTGTCTCCAGACTCTTTTTTTTTGTTTTTTTTTCTTTTTTTCTCTTTTTCTCCCTACCTTTGATGAGATAACAACCGAATTACACCTGCGAGCTGAAAAACATACTGAAACTATATTGCATTTGAACTTGGGACACTTGGTGGGGTTTTTTTTGTGCATGTGTGTGTAGTTTTGTTCTTCTTTATGCGTCCCCTTTGATGAGAAAACTACAGAACAACATCTGAGGAACCATTTCCAGGATTGGAGACTGAGACTTCACTGCATTTGAAATTGGAGGTCTTTTGGTTTTTTGGGTTTTTTTAATTTTCTATTTTTTCATTTTATTTTAATACATTTATATAAATAGATTTTTCTTTCATTTACTTATTTTTTTATTTTTTGTTCGTACGTTTATTTTTTTTATTTTTGATTTTCAATCTTCTCTCTGTCTCTCTAATGTCTGTTCAGCTTACTGTCAACTAGTACACTAAAGCTCCCTGTTTATACCTTTGAAATCTCCTTGTCTGACACCTTGTTCTGTTTTCTCCCTCCAGTCTGTATATTTGTTTTTCCCAATTCTTTAACTTCTTGCTTTCCATCTCAGCTCACCCTTCCATTCTAAATATTACCATTGTTATTATTACAAGCTAGAAAATACTTAATTGCACACAGTATAGGGACAGTAACAACACCAAAGACAATGACAGGAAGACAGAGAAAACAGGGAAACCAGGTTCCCCACAGAAAAAATTAGTACAGGAAACAGAGGGGAATGAAGAAAACAGGTACTCAGATGCAGACTCCAACAAAATGAAGATAAACTATGCCAAAGGAACCAAAAAAGCCCATAAGAATAATTTAAAAGAAGACATACTACAGCTACTCAATGAGAATTTTATAGAGATGATACAGGATAGGGTCAACGAAAATGTACAGGAGACACTCAAGAAATGCCAAGGCAACAAAAATAGAGAATTTGAATAAACAAAAGAAGAAATAAAGGAAACCATAGAAGCACTGTATAAACACCAAAGTGAAAGAGAGAACACGAAGAATAAACAGATAAATGAACTCAGGACAAAAATAGACAACATTAAAGAGGAAAACAGCCAGGATATGGAAAACCTCAGAAAAAACAATGAAACAGAACTGCAAAACAAAATGGAAGGCCAATCCAACAGAATAGAACAAAAAGAAGACAGAATCTCAGAACTTGAAGATGAAATGGTAATTACAAGAAAAACCAAAGAACTATTAATTAAACAACCCAAGACATGTGAAAAGAAAATGCAAGAACTCACCGACTCCATCAAAAGACCAAACTTGAGAATCATGGGCATAGAAGTAGGAGAAGAGGTGCAAGCGAAGGGAATACATAATATATTCAACAAAATAATAATGGAAAATTTCCCAAATCTAGAGAAAGATATTCCCATACAGATGTAAGAGGCCTCCAGGACACCAAACAGACCAGATCAAAATTGGACTACTCCATGACATATCATCATTAAAACAAGTTCAGAAACTAAGGAAAGAATATTGAAGGCTGTAAGAGAGAAAAAACAAGTAATATTCAAAGGTAAACCCATCAAAATCACAGCAGACTTCTCAACAGAAACATTAAAAGCAAAAAGAGCATGGGGTGAGATCTTCTGGGCACTGAATGAAAATAACTTCAACCCCAGGATACTCTACCCAGCAAAACTATCATTCAAAATAGATGGAACAATGAAAGTCTTCCATGATAAGCAGAAACTAAAACGATATCTGACCACAAAGCCACCACTACAAAAGATTCTTCAAGGGATTCTGCACACAGAAAGTGAAACCCAACTTAACCATGAAAAGGCAGGCAGCACCAAACCACAGGAAAAGAAAAAGCAAGACAGTAGAGAGTAACCTCAACTTAGGTACACAGAAACAAACCTTCAAACAACTAAGACAACTAAGTGAAAGGAATCACCACATACCTATCAGTATTAATGCTAAATGTTAATGGACTTAATTCACCAATCAAAAGGCACTGTTTGATGAAATGGATTAAAAACGAAGATCCAACAATATGTTGCTTACAGGAGACTCATCTCACCGACAGAAATAAGCATAGGCTAAGGATGAAAGGCTGGAAGAAGATTTACCAAGCCAATGGCCCCCAAAAACAGGCAGGAGTAGCAATATTTCTCTCTGACAAAGTAGACTTCAAGCCTACATTGATCAAATGACATAAAGAAGAACATTACATACTAGAAAAAGGGGAAATAGAACAAAAGGAAATAATAATTATCAACCTGTATGCACCCAATGTCAACGCACCCAATTTCATCAAACATACCCTGAAAGACCTAACAGCATATATAAACGCCAACACAGTGGTTGTGGGAGACTTTAACACTCCATTATGATCAATAGATAGGTCATCCAAACAAAAAATCAATAAAGAAATCCAAGATCTAAAATATGCAATAGATGAAATGGACCTAGTTCATGTTTACAGAACATTTCATTCAACTTCTACACAATATATATTCTTCTCAGCAGCCATGGAACCTTCTCCAAATTAGATCATATCCTGGGGCACAAAGCAAGTCTCAGCAAATATAAGAAAATAGAAATTGTACCATGCATACTATCTGATCACAATGCAGTAAAAGTAGAACTCAACAACAAAAGTAAAGACAAAAAATACGCAAACAGCTGGAAACTAAATAACTTATTATTTAATGAAGAATGGATCATCGATGAAATAAAAGAGAAAATTAAAAAGTTCCTGGAAGTCAATGAAAATGAAAACACAACCTACTGGAACCTATGGGACACAGCTAAGGCAGTCCTCAGAGGAAAGTTTATAGCCATGAGTGCATATATTTAAAAGACTGAAAGATCCCAAAACAATGACCTAATGATACATCTCAAACTCCTAGAAAAACAAGAACAAGCAAATCCCAAAACAAATAGAAGGAGAGAAATAATAAAAATAAGAGCTGAAATCAATGAAATAGAAACCAAAAAAACCATACAAAGAATTAATGAAACAAAAAGTTGGTTCTTTGAAAAAATACACAAGATCGATAGACCCCTGGCGAACCTTACTAAAATGAGGAGAGAAAAAACCCAAATTAGTAGAAACAAGAATGCAAAAGGGGAGATAACAACAAACACCATGGAAGTCCAGGAAATCATCAGAGACTACTTTGAGAACCTATATTCAAATAAATTTGAAAATCTAAAAGAAATGGACAGATTTCTAGATACATATGATCATCCAAAACTGAACCAAGAGGAAATTAATCACCTGAATAGACCTATAACACAAAATGAAATTGAAGCAGCAATCAAGAGTCTCCCCAAAAAGAAAAGTCCAGGACCTGATGGATTCTCTGCTGAATTCTATCAGACCTTTAAAGAAGAACTGATACCAACCCTCCTTAAACTGTTCCATGAAATAGAAAGGGAAGGAAAACTGCCAAACACATTTTATGAAGCCAGTATTACACTTATCCCAAAACCAGACAAAGACACCTCCAAAAAGGAGAACTATAGGCCAATCTTTAATGAGCATTGATGCAAAAATCCTCAACAAAATAATGGCAAACCAAATTCAACAACACATCAAAAAGATTATTCACCATGACCAAGTAGGCTTATCCGAGGGATGCAGGGGTGGTTCAACATATGAAAATCAATAAGTGTAATAAACCACATTAACAGAAGCAAAGACAAAAACCACTTGATCATCTCAATAGATGCAGAAAAAGCCTTTGATAAGATCCAACACCATTTCATGATAAAAGCTCTAAGAAAACTAGGAATAGAAGGAAAGTACCTCAACATTATAAAAGCTATATATGACAAACCTACAGCCAGCATTACACTTAATGGAGAAAAACTGAAACCATTCCCTCTAAAATCAGGAACCAGACAAGGATGCCCGCTATCTCCTCTCCTATTCAACATAGTACTGGAATTCCTAGCCAGAGCAATTAGGCAAGAAGAAGGAATAAAAGGAATACAAATAGGTAAAGAAACTGTCAAAATATCCCTATTTGCAGACGACATGATCCTATACATTAAAGATCCAAAAAACTCTACTCAGAAGCTTCTAGACATCATTAATAGCTATAGCAAGGTAGCAGGATATAAAATCAACATACAAAAATCATTAGCATTTCTATACACTAATAATGAGCAAACTGAAAAAGAATACATGAAAATAATTCCACTTACAATAGCCTCAAAAAAAATCAAATACCTAGGTGTAAACCTAACAAAAGATGTGAAAGACCTCTACAAGGAAAACTATATATTTCTGAAGAAAGAGATTGAGGAAGACTATAGAAAGTGGAGAGATCTCCCATGCTCATGGATTGGTAGAATCAACATAGTAAAAATGTCGATACTCCCCAAAAGTAATCTACATGTTTAATGCAATTCCCATCAAAATTCCAATGACATTCATTAAAGAGATTGAAAAATCTACCGTGAAATTTATATGGAAACATAGAAAGCCACGAATAGCCAAGGCAATACTCAGTCAAAAGAACAATGCAGGAGGTATCACAATACCTGACTTCAAACTATATTACAAAGCAATAGCAATAAAAACAGCATGGTACTGGCACAAAAACAGACATGAAGACCAGTGGAACAGAATAGAGGACCCAGATATGAAGCCACACAACTATAACCAGCTTGTCTTTGACAAAGGAGCTAAAAATACACGATGGAGAAATAGCAGCCTCTTCAACAAAAACTGCTGGGAAAACTGGTTAGCAGTGTGCAAAAAACTGAAACTAGATCCATGTATATCACCCTATTCCAAGATTAACTCAAAATGGATAAAGAATCTTAATATCAGACCACAAACTCTAAAGTTGATACAGGAAAGAGTAGGAAATACTCTGGCGTTAGTAAGTATAGGGAAGAACTTTCTCAATGAAACCCCAGCAGCACAGAAACTAAGAGATAGCACAGATAAATGGGACCTCATAAAACTAAAAAGCTTCTGTTCGTCAAAAGAAATGGTCTCTAAACTGAAGAGAACACCCACAGAGTGGGAGAAAATATTTGCCAATTATACATCAGACAAAGGACTGATAACCAGAATATATAGGGAACTTAAAAAACTAAATTCTCCCAAAACTAATGAACCAATGAAGAAATGGGCATGTGAACTAAACAGAACTTTCTCAAAAGAAGAAATTCAAATGGCCAAAAAACACATGAAAAAATGCTCACCATCTCTAGCAATAAAGGAAATGCAAATTAAAACTATGCTAAGATTCCACCTCACCCCTGTTAGAATAGCCATCATCAGCAACACTACCAACAACAGGTGTTGGCAAGGATGCTGGGAAAAAAGAACCCTCTTACACTGTTGGTGGGAATGTAAACTAGTACAACCACTCTGGAAAAAAATTTGGTGGCTACTTAAAAAGCTAGACATTGATCTACCATTTGATCCAGCAATACCACTCTTGGGTATATACCCAAAGACTGTGACACAGGTTACTCCAGAGGCACCTGCACACCCATGTTTATTGCAGCACTATTCACAATAGCCAAGTTATGGAAACAGCCAAGATGCCCCACCACTGACAAGTGGATTAAGAAAATGTGGTATCTATACACAATGGAATTTTATGCAGCCATGAAGAAGAATGAAATGTTATCATTCGCTGGTAAATGGATGGAATTTTAGAACATCATTTTGAGTGAGGTTAGCCTGGCCCAAAAGACCAAAAATCGTGTGTTCTCCCTCATATGTGGACATTAGATCAAGGGCAAACACAACAATGGGATTGGACTTTGAGCACATGATAAAAGCAAGAGCACACAAGGAAGGGGTGAGGATAGGCAAGACACCTAAAAACTAGCTAGCATTTGCTGCCCTTAACGCAGAGAAACTAAAGCAGGTACCTTAAAAGCAACTGAGGCCAATAGGAAAAGGGGAACAGGAACTAGAGAAAAGGTTAGATCAAAAAGAATTAACCTAGAAGGTAACACCCACGCACAGGAAATCAGTGTGAGTCAATGCCCTGTATAGCTATCCTTATCTCAACCAGCAAAAACCCTTGTTCCTTCCTATTATTGCTTATACTCTCTACAACAAAATTAGAAATAAGGGCAAAACAGTTTCTGCTGGGTATTGAGGGGGTTGGGGGGAGAGGGAGGGGGAAGAGTGGGTGGTAAGGGAGGGGGTGGGCATAGGGAGTAAATGACCCAAGCCTTGTATGCAAATATGAATAATAAAAAAAAAAGAAACTGGGTATTGATTATTTTGGAGTTCAATTCATTGATTTGACCATATTTGCATATATTTTAAATTTCATGTGACAAAACATTTTAAAGATGCCATAAATGCACTTTGTAAAATGAAATGGGATCTATGCCAAAGCTGCTAACATATTTTTAATTCAGCATTGATAAAGTTAGATAAAACAAGAAGACCTAAATTTCAACTAATGATTATGAATATATCTATGAGACATTTAAGATTAAGAAAATGTTTGAAATAATTGCCTTTGCACATTTAAAAGTTTAATTAACCGTTAATCTTCATATAGAAAAGAACATTAGTAAATAATTATATAAAATCTATAAAATTTAAGCAAAATCTATAAGTACTCTGTAATATGTACTCATGAAGCTGAATTTCTATCAAATTGTGTCAGCCCCAATAAATGCTATATTGAAAGATTTGGTGTAATAAATCTAAGGAAGATAAATTTTTTAAAGTGCATATATGAATGCTTGCTATAGAGAATTACATTTATTAAAATTTTTCTGTTATAAAACTGTGCTTGCAGACCTAGAATTATAAATTGTTTCCCATAAAAGATTGATTTAACTTCCTAACTGGTAAAGATTAACCATTGACTATCATTGTTTCTCCAGATACAATATATTAGCATTAATAATATATTCATACTCATTCCCTTGTGTGTAGTTATCTTGCAAAAAAAAAATACATAAATAATGAAAATCCCATGAAGCACAGCCAGCAAGGTGTGTTCCACTCTTTGAAAAAGAGCCCCCTGAAAATTTCTTTTTGTCTCCCAACAAGCAGAAGACAGAGCATCAATCAGAATCAAACTCTGTGACATCCTGGACCACTAGCCTGTGGAAAGCCTCCCTACACTTTGCCACACTGAAAAAAGTACCACCACTTCTCCCCACCAGCCAGCTATAAAAATTCTGTGCAAAACTGCAGAATGAATAGATGAGCATCAAGCCCCATGCATGATTCCCCTACCCACCCCCTGGGAAAATAATATCATGCAGGCCCTGGGCACACTAAAACCCACCCCACCCCCAGCAAAACTGAAAAACATAAACAGGAAGCTGTAATCTAATACCAACAGTAAAAGTCAGGGTGGAATGCTGAACCTGCCCTGGAGAACCAGGGTGGGGCAAGAAGCTGAACTCTCAGTGCTGAAATTTCAGTGAACAAACACTGGAAAAGCAACAAAGGCTGAAAGCAGGTGCAAGGAGACAGCTAACCTCCCAGAGGAGCCACTAGCATGCAGCAGAGATGGGGAGAGGTATAAAGGCTGAGAGCAGGAGTGAGGTGACAGGCCAACCTCTAAAACTAGGGCAAGTGGTGGATTCCAGAGCTGATCTCTGGGACAGAGGGCAGCATTCAAAATTGAAATGCCTCACCTTGCTGGGGGAGGAGCTGACCAAACAGAGCTGTAGCTGAAGGGCAGCATAGCTGCCACATGATGAAAACAACAGCTCTGACCACCCTGCACGACCTAGCAATCTTATCTCACCTCACAATTCCAACTAATATTGTGGACAGAAGTACCAAATACTACTCACAAGCCAGTCACCTTGTGAGACCACATCAGAATTTCAGCTTGTATGCCAATACCAGGATTGGAAATCTAAAGAATAACTTCAGAACTTTTACCAAAAGACAACCTTCTATGGTTCCTGAACCTGGTGTTCTTTTTTTCCTGTATTATTAATTTCAATATCACTATTCTCTTATCCCTATTCTTCCCCTCTTCACCTTCCCTCCTTCTCTTGTGCTATAATCCATTGTTCTCCCTCCCAATTACTCATCCTGCCTCTTATCATACACTCTTTTCCCCATCTTCACCTCCTTCTCTTATCCTCCCTCAACCTGTCATCACACAACCCCTCCTACCTACACATTCAACACCTGTTGATGAGCCTTCTATACCAACTATACACAACCCCAGCCCCCTGCAATCCCTGACACAAGCACCCTCCACTACAACAACAGAAATAAACCCAAACACACACAAAGGCCACAAAACCCAGCAGTCCCCTTACCTCTTCCCTCATCCACCCATCCCTTTTCCTGCTCCCCTTTTAGTGCCACCTTTACCAATTCCCCAAAATCCATAACTATCCTAATAACCACCCCCCCCAACTCCCAGTGTTTATAGATATTATCATCAAGGTGTTTTCTATATAATATGTAAACAACCAGTCTGGCATTGAACCTGTAAATTTATTACCTCCAGGCCAGGGACAAAACAGCACATCAACCTACCTAACAATCAAGTCAGTCACAACACAAAAAAAGTAAATTGGGGAAAGAAAACATACAATTAAACAATCAACTAGCTTATCAAGGACATAGTTGTGCAGCACCTCATGGAATGATAGGACGAGGAAGAAGAAGGGATGTAAACCACTCTCCTCAAAAAAAAATTAAATAAAGGATTCAGTGAGAAATTAAGAAAATAGATACCAAGTTCCTGACCTCAACAAAACAATGATAAATGTCACTAAGGAGCTGACTGACACCCACATGAAAACACTCAAAGAAGAAATCTTGAAAGATATCACTGAGAAATTCATAGGGAAGATACTAGACATGGTTAACCAGAATGTACAAGATGCATTCAAGAAATTTCAAGATACCAAAAAAAAGAACATGAAAAGACACAGAAACAAATAAATGAACACAGAGAGGACTTCAACAAACACCAAAGAGAAACAAATGACACTGAAAAAATAGAGAGAGATGAATTTAAGATGACAACACAAAACATAAAAGATAAGGTAAACAAATATGTGGAAAACCACAGACAAAAGAATCAAACAGAAATCATGGAAATAAAAAGTTTATTTAATCAAACAAAAAACACAGTGGAAAGCCAATCCAGCAGACTATAACAAGTGAAAGACAGAATCTCAGAACTCGAAGATAAAATAGAAATTAAAGAAAAAAAAAACAGAAGAAATCTTAGACAATCTTAGAGGAGCCATGAAAGGAATATACAAGAAATCAGTGATTCCATCAAAAGACCAAACCTGAGAATCATGAGCATTGAAGAAAGAAAAGAGCTGCAAGCCAAAGGGATATGTAATATATTCAATAAAATAATAACAGAAAATTTCCCAAATCTCAAGGAATATTTGCCTATTCAATTACATGAAGCCTCCAGAACACCAAACAGACCTGACCAAAATGAAAATTACTCACAGCATATTATCTATCATTAAAACAACAGGCACAGAGAAAGAATATTAAAGGCTTTAAGAGAGAAAAAACAAACACTATATAAAGGTAAACCCATCAAAATAATAGCAAATTTCTGATGGAAACCTTAAAAGCAATAAGGGCATGCAATGAGGTATTTTGGGCACTGAATGAAAATAATGTCAGCCCTAGAATACTCTACCCAGCAAAACAATCACTAAAAGTTGATGGAGCAATAAAAATCTTCCACAACAAAGAGAAACTAAAACACTATATAACCATGGAGCCACCATTACAGAAGATTCTACAAGGAATTCTGCACATAGAGGAAAGCAAACAAAACCAAAAGAGGACAGGAAGTATTAAAATGCAGAAGAAGAAAAAACAAGTAATCAGAAAATAGCACTTACTTGGCTGCACACAATCAAACCCTTAAATGACAAAAATAACTAACTGGCAGGAATCACCACATACCTATCAAAATTATCACTGAATGTCCAATGACTCAAATCCCCCATAAAAAGACATCATTTGGCAAACTGGATTAAAAAGGAAGACACATGAAAAAATGCTCACCATCTCTAGCCATAAAGGAAATGCAAATCAAAACCACACTAAGATTCCACCTCACCCCTGTTAGAATAGCCATCATCAAAAACACCACCAACAACATGTGTTGGCAAGGATGTGGGGGGAAAGGAACCCTAATCCACTGCTGGTGGGAATGCAAGCTGGTACAACCACTCTAGAAAAAAATTTGGAGACTCCCTAAAAATCTAAACACAGACCTGCCATATGATCCAGCAATCCCACTCCTGGGGATATACCCAAAGAAATGCAACACAGATTACACCAGAGGCACCTGCACACCCATGTTTATTGTGGCACTATTCACAATAGCCAAGTTATGGAAACAACCAAGAGGCCCCATTATTGGTGAATGGATAAAGAAATTATGGTATTTGTAAACAATGGAATTTTACTCAGCCATGAAGGAGAATGAAATCTTTTCATTTGCAGGTAAATGGGTGGAACTAGAGAACATCATTCTGAGTGAGGTCAGCCAAGCTCAGAAGACCAAAAATCATATGTTCTCCCTGATATGCGGACTTTAGATCTAGGGCAAATGCAGCAACATGGTTGGACTTGGATCACATGATAAGGGGAGAGAACATTTCAGTGATATAGAAATAGGTTGAAAACCTAAAACATGAGAGTGTTTGATGTCCCCACTCCAGAGTAACTAATACAGAAACCTTAAAGCAACAGAGGTTATCATGAGAAGGGGATCAGTAACCAGGGTAAAGATCAATTAGAGATGAATCAACATGGGTCATAACACGTGTACATGAAAGCAATGCTAGGAATACTCCTGTATAGCTATCCTCAACTCAACTAGCAAAAAACTTTGTCTTCCTTATTAGGCTTGTCTCTTTTCTTCAACAAAACTAGTGATAAAGGCAGAACAAGACCTGCCTGGAACTAAGGGGAGAATGGGGGGCAGGGGAGAGAAATGACCTAAATAACATATGCACATGTGAATAAAAAATAATAATTTTTTTAAAAAAAGGAAGATCTGTGAATCTGTTGTTTACAAGAGACCAATCTTATTGACAGAAATAAACACTGGGTTAGGGTGAAAAGCTGGAAGAAGACTTACCAAACCAGTGGTCCCCAAAAAGAGACAAGAGTAAGAATATGTTATCATGCAAAGTAGACTTCAAATTTACATTGCTCAAGCAATATAAAGAAGGACACTTCATACTAATAAAAGGGCAATACATCAAAAAGAAATGACAATTATCAACCTATATGCACCCAATGTCAGTGCACATGATTTCATCAAACATACACTGAAGGACTTAAAAGCACATAAGGATTCCAACAGAGTAGTAGTGGGAGACTTTAATACCTCTCTGTCACCAATAGATAGGTCACTCAAACAAAGAGTCAATAAAGAAGTCCTAGAACTAAATGACACCATAAATCAAATGGACCCAACTGATGTCTACAGAACATTTCATTCAATAACAGCACAATATACATTACTCTCAGAAGTCCATGGATCTTTCTCAAAAATGGATCATATCTTAGGGCATAAAACAAGTCTCAGCAAATACAGGAAAACAGAAATAACACCCTGCATTCTATCTCCTCACCATGCATTAAAACCAGACCTCAACAACAAAAAATACACAAATAATTGAAAGCTGAATAACACATTGCTAAATAATCAGTGAGTCATAGAAGAAATAAGAGAAGAAATCAAAAGGTTCCTGGGAGCTAATGAAAATGAAGATGCCACCTACCAGAACCTAGGGATGTACCAAAGGCAGTCCTAAGGGGAAAGTTTATAGCTATGAGTGCATATAATAAAATGACAGAAATATGTGAAATGAAAGACCTAATGCTACATCCCAAACTCCTAGAAAAACAAGAACAAGCAAAACCTAAACAAGCAAGAGAGAAATAGTAAAAAATAAGGCTGAAATTAATGAAATAGAAACCAAAAAACCATACAAAGAATTAAGGAAACAAAAAGCTGGTTCTTTGAAAAAATAAACAAGTATGACTAAAATGAGGAGGCAAATTCACCAGGCCCCTGCTCCACAGGCCTGGCCCCATCTCTGCAGACACAACAGGCCAACGCTCTGCCAGATATCCACAACACAGTCCCACTGAATCTCCCCTCTGCTGGGCCCTCACCCAGCAGACCCACCAAGGCCCTGCTCTGCAGGCATTCTGGATAGCCATTCCACCAGGCCCCCACACAGCAGGCATGCCAGATCATCAGTGTACCAGGCCTCCGTCCCGCAAGCCTGCCAGACACTGACCTGCCCGTCGCCAACCACAGGAGGGCTTCAAACCTGCCTATGAGACACAGACAGACAGGACTGGATGCTAAAGGAGTAACACAAGAACAAATAAGACTGCAATTCTACTGTTCCAGTACTGGTGATTTTTTTTTTTTTTTGCCTTTCTTTAAGGGTTTGGCTGTCTGGTTTGCTGTTTGATAGTCCACCATCTCTCCCTGTAGTTCTCTTTGGTTTGCCATTCTTTTTTCTTTCCTTCTTTTCTCTTTCTTTTTCTTTCTCTTTTTTCTCCTTCTTTCTTGGTTTTATTAGTATTACTATGGTAACTCAGCTAATACTAAATTACACAGAGTTTAGGAACAGAAACAGTACCTAGTGGAAATATGGGAAAATGAAAAAGGGATGGAAACCATTTTCTGCAAAAAAAAAAATTATTACAGGATTCAGAGGGAAATGAAGAAAATGGGTACCCAGACCTATACTCCAAGAAAACAAAGATAAACTATACCGAGGAACAAAAACAAAGCTCACAAGAACACTCTGAAAGAAGAAACCCTGCAAGTAATCAATGAGAACTTCATAGAGATGTTACTAGACATGGTCAATCAAAATGTACAGGAGGCACTCAAAATTCCAAGACAACAAAAATAGAGAATTTGAGAAAGCACAAGAACAAATAAAAAAAACTGTAGAAGCACTGTATAAACACCAAAGTGGAACAAAGAACACAATAAATAAAGAGATAAATGAACTGAAAATGAAAATAGACAATATTAAAGAGGAAGAGGCTCTGGATATGGAAAACCTCAGAAAGAAGAACGAAACAGAAATGCAAAACAAAATGGAAGGCCAATCTAGCAGACTATAACAAGCAGAAGACAGAATCTCAGAACTCAAAGATGAAATGGTAACTAAAGGAAAAACCGAAGAACTATAAGTTAAAAAACTCAAGACATGTGAAAAGAAAATGCAAGAAATTATTGACTCCATCAAAAGACAAAACCTGAGAATCATGGGCATTGAAGAAGGAGAAGAGGTGCCTGGAAAAATAATGCATAATATATTCAACAAAATAATAACAAAAAATTACCCAAATCTAGAGAAAACTATGCCCGTTTAGGTACAGGAAGATTCTAAAATACCAAACAGACATGGCCAAAACAGAACTACACCAGGACATATTATCATTAAAGCAACAAACACAGAGACTAGCGAAAAAATATTGATGGCTGTGAGAGAAAAAAACAAATAACATACAAAGGTAAAGCCATCAAAATCACAGCAGATTTCTTAATGGAAACCTTAAAACCAAGAAGAGCATGGAGAGAGGTCTTCCAGGTACTGAATGACAATAACTTCAGTCCTGAGATACTCTACACAGCAAAACTATCATTCAAAATAGATGGAGCAATAAAAGTCTTCCATGATAAGCAGAAACTAAAACAATATATGACCACCAAGCCACCACTACAAAAGATTCTCCAAGGAATTCTGCACACAGAAAGTGAAAGCAAATAAAACCATGAAAGGGCAGGCATTACCAAACCACAGGAGAAGAAAAGGCAAGAAAGTAGAGAGTAACATTGATTCAGCTGCACACAATCAAACCCTTAAACAACAAAGACAAGTAAAATCTCATCCCTAAAATCAGGAATGAGACAAGGATGCCCACTATCCCCACGGCTATTCAACACAGTAATGGAATTTCTAGCCAGAGCAATTAGGAAAGAAGAAGAAATAAAAGGAATACAAATAGGTAGAGAAACTGTCAAAATATCCTTATTTGCAGGCTGTATGATCCTATACCTTAAAGACCCAAAGAACTCTACCCAAAAACTCTTAGATACCATAAACAGCTACAGTAAGGTGGCAGGATACAAAATCAACTTTAAAAAATCAACAGCTTTTCTATACACCAACAACGAACAACCTGAGAAGAGATATATGGAAACAATTCCATTCACAACAGCTTCAAAAAAATCAAATACCTAGGAGTAAATTTAACAAATTATGTGAATAACATCTATAAGGAGATTTACAAACTCCTGAAGAAAGAGATCGAGGAAGACTACACAAAGTGGAGAGATCTCCCATGTTCATGGATTGATAGAATCAACATAGTAAAAATGGCTATACTACAGAAAGCAATCTACATGTTTAATGCAATTTCCATCAAAAATCCCAATGACTTTGATCACAGAGATTGAAAAATCTACCCTAAAGTTCATTTGGAAACACAAGAGACCACAAATAGCCAAAGCAATACTCACCAAAAAGAGCAATCTGGAGGTATCACAATACTCGACTTCAAACTATATTACAAAGCAATAGCAATAAAAACAGCATGGTACTGGCACAAAAACAGATATGAAGACCAGTGGAACAGAATAGAGGACTCAAATATGAATCCACACAACTAGACCCACCTCATTTTTGGCAAAGGTGCCAAAAATATATGATGGAGTAAAGACAGCCTCTTCAACAAATGTTGCTGGGAAAAATGGTTACCCATCTGCAAGAAACTGAAACTAGATCCACGTCTATCACCTTGTACTAGTATTAACTCAAAATGGATCAAGGACCTAAATATCAGAACTGAAACTCTGAAGGAGCAGGAAACACTCTGGAACAAATAGGTATAGGCAAAGACTTCCTCAATAGAATCCCAGCCCAGCAACTAAGAGAATGGATGGACAAATGGGACTTCATAAAATTAAAACGCTTCTGCACAACAAAAGAAATGGTCTCTAAACTGAAGAGATCATCCAAAGAATGGAAGAAAATATTTGCAAGCTATACATCAAAGGACTGATAACCAGAATATACAGGGAACTTATGAAACTAAACTCTCCTAAAAATCAATGAACCAATAAAGGAATGGGCAACTGAAATAAACAGAACTTTCTCAAAACAAGAAATCAAATGGCCAAAAAACACATGAAAAAATGCTCACCATCTCTAGCCATAAAGGAAATGCAAATCAAAACCACCCTAAGATGCCACCTCAACCCTGTTAGAATACCCATCATCAAAAACACCACCAACAACATTTGGTGGCAAGGATGCAGAGAAAAAGGACCCCTAGTCCACTGCTGGTGGGAATGCAAGCTGGTACAACCACTCTGGAAAAATATTTGGAGGCTTCTTAAAAATCTAAACATAGATTTGCCATATGATCCAGCAATCCCACTCCTGGGGATGTACCCAAGGGAATACAACACAGGTTACTTCAGAGGCATCTGCACATCCATGTTTATTGCAGCACTATTCACAATAGCCAAGTTATGGAAACAACCAAGATGCCCCACTATTGATGAATGGATCAAGAAAATGTGGTACTTGTACACAATGGAATTTTACTCAGCCATGAAGAAGAATGAAATCTTTTCATTTGCAGGTAAGTGGATGGAACTGGAGAACATCATTCTGAGCTAGGTCAGCCAGGATCTGAAGACCAAAAACCATATGTTCTCCCTTGTATGTGGACTTTAGATCTAGGGTAAATGCAGCAATGTGATTGGACTGGATCACATGATAAGGGGAAGCACATACAGGAGATATAGGAATAGGTAGAAAACCCAAAACATGAAAGCATTTGATGTCCCCACTGCAGAGGAACTAATACAGAAGCCTAAAAGCAACAGAGTTTAACATGAGAAGGGGATCAGTAACCAGTGTAAAGATCAGTTAGAGATGAATCAACATGGGTTGTAACACATGTGTACATGAAAGCAAAGCTAGGAATATTTCTGTATAGCTATCCTTAACTCAACTAGCAAAAAGGCTTTGGGTTCCTTATTATGCTTATGTGTTTTCTTCAACAAAATTAGTAATAAGGGAAGAATAGGACCTGCCTGGATCTGAAAGGGAAAGGAGAGGAGAGGGTGCAGGAGGGATCAGGGAGGAGAAATGACCCAAATAATGTATGCACATGTGAATAAATTAATAAAAAAATTAAAATTAAAAACATAAAAATCAAAAATAAATGACAGGGATCAGCATGTAAATATCAATACTAACCCTTGTTATTAATGGACTTAATTCCCCCATTAAAAGACACTGATCAGCAAACTGAATTAAAAAGGAAGATTCAACAATCTGCTGCCTACAGGAGACCCAACTCATCAACAGAATTAAGCAGTGGCAGAGAGTGAAGAGCTGCAGGAAGATTTAGCAAGCCAGTGGCCCCCAACAACAGTCAGGGGTAGCAATAATTATCTCAGACAAACTAGACTTCAAACTTACGTTGATCAAATGAGATAAAGAAGGACACTCCATACTAATAAAAGGGGAAATACACCAAAAGGAAATAACAATTATCAACCTATATGCACCCAACATCAATGTACCCAATTTCATCAAACATACTCTGCAGGACCTAAAAACATATATAAATGCCAACACAGTAGTAGTGGGGGACTTTGAAACCCTCCTATCACCAATAGATAGGTCATCCAAACAAAAAATCAATAAAGAAATTCTAGAACTAAATCACACCATAGATCAAATAGACTTAGCTGCTGTCTAAAGAATATTTCATCCAACATCTGCACAATATACATTCTTCTCAGCAGCCCATGGAACCTTCTTAAAAATTTATCATATCTTAGGGCACAAAGCAAGCCTCAGCAAATATAAGAAAATAGAACAATCCCATGCATTCTGTCTGACCACAATACATTAAAACTAGAAATCAGCAACAAAAACAGCAGTAAAAAATGTAAACAATTGGAAGCTGAACAACACATTGCCCAATGATGAATGGGTCATTGATGAAATAAAAGAGGAAATTAAGTTTCCTGGAAGTTAATGAAAATGAAAACACGACTTACCAGAACCCATAGGACACAGCAAAGGTAGTCCTAAGAGGAAAGCTTATAGCCATGAGTGTATATATTAAAAGGTCAGAAAGATTTCAAATCAATGATCTAATACTACAGTTCAAACTCATAGAAAAACAAGAACAAGCCAATCCCAAAGCAACCAGAAGGAGAGAAATAATTAAAATAAAGGATGAAATAGAAGCAAAAAAATATACAAAGAATCAATGAAACAAAAGGCTGGTTCTTTGAAACAATAAATAAGATTGACAGACCCCCTGGCAAACCTGACTAAAATTAAGAGAGTAAAAACATAAATCAGTAAAATCAGAAATTCAAAAGGGGAGATAACAACAAACACCATGGAAATCCAGGAAGTCATCAGACACTACTTTGAGAGCCTATACTCTAATAAATTTGAAAATTTTGTAGAAATGGACAGATTTCTACAAACTTACAACCATCCAAATCTGAACCAAGAGGCTATTAATCACCTGAATAGATCTATACCACAAAAAGAAACTGAAGCAGCAATGAAGAGTCTCCCAAAAAATAAAAGTCCAGGACCTGATGGAGACACTGCTGAATCCTATCAGCCCTTCAAAGAAGAATACCAACCCTCCTTAATCTGTTCCATGAAATAGAAAGGGAAGGAACACTGCCTAACTCATTTTATGAAGCCAATATTACTCTCATCCCAAAATCAAAGAAACCTCTGAAAAGGAGAACTATAGACCAATTTCCTTAATGAATATCAACGCAAATATCCTCAGTAAAATGAAGGCAAACCAAATCCAACAACACATCACAAAGATCATACACCATAACCAAGGCGGCTTCATCCCAGGGATGCAGGGGTGGTTCATCAGAAGCAAATCTATAAATATAATACAGCACATTCCCCTTTTATTAGTATAGAGTATCCTTTATCTTGTTTGATCAATGTAAGCTTGAAGTCCACTTAGTCTGAGATAAGTATTGCTACCCCTGCCTGTTTTCGGGGGCCATTGGTTTGGTAAACCTTCTTCCATCCTTTCACCCTCAACCAGTGTTTGTTTTTGTCGATGAGGTGGGTCTCCTGTAGGCAGCAGACTGTTGGATCTCCCTTTTTAATCCAGTTTGCCAACCTGTGTCTTTTGATGGGGAATTTAGTCTGTTAACATTCAGTGTTAATATTGATATTTATGTGGTGATTCCTGTCATTTAGTTGTCTTTTTTGTTTAAGGGTTTGATTGTGTGCAGCTGAATCAATGTTACTCTCTACTTTCTTGCCTTTTCTTTTCCTGTGGTTTGGTACTGCCTGTCTTTTCATGGTTTTGTATGTTTTCATTTTCTGTGTGCAGAATTCCTTGGAGAATCTTTTGTATTTGTGGCTTAGTGATCATATATTGTTTTAGTTTCTGCTTGTCCTGGAAGACTTTTATTGCTCCATCTATTTAGAATAATAGTTTTTCTGGATAGAGTATCATAGAGTTGAATTTAATTTCATTCAGTGCCCAGAGTACCTCACTCTGTGCCTTTTTGCTTTCAAGTTTTCCATTGAGTAATCTTCTGTGATTTTGATTGGTTTACCTTTGTATGTCATTTGTTTTTTTCTCTCTTACAAGCCTTCAGTATTCTTTCTCTCTTCTCTGTACCTGTTGTTTTAATGATAATATGTTGTGGGGTAGTTTTGTTTTGGTCAAGACTGTTTGGTGTGCTGGAGGCTTCCTGCTCCTGAATGGGCATAGCTTTCTCTGAATTTGGGAAATTTTTTGTTATTATTTTGTTGAATATATTACACATTATTTTCCCTTGCACCTCTTCTCCTTCTTCAATGCCCATGATTCTCAGGTTTGGTCTTTTGATTGAGTCAGTGTGTTCTTGCATATTCCCTTCACAGTTCTTGAGTTGGTTGACTAATAGTTCTTTGGTTTTTCCTTTATCATTTTATCTTCACGTTCTGAGATTCTGTCTTCTGTTTGTACTATTTTGCTGGAATGGCTTTCCATTTTGCGTTGTATTTCTGTTTCATTCTTTTTTGTGAGGTTTTCCATATCATGGGTCACTTCCTCTTTAATATTGTCAGTTTTCATCCTTAATTCATTTATCCTTCTATTTATGGTGTTCTCTGTTTCGCTCTGGTGTTTATTTAGGGCTCCTATTATTTCATTTATTTGTTTTTGTGTTTTCTCATATTCTTTATTTTTGTTGTCTGGAATTTCTTGAGTGCATCCTGTATGTTGTTTGACCATGTCTAGTAACATCTCTATGAAATTCTCATTTATTACTTGCAGGATTTCTTCTTTCAGAATGTTCTTGTTGGCTTTGTTGGGCTCCTTTGTGTAGTTTATCTTTGTTTTGTTGGAGTATGGATCTGGGTATACATTTTCTTCATTTCTCTCTGAATCTTGTACTAATTGATTTTGGGGGAGAGAATGTTTTCCATCTCCTTTTCATCTTCCTATCATTCCACTTGGTACTGTTTCTGTATCTGGACTATGTGTATTTTAGTACTAATTGAGTTATAATAGTAAAACTAACAAAACCAAGAAAGAAGGAGGAAAAAGAAAAAGAAAGAAAGAGAAAAAATGGAGAACCTAAGAAATCAACAGGGAGAGATGGTGGATGATCAAATAAACAGTGAAAAAGACAGCCAAACCCTTGAAGAAAGGAAAAGAAAAAAAAATCACCAGTTCTGGAACAGTAGAATTACAGTCTTAGTTCTTCTGGTCTTACTTCTTTAGCATCCATTATTGTTTGTCTGTATATCCTAGGCAGGTTTGGAGCCTGCGTCTGGTGGTGTTGGAGCCCTCCTGTGGTGGGTGGCAGGTAGGTGGTGGCCTAGAGGGCCTGCTGGGCAGCAGCCTGTCAGGTATGCAGGGCAGAGGCCTGGTAGGTCAGATATGGCAGTCTGGCAGGGTGGCAGACAGCTGCCTGGTGTGGTGGTGACCTGGGAGGCTTATGGGATAGTGGCCCAGTGGACCTGCAGGATGGAGGCCTGGTGGAGCAGTGGTCTGGTGGGTTTGCAGACCGGGGGCCCAGTGGGCCTGTGAGGCAGGGGCCTGTTGGAGTGGTGATCCAGAAGACCTGTGGAGCAAGGGTCTGGCAGGCCTGTGGGGTGGGGGCCTGGTGGAGTGGCAGCTCGGTGGACCTGTGGGGTGGAGGTTTGGTGGGCCAACAGAGGCCTGGCGGGCCCACAGGTGGAGTACCGACTGGCAGCAGGCCAGCTGTTCTTTCAGTAAATCATGTCATGGATCCTCCCACACATTATAGTTCAGGATGCTAAAGTTTCAGCTCTCCCTGGTGCTTTACCTCAGCCAAGTGTGTGTCCTGTGTCTCAGCAAGGTCCCTGATCCACAGAGCTCACGCAGTCTCTGTCTGTGTCCCATTCACCACCTTGGATCTCTTGCCAACATCATACTTAATGGACAAAAACTGAAACCATTTGTCCAAAATCAGGAATGAGATAAGGGTCCCCTCTATTCCCACTCTAATTCAAAATAGTCCTGGAATTCCTAACCAGAGCAGTAAGGCCAGAAGAAGTAATAAAAGGAATACAAATAGGTAAAGAAACTGTCAACATATCCCTATTTGCACACAACATGATCTATACCTCAAAGACCCCAAAAACTCCTAGACAGCATAAACAGCTTCATCAGTGTGGCAGGATACAAAATCAACTTACAAAAATCAAAAAAAATATATCATTAGCTTTTCTATACACCAACAGTTAACAACGGTGAACAAATTGAGAAAGAATATATAAAAACAATTCCATTTACAATAGTTTCAAAAAAACTCAAATACCTAGAACTAAACTTATAAAAGATGTGAATGACCTCTACAAAGAGAATCTGGTAGGGATGAATCAACTTGGGTTGTAATACACATGTGCATGGAAGCAATGCTAGGAATCTCTGTGTACCCTATCCTTATGTCAAACTAGCAAAAACAATATGTCTTTATTATTATTGCTTATTTCTTCTCTTCAACAAAATTGGAAAATAGGGCAGAACAGGTTCTGCCTGGAAGCAAGAGGGTGGGAGGGAGAGGGAGGTGGTAAGAGAGGGAGCAGGGGGATAGGGGAGGAAATGGCCAAAAATTTATGCACATATGAATTTAAAAATGACTATACTACCAAAAGCAATCTACATGTTCAATGCAATTCCCATCAAAATCTGAATGACATTCATCACAGAGATTGAAAGTTCATTTGGAAACACAAAAGACTGTGAATAGCCAAGGCAATATTCAGTAAAAAGAGCAATGCTAGAGGTATCACAATACCTGACTTCAAACTATACTACAGAGCCATAGCAATACAAACAGAATGGTACTGGCACAAAAACATATATGAAGACCAGTGGAACAGAATAGAGGACCCAGATACGAATCCACAGTTATGCCCACCTTATCTTTGACAAAGGCTCCAAAAACATACAATGAAGAAAAGACAGCCTATTCAACAAATGTTGCTGGGAAAAGTGGTTATCAATTCCTACAGAAAACTGAAAGTAGATCCATGACTATCACCCTGTACTAGTGTCAACTCAAAGTGGATTAAGGACCTTAATATCAGACCTGAAACCTTGTGGTTAATACAGGAAAGAGCAGGGAATACTCTGGCAGCAATAAAACTTCCTCAATAGGACTCCAGCAGCCCAGCAACTAAGAGAAAGGATAGACAAAAGGGAATACATGAAATTAAAAAGCTTCTTCACAAAAAAGAAATGGTTTCTAAACTGGAGAGACCACCCACAGAGTGGGAGAAAATATTTGCTAGCTATAGGTCAGACAAAGGTCTGATAACTAGAATATGCAGGGAGCTCAAAAATCTAAATTCCCCAAAAATCAATGAACCAATAAAGAAGTGGGCAACTGAATTAAACAGAACTTTTTCATGGGAAGATATCTGATGGCCAAAAAGCACTGAAAAAATGCTCACCATCCCTGGAATAAAGGAATGCAAATCAAAATCACACTAAAATTCTACCTCACTCCTGTTAGAATAGCTATCAGCAAAAACACCACCAACAACAAATGTTGGTGAGGATTCAGGGAAAAAAGAACCCTCATAGAGTGCTGTTGGGAATGTAAGCTAGTGCAACCACTATGGAAAACAATATGGAGGCCTCTTAAAAAACTAAGCATAGATCTTCCATATGATCCATCAATCCCATTTCTAGGGATATACCCAAAGGAATGCAACTGATCTTATTCCAAAGGCACTTGCACGCCCATGATTATTTCAGCACTATTCACAATAGCCAAGCTATGGAAACAGTCAAGATGCCCCACTACCAACAAATGGATTAAGATAATGTGGTATTTATACACAATGGAATTTTACTTAGCCACAAAGAAGAATGAAATTTTGTCATTCGCAACTGAATGGATGGAAGTGAACAACATCATTTTAACTGAAATTAGCCAGGCTCAGAAGGCCAAAAAATCGTATGTTCTTCCTCATATGTGAACTTTAGACCTTAAACAATTGCAGTAATATTATTGGATATGGGTCACCTGCTAAAGGGAGAACGCATACAGGACAAATAGTGAAAGGGAAGGAAACCTGAAACTTGAAAGTGTTTGATGTGCCCACTGTAGAGGAGCGAGTATAGTAATCTTAAACTGATAGAGGCCACAATGGGAAGGTGACTGGGAAGTAATGAAGAGGTTTGGTAGAGATGAACCAATTCGGGTTGTAATACACATGTGAGCTAAGCAATGCTAGGAATCTCTGTATATAGCTATCTTTATCTCAAGCTATCAAAAATGCTGTCTCTCTTATTATCACTTGTATCTTCTCTTCAACAAAATTGGAGTGGAAGGTAGAACAGGTTCTGCCTGAAAGTGAGGGGATATGAGGGAGGGGGCGTTAGAAGGGGGAAGAGAGGAAAAATGGCCTGAACAATGTATACACATATGAATAAATGAATAAACAATAATAAATAAATAAAACTTGAGTGTCAGAGCCAGCAGTGGGACCGTGCCTGTGTGGGACTGGCCTTGTGAGGAAGCTCCAAGGAACTGAGGCAAAGGCCTCAGGACCACACTCTGTGTGTGTGAGTTGGTATTTGGCCTTGTGAGAAATCTCCAAGGAATTGAGACAAAAGTCTCAGGACCAGACCTTATGTGTGTGATTTGTCATCTGGCCCAGTGAGAAAACTCCAAGGAACTGAGGCAAAGGCCTCAGAACCAGATGTCTAGAAAAATAACAGTGCTCAAGTTTCCCCGGATGACTTCATGTCCTTCAGATGAAAATAAGAAAGTTATGCTGACCATGTACTTCTCCTGCTTCTCTGCTCCCATTTTAAAAGAGACATAACAAAGAGTTAATTTTAACTATGCTTCCCTGTACTAATGTAACCTTGACATGTAATACTTGGCATGCTTTTTCTGATGAAATGCTCTCTGTGAGAGAGGAGTTTATAAAAAGCAAAAGTGATCTTCATTAAAGCGTCTATTGAGCAAGACTCGGTAGTTGCCTCATCTTTTACCACTCCGGTCACCCAGGTCCACTGATAAACGTCAACACTTGAGTAAGAAAGTACAGATTAGCACAGTCTGAGCTTTTGTGGGTATCAGTTCCATTCTCCTCTTGATTCAACTTATGATCACTATCACCCAGAGTGGGGTTTGTAGCTTGGAATGCATGGATGTGCACTAAGAAGTCAGAAAAACATCTACAACTTATTACAATTTTTAAATTAGATTTCATATGCATAGTTTTATACAAAGTATTCATAGTTCTAAAAATGTATATTTGCAAATGAGTCTAATAAAGAAAATAGTGTTTGATGACAAAAAGTAGTGTCTTTAAAAGCAGCAATGTTTTTCATTACTCTGGTGTTTCCATTTCTCCATGTCCATGGATTAATGTCCACCAATGACCATCTTTATTCACTGAGAAGATACTCAGAGAATCAATTTTCTCTCCTTTTTTTCATATGGTAAAAAGCTGTACATTTTTAAGACCTCTGTTAAAACCACCTCCTTTATAAGGCATTTAATGACCTTCCTCCTCTTTGGGTAGAGTACATCTCCTTTCCATAGACATTTTACATGTTCATAACATCATTAACATATCAGTTTGATTATAATTATTATATGTGTTTTTCTTTTGATAGATTGTAAGCTCTTAAGGGCAAGACTATCCATTGTCCCATTTTTGTAGTTCTGAATACCATGCACATAGTTGATCCTTCATAAGTATTAGTTGTTTAAACAATTCCTGTGCCATGTGTAATCCTTAGTAAATCAACTCTCACAAATTCTTCTTGGACATTTTCATGGTGGGCATCACATCTCTTCTTGCTTAAAATTTAAGAGCTCAGTCCCTGAAACTCCTTGGTCTGTTACAATTGCTTGCCCATCAAAAGCTGAGATCCAAGTTACCTAACTTCTGTGAACAATAGATTTTATGTAATTTAATAAAACTAATACTCAGGTGATCTTCATAGGATTACCCTGAATATTTCATGAGATTATGTACATGCAAACTTTTAGTCAAGAATGTAGTTCAGAGAATAAAGTTCTCAATAAATATTAACCACTATCATCATCATTAACACTACAGCTGGTCTTCAATTTTGTGTGATGACTGCATGTCTATTCAGACATTGGTGGTCTTTCCGTTGTTGACAGCTTATTCAGAATATGGCTTGATTCTACACAATGGTTCTCAAGCATTTGATGGAAATTTAATTCTTTTAGGGCTTCTTTGGAGTAAGCATTCTCTGTTGCTTAATTACTTTCAAATTCCTAACATCATTCCAGGCAGATTATAGGTACTCAATTAATATTTTAAAAGTACATGTTTACTGTAACACTGCCTCTCCATTATATTTTATGCTAAGTGAATTTATATTCTGTTAACGCATATTTGAAAGTATTTGGTCCAGAACTAAACACAGTGGAGGCACTCTCCTGTGCCTGTCTTCCATGTTTGCAATAGAGCAGGCTAGGACTTTAGGATGCTGACTGCAATATGGTTCCTTATTCTTGTGAACATTTGTCTTCCCCGGGGATAACTAAGGATAGAACATCATCATTGATCTCTGAGTAGTTAGGAACAGCACAGGCTGATACTATTTACTTTATCTGAACTTTCAAAATTCTCAGTAATTATATCACCTCCTGAGGGTTGAGACATGGGTCTATTGAGAGCTAATTACTCACTTTGTTCTACTCTCACTGGAAAAACTACAGAAATTAAATACAGAAAACATTTTTCATTATTTTAAGGGAGGGAATATTGTTAAAATTTAAAAAGTCTTCTCAAATCAAAAAGTAGTGACCATCTCATTTTACCACTTTATCATTACAAAGTATATAGTTAGCCCATAAGTGTTGATTTGTCACACTTAAAAATACATTTTACATAATACTTATCATGAATATCTTTCAAGAGAAATTGGTAGGCTTCAGAAACCTACTACACATATAGAAACTTGCATTCTTGTTTTTGTTAATTATTTGGATTTCATAGGTATAGATCCAACTTCATGTAAACTGAAAAGAAAGCAAGCTAATGAGATAGAACCACACACTACAGAAGTAGAAAGTCCAGTACTAATGGAGATGCTCAAAATCTGTGCTGTCCAATATAGTATCAGGTATTGATCACCTACATTGTGAGACAGAGAAACTGAATTTCAAATTTCATTTAATTTTAACAATTTAAATATCAATACCCACAGTGGTAGGTGGATGCCTTATGAGACAAGTAGACCTCTTACTTTTAATTTATATTATAGAAGCCAAGAGAAAAGGTAGGAGAAGGACAAACTGATCATGTTGGCTTTAAGAGATTCTCTGAATGTGCCACATAACACTTTGCTTTCATATTTGATAAATGTTATCACATGATCACCTTTAATGGCCAGGGAGGCTGGGAATTATAATCTTTGTATCTATAGGTTTCTATTCTATTCCTAAAGAGGTTGGAGAAAAGTAGATCTAGGGATCATCATTTAGAATAATGTCCTTTGCATAAATTCACAAATAACAGTAATTATATTCATACACATGATATATACTGGCTTGGCACTATCACAGTCTAATTGTAACATAATTTACTTGACATAAAACCATATCAGGGATTTTGGGTTCATTTATCATTTATACTACAAAGCTAATTGAACATGTATTATGTGCCAGGCTTAGACATAAGTGCTGGTGACACAATGGCACATGGAGAAGGTACCTGCATGGATCTTACATCTGTCTTCAAAGCTTTTCTTGTCTAGATCAAGTTTCCAACTGAAGTTTTTCTGAAGATGAAAATGTTCTCTATCTGTGTTAATACATGGTAGCCTGAACTATGTGGCTACTGAGTGTTTGAATATTATTACTGAAAAATGGATTTTATATTGCTGATTTTTGACAAACTTACTTACATTTATATTTAGGGATGCTAGTGTAGCTCAGTGGCAGAGAAATCACCTACCAAGTGCAAGGCCCTGGGTTCAATCCCTAGTACTTCAAGAAAATGAACAAAATTGTACTTAGCCATACACATCCACCCAAATGGATGGCAGAAGTCTACAGGGTTTCAAATGTTTACTTCTACTTTAAACTTGTGTTTGTCACTCAGGGTTGGGGGAGAGAATGTTCCTGTCCCACTACCCCAATGGGTCTAAGGCTGAATGATTCTGGTTTTAGGCTCTCTCTAAGTAGATCTTTTTGTTCAGTAGTTCAAGATTGTTTTTTACAAACATGGCAGCCGGCAGGAGCAGCAGCACCGCCCAGTAAGCAGGAGCAGGAAAGCTTCTGAAAGTGGTAGTGGGAGGAAAACTTCAGAGGAGAGGGGGGAAGACCCACCTCCCACATGAACTGTAAATAAACATGCAGGCCTGACAACACGGGGGCAGTGTCACCTTTCCCAGTGCTTAGAAAGGGGAAAGCCTGTAGCAGAGGCTCCCGCACAGGAGAACTCTGAGCAAACAAAGCCTGTGGGACCAGATGAGTGCTAGCTCACCCCAGAGATCTGCATAAATAACGCCACCAGCTACAGGCTGAGAGCAGCAGGCAGGCAAGCCACAGTTGCAGATACCACTCTCAGAACTGTCTCCAGATGATTTTTTTTCTTTTTCTCCCTACCTTTGATGAGAGAACAACCGAATTACACCTGCAAGCCGAAAAACTTACTGAAACTGTATTGTATTTGAACTGGGGACACTTGGTGGGGCTTTTTTTTTTTTTTTTGTGGGTGTGGGTGTGTGTGTGAGTGTGTAGTTTTGTTCTACTTTATGCATCCCCTTTGATGAGACAACTACAGAACAACATCTGAGGCACCAACTCCAGGACTGGAGATTGAGACGGACACCCAAATTATTAAGACTGAAACTGCATTGCATATAAACTTGGAAGTTTTTTGGTTTTTTTTTTTAATTTTCTATTTTCCACTTTATTTTAATTCATTTTTATATATAGATATTACTTTCATTTACTTATTTTTTATTTTTTTTATCTTTGATTTTCAATCCTCTCTCTGTCTCTCTAATGTCTGTTCAGCTTACTGTCGATTAGTACACTAACACTCCCTGTTTATGCCTTTGAAACTCTCTTGTCTTATACCTTGTTCTGCTTTCTCCCTCTTGTCTGTATATTTGTTTTCCCCTTTTCTTTAACTTCTTGCTTTCCATCTCAGCTCACTCTTCCATTCTCAATATTACCATTGTTATTATTACAAGCTAGAAAATACTTAATTACACACAGTACAGGGACAGTAACAACACCAAGGACAATGACAGGAAGACAGAAAAAACAGGGAAACCAGTTTCCCCACAGCAAAAAATTAGTACAGGAACGAGAGGGGAATGAAGAGAACAGAAACTCAGATCCAGACTCCAACAAAATAAAGATAAACTATGCCAAAGGACCCAATGAAGCCCACAAGAATAATTTAAAAGAAGACATACAACAAGTACTCAATGAGAATTTTATAGAGATGATACTGGATAGGGTCAACCAAAATGTACAGGAGACACTCAAGAAATTCCAAGACAATAAAACTAGAGAATTTGAAAAAGCAAAAGAAGAAATAAAGGAAACCATAAAGCACTGTATAAACACCAAAGTGAAAGAGAGAACACAATGAATAAATGGATAAATGAACTCAGGACAAAAATAGACAACAATAAAGAAGAAAACTGCCAGGATATGGAAAACCTCAGAAAAAAGAACGAAACAGAACTGCAAAACAAAACGGAAGGCCAATCCAGCAGAATACAACAAACAGAAGACAGAATCTCAGAACTTGAAGATGAAATGGTAATTAAAGGAAAAACCAAAGAACTATTAATTAAACAACTCAAGACCTGTGAAAAGAAAATGCAAGAACTCACTGACTCCATCAAAAGACCAAACTTCAGAATCATGGGCATCGAAGAAGGAGAAGAGGTGCAAGCAAAGGGAATGCGTAATATTCAACAAAATAATAACGGAAAATTTCCCAAATCTAGAGAAAGATATTCCATACAGATGCAAGAGGCCTCCAGGACACCAAACAGACCAGATCAAAATAGAACTACTCCACGACATATCATCATTAAAACAACAAGTTCAGAAACTAAGGAAAGAATATTGAAGGCTGTAAGAGAGAAAAAACAAGTAACATACAAAGGTAAACCCATCAAAATCACAGCAGACTTCTCAACAGAAACATTAAAAGCAAGAAGAGCGTGGGGTGAGATCTTCTGGGCACTGAAGGAAAATAACTTCAACCCCAGGATACTCTACCCAGCAAAGCTATCATTCAAAATACATGGAGCAATAAAAGTCTTCCATGATAAGCAGAAACTAAAACAATATGTGACCACAAAACCACCATTACAAAAGATTCTGCAAGGGATCCTGCACACAGAAAGTGACACCCAACTTAACCATGAAAAGGCAGGCAGCACCAAACCACAGGATAAGAAAAAGCAAGACAGTAGAGAGTAACATCAAGTTAGGTACACACAATCAAACCTTCAAACAACTAAGACAACTAAATGGCAGAAATCAAAACATACCTATCAGTACTAACACTTACTGTTAATGGATTTAATTCACCCATCAAAAGACACCGTTTGACAAAATGGATTAAAAAAGAAGATCCAACAATTTGTTGCTTACAGGAGACTCATCTCACTGACAGAAATAAGCATATGCTTAGGATGAAAGGCTGGAAGAAGATTTACCAAGCCAATGGCCCCCGAAAACAAGCAGGAGTAGCAATACTTATCTCTGACAAAGTAGACTTCAAACCTACATTGATCAAACGAGATAAAGAAGGACATTCCATACTAATAAAAGGGGAAATAGACCAAAAGGAAATAATAATCATCAATCTGTACGCACCCAATGTCAACGCACCCAATTTCATCAAACATACCCTGAAAGACCTAAAAGCATATATAAACGCCAACACAGTGGTTGTGGGAGACTTTAACACTCCATTATCATCAATAAATAGGTCATCCAAACAAAAACTCAATAAAGAAATCCAAGATCTAAAATATGCAATAGATCAAGTGGACCTACAATAGATCAATGTCTACAGAACATTTCATCCAACCTCTACACAATATACATTCTTCTCAGCAGCCCATGGAACCTTCTCCAAAATAGATCATATCCTAGGGCACAAAGCAAGCCTCAGCAAATATAAGAAAATAGAAATTGTACCATGCATACTATCTGACCACAATGCAGTAAAATAGAACTCAACAACAAAAGTAAAGACAAAAAACATGCAAACAGTTGGAAACTAAATAACTCATTACTTAATGAAGAGTGGATCATCAATGCAATAAAAGAGGAAATTAAAAAGTTCCTGGAAGTCAATGAAAATGAAAACACAACCTACCGGAACCTATGGGACACAGCTAAGGCAGCCCTCAGAGGAAAGTTTATAGCCATGAATGCATATATTAAAAAGATTGAAAGATCCCAAAACAATGACCTAATGATACATCTCAAACTCCTAGAAAAACAAGAACAAGCAAATCCCAAAACAAATAGAAGGAGAGAAATAATAAAAATAAGTGCTGAAATCAATGAAATAAAATCCAAAAAAACCATATAAAGAATTAATGAAACAAAAAGTTGGTTCTTTGAAAAAATAAACAAGATCGATAGACCCCAGGCAAACCTGACTAAAATGAGGAGAGAAAAAACCCAAATTAGTAGAATTAGGAATGCAAAAGGGGAGATAACAACAAACACCATGGAAGTCCAGGAAATCATCAGAGACTACTTTGAGAACCTATATTCAAATAAATTTGAAAATCTAAAAGAAATGGACAGATTTCTAGATACATATGATCATCCAAAACTGAACCAAGAGGAAATTAATCACCTGAATAGACCTATAACACAAAATGAAATTGAAGCAGCAATCAAGAGTCTCCCCAAAAAGAAAAGTCCAGGACCTGATGGATTCTCTGCTGAATTCTATCAGACCTTTAAAGAAGAACTGATACCAACCCTCCTTAAACTGTTCCACGAAATAGAAAGGGAAGGAAAACTGCCAAACACATTTTATGAAGCCACTATTACACTTATCCCAAAACCAGGCAAAGACACCTCCAAAAAGGAGAACTATAGGCCAATCTCCTTAATGAACATTGATGCAAAAATCCTCAACAAAATAATGGCAAATCGAATTCAGCAACACATCAAAAAGATTATTCACCACAACCAGGTAGGCTTCATCCCAGGGATGCAGGGGTGGTTCAACATACGAAAATCAATAAACGTAATAAACCACATTAACAGAAGCAAAGACAAAAACCACTTGATCATCTCAATAGATGCAGAAAAAGCCTTTGATAAGATCCAACATCATTTCATGATAAAAGCTCTAAGAAAACTAGGAATAGAAGGAAAGTACCTCAACATTATAAAAGCTATATATGACAAACCTACAGGCAGCATTATACTTAATGGAGAAAAATTAAAACCATTCCCTCTAAAATCAGGAACCAGACAAGGATGCCCACTATCTCCACTCCTATTCAACATAGTACTGGAATTCCTAGCCAGAGCAATTAGGCAAGAAGAAGGAATAAAAGGAATACAAATAGGTAAAGAAACTGTCAAAATATCCCTATTTGCAGACGACATGATCCTATACCTTAAAGACCCAAAAAACTCTATTCAGAAGCTTCTAGACATCATCAATAGCTATAGCAAGGTAGCAGGATATAAAATCAACATAGAAAAATCATTAGCATTTCTATACACTAACAATGAGCAAACGGAAAAAGAATGTATGAAAACAATTCCATTTACAAAGCCTCAAAAAAAATCAAATACCTAGGTGGAAACCTAACAAAAGATGTGAAAGACCTCTACAAGGAAAACTATACACTTCTGAAGAAAGAGATTGAGGAAGACTATAGAAAGTGGAGAGATCTCCCATGCTCATGGATTGGTAGAATCAACATAGTAAAAATGTCGATACTCCCCAAAAGTAATCTACATGTTTAATGCAATTCCCATCAAAATTCCAATGACATTCATTAAAGAGATTGAAAAATCTACTGTGAAATTTATATGGAAACACAAGAGGCCACGAATAGCCAAGGCAATACTCAGTCAAAAGAACAATGCAGGAGGTATCACAATACCTGACTTCAAACTATATTACAAAGCAATAACAAGAAAAACAGCATGGTACTGGCACAAAAACAGACATGAAGACCAGTGGAACAGAATAGAGGACCCAGATATGATGCCACACAACTATGAGCAACTTATCTTTGACAAAGGAGCTAAAAATATACGATGGAGAAATAGCAGCCTCTTCAACAAAAACTGCTGGGAAAACTGGTTAGCGGTCTGCAAAAAACTGAAACTAGATCCATGTATATCACCCTATACCAAGATTAACTCAAAATGGATCAAGGATCTTAATATCAGACCCCAAACTCTTAAGTTGATACAAGAAAGAGTAGGAAATACTCTGGAGTTAGTAGGTATAGGTAAGAACTTTCTCAATGAAACCCCAGCAGCACTGCAACTAAGAGATAGCATAGATAAATGGGACCTCATAAAACTAAAAAGCTTCTGTTCATCAAAAGAAATGGTCTCTAAACTGAAGAGAACACCCACAGAGTGGGAGAAAATATTTGCCAATTATACATCAGACAAAGGACTGATAACCAGAATATACAGGGAACTTAAAAAACTAAATTCTCCCAAAACTAATGAACCAATAAAGAAATGGGCATGTGAACTAAACAGAACTTTCTCAAAAGAAGAAATTCAAATGGTCAGAAAACACATGAAAAAATGCTCACCATCTCTAGCAATAAAGGAAATGCAAATTAAAACCACACTAAGATTCCACCTCACCCCTGTTAGAATAGCCATCATCAGCAACACCACCAACAACAGGTGTTGAAGAGGATGTGGGGAAAAAGGAACCCTCTTACACTGTTGGTGGGAATGTAGACTAGTACAACCACTCTGGAAAAAAATTTGGAGGCTACTTAAAAAGCTGGACATTGATCTACCATTTGATCCAGCAATACCACTCTTGGGGATATACCCAAAAGACTGTTACTCCAGAGGCACCTGCACATCCATGTTTATTGCGGCACTATTCACAATAGCCAAGTTATGGAAACAGCCAAGATGCCCCACCACTGACGAATGGATTAAGAAAATGTGGTATCTATACACAATGGAATTTTATGCAGCCATGATGAAGAACGAAATGTTATCATTCGCTGGTAAATGGATGGAATTGGAGAACATCATTCTGAGTGAGGTTAGCCTGGCTCAAAAAACCAAAAATTGTATGTTCTCCCTCATATGTGGACATTAGATCAAGGGCAAACACAACAAGGGGATTGGACTATGAGCACATGCTAAAAGCGAGAGCACACAAGGGAGGGGTGAGGATAGGTAAGACACCTAAAAAACTAGCTAGCATTTGTTGCCCTTAACGCAGAGAAACTAAAGCAGATACCTTAAAGCAACTGAGGCCAATAGGAAAAGGGGACCAGGTACTAGAGAAAAGGTTAAATCAAAAAGAATTAACCTAGAAGGTAACACCCACGCACAGGAAATCAATGTGAGTCAATGCCCTGTATAGCTATCCTTATCTCAACCAGCAAAAACCCTGTTCCTTCCTATTATTGCTTATACTCTCTCTACAACAAAATTAGAAATAGGGCAAAATAGTTTCTGCTGGGTATTGAGTGGGGGGAGAGGGAGGGGGCGGAGTGGGTGGTAAGGGAGGGCGTGGGGGCAGGGGGGAGTAATGAACCAAGCCTTGTATGCACATATGAATAATAAAAGAAAAATGAAAAAAAAAAGATTGTTTTTTAAAAGGTTGTCTATATGATCCTTAAATTTCTACCTTTTATTATGGATTTTATCTTTTCTATTCTTTTTTACATTTTTATTTTTATTTGCATATATTAGTTGTACAAAGTGGTTTCATTATGATATTTTTTGCATGTGTCCAACATACTCCTGATCAAATTCATCCCCTCTCTTATTCCCTCTGCCATCTCTTCCATTCTTAGAACAATTTCAATATGCTGTATTGACCATTTTCATACATGTGTATGAAGTACTTTGACCATATTCATCCCCTTCCCTCCGTGACACCCTCTACATTTGCTCTTCCCCTCTGGCTGGCATCCACTCACAAACAGGGCCTGTTTTACATTCCTCTCATTCGTTTTTAAGGACTAGATTCTGCATATAAGAGAGAACATGAGATATTTGTATTTCTCAGTCTAGCTTATTTTGCTTAACCTATTGAATTCTAATTCCATCCATTTTCTGACAAACAACATAATTTCACTCTTTTATGACTGAATAATATTCCATTTTATATATATCACATTTTGTTCATCCATTCATCAATCAATGCCCCCCTAGGCTGATTCCATATTTTAGCTATTGTGAATAGTGCTTCTAAAAGCACGAGTGTGCAGGTATCTGAACTGTATGTTGACTTGCATTTCTTCAGATGCTAACCAGTTTTTCTAATTCACCCTGACACAGTCACCACCCCAAGCCCACAGAGATGACAGGTGGTCTCTGTTCTATCTCTCAGCCCTGAGAACATCCCAGTTGATTGATATGGCTTTCAAGTAACATTCATGTGTTGATGAATCTTTGACATATTGATCAAGCTTGAACCTCTTGGCTAAACTTAAGTCAATTTCTCAACTATAGTCAGAAACTCTGCCAGGAATTTTGCAATGCAGCTTCAATTAACATGTTCTTAACTGAGCTCTCAATGACTCACCTGTCACTCCTGTCTCAGGAGATGACCATTCTAATGGAAGCTCATGTTGTAAACTTTGAAGAAATCCTAAATTTCTGTTGTTTTCTCCTCTTCTCAACTAAAACACCAGTAAATCCTTTTAGTTCCACCTTTAGCAGTATGCCCAAAATCTGAGTACCCCTACTAATATCTTTATTGGTTCCATCCTGAACCAAGTCATAAGCCTTTTTAAGTATATTTACTTCTGGTCTCCATTATTCTCAAGACAGCTGCCTTTCCTTACTACCTTATATAACTATTCCTTAGCATTTCCTATCACTCTTAATTTGTTTTATTTTTCTATTTAGGACTTATTAATACCTTAGTTGTTTACCAATTTATATTTTCTTATGTTTGTCTCTACCTTCATTATGTCCTGGAAGGGTTATGAAGATTTTAACCTCTATGAGTTTAATTTTTTTATGTATTCATTATCAGTTCTTCAGTACCTAGAATTATACATGGTACTTCATAGGACTCAATACTACTTGTTGAATAAATGAGTGATTGGAAGAATGACATTTCCCTTGGAAAAATATTCTGAAAGTATTCCACGATCATGAAGGCTATCATTATTGACAGACAGACAAAGGCACAAATAGACTACATGACTATGTGATTTTATACATGGTTATTATACATGAATATAAGAATTGAAGGTGCAGTCACAAAACTCTAGTTAACTCTGTCATTTGATATAGAAGTGGAAACAGAGAGCGAAAAGTGATAAGATGAAATGGCATAGATATATTAAATAGCGAATCAACTACTGACCCAGAGCAAATTCCCATGGCTCTTCTGTTCTTTACTTATCTATTTTGGATTCATTTTCAATAGGCAAGTATGGGGGGGGAAAGTCCATTTGTGTACTAGTTTGAACTTTCTTCTTTTAAGACTTCTCTATTGCATCACTAAAACTTACAGACAGGTCATTAAATAATTAAGCAAGTGCACCCTTTTCTCTTACATCATAGTTCATTTTCAAAGTTTTACCTTGGAGAAAAGAAAGTCTATGGGGAAGTTGGTCCCTTGTTTATAGTGTGTGGTTCAGTTTATTTTAAATATTTCAAGGACCTCAGCATTTATTCACAACCTTTGGATTTTAGTGAATGCTAGGTTTTCTACACCATAACAGGATCTTGACATCTCTCAGTTTGCTGCTTTTTATGGCTCTTATTTCTTGAGTTTTATAAATCTACACATTACCAGTAATACACATTCACTGAATTTTCCTTTTTGTGTGAATTATCTTAAACATTATCTACCTTGTTTTCTAAGAGCTCTTAGGATCATTAATGATTTGTCCTTAATGAAGAATCAGATCTTTGAATCCCAGTCACAACCATCACCCAGACTAGTGTTATGAAAGAGTACTGGTTTCTGACTGAGTACCAGGTAGGTAACTAGAGTGTGGTTCAGAAACTCAGGTAAGCTCTCTAACCCTCTGTCACCTCATCTATGAGTTGGAGCTAGGATAATATCGCTCTAAATTCTGATGCCCATCATTTTCAGAGGGCTTTGCGGAGTTTGACCTGAACTTGGTTCATTGGGGTCTTCAGTGAGAAATCTGCTGGGTGGCAACATTCGTCATGGGACTTTATTTACTCAAGGAGTGGCATTTGTAGGAAGAAATCAAATTCTCCTTCCCACCTCAGATTTTCTAAACCAGAACATCTTGAGGAATGAAATATTCTGGAAGTGTGCTAACTTCGTGCTTAATTGGAGACAATATACATTGAGTATCTTTGAAATCCATCTGGTTCAATTCCTTGTTCCAAGACAGAGCAAGATCAGCTCTTTTGACCTAAAGGTATGTGTTATGAGTAAAAATAAGGTGCAACATTTCTTAGCAGCCACAGGTACTTGACAACTTATTATTTCTTTTAGAACCACAAGAGTCATTTGTAAATTGTGGGCATTTCTGTTAATTGTTTTAGAGTCAGCAATGATTTAAGTTTATAATTTTACCAGTATTATAACACATACAAATTGATGATTTTGAAATTTAGATTTTGGTGAGGTACCATTTTGAGATTACCAAGTTAGAGCCTGTAACTAGAACAGAGGTTCCATTACTTCACTCTAAGATTAGTCACAATTGGCACATGATCCTTTGCTCATATTTTTCTGTAGCCATTATCTGTAGTATGTCACGCTGTGGTACAGATTCCAAGAGATTACTTGATATAGAATCATCATGTTTATATGCATTTTTGTGCTTTTATACACATTTTCTTTCCCTGCTTCTAGATGAGACAACATTGTGGCTGAGAGGATATATTTTTTACCACCAATGTAGGAGAAATAGTGAGGACAGGTGAGTGGGGGTAGCTGAGAGAGGTAGAAATACATAAGACAGAGATGATAGAAAAATACAAGTTAATTTTCAAAGAGAAATACCATCAGACATTGTTCTTATGGATGAAGTTTGAAAACACTGTACCCTACAAGATTTTTCTTTTATCCCAGAGAATTTATCTCAGATAAATTCTAGTATATTTAACTTCATCTCTTTAATAGACCAAAAAGTAGAGGCCATGTTCAAACAAGACATATTTTTTGTTAGTCAAATAAATGTATCTTGAACTTTGAATGAAGGTCATTTAAAATTTTCTTCACTTTGGTGTTATGCACATGCCCCATTCCTACTAATGACATAGGATAATAGCTAAACTTCTCTGTGCTTTTGTTTCCTCATATATATTAAAAAAGAGATTACATGATTTAAATCCATTTAAAAGATTTATTGTTAAAGATGAGTACATCAGTATGTGTAAAGCATATACAAAGTGTGTGGAATAAGGTAACTATTCCTATCAACCTGAAATGCAAATAAATATAGGGATTTAAGAAAAATAATATGCAATTTGAATTTTAAACAATATATTTTGGTTAGAAGATATAAACACAGAAGCTGAAAACATAAAACAATCTTGTAATTTTCTGACAGAAATACGATGAAATACCACAGGATCACAAAGGCGAGAAACTCCATTGCAGTGATAATGAGGTTCTTTATGCAGTCTGTAAGTAATGAATACTAAACAGAAGAGGGAGAGAAAGCATCTTGTGTGGGGAAAGAGCTACTTAGTGCTCATCTTGGGATTAACCATAAGGGTAAAAAGACTGGCCATGGTCAGTTCACAATGGACTTGAACTCCCTGCTAAGAATTTCAGAAATTATCCTGTAGGCAATGGAGACATGTTGGTAGGTTTTAGGTACAGAAGGAACATGATCAGATTAGTATTTATGGAAATGACTGAAGTATTTTTCCAATGCTCAAAGAAGAGGAGATACATATAGGTAGGATAATTAAGGCACATCTCATTGAACAAACAGAAATGGAACTGGTCCTGTAAGATGGGTATGATTGGGAGGCACAAGGAGAGAGTGTTTCTGGTGAACGCTCTGTGGTGAGAATGAGCAGGGTGGGCATGTAGGAGGGTGGGCTCTGACTTGAGCAGCAGTGAGTCAAAGTTTAGTGGGCAAGAGGTGAATTATGAGATGACTCAAATTATGAAAGTTATGGAAAGATAATTAGAGGAATTCAGGGCTGACATAGTTCTTCTTAAGTAGTTGGGTGATCTGAAGAAAGAAGAGTGTAGGCAGCAATTTCTGACTAGGATTTCAGGATTGATAGTTTGGGAGCATTTGGACACTAAGAGACTTTGATAATTTAGGCATCAGTTGCCAGTGTGTGAGAAGGAGATGGCAGCAAGATGAGGAGAAAAATGTCACGGGATCTGGTGTACAGGTCAATTGAATGGGAGGTGATGATGAGATATGGGAAATGAAATATAGGCATGAGTCAAAATTTACATAGAAGCTATAGACTGGTCAGCTTAGAGGGTGATGGTATCACCAATGTATCTTTTAGTACCACTTGTCTATAGGTCTTCTGTGATTTCATAACTTAGTCCCATCAGATCTAGCCTCTGTTCATGACCTTTCATGGGCTTGTGAGTAAAGATTAGAAAAGCTGATTTTGATGGATCTCAAAATCATATCTTTTACCCATTTGGCTACTAAGTTTTCCTAGGTCCTGAGATCTTCCTAGTGATAAAGGATGCCTGGTACCATGTGACTGCCTGAGTGAGCAGGATATACAGTGATGGATTAAGAAGATTGCTTATTGTGGCCATTGATTTGAACACAGTATTTGTGCTTAATCTATCTTCTTTAGTTAGTTTCTTGGTGCTTCTGGAATGGCTGAACTCTTTTCTTCTACTTATGGTCGTTCCTCTTCTTGCCACATAGCACATATTCTTTCCAATATAATTAAATGTCAGTGACTCCTGTTTGGGCAGACAGAAAATCCTATCCTATCTTTGGTTTATATTTAGGGAGTTTGCATTGTTTTTACAGCCTTAAAGCAATGTTAAAGACACTGTTTTTGATGCTTTTGGTAAGTTTAATGTATCTCTTCCCTATGTGAATACTGAGCTATTTAAAGTTAAGCAATTGATTTTGGAGGTAACTTTGTCTTTGTTACTGTTTCACTTTCTGTGTGCAGAATCCCTTGCAGAATCTTTTGTAGTGGTGGCTTTGTGGTCACATATTGTTTTAGTTTCTGCTTATCATGGAAGACTTTTATTGCTTCATCTATTTTTGAATGATAGTTTTGCTGGGTAGAGTATCCTGGGGTTGAAGTTGTTTTTATTTAGTGCTCAGTAGATCTCACCCCATGCTCTTCTTGCTTTTAATGTTTCTGTTGAGAAGTCTGATGTGATTTTGATGGGTTTACCTTTGTGTGTTAATTGTTTTTTCTCTCTTACAGCCTTCAATATTCTTTCCCTAGTTTCTGAACTTGATGTTTTAATGATGATATGTTGTGGGGTAGATCTATTTTGATCTGGTCTGTTTGGTGTTCAGGAGGCCTCTTGCATCTATATAGGAATATCTTTCTCTAGATTTGGGAATTTTTCTGTTATTATTTTGTTGAATATATTATGCATTTCCTTTGCTTACACCTCTTCTCCTTCTTCGATGCCCATGATTCTCAAGTTTGGTCTTTTGATGGAGTCAGTGAGTTCTTTTCACAGGTCTTGAGTTGTTTAATTAATAGTTCTTCGGTTTTTCCTATAATTACCATTTCATCTTTGAGTTCTGAGATTCTGTCTTCTGTTTGTTCTATTCTGCTGGATTGGCCTTCCGTTTTGTTTTGCAGTTCTGTTTCACTCTTTTTTCTGAGGTTTTCCATATCCTGGGTGGTTTCCTCTTTAATGTTGTCAATTTTTGTCCTGAGTTCATTTATCCATTTATTCATCGTGTTCTCTGTTTCACTTTGGTGTTTATACAGTGCTTCTATGGTTTCCTTTATTTCTTCTTTTGCTTTTTCAAATTCTCTATTTTTGTTGTCTTGGAATTTCTTGAGTGTCTCCTGTACATTTTGGTTGACCCTATCCAGTATCATCTCTACAAAATTCTCATTGAGTACCTGTAGTATGTCTTCTTTTAAATTATTCTTGTGGGCTTCATTGGGTTCTTTGGCATAGTTTATCTTCATTTTGTTGGAGTCTGGATCTGAGTATCTGTTTTCTTCATTTCCTTCTGGTTCCTGTACTAATTTTTTGCTGTGGGGAAACTGGTTTCCCTGTTTTTTCTGTCTTCCTGTCATTGCCCTTGGTGTTGTTATTGTCCCTGTACTGTGTGCAATTAATATTTTCTGGCTGTAATAATAGCACTAGTAATATTTAGAATGTAAGGGTGAGAGGGAATAGAAAGCAAAGAAGTTAAAGGAAAAGGGAAAAACAAATAATCAAGTAGAAAAAAACAAAACAAAGAAACAAACAAAAATGTTTTAAAGATATAAACAGGGAGAGACAATGTACTAATCCACCATAAGCTGAAAAGGTATTAGAGAGACAGAGAGAGGTTTGAAAATAAAAAATAAAAAGAATAAAGGTAAGAATAAAAATAAAAAATAAGTAAATGAAAGAAAATATATATATAAATAAAATTAAGTAAAAAACAATAATAAAAAACCCTGTAGTTCAAATGCAATGAAGTTTCAGTCTTAATAATTTTGGTGTTCCTCCCTCAGCCTCCAGTCCTGGTTATGGTGCCTCAGATGTTGTTCTGTAGTTGTCTCATCAAAGGGGTAACATAAATAGAACAAAGCCTCACAAAACAAACCCACCTAGTGTCCCAAGTTCAAATGCAATACAGTTTCAGTAAGTTTTTCAGCATGAAGGTGTAGTTCAGTTGTTTTCTCATCAAAGGTAGGGAGAGAGAAACAAGAACAGTCTGGAGACAGGTCTGTGAATGGCTATCTGTGGCTGTGGCTTGCCTGCCTGCCGCTGTCAGCCTGCTGTTGCTGGAGGCGTTATTTATGCAGATCTCAGGAGTGAGCTTAGCACTCACCTGGCCCCGCAGGCTTTGTTTACTCAGAGTTCTCCTGTGTGCGATGATTGCCACTGCTACAAGCTTTCCCCTTTCCAAGCACACTGGGGGAGGTGACACAGCACACGATTTCTCAGGCCTGCGTGTTTATTTACAGCTCACGTGGGAGGTGGGTCTTCCCCCCTCTCCTGTGGGGTTTTCCTGCCTCTGCCTTTACAAGCTTTCCCGCTACTGATTGCTGGGCTCCCGCCCTCTCCAGCCAGGCCCGGCCTGTTTATTTACAGTTCAGGGAGGGATTCCCCTCCCCCACTCCTTGGTGCTCAGGGCACCCTGCCCTCTTTGCAACGTGTCTTTATTGTTCTTATTGCTTATTACTCAGTTTCTCTTTCTCCCCTGGGTGGGGGTCGGTCTGCCCAGGGGACTATGCTGATCTGGCCCAGGGTTGTCTGTGGGAGTACCATGTACCGCTTAACTCACCTTGTGATCTGCATCTTCCTAAGCCATCTGGACGCTGACGACTGGCGCACGGGCGCCCTCCTGGTTTCTCCATTCAATGTGAAGTGGAGATTCTCTGCTCAGGCTGGAGGTGTGGAGGGGTCTAAGTTTTGCCTCTTCTCGGTGGCCTTGCCTGCAAGGTGTGTCTCCAGAATCTCTCCAAGATTTCACTTTAGGAGGCACACTTTCTGCTTCCTCCCTCTAGCCGCCATCTTGGAAAGTCTCCTATAACCTTTATTTATTTTCTACTGGGTTGCATATACATTTCTAACAGATTTCTATCCTTTAAAAATTGGGTGTTAAGCCTTTTTATACATATTTTAGTATTTTTGCCATTTGGGCACAACTTTGTGCTTTTTGTTTTATTAAAATTTTAAGGTTTTTGTATTAGCAAATGTTAATTGTACAAAAGGATTTTATTGTGATAGTTACAAATTTGCATATGCTCTGACCAAATTCTCTCTTATTACTCTTTCTTATTCCCCTCCCTGCTTTTTAAACATTTTAATGGTCTCATTATTCTATTTTCACACGTGTGTATGAATACTTTAATCATATTCACTCTTTCTATAGCTACTTAAAATTGGCATCTCAAGGACAAATTCATCTCATTAATCTTGTATTTTAGCATGTTTACAGCTACTTTAGAATATTTTTGTTACAGAAGAATTTTAGGAAATTTCATTAAACTATAAATAAAATTTTCACTGGATTTTAGTTTATAATGCAACTATTTTTAGATTAATTTTGGGAGAATTGAAAGTTGAGAATTTAAATATAAATCATGTCAAATTTTACTATGTAAAAACTTGTCTTCATAGGCATTTCACATTTTAAGTACTTTGTACTTAAAGTTTCTGACTTATTATACATTAACACTTTTCATTGTGTTTTCTAAATACTAATTAAATTTGGAATTTCTTGTTACTACCTGTTTAAAGTTTTAAATATATTTTATTTTGTATTTTTTTTTTAATTTTATTATTCATATGTGCATACAAGGCTTGGTTCATTTCTCCCCCCTGCCCCCACCCCCTCCCTTACCATCCACTCTGCCCCCTCCCTCTCCCCCCCACCCCCTCAATACCCAGCAGAAACTATTTTGCCCTTATTTCTAATTTTGTTGTAGAGAGAGTATAAGCAATAATAGGAAGGAACAAGGGTTTTTGCTGGTTGAGATAAGGATACCTATACAGGCCATTGACTCACATTGATTTCCTGTGTGTGTGTGTTACCTTCTAGGTTAATTCTTTTTGATCTCACCTTTTCTCTAGTTCCTGGTCCCCTTTTCCTATTGGCCTCAGTTGCTTTTAAGGTATCTGCTTTAGTTTCTCTGCGTTAAGGGCAAAAATTCTAGCTAGATTTTTAGGTGTCTTGCCTATCCTCACCCCTCCCTTGTGTGCTCTCGCTTTTATCTTGTGCTCAAAGTCCAATCCCAATGTTGTGTTTGCCCTTGATCTAATGTCCACATATGAGGGAGAACATACGATTTTTGGTCTTTTGGGCCAGGCTAACCTCACTCAGAATGATGTCCTCCAATTCCGTCCATTTACCAGTAATGATAACATTTCGTTCTTCTTCATGGCTGCATAAAATTCCATTGTGTATAGATACCACATTTTCTTAATCCATTCGTCAGTGCTGGGGCATCTTGGCTGTTTCCATAACTTGGCTATTGTGAATAGTGCCGCAATAAACATGGGTGTGCAGGTGCCTATGGAGTAACCTGTGTCACAGTCTTTTGGGTATATCCCCAAGAGTGGTATTGCTGGATCAAATGGTAGATCAATGTCTAGCTTTTTAAGTAACCTCCAAATTTTTTTCCAGAGTGGTTGTACTAGTTTACATTCCCACTAACAGTGTAAGAGGGTTCCTTTTTCCCCACATCCTTGCCAACACCTGTTGTTAGTGGTGTTGCTATTGATGGCTATTCTAACAGGGGTGAGGTGGAATCTTAATGTGGTTTTAATTTGCATTTCCTTTATTGCTAGAGATGGTGAGCATTTTTTCATGTGTTTTTTGGCCATTTGAATTTCTTCTTTTGAGAAAGTTCTGTTTAGTTCACTTGCCCATTTCTTTATTGGTTCATTAGTTTTGGGAGAATTTAGTTTTTTAAGTTCCCTATATATTCTGGTTATCAGTCCTTTGTCTAATGTATAGTTGGCAAATATTTTCTCCCACTCTGTGGGTGTTCTCTTCAGTTTAGAGACCATTTCTTTTGATGAACAGAAGCTTTTTAGCTTTATGAGGTCCCATTTATCTATGCTATCTCTTAGTTGCAGTGCTGCTGGGGTTTCATTGAGAAAGTTCTTACCTATACCTACTAATTCCAGAGTATTTCCTACTCTTTCCTGTATCAACTTTAGAGTTCGTGGTCTGATATTAAGATCCTTGATCCATTTTGAGTTAATCTTGGTATAGGGTGATATACATGGATCTAGTTTCAGTTTTTTGCACACTGCTAACCAGTTTTCCCAGCAGTTTTTGTTGAAGAGGCTGCTATTTCTCCATCGTATATTTTTAGCTCCTTTGTGAAAGACAAGTTGGTTATAGTTGTGTGGCTTCATATCTGGGTCCTCTATTCTGTTCCACTGGTCTTCATGTCTGTTTTTGTGCCTGTACCATGCTGTTTTTCTTGTTATTGCTTTGTAATATAGTTTGAAGTCAGGTATTGTGATACCTCCTGCATTGTTCTTTTGACTGAGTATTGCCTTGGCTATTCGTGGCTTCCTTTGTTTCTATATAAATTTCATGGTAGATTTTTCGATCTCTTTAATGAATGTCATTGGAATTTTGATGGGAATTGCATTAAACATGTAAATTACTTTTGGAAGTATAGACATTTTTACTATGTTGATTCTACCAATCCATGAGCATTGGAGATCTCTCCACTTTCTATAGTCTTCCTCAATCTCTTTCTTCAGAAGTGTATAGTTTTCCTTGCAGAGGTTGTTCACATGTTTTCTTAGGTTTACACATAGGTTTTTCATTTTTTTGAGACTATTGTAAATGGAATTGTTTTCGTATATTCTTTTTCAGTTTGTTCATTATTAGTGTATAGAAACGCTAATGATTTTTCTATCTTGATTTTATATCCTGCTACCTTGATGTAGCTATTGATGGTGTCTAGGATCTTCTGAGTAGAGTTTTTTGGGTCTTTAAGGTATAGGATCATGTTGTCTGCAAATAGGGATATTTTGACAATTTCTTTACCTATTTGTATTCCTTTTATTCCTTCTTCTTGCCTAATTGCTCTGGCTAGGAATTCCAGTACTATGTTGAATAGGAGTGGAGATAGTGGGCATCCTTGTCTAGTTCCTGATTTTAGAGGGAATGGTTTCAGTTTTTCTCCATTAAGTATAATGCTGGTGTAGGTTTGTCATATATAGCTTTTATAATGTTGAGGTACTTTCCTTCTATTCCTAGTTTTCTTAGAGCTTTTATCATGAAATGGTGTTGGATCTTATCAAAGGCTTTTTCAGCATCTATTGAGATGATCAAGTGGTTTTTGTCTTTGCTTCTGTTAATGTGGTTTATTACGTTTATTGATTTTCGTATGTTGAACCACCCCTGCATCCTTGTTACTAGCTGTTTAAAGTTTTAAATATATTTTATTTTGTATCAATATATGTTCATTACACTTATTAATATGGTTCACCGTAATATACATACATTGTGTATTAATCAAATCCAGACTCATTTTATCTCTCCACCTCATTCAAAACCTGCAGTAATCACTATTTTACATTCAGATTGAATTTTTTTAGCTTCCACATATGAGATGTAGTACTTGTCTATGTATGACTGACTTACTTCATATTACACACACACACTGGGTTTCCACTTTAGTACTTTCCTTTCAAAAAACAGAAACCTATTTAAATTAGATTAGGCAAAACAGAAAATTTATTTGAAGAACAAGGGATATTTCTTGGTTCCCAAATACACAAAGGACAGAACTAGAAATTAAAATGTCAAGGATCAAGGACACTCTATTCATCTCTGAGATGCCATGATCTCTTTCTCCACTACTTTTCTTGCTCCAAAATGTGAATTTATTAATGTTTAAGATTCAATAGCTTTATTTCATCTTAAGCTTCAACCTGTGTCCTTATCCAAAGAGCTCTGATACATACAGATTTGTTTCCCTCTGTTCACATCACTGAGTTCTTTTCTCTGTTTTTCTGTTCCTTACTTTGCAGGGTGCATTTTTTTAGGTCATCAAAAGGATATTTCTTATTTTTTAAAGGATACATAGTATTGTATTGAGCATATATATTACATTTTCCTTACCCACTCACCCATTGATGAATACTTTGTTTGCTTCTACATCTTGGCTGTTATGATAGCATTGAAGTGAACATGGGAGTGCAGATATGATTCTGGCACATGAAGCATATTTCACAATTGCTAAAAGAATAGACTTTTTGTGTCCTCCCACAGAATGTAATAGGTTGAAAAAGTGGTAGCTATGGTAGTTAGCTCTATTGAATATTTCTACAGCATACATATGTCAAAATATAACAGTGGTATTTATCAGTTATAAACAAATTTGAAAAAATATTTCTAAAAAATGTCAGTATAAAATGATATGAAGGGGAAAATAGGGATATGTTTTATAGCAGGTAATGAAATAGTTCATATTTTTCCTATTTTTATGGACCATATATGATGAAAAAATCCAACTAGAGTGTCTTTATCTAGAGAATATTGTTTTAAGTTACACAGTATAGTTAGCTTGAGGTATGTGGTGATACCTGTGTATCCTTTGTGAAATCTGGTGGTTGTCTTACTATGTAAGAGGTCCTCAGTAAGTATATTCTCCAGGGAAGTAACCTAGACAGAAGTCTCTATTCTTCTTTTTAAATTCTTTGCCTGATGACCAATCTGGAACCACAACAAGCAGCTGGCCAGCCATCACAATGATCCTAGAGGATAAGTTCTCTGAGTTCAGGATCTCTCAGTAATTTGGGAGACAGAAGATGTGAAATTAATTGTGGAATGATGGAGAAAAAGTAGTCAGTTCAATTCTCCCAGAGTGTGTGAACATTTGTCATCTAGAAACATAATCCTTGAAGCTATACAACTGGTGAAGGACTCTGACCTGAGTAAAGTGAGGGCTGGTATAACTGAGAAAGACAACAGCACAGGGGACCTTGAAAAAAGGGAAAATTATCAGTGAGGAGATAAGTCCCTGAGGTACAGAAGAAAGAAACAAGAAGGCAACTGCAGTGGTGTATCAAGGGGATTTCCCAGAAGGACTGAGCTAAGAAAATGCAACGCAAACACTACAAATAAAGGTTATTGACTTGAAAGGCTCACAACATTCTGAATATCTTAAGGTGAATGAAAGAGAACCCTGAACAGAAAGAAATGTTGGTTCCAAGTCCCAAAATTTCATCATATTTTTTTATGATCTTGGGCCAATAACTATTTCTTTAGGGCTTCATTTTCCATTTTTCTGTCTTCATTTTCTAATAGTAAAAGTAAATGAATCAAAATAAAGTGATATACAGTTAGAATTTAATGAATACATTTGGCTAAATGAATGATTGAGTGATAAGCATATTATAAATTGGTTTACACTAAGTGGTATAAATGAGGTGGATTGGTGTTATAATCATTGTTTTATTGCAGGCCTCTCAACTTCTGGCATCCAGAACCTCTGAACTGATTCCATGGCCACTACAAATAACATGACTGATTTGATTATCAACGGCCTTTTCCAGGATGCAGAGGTGCAAAGAGTGTGCTTTGTGTTCTTTCTTTCTGTTTACCTGGCCACAGTGGTGGGCAATGGCCTCATCGTTGTGACGGTCAATGTCAGTAAGAGTCTTGGTTCACCCATGTACTTCTTCCTCAGCTACCTGTCCTTTGTGGAGATCTGCTACTCCTCTACTGTTGTTCCCAAATTCATCACTGACTTACTTACCAAGATTAAGACCATCTCGTTGAAGGGCTGTCTGGCTCAGATATTCTTCTTCCATTTCCTTGGGGTCACAGAGATCCTCCTGCTCACAGTGATGGCCTATGACCGCTATGTGGCCATCTGCAAGCCCCTTTACTATACAACCATAATGAGCCGAACTGTGTGTCACCATCTAGTGGCTGGTTCCTGGGTGGGGGGATTTTTTCATTCCATAATTCAGATTTTTATCACCCTCCCTTTGCCCTTCTGTGGTCCCAATATGATTGACCACTACTTCTGTGACCTCCATCCCTTATTCCAGCTTGCCTGCACTGACACCTTTGTGGTAGGGGTTATCATGTTTGTTAACAGTGGATTATTCTCTGTATTTTCCTTCCTCTTTTTGGTGTCTTCCTATATTGTCATCCTGGTCAACTTGAGAAATCATTCTGCTGAGGGCAGGCACAAAGCCCTTTCCACCTGTGCCTCTCACATCATGGTGGTCGTCTTGTTTTTTGGACCAGCCATCTTCCTCTACTTGCGGCCAGCTTCTACCTACACTGCAGACAAACTCGTGGCTGTGTTTTACACAGTCATCACCCCCATGCTAAATCCCATCATCTACACACTCAGAAATGCAGAGGTGAAAAATGCCATGAGGAAGATGTGGGGGAAGAAAATAAACTCAAAGGTGGGATAAAAATGAAAACATGAAACAAATAGTAGCAAGCAAAGGGTGACTAAAACTGCAATTTGATTTAGTCAATCATGAAAGAGTAAATGTTACCTGCTTTTGGTTTATGTTGCATTTTTTGAGACAGGTTCTTGATATTTGGCCCAGTATCATCTTGAACTTACTGTGTAGCACAGGCTGGCCTTGAATTCAAAAATCCTCCTGCCTTGGTGATTATAGGTGTGTAACACCATGCCTGTCTAAAAGGAGCCACTTTAACACCATGATATCATTTCAAGGTCTGTTATAACTGTCAGTATTTTTGAGCATGTTCAAATTGGACTACTTTCCATCTCTTCATTAGTAGTCTGTATTACAAAGTATAGAATTTAAGGATGGGTTGCCTGGAGTGAAATTCTACCTTGACATCTGTCAGATGTGTGACTTTATCTTTATTCATGTCACCTCTGGCATTTCCACATACTGTATTATGTGGAAAGATCAGCATACCTGCAGACAAAAGTTCATGATTTTCCTCGTATCCTTATCAGTGTGATCTTGGGGGAGTCCTGGGAAGGCTTCTCTAACTTTCTTCTGTTGCCCTCCTCCCATCAGCCTGATTCTAATGCCTGAAGCTGAAATTCCATGGTAGGAGCTTTATTTCATAAGCAAGATAGACATTGTTAGAATGCCAGTGTCTCTGGGAGAGGAAATACAGTGAAATTATTATTAACCATTGATATTTTAATCTAAAAAATTTTATATGACTTTCTAGACAGTGGTTATCTGTGCTGTGAAGTAAGGAGAAAAAAGCAAAGTTTGTAATGCATTGGGTTATTAGTGTGACTGATCCTTTTGAAAAATAGCTTTGAAAAAGAGCCATATTTAGTTCTCTGCCTGTCCTTGTATTACCTGTGGGCTAAGAATGGCTTTTATACTTCTAAGTGATGTGGGAAAAAAACAGAAAGACAAAAATATTTTTGACACACAAGTTATATGAAATTCAAGTTTTAGTATCCCTGGTAGAGTTTTATCGACAACAACCATAGCCATATCTACATGTTACTATGTCTGCTTCTGTGCTGCATTGGCAGAGTTCAGGAGTTGTAACAGAGAATATGTACTCTGCAAAGCATAATATATTTGCCACCTAATCCTTCACAGAAATAGTTGCCCCACCCCTGATGTAAGTCACAATATCAATTTTTGCTTACTTAAGGGAAGTTTGGAGGTCAGTGGTTCTGATTTGTTTTTCTAATTCTATTATGGTGTCACATGGGGTTGCTGCCCTCTCAATTCCTCAGGTTTTCCCTTCGTGATTACTAGGTGCAGTGTGGTAGCAATTCCTGGTCTTTTGTCTTCACTTTAGGGATGGAAGAGGCCCAGCTTTTGTTTTGAGAAATAGTTCCAAGAACCTTCCACCTGCCCCAGCACAATTCCTCTTATATTTATTTTTATTGGCCAGAACTAGGTGTGTTTTCCTTTAGATGAAAGAGAGGCAGGAAAAGTGGGTGTTGTGTATTTTGAATTTCACTTTCCTGGAAATAGTGAATATGAAGGTATTTATATGACAGTTTCATCCTTCCAATGAGTTTTCAGTGTAGTCAACTGCCTTTTCTGAGTCTCTTCACTCTTAGATTTACTGTCTCAAGCAGGGGACATAGATACAAGTTGCAGATGAGAAATTCCACCTGGAAGTGATTCACAAGACTAAGGTCCATCAGATTGCGTTGTCAGCCTCAGTTCTTCATCTGTCTATATCTGTGCCCTTTTCATGTTACCATGCATGACGAGTGATACACACCAAGAAACTTGTAGCTGCTGAATGAATGAAAGACATCAAAATGACACCCAATATTATTTATCTTTATCATTAGGAAAGGATTGGGTCAGACAAAAGGCCAACAACAGCCAAGGAAGAACTTTCTTGTGACTTAATTTAACTGAAATATAGAAATGATTTCAATTGAGCCATTCCACTAGCTCTTTTTCTGTGACAGGTTTTTTTGAGATAGGGTCTCACAAACCATTTGCCCAGACTGGCTTTCAACAGTGATCCTCCAGATCTCTGCCTCTTGAATAGCTAGGATTACAGGTGTGAGACACTGCACTGGCACCCAGCTAGAAGTGATCTTAGTATGTTACTCTTCACTGATAAAATACCAAGTTTCCAAACTGCATGAAGATGCCTGAAATTCATATTTGGATTTGTTAATAGATGTATTGATATATGTTATATTTGGATACTGGCTTTTGCATATTTCAGTCTTTTCTCTTCCATTATTTCATTCAAATCTCATAGCAACCCTGCAAAATAAATGAAATGTCAATTAATCATTTCTACTGGATAGTTTTAGAGAATAAAATATTGTTTAGATTCTGTTTTAGCTGCAAGTAACAGAATCTGAAACAAGATAGAAGCCAAGGTGTAAACAATTCAGAGTAGAAACACTCACTATCATGTTTATCCATCCTTAATAGCTTCCATTGCCCTATTTAACTTGGGGCTCATGATGGCTGTTGGAGCTCCAGTCATAATGGCAACATTTCTGTCATCAGGAAACAAGAAGAGACAAAATAAGTGAACACAATCCCTTTTTGTAAAGTTGTAAGGGCAACTGGGCAATGAAACTTTTTTCCAGGGGAGCATGTGCTCAATATTAAAATGTAGGGGTTCTGATCTACCATATGATCCAGCAATACCACTCTTAGGGATATACCCAAAAGACTGTGACACAGGTTACTCCAGAGGCACCTGCGCACCCATGTTTATTGCAGCACTACTCACAATAGCCAAGTTATGGAAACAGCCAAGATGCCCCACCACTGATGAATGGATCAAGAAAATGTGGTATCTATACACAATGGAATTTTATGCAGCCATGAAGAAGAATGAAATGTTATCATTAGCTGGTAATTGGATGGAATTGGAGAACATCATTCTGAGTGAGGTTAGCCTGGCCCAAAAGACCAAAAATCATATGTTCTCCCTCATATGTGGACATTAGATCAAGGGTAAACACAACAAAGAGATTGGACTTTGATCACATGATAAAGCGAGAGCACACAAGGGAGATATGAAGATAGGTAAGACACCTAAAAAAATAGATAGCGTTTGTTGCCCTCAACACAGAGAAACTAAAGCAGATACCTTAAAAGCAACTGAGGCCAATAGGAGAAGGGGACCAGGAACTAGAGTAAAGGTTAGATCAAGAAGAATTAACCTAGAAGGTAACACACATGCACAGGAAATCAATGCGAGTTAACTCCCTGTATAGCTATCCTTATCTCAACTAGCAAAAACCCTTGTTCCTTCCCATTATTGCTTATACGCTCTCTTCAACAAAATTAGAGGTAAGGGCAAAATAACTTCTGCCGGGCATCAAGGGGGTTGGGGGGTTGGGGTGGGTGGTAAGGGAGGGGGTGGGGGCAGGGGGGAGAAATGACCCAAGCATTGTATGCACATATGAATAATAAATAGAACAAAAATAAAAAAATTAAATGTAGGGGTTCAATATTGTAGAAGAAAGGGGGAAATAAGTATAAGTGAATACCAATAAGCTACTCCAAGATAAACCAGGCATAAGCCTGGGCACAAATTTATGTATTCTGGCTCCCAGAAGAGATGTTTCCCCTTCATACACTCCCCAATTCCACCTCGGTTTTACTTTTTAATTGAGATAAAATGTACATTCAGTGAAATATAAAGACCTTAAGTGTATAATTCAGTGGTTTTGATGAATTGATATACTGTGTTACCAACATCCCAAATGATGTGTTATCCCAAAAACTTCTCATGACTCTTTCCAGGCATTACCCACCAGCACCCACTGATCTAATTTTTATCAACATAGATTAGTTTCTATCTTCGTAGGCTCATATAAATAGAAGCATGAATGATGTATTCTTTTATATCTCTCTTATTTTATTTACCTTAATGTTTTGGAAATTCATTTATATTGTGTTTTATAATAATTTGTGTGGTTTTTTAGCTAATAGTATTCCATTGTATGAGTATACTACAATTAAATGAAGATTGTGTTGTTGGACATTCGGTTGATTCCAGTTTTTTGCTGCTGGAAATAAAGGCTGCAAGAACATTTTTTACCCTCTCATCTTTAAAAAAAAAAGCATAAATGGTCATTTATGTATTGTATTTTCAAAATAACCTCACATGACAGGAATGCATATAAATGTATTAAAAACTCTATAAGAGAAAGGATTGGTGGGGTTTCATTGTATCTGGAGAACAGGTGATAGTCACAGGTTAATTTTCACCAGTTAGGAAATGAAATCAACCTTTTATGACAAATCCAGTTTATAGTTCTAGGTGAACAAGCACAGTTTTAAAACAGAGAGATTTTTAATAAATATAGTTCTCTGCAACAAACATTCATATATACACATTTAAAAATCTATCTTAAATTTATTAAATCAAATCTTTCAATATAGAATATATGGAGGCTGATACACTTTGACAGAAATTCAGCTTCATGAGGACATACAGGTTTTACTTAAATGTTTAGAGCTTTTATGCAGTTATTTACTGATCTTTCTTGTGTTTCTTTCTATATAAAGAGGGATGCTTAATTCAGATTTTCCATGTGCAAAAGCAATTGTTTCGAACCTTTTCTTAAATCTTAAATGTCTCATAGATTTCTTCTTAATCATTAATTGAAACTTAGCTCTTCTTGTTTTTTCTAACATTTATCAATGCCAAGTTAACAATACATGATAGTAGCATTGGCATAAAGCCCATTCATTTTACAAAATGCTTTTAAGTGATCCTTAAAATGTTTTATCAGAGGAAATTTAAAACATGTGCAAGTACAGTCAAATGCATGTAATGAACTCCAATGTAATCAAAACCCAATTTCAATTATTATGATTCAGGACAAATTTCCTTTCAACTATACCAATGTATCTCAACAGCAGCTCCATGGACCTTTGTTTCAGATAATTTCTTGCATTGTCAGGCTGGGTTGTGCTTTGTAGGACATTTCACACCTTGGCCTCCACCTTGTTAATGTCAGCAGCACACTTCCTCTCCAGCCAATTTAGATAATGGAAAATGCCTCCAGACATTATTAAAGGTTTTTTGGGAAATCTCCCCTTGGTAAGAACCACTGATCTACACAGGCAAGGAGATGTGCTATTTGTTTCCTGCCACCTATTCCTGTGATCCTTGGACCACCATTATGAATGATGTGATTATTATTTGTAAAGCCATATGATTAAGGTCATGATGAGTAAGAGAGATCTCATCAACCTGTGAACAGCTCCATGCTCTGTGAACACTGGGTGAATCTAATTGTTCATATTTCAAACTGATTTCTTAAGATGTTTCCTAAAAAGACACTGAGGTCCTCCTTCCCATGAGATATTCTGCCTGACCGGGAAGAAATGAGGGAGCAGATCCCTGGGGACCCACCTCCTCTCACCTGATCTTACCTTCTCCTCTGCTGTTGCTTAAGCAGTGTGAATTTAAAGCAGAGCTGCCTGAATTCTCAGTTCTTCGTGGAACATGTGAGAGGCAAGTCTACTTTGCTTTTGTTTTTAAATCAGATGTATGTAAGACTCCAGTGCCTCAGTCTCCAAATTCCCAAGTTAAGTCTGCAAGAAAGCAGCTGATGCTCTAACTTGCCACTCCACTGGGACAGGGATCAGCTTTGTAGATTGGCCTACATGGGTTAACTGTGAACCTGCATGAGCCCAGGACTATTCTCAGAGACTTATTTGATCTCTATGTTCAGAACAGAAAAGACAGAGGTGGTGAGAAGAGCAAAGTCGCAGAAACACTGGTTTGGGTTTTGTTTTGTGATCCTGGACTTCTCTTGCATGCGATGATTGATTCTACTTTGAAGGTAAAGGAGGTGGTGCCATGAGTAATATGGTATTTCACAAAGTGCACTTGCAAGGGTCTTTGATGGGAAAGCACTATGTCAGGCTCTAGGGTTCATGGATAGAAAGATGTTTTTTTGTCCTTTGGTCTTTGAATATTTATGGAACATTTACAAGGTCTTAAATACTGTCCTGAGAAGGCTGGAGGATGCATGTCCTCTATTCATTTGTTTTACTGACGTTCACAGAGTGTGATTTTGAGTCTCTTTAGTGAAGACTAGTGATGAACTGGTAAGATATAATCTGCCCTTACTTCCCTATTGCTCACACTGCAATAGGGAAGATGGTCACATAAGCAATTGAATTCAGTATGGTAAGTGGTATGACTTCAAAATGTCCTCATGGAAGACATTAGCTGTAGGCCAATGAATTGTCTCTGAAAGGAATTGAAGGACTAGAAAATAACTTATCCTGGAATTGGATTGGGACTGGGACTTATGGTGTCTACCTGTGAGATAGGTATTATATGCATGTTACAGGTTGACCTTGAGCCTCTGAAAGATTGAATAACTTCCTAGATATCATATAGGTACTACTGGGAAAAGCTGAATGTAAATCTGAGAGTATGGACTGTTAGCAGTGCTTTCCTCCATGAATGGCATCTTGGTAGAATTCCCCAGTGATGTAAAAATTTAGGGCTGGTTCATGCTGTTTTCTTTCTGCAATTGTAAGTTGTATCGATAAGTTATTACTGGCTTCTGGTGGTCTTTAATGGCCTTAGCTTTTCTGAATCACTGAAGGAACAAAGTTTTGTGGCATGATTGCAAACCATCAGGCTACTAATCCCGGGTACCCTGGAGTCTCACTGCATGGGGGAGCTGTGTTGGTAAATACAGGTGAGCTACCTTGGACAAAGTGCAATATGGGCCAGGATCATTTTAATATCTGTCAGTAAGAAAATGTGTCCTGAGATTTTAGAAGGTTGGAATTGTAGGGAAGGATGTGTCAGAGCATGAGTGGGCACTGGAGAGGGTGATTAGACTTTCCCTGTCACTGGAGACATGTTACTGGAAGAAATGAAAGCATCATTAAAGAGAAGAATTGTGCATCAATTGAGCTAGAACCTTGGAAGGTGATGAGGTCACCAGTTACCAAGTGTAGAAGGCAAGAATTTGATCACAAACTCTTAGAGGGTGTCGAATATCAAGGGAAGTATACCAAGGGCAATTCCTCTGAAGCTACTGAAGGGCATGTGGAGAGGTTGAGATCTTTTGTTCTGCACACCAAGGATGGTCCTTCATGCACCAACAATATTGTTTCTATAGCTTTATTTTTTGTTATTTCTCCCTTTATTCTAACCACACAGGATACACTTATACCTGCTCTCTGCCTTATTGGAATGTTTTTCCTTATTCTATGCACTACTAAATCTTACTCATCTTTCAATATCTAGGTCAAAATCATCTCAGAATTGCAAGAACATTTATTTAATTTATCCACTTCATGAAGAAGTCTTTTGTCTATATCATTTTAGAGAAGACCACCCAAATTACTTCTTTTGGTGGTGACCTTATGGCTAACATCCACAATGTGACTGAGTTCATTTTTCTTGGACTTTTTCCTAACCAGGAAGTGCAGAGAGTTTGCTTTGTGATATTTCTGGTCTTGTACACAGCAATTATACTAGGGAATTTCCTTATTGGGCTCACTGTCATGACCAGCAGAAGTCTTGATTCTCCCATGTACTTCTACCTCAGTTTCCTGTCTTTTGTGGAGATCTGTTACTCCTCCACTACAGCTCCCAAACTCATCTCAGACCTGCTGGCTGAAAGGAAATCCATATCTCTGTGGGGCTGCATGACACAGCTTTTCTTTATGCACTTCTTTGGAGGCACTGAGATTTTCTTGCTCACGGTTATGGCCTATGATCGCCATGTGGCCATTTGCAAGCCCTTACACTATACCAGCATCATGAACCAGCAGATGTGTGCTGTTCTTGTGGGAATAGCATGGGCAGGAGGCTTCATGCATTCCTTTGCCCAGATCCTTCTCATTTTCCACTTGCCTTTCTATGGCCCTAATGTCATTGACCACTATTTTTGTGACCTGCTTCCCCTGCTTAAACTTGCCTGCTCAGATACCTTCCTCATTGGTTTTCTGATTGTTGCAAATGGTGGGACTCCATCTGTGATCAGTTTTGTAGTTCTCTTAGCATCCTATGTGGTCATTTTGCTCCACCTAAGGACTCAGAGCCCAGAGGGGCGGCACAAAGCTCTCTCCACCTGTGGGTCTCATGTCACTGTGGTTGTATTGTTCTTTGGTCCCTGGGTCTTTCTTTATCTATCTGAGGCCTTCTACCACTTTGTCTGTTGGCAAGATGGTAGCTGTGTTCTACACAGTGATAACTCCGCTCCTCAACCCTGTCATCTATTCCCTGAGAAATGCTGACGTGAAGAAGGCCATGAAGACTTTATGGATCAGGACAATGCAACTAGGTAAGACATAGAGGTTGAGTCTGGGTTCTTGAGTCTAGAATAATGATGAATCCAAACTGCAGGGGCAGTAGGTGAAAGGAAGGTTAACAGTAGTTGTTTGTTGTAGACCTATCCTAATTGAGGTCATTTTCAAAAGTTTCATTTTAATCCTTTTTAAAATTTTTCCTTATGAATGTACTGTAACACAACTAGGCATTTTAGATTGTGTGCATTTTTTACTACAATCCATAATATTGTGCTAAATATTCATAGTAAAATATCCAATTATACTTCTGATCTTCTTTTAGACTGACTTTCTGTAGTGAATTTACTATGAGACAGAGCTAAAAGATCTCTGATGTAGTGTAAAAGTGAATGGTTTGCTTATTCAATGTGCTCCTGACATATTAAAAGGTTTTTTGTTGTTGTTGTGCTGGGTGGGTGTGCTTTGTAGCATTTACAAAAGTTCTTACAATGTATCAAATATATCATTGTTGAATTCACCCCCTCCGCAGTTCTTTATCCCTTCCTCCCCCCATTCCTGGAATAGTTTTAACAGGTACAATTTTTATATTTACATACATGTGTATACAGTATTTGCACCATATTCACCCTCCTACATCCTTTCCTCACCATCTCCCGCTTCCACTGGTATCAACCCCTACACTGTCCTCTCCCCTAGCCAGAACCTGTTCTGTCCTCCTGTTCTCCCACACATTAAGAGTTTTTGATGGGAAATAATGTTTAAAATAATCTCATGTGTATCCTAAAATAAAATGCTTATTAATTACAAAAAGAATATATACGTTCATAGCTACATTGTATACAATTCACCTCAGTGATTATCAATAATCACATAACATAAATCAATAACATAAATGATATCACATGTATCCGTATATGATACGGTGTGGAGGCACACAACATCATTACTGTGCCATTCCTATCAAATCATGTAACCTGAGTCCAAGCACACAAAAGTATGAGACACCCAGGTTGAAGGATGTTCTGCAAAATCACTGTCCTTCCCTCCTCAGAAGTGTGAAGACAAGAAAAATTTAATGATTGTGCCACATTGAAGACTCATGACAACTGAATGCAACATGGAACCCTGGATTGGATCCTCCATTAGATGAAGAATGTTAATGGGGCATAACTCTTTAGATGAAATAAAAGAATTGTGTGAATGTTAATTGCTGATTTGGGAAATTACACTGTGTTTATTTCAGAGAATATCTTTGGATTTAAGAATTACTTGTTGAAGGACTACAGATAAAAGGGGATCAGGCAACAGTTTTCAAACATTTTAGAAAAACTTATTTTGTGTATTTTGTATTTCTCTTTCTTAGAAATAATGACTATTCAATGTTTTATATATGGTGATTTTGCTTCTCCAATGAGTTTTTAATCTAGTCAGCAGCCTTTTCTGAGTCTCTTCATTCTTAGATTTGTTCTCTAAAGCAGAGGACAAAGGAATAAGCAATAGATGAGGAATTGCACTAGATGTGATTCATATGTGTTCACCAGACTGAGCTGGGTCTGATTGAGTTATCATATATAATTCTTTACTGTACTCTTTCCATGTGACTTTGCATAATGAGTAACACATAGCAGGAACTCAGTAAGTGTGAAATGAATGAAACACATGAAAATGACATTATTATTTATCTTTATTAATGGAAAAAGATTGGACCAGACAAAAAGCCACAAGGATCCAAGGAAGAATTTTGTGTAAATTAATTTAATTGAGATATAGGTGTGTGGATAATATATCACCCTGAAATTTTAAAATACCAACTCTCAAAAGGAAATACCAGAAATCCATATTTAGATTTGTTATCAGACTTATTGATATATCTTATATTTGGATACTGTCTTATACATAATTCAAAGTCTTTTCACATTCATTTACTTCATTGGGATATCATTGAAATCCTGAGAAATAGGGAAATGTTAATTAATCATTCTCAGTGGGTAGATTTAGAGATCAAAACATTATCTAGATTAGGCTTTAGCTGCACATAATATACTCTGAAACAAATAGAAGCCTAGATGTAAACTCTTCAGATTAGAAACATCCACTATCACATTTATCCATCCTTAACAGCTTCCACTCCCATGTTTAACTTGGGGCTAAAGATGACTGTCAGAGCTCCAATCATAACAGCAGCATTTCTGTCATCAGGAAATAGGAAGGGACAAAATAGGTGAACATCATCCCCGTTTTTGAAGTTGTAAGAGCAAATGGGTAATCACACACGTAATCCTATACATATGTGTTACTTAAAAAGTTAGGCTTTCTAATATTATAGAAGAAGGAAGGAGAAAACAAGTGTAGGGATATGAATAATCTGCAGATAAATCAAGCATGAATCATTGAAACAAATTCAGGATTTCTGATCCTCAGAACAGATGTGTCCCTCCTTAGGATTCCCAATTCCAGCTGAGTTTTACTCTTTATTTGGTTTATTTATTCATATGTGCATACACTGTTTGGGCCATTTCTCTGCCCCACCACGCCACCCCCTCCACTCTCCACCCACCTCGCTTCCAGGCAGAACTTGTTCTGCCCTCTTCTCCAACTGTGTTGAAGAGAAGACATAGCAATAAAAGAAAGATACAGCATTCATTTTTCTAGTTTGAGAAGGATAGCTATACAGAGAGGTTCCTAACATTGCTTCCATGCACATGTGTATTACAACCTGAGTTGATTCATCTCTACCAGACCTCTTCACTACTTCCCAGTCACCTTCCCATAGTGACCTCTGTTGTTTTGACGTTACTATATTAGCTCCTCTACAGTGGGGACATCAAACACTTTCAATTTTTGGGTTTCCTACCTTTCCCTATTCCTCCTGTATGTGTTCTCCCCTTACTGTGTGACCCATGTCCAATAACATTACTGCATTTGTTTTAGGTCTAAAGTCTGCATATGAGGGAGAACGTACAATTTTTGGCCTTCTGAGCCTGGCTAACTTTGCTTAAGATGCTGTTCTCCAGATCCATTCATTTACTTGAGAATGACAAGATTTAATTCTTGTTCATGGCTGAGTAAAATTTCATTGTGTATAAATACCACATTTTTTTTTTGCTGGTATAAATTGTCTTTATGGTTGTTTTCCAAGATTGTCTATTCTTGGCTTTTTGTATTCCCATGTAGTTTTTTTCAAAGCTTCTTTTTTTTATTTCTTTTATTCATATATGCACACGATGTTTGGGTCATTTCTCCCCCCTTCCCTTTCCCCTGCCCCCTTCCTCTCCCCGCCTACTCCCTCACTACCAGGCAGAAACTATTTTGCCCTAATTGCTAATTTTGTTGAAGAGAGAGTATAAGCAATAAAAGAAGGACCAAGGGTTTTTGCTAGTTGAGAGAAGGATAGCTATACAGACAGTTTACTTGCATTGCATTCCTATACATACGTGTTACCTTCTAAATTAATTCTTCTCTAACTAAACTTTTCTCTAGTACCTGGTCCCCTTCTCCTATTGGCCTCTGTTGCTTTAAAGTTTCTGCATTAGTTTCTCTGCATTGAAGACATCAAATGTTATCTTGTTGGGGTTTTTTTTTGGGGGGGGAGGGGTTTCTTGCCTATCCTCATACCTCCCTTGTGTGCTCTCGCCTCATCATGTGATCAAAGTCCAATCCCCTTGCTGTGTTTGCCCTTGATCTAAAGTCCACATTTGAGGGAGAACATAGGATTTTTGGTGTTCTGGGCCTAGCTAACCTCGCTCAGGATCATGTTCTCCAGTTCCATCCATTTACCTGCAAATGATAAGATTTCATTCTTCTTCATGGCTGAGTAGTAGTCTATTGTGTATAAATACCACATTTTCTTAATCCATTCATCTATAATGGGGCTGTTACCATAACTTGGCTATTGTGAATAGTGCTGCAATGAACATGGGTGTGCAGGTGCCCCAGGAGTAACCTGTGTCTCACTCCTTTGGGTAAATCCCCAAGAGTGGTATTGCTGGATCATATAGCAGATCTATGTTTAGGTTTTTGAGAAGCCTCCAAATTTTTTTCCAGAGTGGTTGTATGAGTTTGCATTCCCACCAGCAGTATATGGGTTCCTTTTTCTCCATATCCTCGCCAACACCTGTTGTTGGTGGTGTTTCTAATGATGTCTATTCTAACAGGGGTGAGGAGGAATCTTAGTGTGGTTTTAATTTGCATTTCCTTTATTGCTAGGGATGGTGAGCATTTTTTCATGTGTATTTTTGCCATTTGAATTTCTTCTTTTGAGAAAGTTCTGTTTAGTTCCCTTGAGCATTTCTTTATTGGTTCAGTAATTTTAGGTGAGTTTAGATTTTTGAGTTCCCTATATATTCTGGGTATCAATCCTTTGATGTGTAGCTGGCAAATATTTTCTCCCACTCTGTGGGTGTTCTCTTCAGTTTAGAGACCATTTCTTTTGTTGAGCAGAAGCTTTTTAGTTTTATGAGGTCCCATTTATCTATGCTATCTCTTAGTTGCTGAGCTGCTGGGGTTTCATTGACAAAGTTCTTGCCTATACCTACTAACTCCAGAGTATTTCCTACTCTTTCCTGTACCAACTTCAGAGTTTGGAGTCTGATATTAAGGTCCTTCATCCATTTTAAGGACTGGTTTGCAGACTGCTAACCAGTTTTCCCAGCAGTTTTTGTTGAAGAGGCTGTCTTTTCTCCATCGTATATTTTTAGCACCTTTGTCAAAGACAAGTTGGTTATAGTTGTGTGGCTTCATATCCAGGTCCTCTATTCTGTTCCACTGATCTTCATGTCTGTTTTTGTGCCTGTACCATGCTGTTTTTATTGTTATTGCTTTGAAATATAGTTTGAAGTCGGGTATTGTGATACCTCCAGCATTGTTCTTTTTACTGAGTATTGCCTTGGCTATCCGTGGTCTCTTGTGTTTCCAAATGAATTTTAGGGTAGATTTTTCAATCTCTTTGAAGAATGTCATTGGGATCTTTATGGGAATTGTATTAAACATGTAGATTACTTTTGGGAGTACAGACATTTTTACTATGTTGATTCTACCAATCCATGAGCATGGGAGATCTCTCCACTTTCTATAGTCTTCCTCAATCTCTTTCTTCAGTAGTTTGTAGTTTTCCTTATAGAGGTTATTCACATCCTTTGTTAAGTTTACTCCTAGATACTTGATTATTTTTGGCTATTGCAAATGGAATTGTTTTCATATATTCTTTCTCAGTTTGTTCATTATTAGTGTATAGAAATGCTAATGATTTTTCTATGTTGATTTTATATCCTGCTATCTTGCTATAGCTGTTGATGGTGTCTAGGAGCTTTTGAGTAGAGTTTTTGAGTCTTAAAGGTATAGGATCATATCGTCTGCAAATAGGGATATTTTGACAGTTTCTTTACCTGTTTGTATTCCTTTATTCCTTCTTCTTGCCTAATTGCTCTGGCTAGGAATTCCAGTACTATGTTGAATAGGAGTGGAGATAGTGGGTATCCTTGTCTAGTTCCTGATTTTAGAGGGAATGGTTTCAGTTTTTCACCATTAAGTATAATGCTGGCTGTAGGTTTGTCATATATAGCTTTTATAATGTGGAGGAACTTTCCTTCTATTCCTAGTTTTCTTAGAGCTTTTATCATGAAATGATGTTGGATCTTATCAAAGGCTTTTTCTGCATCTATTGAGATGATCAAGTGGTTTTTGTCCTTGCTTCTGTTAATGTGGTTTATTATGTTTATTGATTTTCCTATGTTGAACCACCCCTGCATCCCTGGGATGAAGCCTACTTGGTCGTAGTGAATATTCTTTTGATGTGTGGTTGAATTCGGTTTGCCATTATTTTATTGAGGATTTTTGCATCAATGTTCATTAAAGAGATTGGCCTATAGTTCTCCTTTTTGGAGGTGTCTTTGCCTGGTTTTGGGATAAGTGTAATACCACATTTTCTTAATCCATTCATCAGTAGTGGGACATCTTGGTTGTTTCCATAACTAGGCTATTGTGAATAGATTTGCAATAAACATGAGTGTGCAGGTACCTGTGTAGTAATCTGAGTCACATTCCTTTGCATATATCCCAATGAGTGGAAATGCTGGATCCTATGGCAGATCTATGTTTAGTTTTTTAAGAAGCCTCCATATTACTTTCAGAGTGGTTACACTAGCTTGCATTCCCAACCAGCAGTGTATGAAGGTTTCTTTTTCCCCACATCCTAGCCAACATTTTTTGTTGGTGGTGTGTTTTTGTTTTTGTTTTGTATTGATGAGGATGTGGAGATATTGGAATTCTCATTTTTTTTGTTTTTTGGTTTTTTTGTTCATTTATTCACATCAAAACAAGAAATTCAAATGCTCAAAAAACATATGAAAAAATGCTCACCATCTCTAGCCATAAAGGAAATGCAAATCAAAACCACACAAAGGGAAGAGATTCCAAGATGGCGGCTAGAGGGAGGAAGCAGAAAGCGACCCTCCTATAGTGAAATCTTGGAGAGACGCTGGAGACACACTTTGCAGGCATAATCACCGAGAAAAGGCATAACTTTGACTCCTCCACATCTCCAGCCGGCGCAGAGAATCTCCACTTCACGTTAAACGGAGAACCGAGGAGGCCCCCGGGCCGCCAGTGGCCGGCGCCCATACGGCTTGGGAAGACGCGGACCAGGTGAGCTTCGCGGTACCACGGTTCCCCCACAGACAAGCCTGGGCCAGAGCAGCATAGCCCCCTGGACAGACTGACCTCCACCCGGGAAAAAAGGAGAAACTGAGTACTAAGCAATAAGAACAGTTAAGACACGCTGGAAAGAGGGTGGGGCGCCCTGAGCGCTGAAGATTGGGGGAAGGGAATCCTTCCCGGGACTGTAAATAAACGAGCCGGGCGGGCCGGAGAGGCTCTGGCGGGAGCGGGGCGCGCCAGCAACCAGGAGCGGGGACGCTTGTGAGAGGAGGGAAGACCCACTTCCCACGTGAACTGTAAATAAACACGCAGGCCTGACAACGCGGGGCAGTGTCGCCTTTCCCAGTGCTTAGAAAGGGAAAAGCCTGTAGCAGAGGCCCCCCTCCCCCGCACAGGAGAACTCTGAGCAAACAAAGCCTGTGGGAACAGGTGAGTGCTAAGCTCACCCCAGAGATCTGCATAAATAACGCCGCCAGCTACAGGCTGAGAGCAGCAGGCAGGCAAGCCACAGTTGCAGACACCACTCTCAGAACTGCCTCCAGACGCTTTTTTTTTCTTTTTCTCCCTAACTTTGATGAGAGAACAACCGAATTACACCTGCAAGCTAAAAAACTTACTGAAACTGTATTGCATTTGAACTGGGGACACGTGGTGGGGCTTTTTTTTTTTCTTCTGTGTGAGTGTGAGTGTAGTTTTGTTCTACTTTATGCATCCCCTTTGATGAGACAACTACAGAACAACATCTGAGGCACCAACTCCAGGACTGGAGATTGAGACGGACATCCAAATTATTAAGACTGAAATTGCATTGCATATAAACTTGGAAGTTTTTTGGTTTTTTGGTTTTTTTTTGTTTTTTTTAATTTTCTATTTTCCATTTTATTTTAATTCATTTTTATAAATAGATATTACTTTCATATACTTATTTTTTATTTTTTTATCTTTGATTTTCAATCCTCTCTCTGTCACTCTATTGTCTGTTCAGCTTACTGTCGATTAGTACACTAACACTCCCTGTTTATACCTTTGAAACTCTCTTGTCTGATACCTTGTTCTGCTTTCTCCCTCTTGTCTGTATATTTGTTTTCCCCTTTTCTTTAACTTCTTGCTTTCCATCTCAGCTCACTCTTCCATTCTCAATATTACCATTGTTATTATTACAAGCTAGAAAATACTTAATTACACACAGTACAGGGACAGTAACAACACCAAGGACAATGACAGGAAGACAGAAAAAACAAGGAAACCAGTTTCCCCACAGCAAAAAATTAGTACAGGAACCAGAGGGGAATGAAGAGAACAGAAACTCAGAGCCGGACTCCAACAAAATGAAGATAAACTATGCCAAAGGACCCAATGAAGCCTACAAGAATAATTTAAAAGAAGACATACTACAAGTACTCAATGAGAATTTTATAGAGATGATACTGGATAGGGTCAACCAAAATGTACAGGAGACACTCAAGAAATTCCAAGACAATAAAAATAGAGAATTTGAAAAAGCAAAAGAAGAAATAAAGGAAACCATAGAAGCACTGTATAAACACCAAAGTGAAACAGAGAACACAATGAATAAATGGATAAATGAACTCAGGACAAAAATAGACAACAATAAAGAAGAAAACAGCCAGGATATGGAAAACCTCAGAAAAAAGAACGAAACAGAACTGCAAAACAAAACGGAAGGCCAATCCAGCAGAATAGAACAAACAGAAGACAGAATCTCAGAACTTGAAGATGAAATGGTAATTAAAGGAAAAACTGAAGAACTACTAATTAAACAACTCAAGACCTGTGAAAAGAAAATGCAAGAACTCACCGACTCCATCAAAAGACCAAACTTGAGAATCATGGGCATCGAAGAAGGAGAAGAGGTGCAAGCGAAGGGAATGCGTAATATATTCAACAAAATAATAACGGAAAATTTCCCAAATCTAGAGAAAGATATTCCCATACAAATGCAAGAGGCCTCCAGGACACCAAACAGACCAGATCAAAATAGAACTACTCCACGACATATCATCATTAAAACAACAAGTTCAGAAACTAAGGAAAGAATATTGAAGGCTGCAAGAGAGAAAAAACAAGTAACATACAAAGGTAAACCCATCAAAATCACAGCAGACTTCTCAACAGAAACATTAAAAGCAAGAAGAGCGTGGGGTGAGATCTTCCGGGCACTGAATGAAAATAACTTCAACCCCAGGATACTCTACCCAGCAAAGCTATCATTCAAAATAGATGGAGCAATAAAAGTCTTCCATGATAAGCAGAAACTAAAACAATATGTGACCACAAAGCCACCATTACAAAAGATTCTGCAAGGGATCCTGCACACAGAAAGTGACACCCAACTTAACCATGAAAAGGCAGGCAGCACCAAACCACAGGATAAGAAAAAGCAAACCAGTAGAGAGTAACATCAAGTTAGGTACACACAATCAAACCTTCAAACAACTAAGATAACTAAATGGCAGGAATCACCACATACCTATCAGTACTAACACTTAATGTTAATGGACTTAATTCACCCATCAAAAGACACCGTTTGACAAAATGGATTAAAAAAGAAGATCCAACAATTTGTTGCTTACAGGAGACTCATCTCACCGACAGAAATAAGCATATGCTTAGGATGAAAGGCTGGAAGAAGATTTACCAAGCCAATGGCCCCTGAAAACAAGCAGGAGTAGCAATACTTATCTCTGACAAAGTAGACTTCAAACCTACATTGATCAAACGAGATAAAGAAGGACATTCCATACTAATAAAAGGGGAAATAGACCAAAAGGAAATAATAATCATCAATCTGTACGCACCCAATGTCAACGCACCCAATTTCATCAAACATACCCTGAAAGACCTAAAAGCATATATAAACGCCAACACAGTGGTTGTGGGAGACTTTAACACTCCATTATCATCAATAGATAGGTCATCCAAACAAAAACTCAATAAAGAAATCCAAGATCTAAAATATGCAATAGATCAAGTGGACCTAGTAGATGTCTACAGAACATTTCATCCAACCTCTACACAATATACATTCTTCTCAGCAGCCCATGGAACCTTCCCCAAAATAGATCATATCCTAGGGCACAAAGCAAGCCTCAGCAAATATAAGAAAATAGAAATAATACCATGCATACTATCTGACCACAATGCAGTAAAAGTAGAACTCAACAACAAAAGTAAAGACAAAAAACATGCAAACAGCTGGAAACTAAATAACTCATTACTTAATGAAGAATGGATCATCGATGCAATAAAAGAGGAAATTAAAAAGTTCCTAGAAGTCAATGAAAATGAAAACACAACCTACCAGAACCTATGGGACACAGCTAAGGCAGTCTTGAGAGGAAAGTTTATAGCCATGAGTGCATATATTAAAAAGATTGAAAGATCCCAAATCAATGACCTAATGATACATCTCAAACTCCTAGAAAAACAAGAACAAGCAAATCCCAAAACAAATAGAAGGAGAGAAATAATAAAAATAAGAGCTGAAATCAACGAAATAGAAACCAAAAAAACCATACAAAGAATTAATGAAACAAAAAGTTGGTTCTTTGAAAAAATAAACAAGATCGATAGACCCCTGGCAAACCTGACTAAAATGAGGAGAGAAAAAACCCAAATTAGTAGAATCAGGAATGCAAAAGGGGAGATAACAACAAACACCATGGAAGTCCAGGAAATCATCAGAGACTACTTTGAGAACCTATATTCAAATAAATTTGAAAATCTAAAAGAAATGGACAGATTTCTAGATACATACGATCATCCAAAACTGAACCAAGAGGAAATTAATCACCTGAATAGACCTATAACACAAAATGAAATTGAAGCAGCAATCAAGAGTCTCCCCAAAAAGAAAAGTCCAGGACCTGATGGATTCTCTGCTGAATTCTATCAGACCTTTAAAGAAGAACTGATACCAACCCTCCTTAAACTGTTCCATGAAATAGAAAGGGAAGGAAAACTGCCAAACACATTTTATGAAGCCAGTATTACACTTATCCCAAAACCAGGCAAAGACACCTCCAAAAAGGAGAACTATAGGCCAATCTCCTTAATGAACATTGATGCAAAAATCCTCAACAAAATAATGGCAAATCGAATTCAGCAACACATCAAAAAGATTATTCACCACAACCAGGTAGGCTTCATCCCAGGGATGCAGGGGTGGTTCAACATACGAAAATCAATAAACGTAATAAACCACATTAACAGAAGCAAAGACAAAAACCACTTGATCATCTCAATAGATGCAGAAAAAGCCTTTGATAAGACCCAACATCATTTCATGATAAAAGCTCTAAGAAAACTAGGAATAGAAGGAAAGTACCTCAACATTATAAAAGCTATATATGACAAACCTACAGCCAGCATTATACTTAACGGAGAAAAATTAAAACCATTCCCTCTAAAATCAGGAACCAGACAAGGATGCCCACTATCTCCACTCCTATTCAACATAGTACTGGAATTCCTAGCCAGAGCAATTAGGCAAGAAGAAGGAATAAAAGGAATACAAATAGGTAAAGAAACTGTCAAAATATCCCTATTTGCAGATGACATGATCCTATACCTTAAAGACCCAAAAAGCTCTACTCAGAAGCTTCTAGACATCATCAATAGCTATAGCAAGGTAGCAGGATATAAAATCAACATAGAAAAATCATTAGCATTTCTATACACTAACAATGAGCAAACGGAAAAAGAATGTATGAAAACAATTCCATTTACAATAGCCTCAAAAAAAATCAAATACCTAGGTGTAAACCTAACAAAAGATGTGAAAGACCTCTACAAGGAAAACTATACACTTCTGAAGAAAGAGATTGAGGAAGACTATAGAAAGTGGAGAGATCTCCCATGCTCATGGATTGGTAGAATCAACATAGTAAAAATGTCTATACTCCCAAAAGTAATCTACATGTTTAATGCAATTCCCATCAAAATTCCAATGACATTCATCAAAGAGATTGAAAAATCTACTGTTAAATTTATATGGAAACACAAGAGGCCACGAATAGCCAAGGCAATACTCAGTCAAAAGAACAATGCAGGAGGTATCACAATACCTGACTTCAAACTATATTACAAAGCAATAATAATAAAAACAGCATGGTACTGGCACAAAAACAGACATGAAGACCAGTGGAACAGAATAGAGGATCCAGATATGAAGCCACACAACTATAAGCAACTTATCTTTGACAAAGGAGCTAAAAATATACGATGGAGAAATAGCAGCCTCTTCAACAAAAACTGCTGGGAAAACTGGTTAGCAGTCTGCAAAAAACTGAAACTAGATCCATGTATATCACCCTATACCAAGATTAACTCAAAATGGATCAAGGATCTGAATATCAGACCCCAAACTCTTAAGTTGATACAAGAAAGAGTAGGAAATACTCTGGAGTTAGTAGGTATAGGTAAGAACTTTCTCAATGAAACCCCAGCAGCACAGCAACTAAGAGATAGCATAGATAAATGGGACCTCATAAAACTAAAAAGCTTCTGTTCATCAAAAGAAATGGTCTCTAAACTGAAGAGAACACCCACAGAGTGGGAGAAAATATTTGCCAACTATACATCAGACAAAGGACTGATAACCAGAATATACAGGGAACTTAAAAAACTAAATTCTCCCAAAACTAATGAACCAATAAAGAAATGGGCACGTGAACTAAACAGAACTTTCTCAAAAGAAGAAATTCAAATGGCCAGAAAACACATGAAAAAATGCTCACCATCTCTAGCAATAAAGGAAATGCAAATTAAAACCACACTAAGATTCCACCTCACCCCTGTTAGAATAGCCATCATCAGCAACACCACCAACAACAGGTGTTGGCGAGGATGCGGGGAAAAAGGAACCCTCTTACACTGTTGGTGGGAATGTAGACTAGTACAACCACTCTGGAAAAAAATTTGGAGGCTACTTAAAAAGCTGGACATCGATCTACCATTTGATCCAGCAATACCACTCTTGGGGACATACCCAAAAGACTGTTACTCCAGAGGCACCTGCACATCCATGTTTATTGCGGCACTATTCACAATAGCCAAGTTATGGAAACAGCCAAGATGCCCCACCACTGACGAATGGATTAAGAAAATGTGGTATCTATACACAATGGAATTTTATGCAGCCATGATGAAGAACGAAATGTTATCATTCGCTGGTAAATGGATGGAATTGGAGAACATCATTCTGAGTGAGGTTAGCCTGGCTCAAAAAACCAAAAACTGTATGTTCTCCCTCATATGTGGACATTAGATCAAGGGCAAACACAACAAGGGGATTGGACTATGAGCACATGATAAAAGCGAGAGCACACAAGGGAGGGGTGAGGATAGGTAAGACACCTAAAAAACTAGCTAGCATTTGTTGCCCTTAATGCAGAGAAACTAAAGCAGATACCTTAAAGCAACTGAGGCCAATAGGAAAAGGGGACCAGGAACTAGAGAAAAGGTTAGATTAAAAAGAATTAACCTAGAAGGTAACACCCACGCACAGGAAATCAATGTGAGTCAATGCCCTGTATAGCTATCCTTATCTCAACCAGCAAAACCCCTTGTTCCTTCCTATTATTGCTTATACTCTCTCTACAACAAAATTAGAGATAAGGGCAAAATAGTTTCTGCTGGGTATTGAGGGGGGTAGCGGGAGGGGGTGGAGTGGGTGGTAAGGGAAGGGGTGGGGGCAGGGGGGAGAAATAAACCAAGCCTTGTATGCACATATGAATAATAAAAGAAAAATGAAAAAAAAAAAAAAACCACACAAAGATTCCACCTCACCCGTTAGAATAGCCATCATCAAAAACACCACCAACATTGGTGTTGGTGAGGATGTAGGGATAAAGGAACCCTCATACACTGCTGGTGGGAATGCAAGCTAGTCAACAACTCTGAAAAAAATATGAAAGTATCTTAAAATCTAAACATAGATCTGCTATATGATCCAGCAATCCCACTCCTGGGGATGTACCCTAAGGAATGCAACACAGGTTACTCCAGAGGCCCTTGCACACCCATGTTTATTGCAGCACTATGGACAATAGCCAAGTACTGAAGCAGCCAAGATGCTCCACTACAGATTAATGGATTAAGAAAATGTGGTACTTATACACAATGGAGTTTTACTCAGCCATGAAGAAGAATGAAATCTTGTTATTCTCAAGTAAATGGATGGAACTGGAGAACATCATTCTGTGCAAGGTTAGCCAGGCTCAAAAGACCAAGAATCATATGTTCTCTCTCATAGGCAGACTTTAGATCTAGAGCAAATATAGCAATGTGGTTGGACTTGGGTCACATGCTAAGGGGAAGAGCACACACACTGGAGGTACAGGGATAAGTAGGAAACCCAAAACATGAAAGTGTCTGATGTCCCCACTGCAGAGGAGCTAATACAGAAACCTTAAAGTGACAGAGGTCAATATGGGAAAGGGATCAAGAACTAGTGAAAAGGTCAGATAGAGATGAATCAACTTGGGTTGTAATGCACTTGTGCGTGGAAGCAATGCGAGGAATCTCTCTGTATAGCTATCCTTATGTCAACTAGCAAAAATGCTTTGTCTTTCTTATTATTGCTTATGTCTTTCTTCAACAAAATTGGAAAAAAGGGCAGGATAGGTTCTTTCTGGAAGCAAAGGGGTAGGGAGATGAAGGAGGGGGTAGGGGACGGGGGAAGAAATGACCTAAACAATGTATGTACATGTGAATAAATGAATAAAAAATTTTTAAGAATAAATTTGATACTATATATGTAAAGATTTATGGAAAGAACATGGTTCAGAGACTAGGCCACTCAAAATATATTAAGCATCACCATCATAATCAATATTGGTGGTAGTCATTAATTTTATTCTGTGTGATTAGTGTATTCCTGCTAACATTGATCTTTCTGTCCTATAAATTTACTCAACATAAGTCCGGATTACACCCCCAAAATCTTTGAAGCATGAATTCAGTTGTTTTGAAGCTTCTTTTTCTTGGGGAACCAATAAACATGCTTTGTTACTGAAACTTCATTTAACATGTCCCAAATTGAAGTCCTGCTCTTCCCTGCTCCACACATTCACTACAGTCATCCCTATCTTAGGATGTGACAACTTTAGTCTAATTGATCAATCTGAAACTTCACAGTACCCTTGATTTTTCTCTTTCTCTATTATTTTGTCAAAACATCAACAAACTTTTTGTTAGTTCCATATTCCAAATATATCCATAATCTGATCTGTCCCTAAATTCTTCATTGCTACCATCCTGGCCCAATGTACTCATTTCTTGACTTAAAATGGGATTTCCTTATTACCTCATATGAAGTAATATTACCTGCATTTACTGTTAGTGTTAAGTCTCTTCTTTTCTTCTTTATAGCATGTATTATAGTGTGAGTTGCATATCTAGACTTTATTTTCACTATCAACATTATGTCCTATGTGGGATATGAAGGATGTGTCTTTCATGAATTTAGTGACTTTGTTTTTTTTTTCATTGTGCAATATCTAATTCCTAGAATAGTTCTTGACACTTCAGAGGAACTATTTGTAGAATGGATGAATGAATGATATCCCTTTCAGAGGAAATTCTTGCCATAGTTTATGATTGTGACCATTATTATAATTAGCAGAAGAAATCAAGTCACAGAGAAACCAAGGATTATTCTATATGGATTATTATACACAGCATATGAACATTAGAATTGGAACGTGAAGATAATCTATGCTAACTCTTAATTTTATATAGAAGCGGAAATGAAAGAATGCAAACTAAGGAGGTGAAGTGCTTAGCTATCCTTGGATAGTTAGTCAATTAATGAACCAGAGCTAGTGCCTAGTGCTTCTTTTTTCTTTTACTTTTATTTATTTTCAATATAAAAGTCTAGGCAGTAGCCAACTTCAGGTCTTAGTTTCAGCTTTCTTTATGCACCTCCTTCTTATTAGGTGCAAAAGCAATATGGAAATGACACTAAAATAATTAAAACAGAGTTTGAAACTTTCCTCTAGTTGTAGTTTATTAGTCAAAGTTTTACTCTAGGGAAGGGAAATTCCATGGGGGAAGTTGGCCCCTTGCCAACTTATTAATTGTGGGATAATTTATAATAAATAGGTGAAGGACCTCAGTATTTAATCACAACTCTTGGACTTTGTATGAGTAGTTGGATTTCTACACCCAAACAAGATTTTATAATCTCTGAGTTTGTTGTTTTTATGACTTTTGTTTTTTTCTCAAATGTTACAAATCCAAACACTAACCCTTATACAAATGATTCGAATTTCCCTTTGTCATTTGTATAAGACATTTAGTTTGCTTTCTCTTGCTCTCGGGACCATTGGTGATTTGTCCTTGGGGAAGAATCTGATCCTGGAATTGCAGTAGCAGTAACTGCCCTGTATCATCAATATTTTTGAAAGAGCAATGCAAATAGTCCATGAAAATAACAAGAGTGTGGTTTGGGGGAGGTAATTAACTTCTTTTAGCCTCTATCACCTCATTATGAACACAAGAAAGTGCAATAGTATCTTCCTGAATTGTTTTCTGCACTACTCTTAAGGGTGGCTTAGCTGAGTGTGATCTGGATTTTTTCACTATGGATTTTCAGTGAGAAATCAGCTGGGTGGTAACAATTCCTCGCAATCTTGCTTGCTTTAAGACCAACATTTTTAGTGAGGAATCCAGTGTTTCTTCTTAGCCTGGTTTTTATAGTCCAGAACAGGTCCTTGAGAATTGGTGTATTCCACATGAATGGCTGACTTCATTCTAACTGAAGACACAGAGAGTGTGTGTAAAATCTATTTAGTTCAATTCCTTGTTGCAATGCAGAGCAAAAGCACAGCAGTTCTTCTGACCTTAAGGTAGGTAATGGGAGAAGGTGCAAAGTTTCTCAGAAGTCATAGGATTTTGGACAATTTAATTTTTCTCTTAGAGTCACAAGAATCCATTTTAGAAATGAGATGTTTGGGTTTTGTGATTCTTTTGGGGGGCAATAAATTAAATTCATAGTTTTTAATTGCAATAAAATGTGGTTTTGAAAGTGTTTTGTAATTTTGGCTTCTATGTGAGATGTTATTAGGAATTACCAAGTTGGAACCCTAATAGGAGTGTAAGTTCCATTACTTCACTCAGGGGTCAGGCACACTGTCATGTCCATATGTCTCATATTTTTCTCTAGCCATTGTTCATGTTGTATTATTGTGCTAAGGTATGAAGCACAGCAGGTTACTTGGCATATATTCTATACCTTCATATGCTGATTTAGGCTTTTATAAGCTGGTCACCTTTTCTTTCCTTGCTTATAAGTGAGGCAATTTTGTGGGGAAAGCTGAGATATTTCTCACTAGTGAGGTAACAGAGATAGTTGCAAGTGGGAGTATCAGAGAGAGAAAAAATACAGAAAAGACAGAGATTACAGAAAAGGAAGAGGTAGTTCTCAAAAAGTAGGTCTATCAGAAATTCCTCCTTAGGGGGTTAAGCTTAGAGATACTGGGTCTTACATAATTTTCCTCTTATCTCTGAGTGAATTATCAGATTGGCTCTACTATATTTACCTTAATTTTTTAATGGATCTAAAGTAGATTGTGTTCAAGTTCAGATAACAACATGTGTTTATGTTGGCCAATAAATACACCCTCAACTTCTAACAAAGGTCATACTTAATTTGAATTCTTCTCTTATGTTTTCTCTACATACCACACTGTTGACATTGGGTTTCTTGGTTTTAAATCATGGTCACCACCTTAGGCAATTTAAGTCACTCCTTTGTGTTTTCTTTATATATATATATATATATATATATATATATATATATAATCTATATCTACTTATATGATAACAATTATATCCATCTCACATGAGTTTCATGTTTATTAGGAAATAGAATGAACTAATATATACAGAGCATTTGTAAAGTGTTATGTGGAGAGTACTATTGAAATGCTAGGTATCACTATCTACTAAAATACAAATAGTAATGAAGATATTAGAAAAATATTGACAATTTTGGTGACTAGAATTGAATATTTTTGGTAGAAAATAGAGATGTAGATGATACAGTCACAAAACAATGTATTAATTGCTCTGAAAGGAATATGAAAAAGTTCCTCAGAACACAAAGCTGAGGTTCTTTGGTAGTGAGGTTCTTCATGCATGTAGAAAGAAAGAATACAAAGAAGAAGAGGCAGAGAGGCCATGCTGGATTAGGAAAGAGCTACTTAGTGCTTATTTGGGGGTGCAAATATAGGCCAGGATCAGTTCAAGGACTTGAATTCCCTGCTAAGAATGTTAGAGTTCATGCTGTGGGTGTTGGTAGGTTTTAGGTAGAGAAAGAATCTGATAAGGTTTGTATTTAAGGGAAATGACTATAGTATTTTTTCAATGCTCAGAGAAGTAAAGGTTCAGAATTAAGGAAAGCCTCATTTAACAAACAGGAATAGAACTGGTTCTGACAGATAAATAGAATTGGAAGACACAAGAAAAGGGCATTTCTAGTAATGGTTCTGCGGTGGGAGTGAGCAGGGTAGGATTGTGGGAGGTAGAGAGGACACTGACTTGGATAGAGGAGTTTTGCATTTTCATATGTAAGAGGGTGAATTGTTGAAGTTGAAAACTTTTTTTCATCCCTATATGAATACTGTATTTTTAATATATTTTATCCCTATATGAATACTAAACTTTTTTATATGAATACCAAACATTTGAGTGGAGAGAAAACATTGCCTTTGTTACTGATAAAGATTATCATCTTTATCACCATTTGAGATAGTGGCTTATATCTGTCACATCTCAATTATCGCCCTCACAAAACTCACCCAAGAATTAGGCTAACATACTCTCCCAGTCATGGCAGCATTGGACCTATCCCACAGAGTTCCCTGTCTGTACTGGACAGAGGTAGAAGATGCACCTCAGGTAGATTAAGAAGTGTGCTTTCTGAAGCATTTCACTCCAAAAGAAGAAAAGGGAAAGGACCCATTTGTGTGTGCTGTATCTCTCCTTCCAAATTCACTCTACCTTTTCTGTGGCAGAGGGCACCTGGGAATGTTGTTTTCCCAGCTCCCTCCACAGAGAAGGACACATCAGGTGAGAGGAAGAAATGCTCTCCCAGTAGCTTCTACCAGATTTTATACTGGTAAATGTTTAATAACTGTCTCTCCTTAATAGAAAGCTCTGACTTGTAGTGTTTGCTGATTTCCAAAATACAAGTATCCCCACCTTAACTAATTTCAAGTTACCAAGGTGACACTACTGAGCATGGAGATGAGAAAAGACGTACCTAAAGTTGTTCTGAGCTGGTTCCAAGACACTAATGCCTCCAACACTTTTATTCAGGGCCAGTATCTCCTTGGAATATATTAGAGATAGATTGGTGTATACATTTGATATAACTGTCAGTTTGTTCCCTAGAGCAGTTATACTGATCTTCACTTCCACAATAGAATAGGCAACTAAACCTGACTCTAACCCTAACTCTTACTAACACTGTTCTGCTTACTAACTCTCCAAGTACCAATTCTTTATTTATTGTTAAAAGAAGGGTTTCTTATACTTTATGGGCATTTACCTAATTATTAGTGAGGCTTTTGAATATCTTTTAACATGTATATTTATCTTTTTACTTACTCTTTTGTGTGTTGCCCATTTATAACCTTTTCTTTTCATTTTTCTAGTGGGATGACTGCATATTTCTTAGAGATTTAGATTTTCTCTATATTGGGGTTATTAAGGGGGTATGCATATATATATTATATATACACAATTTTCCCATTGTATCATTCCATGACTTTGTTTATATTCATTTTTGTTGTTGCTTAAAAGTTTTACATTTTCATATATTCAAATTCCAGCATTTATGCCAGAATGGCCTTTCTACCTCCAATTTTGATCACATTCACCAAATTATTCAACAGTTCAACACCCTTTCCTTCCTTCCCTCCTTCCTTCCTTCCTCTTCTCTCTCCCTTTTTCTCTTCCCTCCTTTCTTCCCACCATCCTTTCCTTTCTTTTTTACCAGGCTGAGGATTGAACCCAGGGCCTCCTGCTTGCTAGGAAAGCACTCTATCACTTGAGCCACAGCCCCAGTCCACTTGTTGTTATTGAGTTTTTGAGATAGGGCTCACTTAGGTTGCCTTGGCTGGCCTCAAACTTGTGATCCTGTTTCTGCCTCCTGAGTAGTTGGTATTATAAGCGTGGTCTACACCTGACTGCCAATTTTGCATAGAATTCTTTGATAATATTAATTTTTTTGCTACTAAATGTTTTAATACAGAATTTATTTTGATGGAAATAAAACGTTGGTCATAAAATTAACTTTTATCCCAAAGTCTAAACCAATTGTCCTAAAATCTTTTAAACATTCCATCTTATTTATTCTTTCACATGATGAATTTTAGTATGTAATTATGTCAAATTTTGAGATTTATATAATTATTCCTTATTGAATATCAAACTAATCATTGCCACCTAAAATCTTTATCTGAAAGATAAACTCACTTCGTTGTATATAGCTATTTAGAGTGATTTTCTTACATATGAACATAGAATCATCAATTTTTAGTGAAAATCTCCATTGAATTTTAGTTGAGGATGGATATGCTTTTATTATTATTATTATTTTATTATTCATATGTGCATACAAGGCTTGGGTCATTTCTCCCCCCTGCCCCCACCCCCTCCCTTACCACCCACTCCGCCCCCTCCCTCTCCCCCCCCTCAATACCCAGCAGAAACTATTTTGCCCTTATTTCTAATTTTGTTGTAGAGAGAGTATAAGCAATAATAGGAAGGAACAAGGGTTTTTGCTGGTTGAGATAAGGATAGCTATACAGGGCATTGACTCACATTGATTTCCTGTGTGTGTGTGTTACCTTCTAGGTTAATTCTTTTTGATCTCACCTTTTCTCTAGTTCCTGGTCCCCTTTTCCTCTTGGCCTCAGTTGCTTTTAAGGTATCTGCTTTAGTTTCTCTGTGTTGAGGGCAACAAATGCTAGCTAATTTTTTAGGTGTCTTACCTATCCTCACCCCTCCCTTGTGTGCTCTCGCTTTTATCATGTGCTCAAAGTCCAATCCCATTGTTGTGTTTGTCCTTGATCTAATGTCCACATATGAGGGAGAACATACGATTTTTGGTCTTTTGGGCCAGGCTAACCTCACTCAGAATTATGTTCTCCAATTCCATCCATTTACCAGTGAATGATAACATTTCGTTCTTCTTCATGGCTGCATAAAATTCCATTGTGTATAGATACCACATTTTCTTAATCCATTTATCAGTGGTGGGACATCTTGGCTGTTTCCATAACTTGGCTATTGTGAATAGTGCTGCAATAAACATGGGTGTGCAGGTGCCTCTGGAGTAACCTGTGTCTCAGTCTTTTGGGTATATCCCCAAGAGTGGTATTGCTGGATCAAATGGTAGATCAAGGTTTAGCTTTTTAAGTAGCCTCCAAATTTTTTTCCAGAGTGGTTGTACTAGTCTACATTCCCACCAACAGTGTAAGAGGGTTCCTTTTTCCCCACAGAGGATGTATATGCTTTAGATCAATTAGAGAGAACTGAAATTTAGGGATAATTGAAACAATTTGTTTTCTTGAATTGTACTATTTAAAATGTAGCTTTTGTAAGTTTTTTGTGGTGGTGTGTTTGTTTTTCCATTAATACTTCTATTATTTTATTTCTTTAATAGATTTATGATTTTATCTTTACGAGCATTTTACATTTCTAGTGCTTTGTATTAAAATAGTTCCTGACCTATTATAAATATATTTTCTTTCTTTGTATTTGTGAATATTAATTATATAGAACATTGGGTTTCATTGTGGATTTTATGTACAATATGTATAACATAGTTTGATCATATCCATCACTCTACTACCCTCCTTTATCCTTCCCTCCTACTACTACTACTTAACTACCCCTTTTGTCTGATACTATATCTTCTACTTTCACATCATCTTTTTTCCTCTTCTAGAGTCCACATATGAAAGAAAACATGCAACATTTTCTTTCTAAGCCTAGCTTATTTCACTTAACATGATGATCTCTAGTTCCACCAATTTTCCTGCAAAAGACATAATTTTATTCTATATGGCTGAATAATACTCTTATATATATGAATATATATATTTTTTCTTTATCCATTCATCTGTTGATAGGCAGTTAGACTAATTCCAAGACCTGGCTATTGTGAACAGTACCACAATATACATGGAGTGCAACCGTCTCTATTTTATGCTAACCATGATTCCTTCAGGTATATGCCTGGGAGTGGTAGAGCAGAATCATATTGAAATTCTATTTTTTATTCATTTGGTGCAGAATATTTTGAGTTCTCTATATATTTGAATATTAATATTCTGCTGTATTTATATCTGGTAATACCATTAGTAAACTTTTCTTATTTACTGAGCTACTGGAGTCTTATCCAGGGAGTTTCTCCCTCTGCCCATTATCTTTGGTGTTTTCCTCTAGTAGTTTCAAGTCTTGTGTTAATGTCTTTCACCCATTTCAAGTGATGTTTGTAAAGGATGAGATCCTGTTTCAGTCTTCTGCATGTGGGTATCCAGTTCTCATAGCACCATTTATTACATGGGCTGTCTGCTCTCCAACATATGTTTTTGGCACCCTCGTTGAAAATCAGTTTGTAGCTATGTGGTTTCTGGGTTACCTGTTCTATTCCATATTTGTACCTGTCTGTTTTGTGCCATTAGCATGAACTTTTTTTTGCTGTGGCTCTGTAGTGTACTTTGAATTCAGATATTGTGCTCCCTCTAGCATTGCTCTTTTTGCTTAGGATTGCTTTGGCTATTCATGATCTTCTATGCCTCCACATAAATTATATGATGTTTTTTCTGTTTCTGTAAAAAATTTAACTGGTATCTTGATGGAAATTAGATGCAATATTTTTCAATTGTGCTTTCTAACTGTTAATTCCATTTGAACTTACTTTTTGTTGTTAGTGATTTTTTATTTGAGTTTTTGTTTTTCCCCCAGTGTTCCATCATAGGGATTTTACTTGCAAGAAACAGAAAATCATTGAACCAGCTTAAGAAAGAAAAGAAAATTTCTTTAAGAAATAAGGGGCTTTTCCTTGCACCCAAGTACAGAAGGAAATGGATTAGGAATTAAAAAGTTAAGGATAAGTATACTTTCAGCAACTCTGAGATGCCATGATCTCTAATTTTTCTTTTTTTCACAGTACTTGTATCTCAAAATTTTTAAGATTCAATGAATTTATTTTTATCTTAAACTTCAGTATATGTCTTATCATAAAAAATCATGAGGGATTTTTCCTCAGGAATGCCTCATTCCATTACTATTGAGCAAATGGCATGGTTATAAAAGGGAGGTCTCTCTGGTATGCACTAGCTCTGTCTCCTCATGTGATGCCCTCTGCCATGCAATCACCCCACAAGAAGAGCATCAGCAGACTCTGAGCAGATGCCTGTGCCATGCTTTTGGACTTCCCAGCCTCCAGAACCATGAGCTAATTAACTTCTTTCATGAATTTCCCAGTCTGTGGTATTCAAGTATAATGATGGAAAATGGACTAAGATAATCCTTGAGACACTGAAGAAGGAAACAAGGATACAGGAACAGAACTGTATTAAAGGGATTCCCCAAGAGAAAGAGCTATGAAATGCAGTGATGATAATGCAAACACAGGCAATTTACTTGAAATTCTTACAAATTTGGGAAAATTTGTGGTAAATTAGAAAGATCTCTATACCAAAAGTCTGAAAGACTGGTTCTGAGTGCCAGAATTCAACTACTGTGTGATTATGAGAAAGTAATCATTTTTCTGAACTTCTAATTTCTAGCAATAAAATTAAATAAAGTAAAATGATATGAAGTGATAAAATGCTAAGGCTTAATTTTGAACAGAAATATATTGGTTAAATGAATGATTAATGAGTAGTATAGACTCTTTGAAGTTTGGCAAAAAGAAGTGAATAGGTGTTACAATGTTTTATTTCAGGAATGTCACTATCTGATGTCCAGCATACCTGAGTTGTATCCATGGCCACTACAAATAATGTGACTGAATTGATTATCACTGGCCTTTTCCAGGATCCAGAGGTGCAGAGAGTGTGCTTTGTGTTGTTTCTCCCTGTCTACCTGGTCACAGTGGTGGGTAATGGGCTCATTGTTGTGACAGTCAGTGTCAGTAAGAGTCTGAGTTCCCCAATGCACTTCTTCCTAAGCTACCTGTCCTTGGTGGAGATCTGTTACTCCTCTACAGTTGTCCCTAAATTCATCACTGACTTACTTGCTAAGATTAAAACCATCTCATTGAAGGGCTATCTGGCTCAGATATTCTTCTTCCATTTCTTTGGGGTTGCTGAGATCCTTTTGCTTGTGGTGATGGCCTATGACCGCTATGTGGCCATCTGCAAGCCTCTTCATTATATGAACATAATGAGTCACCAATGGTGTCACATGCTGGCGGCTGGTTCTTGGCTGGGGGGGCTTTGTTCACCCCATAATTCAAGTTCTCATCTCTATCCAGTTGCCCTTCTGTGGTCCCAATGTGATTGACCACTATTTCTGTGATCTCCAGCCATTATTCAAGCTTGCCTGCACTGACACCTTTGTAGAGGGGGTCACTGTATTGGCCAATAGTGGATTAATTGCCCTGTGCTCCTTCTTCATCTTAGTCTCCTCATACATTGTCATCCTGGTCAACTTGAGGAACCATTCTGCAAAAGGGAGGCACAAAGCCCTCTCCACCTGTGCCTCTCACATCACAGTGGTCATCTTGTTCTTTGGACCTGCATCTTCCTTTACATGAGACCCTCTTCCACCTTCACTGAGGACAAACTCGTGGCTGTGTTCTACACAGTCATCACTCCCATGCTGAACCCCATCATCTACACTCTCAGAAATGCAGAGGTGAAAATTGCTATGAGGAAGTTGTGGGGTATGAAAAAAGGTCTCTGGTTATTATTGAAGTTTCTTTTGTTTCTTTGAGAAGTATTCAAGAATGGAAGTTACAAACATAAGGACATAATGTTACCATTTAGTAACCAAAGACCTCCTTCATGCTCTATGATGTGCAAGAAAGTGGTCACATATTTTTGCTGAATCTTATGGAACTAGATTGGCTGATAAGATCCACCATAATCATGAATTTGGCTAATTTAAAGATTCAAAATAAGTACAGGTGCAAAATACATTAAAATATTAGTATTTTCATTGACAAATAGTAATTGTACATAATTGCAGGGTATCCTGTGATATTTCAATCCTTGTATACAATTTGTAATGGTCAGATGAGGGTCATTGGCATGTGTATTGCAAACATTCTGCATTTCTTTGTGCTAGGAAAGTTCAGTATCCTCTGTATTAGTTATTTTGAGACATTTAAATTAATTGCTGTCACTCATCATTATCCTGCTGTACTATAGAAGATTAGGAGCTATTCCTCCACTTAACTTCTGCCAGAAAAGGAGAAAGTTTTGACAAATATTATATAGTTTTAAGTTACTTCTTCTTCCTCTCCTCTCTCCTGCTGACTTAAATTCTGTTAGGATAATAGCTTATGTTGCAGCAAAAAAGAAAACCAACTTAAGGAATTATCAAGGGATATTTAGGGATGTGGTAACTAATCTGATTATCTCCTCTACTGTGGAACAAGTGTCATCTCAACAACGAAGAAGAGTGAAATTATGTTGCTTGCTAGAAAAGCTTTGAAACTGTAGATCATCATGTTGAGCTAGATAAGTCAAACTCAGAAAGACAAATATTTTATGATTTGCTCATGCACAACCTAGGCCTAAAAAATAATATAAAAGAGGGACTGTTTGGGGAGGGGAACCCGTAGAGAGGGGAAAGGAAAAGGAAAGAGTGATGGTGGTGATTTGATCAAAGAATATTATATCTGTGTAATGTACTTTACATATGTATAGTAAAAATAACAAAAATGAAACGTACTAAAAACTAAAAAAACTAGGGAGGAGGCAGAGGGGTTAAGAAAGTAATGGAGGGGGTAAATTTGATCAAAATATGTTATACACATATATATAGATACCACAATAAAGCCCCTTGGTATAGTTAATCTGTGCTAATAAATAAATATAATAAAAATTATGCCCTTGAGATTTTATATCCATCTGATTGGTCACTGGAATCTTGTATCACAGACCATCTGATTATGGTTAGCAGAAAAGTCCCCGAGTGATTCGTTTTTGTGATGTGTTGTACAAAAGAGAGCGTGGGATTCTCATAATGTGCTCCGTTCATAAACAAAACTAGTATCCATGCCTGCAATCTCAGCTGTTCCCAGAGTAGAGGTGGAAGGATCAGATTAGGTAGGAGATAGGAGGTGGAGGCTGTTCCTAGGTCAAAAGAGAGAAACTTGATCTTTATCTGAAAAATAACCCTAAAGAAAAAGGGATGAGGGACAGTTTAAGTGCAGAACACTTGCCTAGCAAATGTTAGGTTGAGTTCAAATCCCAGTACTGTGAAAGAAATCAAAATTATATTCTACACATTACTTGGGAAATATAAAGTCAAATGTTTTTTCAGGGCTTCAGGCACAACTCAAGTGGTAGAGCTCATGTCTAGCAAATACAAGGCCCTGAGTTCAAAACCCAGCACCAACACCAAAAAAAGAAAGAATGTTTGAAAAAGGAGGTGCCTGAGGGTGTGGCTCAAAAGGTAGAATGCCTGCCTAGTAAGCATGAGTCCCTGAGTTCAAGTCACAGTATCACCAAAAAAGGGAGAAGGGGTTCATTTTTATCTTTATCTAGATGAAAACAATGTGGACTCCCTCTGCACATTTGCATTTCAACTTCTGTTCCCTATTGTAAGTGTCCACACCATGTACATTTCCTTTAATGTCTATTGCTATTTCTTCAGGAGTTTGTGTCTCTGTTGTTTTGCCTCTCGGAATCTCCATAACACCACAATGTTCACATCATCATGAGCAAGTTAGAGAATATCATAAAATTGGCCTCTTTTGGCTTTGGAATTGCATAGACTGGCACTGAATTTTTCTGGCACCCATGCACCTTTTCTTACAGATCAGTTGAAGTAATGCAGGCAGCTTCCTGCATAGTAGATGGATAGAGCATCCTTGCAGTGCTCTAAGTCTTAAGGGTTTTTTTCCTTTTTTCTGTATGTGTTTGATGAACTTGTGGATGAACAGTGGCTTTATTTATTTATTTTCATTAGCATATATTCATTTTACAAAGGGTTCATTTTGACATGTATATAATGTGCTTTGATCATATTCACTCTCTTTATTACTGTATTTATCTGCCCCTACCACTCCTCACCTTTTTAAATACATTTTTATAAGACTAACCCTAGGATGACCTTAATAAGATTATTCTGAATATTAAATCAAATAATAAACATATAAAAGTTTAGGGAAGAGCATAGCACAAAGGACAGGGCCCTCAATAAATACTAACCATCACAATCATCACGACACCACCATCATCATTAGTATAGGCCTTTAATTTTATTTTGTGTGATGACCGCCTCTTTGTCTATACATTGGTGGTATTCTCTGTAAGGCTGCACTTCAAGCCCAAGATTTTCAAGCTTTGAAGATAGTTCAGTCCTTTTGAGGCTTCGTCAGAGTAAACATTCTCTGTTACTTAATTGCTTTCAAGTGCCTAACTTTGTGGCTGGCATATTATAGGTATTTAATTAATATTTTAAAAATATTTATCTACTGTAACATAGTCTTTGTGCAGAATAATCTTATAATCTGTTAGTGCATGTTTTAAATTATTGGGTCCAGAACTAAACACAGTGGAGGTACCCTCCATTTCTTTTGATACCTTGCTGATATAAAGGTTAGCACATTAGGATGCAGGCTGTGATAAGGCCCCTTTCTCATGTGTGAGTTTGATTTCCCCAGTGAGAGCTATGGGCAGAATTATATCAGTGACCTATCAGTAGTTGGATATTTCACAGACTGATAGTGTCTACTCAAATGAGACTATCAAAACTCTCAGGGGTTACCCCCATCTACTGAGGGTTGAGACTTGGGTCTGTTGAGAGCTAATTACTCACTTTGTTCTTCTCTCACTGGGAAAAAACTTGCAGAAAATGAAGGAAAGCATTTTTCATTGTTTTAAGTGACAGAGAATATTGTGGAAATTTTTTTAATTATTTTTAACTCAAGAAACAGTGACAGTCTTATTATACTACCTTATCATTGAAGTTCCTGTAGTTAGTCCATAAGTATTGATTTGTCACATTTAAAAATACATTTTTAGATAATAAATATCTTTCAAGAGAAAGTAGTAGAACACAGCAACTTACTCTCTCTCTGTAATCTTGTATTCTTTTTTACCAATAATTTGTATCCCTGAGGTACAGATTTGACTTCATGTAACAGAAAAAAATCAAGCTGATGAGATAGAATCACAAACTATAGAGATAGAAAGCCCAGCACTGATGGAGATGTTCTGAATCTGTACTGTCCAAAACAGAAGTGGCTATTAGCCACTTGCAATGTAAGACAGAGAAACTGAATTTCAAACTTTATTTAATATTAACAATTTTAAATTTCAATAGCTATATGTGGTAGCTTGTTGTCTTGCAGTAGAGTAGACCTTTTATTTTTCATTTACAGTGCATACGGCAAGAAGAAAGGTACAGAAGGGTAAACTAATTATGTGACTTCTAGGAAATTCTCTGAATGTGTCATGTAACACCTTTGTTTTCATCTCATTTCATAAAAGTTGGTCACATGAACACCCGTAATAGTAAGGGAGGCTGGAAATTATAATCTTTGATTCTGTATAGGAGTATGTTCATCTAAAAATAAGATTTCTAGGTTTTTACTATTGGGGATATACCAAAAGACTGTGACACAGGTTACTCCAGAGGCACCTGCACACCCATGTTTATTGCGGCACTATTCACAATAGCCAAGTTATGGAAACAGCCAAGATGCTCCACCACTGACGAATGGATTAAGAAAATGTGGTATCTATACCCAATGGAATTTTATGCAGCCATGAAGAAGAACGAAATGTTATCATTCGCTGGTAAATGGATGGAATTGGAGAACATCATTCTGAGTGAGGTTAGCCTGGCCAAAATAACCAAAAATCCTATGTTCTCCCTCATATGTGGACATTAGATCAAGGGCAAACACAACAAGGGGATTGGACTTTGAGCACATGATAAAAGCGAGAGCACACAAAGGAGAGGTGAGGATAGGTAAGACATCTAAAAAATTAGCTAACATTTGCTGCCCTTAACAGAGAGAAACTAAAGCAGATACCTTAAAAGCAACTGAGGCCAATAGGAAAAGGGGACCAGGAACTAGAGAAAAGGTTAGATCAAAAAGCATTAACCTAGAAGGTAACACACACACACAGGAAATTAATGTGAGTCAACTCCCTGTATGACTATCCTCATCTCAACTAGCAAAAACACTTCTTCCTTCCTATTATTGCTTATACTCTCTCTTCAACAAAATTAGAGATAAGGGCAAAATAGTTTCTGCTGGGTATTGAGGGGGAGGGGGCGGACTGGGTGGTAAGGGAGAGGGTGGGGGCAGGGGAGAGAAATGACCCAAGCATTTTATGCACATATGAATAATAAAAAAAAAAAACAGATTTCTAGGTTTTTGCTGTATTTCTAATGAAGAAATGGGGTGAATGGATGTAAGAATTGCCATGTAGCATCAGTTCCTTTGCATATTTTCTAATGTAAATAAATTTTTTTTCACAAACATGACTTTAATGGCTTAGCGCTATGACACAGTCTAATTGTAGCACAACTTATTTACTATATGACCAATGTCAAGGCTTTCAGATTTGCTTAATGCTCAAAAAAACTAATTGACTCCGAACTAGGCTTAGTTCTAAGTGCTAGTGACACAATGGCACACAGACAAAGAAGGTCTTTACGTGAAACATATTCTGGGCAAACATTCTGTTCTCAAAGTATGTAGATCAACTTGCCAACAGAAGACTTTAGGAAATGGCAATGTTCTCTATCTGTGCTAGTACACTGCAGCCTGAGCTGTGTGGCTACTGAGCAGTTGAAGAATGTCTAACATTGATGGAAAAACTGAGTTTCTATCTTGCTGACATTTACTTTACTTCAGTTTATATCTAGCTTACATATGACTACCAAAATAGATGGTTGAGGTTTACATGCTATCAAGTGTTTATTTCTGATTCAAAGTTGTAGCTATCATTCATGGTCAGGGGTGAGAATGTTCCTTTCCCACTACTCCAGTGGCTCTAAGACTGACTGTCTCTAGTCTCAAGTTCTCACTAGCTAGCTCTTCTAATTCATCCTGACACAGTCACCACCCCAAGCTCCCTCAGAGATGTTGAGTGGTTGCAGTTCTACTTCTCAGTCTCTGAGGATATTCCAGTGAGTGAAGTGTATAACATTCATATGTGGATGACTCTAAAACTTACAGTTCTAGCCTGGACCTCTTGACTAAACTTAAGCTCATATACTCAACTATATAGTCAGCAACTCCACTGAGAATTTTGAAATGCAACGTCATTTAATATGTTCTTTACTGAATCTTCCCTGCTCTCCTGATTTACCCCAATCACTCCTGTCTAAGGAAAGCAATTCTGGTTGGTAGCTGAAGTCTTAAACCTTGGAGATATCCTTGATTTCTCTCTCCTCTCAAGAAAATATCAGCAAATTCTGTTAGGTCCACCTTCAAAATATGCCCAGAATTGGGCTACCTCCTAATATCTTTATTGGTAACATCTTGGAACAAGTCACAACCCTTTTTAAAATGGATCATTATTATGGTTTCTGAACTGGTTTCTTGTATTTTTCCCTCTAGCCTCCATTGTTCTCAAGATAGCAGCCAGACACCCTGACATGAAATAGCTTTTCCTTATTATCTTATATAAAACATTCCCAAGCATTTCCCATGATTATTAATATATTTTATTTTTCTTCTTGGACTTAGTACTATCTGAATTGCATATCATATTGCTTTTGTTTATGCTTTCTTCTATTTCCATTATGTCCTGAAGAGAATATGAAGGTTGTATATAGCCTCCATGTGATACTTTGAGTTTAGGTACTTTGTTTTTATACTGTCAATTCTTTAATACCTACAGTAATGGTTGGCCCTTCATAGGAATGAATGAGTGATTGGAAGAATGGCATTACCCACAGAGAAAAATCTCAAAATATTCCAAGATCATGACCACTCTCATCAATGACAAGGGACAGAGGCATGGGGAAAAGAAGTGCTTTTCTACATGAATGTAATACATGAATATGAGAATTGGAAAGTACTATGATGATAATTTAGATTAAGTGTCATTTAATATAGAAGTGGAAACAGGGGAGAGTGAAAAGGCATGGGTATAGTCAGATAGCCAATCAAATACAGAGCAAGAGTTAGTATCTTGGGCTCTTATTTATTTATACTTCTTGGATTTATTTTCAGTAGGCAAATATGGGGAAAATTATTGCTTTTGTGTTTATTTTTTTTCTTTTACCATATCTTCATTGCATTAATAAAACTTTACATATATGTCCCTAACTTAATTAAAGCAGTTTTACCCTTTTCTTATATCATAGTTCATTTAGCAAAGTTTAACTCTAGAGGAAAAGAAATTCTGTTGGGAAGTTGGTCCCATGATTATAGTGTTAGGCTTAGTTTAGCTTAAATAGTTCAAGGACCTCAACATTTATTCACAGCCCTTGGACTTCAGTGAGTACCTAGGATTACTATATCACAGCAGGATCTTAAGATCTCTCTGGATTTGCTGCTTTTTGTGGCTTCTATTTCTTATTTGTTATAAATCCATATATTAACATTGATACAGGTCCTTTGAATTTTCCCTTTTTGTGTGAATTACCTTAAACATTATCTACATTGTTTTCTGTGTCCTTGAAGAAGAATCAGATTATTGAAACCCAGTACTGACTTCTGAGTGAGTACCAGGTAGTATCTAGAGTATGGTTCAGAAACTCAATTAACCTCTCTCTGCCTCTGTCACCTCATCTGTGAAGAGTAGGAGCTAGAATGATACCTCTCTAAATTCTTTTCATCATTGTTAGAGGGCTTGGCTGAGTGTGACCTGGACTTTGTTCACTGGGATCTTCAGTGAGAAATCTGCTGGGTGGTAATTAGTCAAGAGACGTTGTTTGTTCTAGGACTGGCTTTTGCAGGAAGGAGTCCAGTGCTCCTTTCGGTCTCCATTTTTCCAAACTACAGCATCAACTTAAGGAATGAACTATTCTAGTGGTATGGCTAACTTCATGTTGAATTGGAGACACACTGAGTGCATTTGAAATCCATCTGGTTCAATTCCTTGTTCCAAGGCAGAGAAAGACCAGTTTTTTTGTCTAAAGGTAGGTAATGTGAGGAGAAGAAAGTTGCAAAGTTTCTCCAGCTTATATTGACAGTCTATTGTCTTAGAGCCATAGAGTTCATTTTTAAAATAAGGGCATTTCTTTTGATTTTTTAGGTTATGATGTTTTAAATTGATAATTTTCACAGCATTACACAGCATACAATGTGATAATTTTAAAAGTCCTTTACAGTTTTGTGTTTCTGTGAAGTACTATTTTGAATTTACCAAGTTAGAGTCTGTGATGGGAACAGAGATCTCCTTACTTCACTCTGAGATCTGTCACAATCAGCACACAGCATTCTGTTGTATATTTTTCTCCAGTCTTTGATTATATCACTATGCTGTGGTGCAAATTCCAACAGATTACTTTATATAGAATCTCCATACTCATTTGTGGATTTGTGCATTTATGTGCTTCTACAAGAGGCACAGTTGTGGCTTAGAGGGTGTGCTTTACACTAGCAATGTGGGAAAGATAGTGGGGACAGTGAACGGGGGTAGCCAAGAAAAGACAGAACTGATAGGAAAATGTAGGGAAATTTTCAAAGAGAAATGCTATCAAGTATTTCTTCTCTTCTGGATAAAGCTTGGAAACACAACTCTATATGATTTTTTTCTTATCTGAGTGACATCTCAGATTGATTCTAATATATTTACCTTAATGCCTTTACATAAATCAAAAATAGGTTGAGGCCAAGATTAGACAAGAGGTATACATTTGAGTAATCAAATAAATATAGTCTACTTCCAAGGAATATAATTTATAATTTCCTTTACTTTTGTGTGTGCCCGATTTGTACCATGGATCAAATGTAAAGAATGCAGGAGTTGTGATTTCACTTCTTGGTTTCAAATCCTGGCTCTGCCACTGTGTAAACATTGACAAATTAATTCACTTCTCTGTGTTTCTCTTTCCTCTTATGTTAAACAGAGTTGATAGTAATTGTACACATTTGTCAGGGTTATTGTAAAATCTGAATATATTAAAATATATGGAATATATAAGGTATGTGGAATGAGTTAATTGCTTTTGAAATAGTAACTATTGCTATCAACCCAAAATGCAAATAATGATAAAGATTTAAGAAAAATTTAACTGTAATTTGAATACTAGATAATGTATTTTTTGGAAGAAGATATAGAAATAGAAGCTGAAATTATAAAACAATGTTCGTTATTCTAAAAGAAATACAAAGGCTAAGGACCTTTGTTACTTTGCTACTAAGAACCTTTATTACTGAGGTTCTTTGTAGAGAAAGACTACAAAACAGAGGAGGGAGAGAGGGCATTTTGGGTTGGGAAACAGCTACTTCATGTCCATTTGAGAAATGCCAAGAAGGGTGCAAATATAGGCTATGGTCAGTTCAAGGTGGACTTGCTAAGAATTTCAGAATGTATGCTGTGGACAGTGGGGAAGTTTTAGGTGGAGAAGGAACACGATTAGATTTGTATTTAAGGAAAATGACTGAAGAATTTTTCCAATCTCTGAGAAGAGGAAATACATATGGGTGTGGTAATTAAGGCAAGCCACACTGAACAAACAGGAATAGAATTTGTCCCAGAAGATGGGTAGGCCTGGAAGGCACAAGGAGAGGGTGTTTCTAGTGAAGGTTCTGTGGTGGGAATGAGCGAGGTGGGCTTGTGGAAGGTGGAGAGGACCCTGACTTGAACAGAGGGGAGTTGAGTTTCATGTGTAAAAGGGTGAATTATTGAGGTTACTCAGATTATGAATGTCATAAAAAGCCAGTTAGAGGAATTCAGCACTGACCAGGTTCTTTCTAAGCAGTAGGAAAGAAAGATATAGGCAGTGTTTACTGACCAGGGTTATAGGATGGATGGGGTAGGGACATCTGGACACTAAGAGGCTTTGTTAATTTAGGCATCAGTTTCCAAACACAGGCATGAGTCAAAGTTGACATTGAAGTTACAAAGCTTTGAGAGGGATGGAGTCATCAAAGTACCTTCCAGGTCCTACTTGCTTATAGGACTTCTGTGACTTCCCCTTAGGTCCCACATTAACCTCTGTTCATATCCTTTCATGGGCTTGTAGTGAGGATGTAGAAAAAGCTAATCCTGAGGAATCTCACTATCGCATATTCCACCCATTCAGCTGCTTGATTTTCCATAGTGCTGGTATGCTCGTAGTGACTCTTAGTCCCTGTGCCTAGTGGAAAGGACACACTATAATGAATTTATCAATACTTCCTATTTAGGCAATGGTTTTCTTATAATTTTTCAGCTGAATCAGGCTTTTATTTTTGAAACCATATCTCTGGGGCATGCAGTTCCTTTATTGCCAATTCATTTCTTCTAGAGTTGGCCACCACTCTTCCTTTTGTCACGCATCAGATAGTCTTTCAATAAATCAAAAGACTCTGACTCTAATTTGAGTAGAGAGAAAGCCCTAACACAGCTTTTGTATACATTAAGTTATTAACAGTTTATTCTTCTGTTTAAAACAGCTGTGAAAGATACTACCTTGGTGTTTTTGAGAAATTCAATGTATTTAGTCCCTATTTGAACATTGACTTTTTTCAGAAATAATTAAAGTGTAGAGGAAACCTTCCCTTTGTTACTGATAAAGATGATAATTGAGACAGAGAATTATCCCAGAATTAAGCACCTATATACACCTAGTCATGGCAGCATTGGTCCTGTCCAATAGAGTACCCTGTCTGTACCTCATTGAGGTAGACATTGCCCTTGGGCAGAGGTAAAAGTATGCTCTCTCATCATTTCATCTAAGAGAAGGGAGGAAGGGGTAAGGTCCCTTTGTGTGTGTGCTTAATCTCTCCTTCCAAATTCACTCCACCTTGATTGATTTCAAGCTACTAAGTTGATACTACAGAACTTGGAATTAGAGGAAAAGATGCATTTAAAAGTGTTTTGAGTTAGACCAAACACTAATGCCATCATACTTGTAAGCAGGATAAGTATCCCCTTGGAATATATTACTAGATGTAAATTGGTGTACACATTTGATTTAACTGTCAGTTTGTTCTCCAGAGATGTTGTACGGATCTTCAATTCTACAACATAAGATTAACCCCACTGGGGGTTGGGGATTTAGCTCAGTGGAAGAGCGCTTGCCTGGCAAGTGCAAGGCCCTGAGCTCGGTCCCCAGCACTGAAAAAAAAAAAAAAAAAAGATTAACCCCACTGTAAGAGTTAGCTTACTAACTCTTCAAGTACCAATTCTTTACTGATGTTTAAAAAGAATGTTTCTTATATTTTATGGGTGATTATTTGATTTTTAGTGAGGCTTGATACTTCTTTACATATACATTGATCTTTTTATTTACTCCTTTTTGTATTGTCTGTTAACAACCTTTTTTCATTTTCTATTGAGACACATGCATATTTATTACAGTTTTAGAAGATTGTCTCTATATTGGGTTTACTTTTCCTCTTGTATCATTCATTTATTGACATGTTGATATTCATTTTTGTTAGTACATATTAATTGTACAAAGTAAGGGGTTTCATTGTGATATCTTCATACATGCACATAATGCATTTTGATCATGCTCTCCTCTCTATTCATCTTTCTTATCTCCACTCCCTTCAAACTCCCTTTTATGAAAACTTTGTTCCAAATCTTTCATAACGGTTTCATTATTTTAAAAGTACAAATAATGTACTTTACTAATATTTTCCCCACCCTCTTCACCCTTTTCCCCCCACCTGCATTCCATTCCTTTCCCGACCCTAAATATTCCTCTTTTCTATTTGTGCCCCTTTTCTATGTTTTTCCACTCTGGATTCTGCTTATGAGAGAAAATGTGCAGTATTTATCTTTCTGGGTTTGGCATATTTTGCTTAATATGATGATCTTGTGTTCTGTCCATTTTCCTTCAAATGATATAATTTTATTCTTTTTTATGATTGAATAATAGTCTAATATGTCTACATCTTTATCTATCTATCTACTATCTATCCACCATTTATCTATGTGTCTAACTTACATCTATCTCATCTGTCATCTATCTAATCTATTATCTATCTTCAGCATCATCTTCTATATCTAATCTATCTCTATCTATTATTTATCACATTTTATTGTCAATTTATCTGTAGATGGGCACCTAGTCTGATTTAATGACAGTTATTGTAAATAATACTGCAATTCACATGGGTGTTCAGCTATCTATATTGTACATTTATTTGCATTCCTTTGGGTACATGCCCAAGAAGTGTATGTATCCTATGGTAGTTCTATTTTTAGTTTTATTGTTGTTTTCTTTCTGGACAGTGGCAATTCTTTTTTTTTATTGTTGTGCTGGGTGTGGGTACATTGTGGTATTTACAAAGGTTCTCACAATATATCAAATATATCAGACTTGAATTCACCTCCTCCATCATTCTCCTTTATCCCCCTCCTCCCTTGATTCCTGGAATAGGTATCATTTTTTCCATTTACATACATGTTTACACAGTATTTTTGCTATATTCACCCTCCTATATCCTTTCCTCATCTTTTTCCCCCTCCCACTGGTATCAACCCCTGGAAGCAGGATGTGTTCCACCCTCCTGTTCTCCTATTATTTTTTTTTGGTGGTTCTGGGGTTTGAAACTTGAGCCACTCTACTAGCCCTTCTTTTGTGATGGTTTTTTTTCTTTTTTTGAAATAGGGCCTCGCAAACTATTTGCCTTGGCTGGCTTAGTACCGTGATCCTCCTGATCACTGCCTCCTGAGTAGATAGGATTACAGGCATGAGCCACCAGTGACTGGCTGTGTTCTCCAATTTTGTAAAAGAAAAAAAATGACATTTTTGCTTATTTAAGATAGCTACACAGGGAGTTTCCTTGTGGTACTTCCATGTATACATGTATTATAGCCCGATTTGGGTCATCTCCTCTATTTTTCTTTCTACCTTCAGTATATTTTAAAGGTATTTGGACCTTTGGGAGGTTATGTTGACATGAGGGGTTTTCCTTCACGAGTGGCATAATCCACGTATGGGTAAATGGGTTAATGGATTATTGACTGAGAAGCATGGTTATAAAAGGGAGATGTCTTTGGCATGCTTACTCTGTATCACCAGGCAATGAACCTCTGCTGTACCGTGGAGTAAGAGGAAATCCATCATCATATTCTGAGAAGGAGGTTGCTCCATGCTTTTGGACTTCCCAGCCTTCAGAACTGTGAGCTAATCAATCTCTGTTCTTTATGAATTTTCCAGTCCGTGGTGCAGGTATAATGATGGAAAATGGGCTATGACATTCCCTGAGGCACAAAAAAGGAGCAAGGAAGCAGGAACAGAAGTGTGTCAAAGGGATTTCCCAAGAGGAAAAGCTATCGAAATGCAGTGAAGAAAAACAAAGAAAGGATGTTTACTTGAATTACTCCCACATTATGGGAGAAAAAATATGGAAAATTAGAAAGATTTATGTTTAAATTTTTCATCATTTTTACATTTACTCACATGTACATACAATGTTTGGGCCACATCCCACCCACCCCCAACCCCCAACTTCTAAGCAGAAGGTGTTCCACCCTCTTGTTCTCTGATTTTGTTGAAGAGAAAACATAAGGCATAATAAGAAAGACATAGCACATTGCTAGTTTGAGATAAAGATAGCTATACAGGGGGATTCCTAGCATTGCTTCCATGCACATGTGTATTACAACCCACATTAGTTCATCTCTGCCAGACCTATTCACTGCTTCCTAGTCCCCTTCCCATAGTGGCCTCTGCCAGTTTAAGATTACTATATTCGCTCCTTTACAGTGAGCACATCAGCCTTATTCAAGTTTTAGGTTCCCTTCCCTTTCCCTATTCTTCCTGCATGCATTCTCCATTTAGTGTGTGACCCAAGTCCAATAATATTACTGCATTTGTTTTAGACCTATAACCCACATATGAGGGAGAACATGTGATTTTTGGCTTTCTGAGTCTGGCTAATTTTGCTTAAGATGATGTTCTCCAGTTCCATCCATTTACTTGAGAATGACAAGATTTCATTCTTCTTTGTGACCAAACAAAATTCCATTGAATGGATTAAGAAAACATGGTATTTATACCACATTGGGGCATCCTGGCTGTTTCCATAGCTTGGCTATTGTGAATAGTGCTGCAATAAACATGGGTGTACAGGTGCCTTTGTAATAACCTGAGTCACATTCCTTTGGATATAGCCCTAGGAGTGGTATTGCTGGATTGTATGGCAGTTCTATTTTTAGTTTTTTAAGAGCCTCCATATTGATTTTCAAAGTAGTTGTACTAGCTTACATTCCTACCAGCAGTGTATGAGGGTTCCTTTTTCCCCTACATCCTTGCCAGCATTTATTGTTGTTGGTGTTCTTGGTGCTAGCTATTCAAACAGGAGTGAGGTGGAATCTTAGTGTGGTTTTAATTTGCATCTCCTTTATGGCCTCCAAGGATGGTGAGCATTTTTTCATGAGTTTTTTAACCATTTAGACTTCTTTGAAAGAGTTCTGTTTAGTTCAGTTGCCTACTTCTTTATTGGTTCACTGATTTTTGGGGAGTTTAGCTTTTTGAGCTCCCTGTATATTCTGGTTATTAGTCTTTTGATGTATAGCTAGCAAATATTTTCTCCCACTCTGTGGGTGGTATCTTCAATTTAGAGACCATTTCTTTTTTTGTGCAGAAGCTTTTTAATTTCATGTAGTCCCATTTGTCCATCCTTTCTCTTAGTTGCTGGACTGCTGGGGTTCTATTGAGGAAGTCCTTGCCTATACCTCTTGCTTTCAGAGTATTCCCTGCTCCTTTCTGTATTAACTGCAAAGTTTCTGGACTGATTTTAAGTTTCTTAATCCACTTTAAGTTGATACTAGTATAGGGTGATAAACATGGATTTAGTTTCAGTTTTTTGCAGATGGATAACCAGTTTTCCCAGCAACATTTATTGAAGAGGCTGTCTTTTCTCCATCATATGTTTTTGGTACCTTTGTCAAAAATAAGGTGGACATAGCTGTGTGGATTCATATCCAAGTCCTCTATTCTGTTACACTGGTCTTCATGTCTATTTTTGTGCCAGTACCATGCTGTTTTTATTGCTAGTGTTTTGTAATTTAGTTTGAAGTCAGGTATTATACCTCCAGCACTGCTCTTTTTGCTGAGTATTGCCTTGGCTATTTGCAGTCTCTTGTGTTTCCAAATGAACTTTAGGGTAGATTTTTCAATCTCTGTGATGAATGTCATTGGATTTTGATGGGAATTGCATTAAACATGTAGATTGCCTTTGGTAGTATAGATATTTTTACTATGTTGATTCTACCAATCCATGAGCACAGGAGATCTTTTCATCTTCTGTAGTCTTCTTCGATCTCTTTCTTCAGTGGTTTGTAGTTCTCCATGTAGAGGTCATTCACATCCTTTGTTAAATTTACTCCTAGGTATTTGATTTTTTTAAGGTTATTGTAAATGGAATTCTTTCCCCACATTCTTTCTCAATGTGTTCATTGTTGGTGTATGGAAAGGCTCCCAATTTTCATAAGCTGATTTTGTATCCTGCTACATTGCTAAAGTTGTTTATGGTGTCTAGGAGTTTTGGGGTGCAGTTTTTTAGGTCTTTAGGTGTAGGATCTTGTCATCTGAAAATAGGGTTACTTTGACTATTTCTTTACCTATATGTGTTCTTTTTATTTCTTCTTCTTTCCTTAAATCTCTGGCTAGGAATTCCAGGACTATGCTGAATAGGAGTGGGGAGAATGGGGACCCTTGTCTCATTCTTGACTAGGGGAAATGGTTTTAGTTTTTCTCCATTAAGTATGACTTTGGCTATAGGTTTGTCATATACAGCCTTTATAATGTTGAGGTACATTTCTTTTATTCCTAGTTTTCTTAGAGCTTTTATCATGAAGTGGTGTTGCATCTTATCAAAGGCTTTTTCTCCACCTATTGAGATGATCAAGTGGTTTTTGTCTTTGCTTCTATAAATGTGCTGTATTACATTTATTGATTTGTATATGTTGAACCACCCCAGGTAGTTGCAGTTTGATTCTGATTGATGCTCTGTCTTCTGCTTTTTGGGAGAAAAAAAGAGAGAGAGAGAGAAATGGCTAGTGGCTTTTTCCCCAGGGCGGGACATGCCTTGATGGCTGTGCTTTGCAGGATTTTCATGGATGTTAGGTACAATTAAAGGCTGATTTAAGGGTCAGTCTTTGAATTTTACGTACACCTCACAGGATGGCCGTTACTATTTGGCTAGAAGCAATCAGAATTATCCAAGTGTAATTCTGATATCTCAAGGTGGTTTCTGGAGTCACGGAGTTTAGGATTTCTGATTCTCTACCCTAACCACCATCTTGGATCCTCTGTAGAAAGATTTCTATGCTGAAAGTCATTAGAAAGACTGATCCTGTGTCACAAATTTCACATGATTATGGGAAAATAACCATTTTTCTGCAATTTCATTTTCTAGCAACAAAAATAAATTAAAAGAGCAAAGTGTTAAAATGCTAATACTTAATTTTGACAAGTGAATGATTAACAAGTAATATAGTCTCTCTGGAGTTGAGTGAAGTAGATAAATTGATGCTTCAATGTTTTATTTCAGGAATCTCATTATCTGATGTCTAGCACACCTGAATTGAATATATGGCCACTACAAATAATGTAACTGAGTTAATTATTGTTGGCCTTTTCCAGGTCCCAGAGGTGCAGAGAGTGTGTTTTGTGTTATTTCTTTGTGTGTACCTGGTCACAGTGGTAGGCAATAGCCTCATTGTTGTGACGGTCAGTGTCAGTAAAAGTCTGGATTCCCCCATGTACATCTTCCTCAGCTACCTGTCCCTGGTGGAGATTAGTTACTCTTCTACTGTTGCCCCTAAACTCATCACTGACTTTCTTGCCAAGATTAAGACCATCTCGCTGAAGGGCTGTCTGACTCAAATATTCTTCTTCCATTTCTTTGGGGTCACTGAGACCCTTTTGCTTGTGGTGATGGCCTATGACCGTTATGTGGCCATCTGCAAGCCTCTTCATTACATGAACATAATGAGCCATCAACTGTGTCATTTACTGGTGACTGGTTCCTGACTGGGGGGCTTTTTTCACTCCATAATTCAGGTGCTTATGACCATCCAGCTGCCCTTCTGTGGTCCCAATGTGATTGATCACTATTTCTGTGATCTCCAGCCATTATTCAAGCTTGCCTGTACTGACACCTTTGTAGAGAGGGTTATTGTATTGGCAAATAGTGGCTTAACTGGTTTGTGCTCTTTTCTTATCTTGGTCTCCTCATATATTGTAATATTGGTCAACTTGAAGAACCATTGTGCAGAGGGAAGACGCAAAGCCCTCTCCACTTGTGCTTCTCACATCACAGTGGTTATCTTGTTTTTTGGACCTGTCATCTTTCTCTACTTACGGCCATCATCCACCTACACTGAAGATAAACTGGTAGCTGTGTTCTACACAGTCATGACTCCTATGCTGAACCCCATCATCTACACACTCAGAAATGCAGAGGTGAAAATTGCCATGAGGAGACTGTGGGACAAAAAGAACTCAAGAATGGAGTGAAAGGAGAGCTCAGGGATGGAATTGATTTAAAGAAATCTAGTCTGTTTTGAAGTGGACTTTGTTTTTTGTGAGATATTCAAGAAATATCAGCAGCAAATGTAAGGGTAATATGCACCTCTCTGATTTTCCTTAGTAACTAAAGATTCCATAGTATCCTGGTATAATGTCCAAGAAAAGTTGTCATATATTCCCAGTGAACTTCATTGGCTCTATCATTTCCACTGTAATCATAGGTTTGGCTAATTTGAAGGCCCATACAAAGTGAGAATGCAGAGACATTTAAAGAGTTGTATTTTTTGCTGACAAATAGTAGTTATACTTCATTATAGTATGATATTTGAATACTTTTTATAAGGTAGAATTACCAGTTAAGCAAAATTGGCTTATCTGTTACTCAGACATTTTGCATCTCTCTGTGATGCAAAATTCCACATCCTCTTACTAGCTATTTTGAGACATTTAAGTTAATTATTGTCAACTCATAGTTATCCAGCTATACTATAGAACATTAAGAGCTATTTTTAAACCCTACTTATCCAAGTTTAGGAAGAACATTTCTGATAAATGTTTTATAGTTCAAAATTATTCTTCTCCCTTTTTTTCTTAGTCTCTGCTTTATTTGAACTCTCTCAGGATAGCAATTTATATTTCATTTAAAAAGACAACCAACCTGCAGAATTATCAAGGGATATTTGAGAATCAGTTTGCTGATCTGATTATCTCTTGTGTTATAAAAAAAAATGTGTCAATGAAAATTTTACCCAGGAAGTTTTCTATTTTTCTCATTGGTTGTTATAATCTTATACCATAGACCATATGATTATGGTTACCAGAAAAGCCCCTGGATCAATTTGAGTTTTTGTGACATGTTGGTATAAAAGATTGCTATCATGATATATTTGATATATTGTAAAAACTTTCATAAATGCCACAATGTACCCCCAGTACACCAATAAAGAACAAATTATATCATCTAATAATGATTTAAAAGATTGTCTTTTTTTTGTACTTCTTCATTTTTTCACATATGCATACGTTGTTTGTGCCATTTCTCCCCCTGACCCTCCCTTGCATCCTCCATCTACCACCCCAACCCCCCTCACTTCCAGGCAGAACCTGTTCTTCCCTTTTCTCCGATTTTAGTGAAGAGAAGACATAAGCAATAATAAGAAAGACAAAGCATTTTTACTAGTTGACATAAGGATAGCTATGCTGAGAGATTCCTAGCATTGCTTCCATGCACAAGTGTGTTACAACCCAATTTGATTCATCTCTACCTGACCTTTTCACTAGTTCCTGATCCCCTTCCCATACTGACCTCTGTCACTTTAAAGGTTTCTGTATTAGCTCCTCTGTGGTGGGGACATCAGACACTTTCATGTTTTGGGTATCCTACCTATCCTCATACATCCTGTATGTGCACTCCCCTTGGCAGGTGACCCAAGTCCAACAACATTACTGTATTTGGCCTAGATCTAAAGTCCACATATGAGGGAGAATATATGAATTTTGGCCTTCTAAGCCTGGCTAACCTCACTCAGAATGATGTTCTCCAGTTCCACCCATTTACTTGAGAATAATAAGATTTCATTCTTCTTCATGGTTGAATAAAATTCCATTGTGTATAAGTACCACATTTTCTTCATCCATTCATCTCTAGTGGAGAATCGTGGCTATTTCCATAACTTGGCTATTGTGAAAAGTGCTGCTATTCACAATAAAAAAAAAAGGATGAGTGTTCCTTTTTCCCCACATCCTCACCAACACTTGTTGGTGGTGATGTTTTTGATGATGGCTATTCTAACAGGGGTGAGGTAGAATCCTTCTGTGGTTTTGATTTGCATTTCATTTTTGGCTAGAGATGATGAGAATTTTTTCATGTGTTTTTTGGCCATTTGAATTTCATCTTTTCAGAAAGATCTGTTTAGTTCAGTTGCCCATTTCTTTATTGGTTCACTGATTTGAGGAGAGTTTAGTTTTTTAAGTTCCCTGTATATTCTGGTTATCAGTCCTTTGTCTGATGGATAGCTGGCAAATATTTTCTCCCACTCTGTGGGTGGTCTCTTCAGTTTAGAGACCATTTCTTTTGTTGTGCAGAAGCTTTTTAATTTTATGTAGTCCCATTTGTCCATCCATTCTCTTAGTTGCTGAGCTGCTGGAGTTCTATTGAGGAAGTCCTTGCCTATACCTATTACTTCCGGAGTATTCCTTACTCTTTCCTGTACTAACTTCAGAATTTCAGGTCTGATATTAAGGTCCTCGATCTATTTTGAGTTTAAACTAGTACAGGGTGATAAACATGGATCTAGTTTCAGTTTTTTGCAGATGGGTAACCATTTTTCCCAGCAACATTTGTTGAAGAAGCTGTCTTTCTCTATCATTTATTTTTGGCGCCTTTGTCAAAAATAAGGTGGGCATAGTTGTGTGGATTCTAATCCGGGTCCTCTGTTCTGTTCCACTGGTCTTCATGTCTGTTTTTGTGCCAGTACAATGGTGTTTTTATTGCTACTGCTTTGTAATATTGTTTGAATTGGGTATTGTGATACCTCCAGCATTACTCTTTTTGCTGAGTATTGCCTTGGTGGTCTCTTTTATTTCCAAATGAATTTTAGGGTAGATTTTTCAATCTCTGTGATGAATGTCATTGGGATCATGTTGTCTGCAAATAGGGATATTTTGACAGTTTCTTTACCTAATTTTATTCCTTTTATTCCTTCTTCTTGCCTAATTGCTCTGGTTAGGAATTATAGTACTATGTTGAATAGGAGTGGAGATAGTGGGCACCCTTGTCTCATTCCTGATTTTAGGGAAATGGTTTCAGGTTTTCACCATTAAGTATGATGTTGGCAATAGGTTTGTCATACATAGCCTTTACAATGTTGAGGTACTTTCCTTCTATTCCTAGTTTTCTTAGAGCTTTTATCATGAACTGGTGTTGGATCTCATAGAATGCTTTTTCTGCATCTATTGAGATGATCAAGTGGTTTTTGTCTTTGCTTCTATTAATGTGCTGTATTACATTTATAGAGTTCCATATGTTGAACCACCCCTGCATCCCTGGGATGAAGCTGACTTTTTCATGGTGAATGATCTTTCTGATTTGTTGTTGGATTCAGTTTGCCATTATTTTACTGAGGATTTTTGCATTGTTGTTCATTAAGGAGATAGGCCTATCATTCTTCTTTTTGAAGGTGTCTTTGTTTCCTTTGGAGGTGTTTTGGGATGAGTGTAATACTGGCTTCATAAAATGAGTTAAGCAGTGTTCCTTCCCTTTCTATTTCATGAAGCAGTTTAAGGAGGGTTGGTATTAGTTCTTCTTTAAAGGTCTGATAGAATTCATCAGGTCCTGGACTTTTCTTTTTTAGGAGACTCTTTATTGCTGCTTCAATTTCATTTTGTGTTATAGATCTATTTGGGTGATTAATATCCTCCTCATTCAATTTTGGATGGTCATAAGTATCTAGAAATCTGTCCACTTCTTCAAGATTTTCAAATTTGCTAGAATATATGTTCTCAAAGTAGTCTCTGATTATTTCCTGGATTTTGTGGCATTTACTGTCATCTCCCTTTTTGCTGATGAGGGTTTTTACTCTCCTCATTTTAGTCAAGTTTGCCAGGGTCTGTCAATCTTATTTATTTTTTCAAAGAATCAGCTTTTTGTTTGTTGATTCTTTGTATGTTTTTTGCTGTTGTTGTTTCTATTTCATTAATTTCAGCCCTTATTTTTATTATTTCTCTCCTTCTGCTTGTTTTGGGATTTGCTTGTTCTTGTTTTTCTAGGATTTTGAGACTTAGCATTAGGACATTGATTTGAGATCTTTTGTCATTTTAATATATGCAATCATAGATATAAACTTTCCTCTTAGGACTGTCTTTGCTGTGCCCCATAAGTTCCGGTACATCATGATTTCATTTTCATTAAAATCCAGGAAACTTTTAATTTTCTCTTTAATTTCTTCAATGACCCATTGATCATTGAGCAATGTGTTGTTTTGCTTCCAATTGTTTCCATGTTTTTACTGTTTTTGTTGTTGAGTTCTAGTTTTAATGCATTGTGATCAGATAGAATGCATGGGATTATTTTTATTTTCTTATATTTGCTGAGGCTTGCTTTGTGCCCTAAGATGTGATCAATTTTAGAGAAGGTTCTATGGGCTGCTGAGAAGAATGTATATTGTGCAGAAGTTGGATGAAATATTCTATAGACATCAGCTAGGTACATTTGATTTGTGGTGTGATTTAGTTCTAGAATTTCTTTATTGATTTTTTGTTTGGATGACCTATCTATTGATGATGGGGGGGTATTAAAGTCTCCCACTACCACTGTGTTGGGGTCTATATATGTTTTAGGTTCTTCAGAGTTGTTTGAGGAAATGGGTGCATTGACATAGGGTGCATATAGGTTGATAACTGTTATTTCCTTTTGGAGTATTTCCCCTTTTATTAGAATGGAGTGTTCTTTATTTCATTTGATCAATGTAAGTTTGAAGTCTACTTTGTCTGAGATAAGTATTTCAACTCCTGCCTGTTTTGGGGGGCCATTGGCTTGGTAAATCTTCATCCCGTCTTTCACCTAAGCCAGTGCTTGTTTCTGTCAATGAGATGGGTCTCCCGTAAGCTACAGATTGTTGGATCTTCCTTTTAATCCAGTTTGCCAAATGGTGTCTTTTGATGGGGGAATTAAGTCCATTAACATTCAGTGTTAGCATTGATAGGTATGTGGTGATTCCTGTCATTTAGTTGTTTCTGTTGTTTAAGAGTTTGATTGTGTGCAGCTGAGTCAATGTTACTCTCTTCTTTATTGTCTTTTCTTCTCCTGTGGTTTGGTACTGCTTATGCTTTCATGGTTTTGCTTGCTTTCATTTTTTGTGTGCAGAATTCCTTGAAGAATCTTTTAGTGGTGGCTTGATGGTCATATATTGTGTTAGTTTCTGCTTATCATGAAAGGCTTTAATTGCTCCATCTATTTTGAATGATAGTTTTGCTGGGTAGAAAATCCTAGGGTTGAAGTTATTTTCATTCAGTGCACAGAAGACCTCATTCCATGCTCTTCTTGCTATTAAGATTTCTGTTGAGAAATCTGCTGTGATTTTTATGGGTTTACCTTTGTATCTTATTTGTTTTTTCTCTCTTAAATCATTCAATATTCTTTCTGTATTCTCTGTGCTTATTGTTTTAAAGATAATATGTTGTGGGGTAGTTCTATTTTGGTCAAGTCTGTTTGATGTCCTGGAGGCTTTCTATACCTGTAACTTTCTCTAGATTTGGGAAATTTTCTGTTATTATTTTATTGAATATATTACAAATTCCTTTTGTCTGTACTTCTTCTCCTTTTCAATGCCCATGATTCTCAGGTTTGTCTTTTGATGGAGTTGGTGAGTTCTTGCATACTCCTTTCACAGGTCTTGAATTGTTTGACTAATAGCGCCTCAGTTTTTCCTTGAATTTCCATTTCATCTTCAAGTTCTGAGATTCTTTCTTCTGCTTGTTCTAGTCTGATGGAGTGGCCTGAGTGGCCTTCTATTGTGTTTTATATTTCTGTTTATATATTATCAAATTTAACATTGAAAATAATATTATGAAGTTTATACTTGAGTTAGTCTTATTAAATTTAGGCAAAAGCAGTTTTTCAGAGAAGTTACACAACCTTACTACAACAACCTAAGGAATTTCAGAACTTGAGCTCTTAAAATTTTAATGGGAAGATATAGGTGCCCACAATGAAAATGTTCAAGAAGAATCTATGAGAGTTGACTTAGCAAACATTGCACACAGGCCTCAAGGGTTGTTTATTCAACAAGTATTTATGAAACATCTACTACATGCATGGTATTCACAGCTGCAAAGAAGAGTAACAATGAATAGTCCTGCCCTTGACAGCTTACAGTCTAATGAGAAACATATATAAATAATTATAATAGATAATAGGGTGATGATGTCATAAATGTAAAAAATAATGGAAAGGAGACCCCATTCTACCAAGGAGGAAGATAGTCAGTAAAGGCCTTATAAGGGAAGCAATTTTCACCTCAATCTTCAGAACTTAAAGTATTTTTCCATCTCAAAAAGAAAGGTAATCATTCCAGATACAATAGCACAATAGGCACATTTCCTCTGGATTAATGATGGCTACTGTGACATGGTTAATGGAGACACCAAAGAAAATAAGGAAGATTTACGGTGCACTTACAAACACCATTCACCTAAATATTGGTCAATACAGACAGAAGAAACAGAAAATCTTCAAGGCATATAGCATCCCCAACATTCTCCATTCCACCTGTTCCAGGAAAGCTACAGACACTAGTTCACCTAATCTTCAAAAAAGGTGGACAAATTCAGTCCATTGGGTTTGTAATTTCAAAACTGAAACAGGCTAATTTTATTATGTTCTCTAAATTTCTCACAATACTATGGAACTACAGTTTTATGTGGAGATTCTGAGTGGTGAAATAACAACATAGACACAACTCTCAGCTCACTTCAAGAGAAATACAGACATTAATGGAATGAGCATGGTATGTTCTATACTTTTACTTCTACATGAGATTAAAATTATTTCCTTTTTGTGAAAAATGTTTAGATTTGACTGTTTCTGTTGACAGGTAGAATCTATGCCATTTTGAATGTTGCACACTGTAAATTCACCCAAAGACTATTTTTTTGTGCGAACATGTCACAAGATGTAGAGAATTTCTGATGATCAGAATCATTTGGTCTATGGTACAAGATTCCAAGAGCCAATCAGAAGAATAGAGATTGAAGTGAGGGGGGTTACGGGGGACAGGGGAGAGGTGGGGGGCAGGGGGCAGAAATGGCCCAAACAATATATGCACATATGAATAAATGAATAAATTTTTAAAATTCAAAAAAGAAGAATAGAGAAATTCAATAGAATTTTTAAACCTTTTGAAATCACTGTAAGAAGAGGAGTAATGTAGAAAGGAGAAAAATGGAGGAGATGAACCAATTCAGAATATAATACATATGTATACGGAAATGTCATAATGAAACTCCCTGTATAGCTATCTTAAACAAAACATATGTCTTTTTTCAAAAACAAACAATAAGAAAGTAAAACAGGCCCTGTCTGGGGATTGGTAGCCATGGGAGTGGGAGGATATAAGGAAAGGATAGAGGGTGACTTTGGTGGAAATTTATGTACTCAAGTATGAAAATGGAAAAATGAGATCTGTTGAAACCATTCAAAAAGGGGCAGTGGTTTGATGAAGGAGAATGATGGAGGGGTGCATTTAACTAAGATATACTTTAAGCACTTTTGTAATTGTCACAATGTACAACAATAATAATATAATAAAAATTTTAAAATAAATCAAATTAGAGAAATTCAAAGACAGATATATACATTGCAAGAGAAAATCATATTGGTATCCTCACCAGCAAATATCCCATGATAATTCCTTTATTTGGTTTCCTTTTTAAATGAAATATAGGTTGTTACCATAACTGTTTGAACTCAAGAACAAGGAAAGAAGGAAGGATGGAAGGGAGGGAGAAAAAGAGGAACATAGAAAGGACAATAGGTGATTTTTGTCTTCAAAACACTTGTCAAAATATTCTTGTTTACATTTACACTTGGTTTGAACTATCCAATTACTCACACCAGTGATCCTGGTTAGTCTCATAGAGGAATTCAGTTCTATAACATTCAGCACAACTATCTGACATCTGTCCTTGGAATATTACACCAGGATACCAAGGAGTCATGGTACTAAGGCAAATCACAAGTCAGAAACATAAATTCTTTAAATTTGTTGCTAATGTTATTACCAATCCTAATCAAAGAAAAACCTATTTCAACAACAGATATTAACCAAACATACATATTTTTATCACTTTTCCATCACTGAGTTCTGCTTTTTGACCCACAACTTCCTCATGGCATTTTTCACCTCTGCATTTCTGAGAGTGTAGATTATGGGGTTCAGCATGGGGGTGATGACTGTGTAAAACACAGCAACAAGTTTGTCCACAGTGAAGGTGGAGGAAGGTCTCATGTAGATGAAGGTGGCAGGTCCAAAGAACAAGATGACCACTGTGATGTGAGAGGCACAGGTAGACAGGGCCTTGCGCCTCCCCTCTGCAGAATGGTTCCTCAAGCTGAACAGGATGATGACATAGGAGGAGACCAAGAGGAGGAGGGAGAAGATAGAAATTAGCCCACTGTTGACCAACACAATAACCCCCTCCACAAAAGTGTCAGTGCAAGCAAGCTTGAATAATGGATGGAGGTCGCAGAAATAATGGTCAATTACATTGGGACCACAGAAGGGCAAGGGAATGGTGATGAGAACCTGAATTATGGAGTGAACAAAGCCCCCCAGCCAAGAACCAGCCACCAGCATGTGACACCATTGGCAACTCATAATGTTCATATAATGAAGGGGCTTGCAGATGGCCACATAGCGGTCATAGGCCATCACCACAAGCAAAAGGATCTCAGCAACCCCAAGGAAATGAGAGAAGAATATCTGAGCCAGACAGCCCTTTAGAGAGATGGTTTTAATCTTGACAAGTAAGTCAGTGATGAATTTAGGGACAATAGTAGAGGAGTAACAGACTTCCACCAAGGACAGGTAGCTGAGGAAGATGTACATGGGGGAATGCAGACTCTTCCTGACACTGACAGTCACAACAATGAGACCATTGCCCACCACTGTAGCCAGATACACCGGAAGAAAGACCACAAAGCACACTATTTGCACCTCTGGATCCTGGAAAAGGCCAGTGAAAATTAATTCAGTCACATTGTTAGTAGTGGCCATGGAGTCAATTCAGGTGTGCTAGACATCAGTAGTGAGAATCCTGCAATAAAACAATGATTTTAGCACAATCCATTTCATGGAAAGCACTCTAGAGAGCAGAAACCAATTTATAACACATTTACTACTTAATTTTTTCAAATGTATTCTTATTCAACATTAAATATTAGCAATATAAGACTTCATATTATTTTTAGTTCCTGAAAGTGGAAATTTAGATTTCCGTGATTATTTACCCATAATTATGATTATTTACCCATAATTGCATAAAAATAGTAAATTCTAAGACTCTGAACATTCTTGATAACTTTCTGTCCATGGATCTTTTTAATTCACTATGAGTATTCTGAATTTGGAAAACTATTCACATAAATACCCTGTGCTGGTATTATCTTCACTGCATTTTGGTAGCTCTTTCTCTTGGGGAAATCCCTTTGACACACTTCTACTACTGTTTACTTCTTCTGTGCTACAGGGAATGTCTTAGTCCGTTTTCCATTACTTTACCTGAAGACCACAGACTGGTCATTTATAAGGAATAGCATATCGTACTAAAGGCTGGTAGCTCCAAAAGCTTGATTCAGGTCCCTGTTCAGTAGTCCTTCCTGAACTTGGCATGGCAAAAGATATTGCATGGTAAGAGAGAGCAAGCATGCCAAGGAGACATCCCATTTATAACCATGCTGTAACCTTCTATAACCCTCATCTCCAAAAACCATAAATTTTCCACCATGAATTACATGGTATCCAGCAAAATCACACTATGTTATATTCTCACTGGAAATCCTCCTCTATCCCAACATCATTTTTTTTTTACAAAATCAGAGAGCAGGAAAGCAGAATAGGTCCTATCTAAGAAAGTTGGTACCAATGGGATTAGGGAGGATGTGGGAAAAAGGTGTGAGAGAGTGATTATGATGCAAATACTGTATACACATGTATGTAAGTGAAAAAATGAGACCTGTTGAAACTATTCCAGGAATGAGGGGGAGGGGATAAAGGAGAATGATGGAGGGGGTAATTTAACTATGTACTTCTGCAAGTGTCACAATGTACTTCCAGAACAATAATAAAGTAAATAAATTCATAAATAAAGCACAGTATTTCCCTTAGCCAAAATATCCTCTCTTTATTCTTTCAAATCCTACTTATCTTCCAAGTACAATCCCAGTCCTGTTTGTTCAATGAGTCTTATTTTAATTACCCAACCTAAATGTATCTTTTCTACTACAAGCACTGTAAAAATACTTCCTCAACACTCACAGCATAAATTCTAATATTCTTAGGAGTTCAAAGTCCTTCTTAAATGGCTCTTATCCTGCCTTTGTACTCTTATACTCATTTTCCAAATAAACACTACATAGTGATTTCCTAACATGTTATCCATTCTTCTCTGTTAAATAGTCCATCTTTCTACATTGCACAAAGAAGCTCACTACTACAAGAATAAAATACTCTCACCTTTTGTTCCTATGACATATTGTCACACGTATTTCATAATACTTAACAGGTTATTCAGTAATTGTGGTGTGTGTGTTTTATTTTCCACAAAAAATATACTATTCCAGATTTCAAAATTGTTAATATTTTCTTAATCATTATTACTTTCCTTTTAATACATAGTCATAGATAGCATTTCAATAGTGTTTATTGTATGCCACATACTTTATAATAACTCTGTATGTATGTATTAATTCATTCATTTTGATGAGAAATTTTCAATGTATCTAATTATTATCATTTCTTTTGTACATAAGAAGAAACAGGTAAGTCAATTAACTTACCTAAGGTTACATAGCAGTAGAGCCAGGATTAAAAATGAGGCAGCTTAACCACAGACCCTGTGCCCATTATTCAAAAGAGTACACCAGTAGTAGCCTTAGTGTATGCACATATACATAAATGAAGAGTTCAAGTTAAATATGACATTTTATAAAAAGTTGAAATTATATTTAGTTGCTTACATAAACACAAACCTCTTATCTGTGCTTCACTCAATCTATTTTCAACCCATTCATTAACAAAATATACTGGAACCAATCTGAGACTTCACTCAGAGGTTGAATAATTGTGTAAGATCCAGTGTTTCTTGGTTCTATCCTCAACAGGAGAAATATCTGGTAGCTTTCCTCTTTAAAAACTACTTTGCAATGTCATCCCTGTCTTTTCTGAGTTTATTCCTCTGTCCTTTTCTGTAAACCCCAATTACCAAATCCCACTACAGATCCCACTTAATTGGTGAAAAATACAATCCACTCTCTACCCACAATGTGTCCTTAAAAAGAAGCATAAAAAGATAAGGAGACCAGCATATAAGGGCAACAATCAATATGTGAACATGTAGAGTTTACAATGAGTAAAGCCCTGGACTTCGGATCAGAGCATCACAATAGAATGCAAATAGCAACTAAAGAAAAATATGAGACAAGTGCACATGCCAATGTGCCTTACCTGAGAGTGAAGTAATAAAATATCTTTGCCACTCATGGGCTCCCACTTGGTGAGTCCCAAATGTTAATTCAAGGAACTCAAATTCTGAGAAAGACTTAAACAATAAAAATTTCTTAAATTCATTCCTCCACCCCAAAAATGATTCAAACAATCACCTCATTTCACAAATGAGCCTTTTAATCATAAGAGAAAAATTAAGTTCCCAACATCCTATGTCTGCTTAGAAACTTTGCCTCTTACTTTTCTATTTATATCTCCTACCTTATGTCAGAAGAGCTGCTATGTTCTTGCTCTGCCTTGGAATAATAAATTGAACCAAAAAGATTTCAAATACACTTGATATGTCCCCAGTTCAGCATGAAATTAGCCACTCAGTCATAGTAAACTACTACCCAAGAACATGTTCAGGTTTGTGAGAACTGGGCTGGAAGGAACTACTGGATTCCTCCCTTTAAATCCTAGTCCTTGAGCGAATTCACTACATTACCACTGAAGACCCCAGTGAACCAAGTCCAGCTCACACTCATCTAAGGCACTCTTAAGAGGAGAGCTATAAGATTATAGGGAAATATTGTTGTAATTCTTTATGCTTATAATCAGGTACCAAAGGTAGATATTAATTGGCTCCCCAAAACCACACTCTAATAATTTGTTGCTCAGAAATCAGTGCTCTTTCAAATATCAGGCTGTCTTTATGATATGTGATGGTTGTTGCTACTGCAACTCAAGGGCTGGTTTTGTCCCCACAGACAAATCACCAATGGCCCTGGGAGCATTTACAAAACAAAGTAGATGTCTAAGACAAATAACCAACAAAGAAAAATTCAGGACATCTTATGAGAATTGGGTTTGTAATATTCAGGAAATAAACAAAATCCATAAACAGAGCAAAGTCAGAGATTACAAGATCCTGTTTTGGATGTAGCTATCCTACCATACACACAAAGTCCAAAGGTTGTGATTAAATGCTGAGATCCTTGAACTATTCATAATAAATTACCACCACACTATAATCAAGGGACTAAATTCCTCCATGGAATTCCTTTTCCTTATAGTGAAACTTTGTCAAATAAACTATGACTGGGGAAAAGCTTCAAAATCTGTTTCAATTTAATTATTTTATAGACATTTCCAAATTGTTTTTGTACCCAATAAGAAGAAGATACAAATACAAAGTTAATACTAACATATGAAGAGGGCTTTTACCTAGACTTGCCTACTGAAAGTAATTACTAGAGTGAACAAAGAAAAAAATACCCTTCATTCAAGAGTTGACTATCTGACTACAGCCATGCCATTTCACCTCTTCACTTTCATTCTCCCCTTTCCACTTCTATATAAAAATGATTTAGCCTAGACTATCTTCATTACATGTTTCAATTCCAACATGTATTCATGTGTAATATTCATGCAGAATGTGATTTAGTCTACTCATAACTTTGTTTCTTAGTCAGTGATGATTGTGGTCACAATTATGGAAAATGACAAGAATTTCCTCTGGGAGATATGCATTCATCTATCCACTCATTCATCTATCCACTGAGTCCCTTGCAGTGCCAGGAACTGTTCTAGGTATTAGAGACTAAACAGTGAAAAACAAAGTCTCTCAACTCATGAAGATCACATCCTTCATACCTCCCACAGGACATCTCATAATGGAAATATGACAGAAAATAAACAAATGAGATTATGTGTGCAATTTACACTGTAATAAGTCCTATGAATAAGAGAAGAAACAATAAGAATGGCAGGAAGTGCTGGTGGGCATTATTTCATAGGTGGTAACAAGAAAAGGTCATCTCCAGTCAAGAAATTAGGGTATTGACCTACAGGAATGCAACACAGATTACTCCAGAGGCATCTGCACACCGATGTTTATTGCATCTATTCACAATAGCCAAGTTATGGAAACAGCCAAGATAGTGGGGAAACAGCCCCACTACTGACAAATGTGTTAAGAAAATGTGGTATTTATGCACAATGGAATTCTACTTAGTCATGAAGAAAAATGAAATCTTATCATTAGCAAGTAAATGGTTGAAACTGGAGAACCATTCTCAGCGAGGTTAGCCAGGCTCAGAAGACCAAAAAGCATATGTTCTCCCTCATATGCAACTTTAGATCTAGGGCAAATACAGCAATATGATTGGATTTGGGTCACATGATAAGAGCACACACGGGAGGTATGGCAATAGGTAACAAACCCAAAAAACATGATAGTATTTGAAATCCTCACTGCAGAGGAACTAATACAGAAATTTTAAAGTAACAGAAGTCAATGTGAGAAGGGGATCAGGAACTAGAGATGATTCAACTTAGAATGTAACACGTTTATACATGGAAGCAATGCTAGGAATCTCCCTGTATAGCTAGCCTTATCTCAACTAGCAAAAATGCTTTGTCTTTCTTATTGTTTATATGCTCTCCTCAACAAAATTAGAGATAAGGACAGAACAGATTCTGCCTGAAAGCAAGGCAGGGTGGGGGAAAAATGGAAAGGGAGGGGAGAGGGGGAGAAGGGGAAGAAATGGCCCAAACAATGCATGCACATATGAATAAACGAGAAAAAAAAGAAATTAGGGTATTGAGCCAGGGTGGTAGCAATGAAGAATTTAAGAAGTGATCAGATTATGAGTACATTCTGAAGATAGAACTACAAGATTTGCTGGTGTTTTGACTAAGAAAGAGGAAGAAAAAATTGAGAATACCTCCAAGTTTGTGTTTTTTTTTTTTTTTTGACTAATCAGTCAGGCCAAACTTTCTTTATCCTCACATGGGCATAACTATAGTGAAAGTGTGGAGCAGGGAAGATCAGAACTTTAATTTGGGATGTGTTAAATGAAGTTACGTTTCAAATTTCCCAGCCAAGTTGTTGACTGGATAGGTGAATACACAAATCAAAGTTCATGGATGAGGCCCAAGTTAGAGGTATATATGTCTGAGAGTCATCGATACATGAATACTTTTGAGAGCTACAATGAGATGTCTTCACAGACTGAGAAATACAACAGGGGGTTGTGAATAAAGTTCTATGCTTACTGGCTTAGAATGTGAAGAAATGAGAAGGAAACAGAAAAGGAAGCTGAGAAAGAGTGGCTAATGGAAAAGCAACCAGAGAAAAAGGTGTCATGGAAATGAAGGGAAGTTATTGTTTAAAGAGGGAATAGTTAGTTGTACCTGCTACAAAAGGTCCTTCAACAAAGTGGTTAATCATGACACAGGAAATTGCACAGGCCTTAAAAGTCTATTCTTTAAGTAAGGGTGGAGAGATCAGGGAGGAGGACTGACTGGGCATGGCACATGGCTGATGCTGGTGCCTCTTCTCCCAACTACCTGTGATGTGGCTTTGGGTGATGAGCGAGCAACCATTTGAGGATGAGCAGAAGAGCTGGTTAATGAGATCCTGCAATCAGAGTCAGTCATCCATAAAGTCACTGGGATACTGGACAGGAGGAATGTAGTCCTGACCCTGATTGTTAACTACAAGTTTGAAGCAGAAGTAAACACTAGAAAATCCTTATACATAAGCGTTAGTTTCATGGCCACTAATGGCATGTGTATACTTAAGTTTAGATTTTGGTTAGTTAAAATTCACTTCAATAAAAAATCATTTCTCAGTGACATTAAATATATTTCAAGTGCCCAGTAGCCATGAGGCTCAAGCTATTATGTATTAGCACAGATGAAAAACATCTCCATTATCAGAAAAACTTCTATTGGCAACCTTGACCTAAACTATAAAAGCTTCAAAAAACAGGTTACATGCCTTGTAACCTCCATAAAGTGACACTCTCAGTCCTGTGTGCCATTGTATTCCTTGTACTTAGATCTAAGCCAGATTGCAATTTATGTTCAATCAGTCACATTGAATAAATTCTTCTTTATTTTATTTTAAGTAAATTCTCAAATGAAGCCTGAAGCCTTCAAAAGGGTGATTAAATAATCTGTTATAATTTGACTCTGTGGTAGAATCCACCACTATAAATCATGTTTAAGAAAAACTTTTAATCACATGGAAAATTATACAAAATCCCAAGATTACATGCCATACTCACATCAATTCTCCCCTTCCTCCTTAGAGATAAAGCAGAAACCTGATTCTTACATCAATACTTTTCACATAGAATCAGATATTACAGTCTCCAGCCTGCTTTACAATTGAGAGTGGCCTTGTGGCTGTTAGCAAATAAGATAAAAACAAAAGTACTAAGTGGCCCCTTAGAAGAATTGCCAAAAATCCAAAGCAATCAAATTATCTTCCTTTTTCTATTTCTTGCCCCCTGAAATACAAATAAAATTCTGTAGCTGTGAAGTCTCTCAAAGACTAAAATGGTAAAATTAGACTATTAGTGATTCTGTGAATTAGAAACACATTTAAATATTTCACAACATTCTCTGACCCTTAAAAATGGGGAAATAACCTGTTTTCCTTTAATTTCTGTGTTCTTTGCAGTGAGATCAGATCAAAGTGAGTAATTAGCTTTAAACAGACCCACCACATCTCAGCTCTCAGAAAGTGAGGTAATCCCTGAGAATTTTGACAGTTCAAATAGAGTACATGTTACCAACCTATGCAGTTCTCCATTACTCAGAGGTCATTGATGATGCTCTGTCCATAGCATACAGTAAGGAAATCAAATCTACACAGGAGTAAGGGGCCTTATCATAGTCAGAATCCTAACATCCTAGCATGCTTTAATGCATGCAAGGTATCCAGAGAAGGGAGGGTAGCTCCACTGTGTTTGGGTTTGGATATAAAATATCTTACCAAAACATAAAAGCATCCAGCATAAAAAGTAATGGGGAGACTATGTTACAGTCAATATGATTTAACAAACAATTAACTGAATCCCTATGACAAGCAAGGTACTATTATGCACTTGAAAGTAATTCAGTAAAAAAGCATGTTCACTCCCCCTCCAAGAAGTCTCAAAGGGGAAGAATTGCCAACTAGCACTTGAAAACTTTAAGGCAGAATCAGGACCTATGCTGAATAAATATACAGGACAGAAAAACCGAGTTAGAAGTGATACACACATTACACTGAGTAACATTTATGACCAATACGATATTGATGGTGGGGGAGAGTGGTGATTAATATTTACTGAGAGCCCTGTTCTCTGAACCATTTTCTTTCCACAAATATTTACTCATGTATTATCTGATTTGATATTCAAAATAATCACATGACTTTCACTCAAGTGATAGTTTTATTAAATTTAGGCAAAAATAGTTATTTTGAGAAGTTAGGTAACTTGGATCTTGGATTATGGTTGACAGGCAATTTTAACAACCTAAGGAATATCAGAGCTTGAGCTCTTAAAATTTTATCAGGAAGAGATGAAGAACCAACAATGAAAGTGTTCAAGAAGAATCTATGAGTTGATTTAGCAAGAATTTCACCCAGGTCTCAAGGTTTGTTTATTCAACATGTACTTACGAAGCATCGATGACATGCATCATATACAGAGCTGCAGGAAGAGGGGAAAACAGATAGCCCTGCCCTCAAGAGCTTACAGTCTAATGAGAAACACATGTAAATAATTACAGTGAATGTGATAGGGTAATGATGTCATAAGTGTAAAATGACTATGGAAAGAAAACCCGATTCTATCCAAGGAGGAGGAAGGTCAGAAAAAAACTTCTAAGAGCAGTATCTTCACCTAGATTGTAAGGACAAGCATTTTGCCATTTCAAAAAGAAAGGTTAAGTCCTTCCTGACACAATAAGCACATTTCCTCTGGGATTAACAATAGCTGCTGATGGATATGATTAATGGACACTCCAAAGAAAATGAGGAAGATTTATGGTGCAGTTACAAATACTATTCAACTAAATATTGAGCCAATACTTACAGAAGAAGGAGAAAATCTTCAAGGCATATAGCAAACCTAACATGCTCCATACCATCCCCTACAGGAAAACTACAGACACTAGTTCACCTAATCTTCAAGAAAGTTGGACAAATTCAGTGCATTGGGTTTATTCAAAGCCAAAGGAGTCAACTTGAATGATATTCTCTAAACTGTTCACAATGCTGGGGACTACAGGGTTATGTGGAGATTCTGAAAGGTGAAATAACAATGGAGACACAGACTCTCTAATCTCACTTTACCAGAAATACTCACAGACATTTAAAGGAATGAATGTTTGGCATATTAACTTGAAATAGATCCATACATGGATCTGTAGCAGAAATATGTAGCTGAATTATTACCATGTCTTCATTTTCAAGTTAGGACAAATGGGCATTTTCTAACCTTCTGTATTTTTACTTCTGAATGAGATTAAAATGATTTCTTTTTTGTGAAAATGTCTGATCTTATCTTTCCCTACTGTTGGGTAGAATCTTTCTCATTTTGATATTAGTTTCATTTATGAATGTTGGGCACCGTAAGGGGGACTCAAAGACCAAAGACCATCTATTGTGCCAACATATCACAAGAACTGAAATTGTACAAGTACTTTCCTGATCATCAGTATCAGATGGTCTATGGTACAAGATTCCAAGAGTCAATCAGAATAGAGAAATTCAAAGACACACTTTTATACACTAGAAGAGAAAAATCAGATTTGTATCCTCATCACCAAATATCTCATGATAATTCCTTCACTTGGTTTCTGTTCTAAATGAAATAGATGTTGTTACCATGAGGATTGTTGAACAAAGGGAGAAATAAGAAGGGAAAGAACAAAGGAAGGAGGGGGAGAAGCAAGGATAAAAGGAAGGAAAGAGGGAGGAAGAAAGGGAGGGAGGGGTAGAAAGGAGAGATGGAAGGACAGGAAATGATTTTAACTTACAAAAATTGTCAAAATGTTCTCTGTTCAGGGATGCAGGAAACTAAAGGAAAAAGTCCCAAATGTTCTGTAACACAGTAACATGACTCCAGGTGACAGAAATTAAGTAATATTTCATAACAACTAGATGGGACCTGTTGAATGTATTCAATATAAGAAATCCTAAATGTTAGAAGGGAGGGAGGGAGGAAAGGAGGGAGGAAGGAAGGCAGGGAGGAGGGAAGCAGAGGAGGAAGGAAGGGAGGGAGGGGGAAGCAGGGGAGGAAGAAGGAAATACAGTAATTTTATCTTTCAAAACATTTGTCAAAAATTTCTCGCTTGCATTTACACTTGGTTTGAACTATCCAATTATTCATACACATACATGTGATCCTGGTGATTATCATGAAATAAATCAGTTCTACAATATTCAACAAGGATATGTGACATCTGTACACCAGGATACCAAGGAGTCATTGTTACTAAGGCAAATCACAAGTCAGAAACAATAAGTCATTATACATGTTCTTCTTACAAATACCAAGGAAAGTAAAATCTATGTCAAGAACACACTATAATCAGACAAATGTATTTTTAACATTTTCCCATCACTGAGCTCTCCCTTTTGCCCCACAACTTCCTCATGGCATTTTTCACCTCTGCATTTCTGAGAGTGTAGATTATGGGGTTCAGCATGGGGGTGATGACTGTGTAAAACACAGCAACAAGTTTGTCCACAGTGAAGGTGGAGGAAGGTCTCAAGTGGATGAAGGTGGCAGGTCCAAAGAACAAGATGACCACTGTGATGTGAGAGGCACAGGTAGACAGGGCCTTGCGCCTCCCCTCTCTGCAGAATGGTTCCTCAAGCTGAACAGGATGATGACATAGGAGGAGACCAAGAGGAGGAAGGAGAAGATAGAAATTAGCCCACTGTTGACCAACACAACAACCCCCTCCACAAAAGTGTCAGTGCAAGCAAGCTTGAATAATGGATGGAGGTCGCAGAAATAATGGTCAATTACATTGAGACCACAGAAGGGCAAGGGAATGGTGATGAGAACCTGAATTATGGAGTGAACAAAGCCCCCCAGCCAAGAACCAGCCACCAGCATGTGACACCATTGGCGACTCATAATGTTCATATAATGAAGGGGCTTGCAGATGGCCACATAGCGGTCATAGGCCATCACCACAAGCAAAAGGATCTCAGCAACCCCAAGGAAATGAGAGAAGAATATCTGAGCCAGACAGCCCTTTAGAGAGATGGTTTTAATCTTGACAAGTAAGTCAGTGATAAATTTTGGGACAACCGTAGAGGAGTAACAGACTTCCACCAAGGACAAGTAGCTGAGAAGGTATACATAGGGGAATGCAGACTCTTACTGACACTGACTGTTACAAAAATGAGGCCATTGGCCACCACTGTGGCCAGGTACACAGGAAGAAAGAACATGAAGCACACTCTCTGCACCTTTGGATCCTGAAACAGGCCAGTGAAAATTAACTCAGTCATATTATTTGCAGTGGCCATGGATTAATTCAGGTGTGCTGGGTGTCCAGTAGTGAGAATCCTGCAATAAAACAATGATTTTAGCACAATCCATTTCATGGAAAGCACTCTAGAGAGCAGAAACCAATTTATAATGCATTTACCACTGCATCTTTTGTTTAGTCAATGTGTTTTTACTCAGCACTAAATATTACCAACATGAGACCTTACATTATCTTATTACCAAAAAATAGAAGATCAGAGACATGGTTATTTTCCCATAATCACACAAAAAGTGGTAAATTCTGGGACTATGATCCAACCTTGCTAACTTTCAGACCTGGATCTTTCTAATTCACCATGGGTATTGTGAATTTGGGATATAATTCACCTAAATGCCCTACCTTAGTATTATCTTCACTGCATTTTGGTAGCTCTTCTTCTTGGGAATCCCTTTTGACACCCTTCTACTTTTGGTTCTTTGGGTCCTTTTTCTGTGCCTCAGAGAATGTCTTAGTTCATTTTCCATTACTCTACCTGAATACCACAGACTAATCATTTTTAAGGAATGACATATGGCACAGGAGACTGGAAGCTCCAAAAACATAATGCAGGCCTTTGCAGCAGTCCTGCTCAGTCATGAAGTGAAAGAAGACATCACCTGGTGAGACCGAATAAGCATGCCAGAGACCTCCCTTTTACCATCACACTGTTTACTTAATACAGGAATAAATTAAGCCATTCATGAGGTAAAAGCCCTATGATTCAATCGCCCTCAAGAACCATAAGCTTGCCTAAGGTGAATTACATGATATTCAGCTAAACTATACTAGAGAATATTCTCTGGCAATTCTCACCTCTCCCAAGGTCCTCTATGCTGTCTTCTTTCCTCATTTACTCTGTTCTCATTTTACACCATTCTACGACTTCAAGGAGTATACTTCTATGACAAATGCTTTCACACTCCAGATAAGTTAAACTGACTGGTTTTTCTCCACCATTCCACAATTACTTTCAAACCTTCCAACACCAAACTACTAGAAGAACCCAAAGATCTGGCCAGCTGCTTGTTGTGGTTCCAGATTGTTTACCAATAAACACTATCAAAAGGATAGTGGAGAATTTTCTCTAGATGACTTCCCTGGAGCAAATCTTTACTGAGAACTTGTTATATATGTACATACCCACCAGATTACACAGAAGACACATAGGTCACATCACTGACCTCCAGCTAACAATATCATGTAATTCAAAATAATATTCACTAGATAAAGGTGTCCTGGTTGAAATTTTTTCACCACATATTACCCGTGATAAATAAGGAAGAAAAAATATGAACACTTTCATTCCCTGCTATAAAATTTAGCCTCACTGGGGGGGTTTTCCCCTTTTCTCTTATTTCACACTGAAATTTTTTGTAATTTTATTTTTGGTTTGGAAAGGGTCTCAGTATGTAATCCCAGCTAGTCTCAACTCCTAGAGACTGAAGCTCAGGCTGGCCTTGAATCCAGGGAGCCTTCTGTCTCAGTCTCCCCAGTGTCAGCATTACAGGTGGAGGCTTTCTTTTTCTTTTTTTTGGTGGTACTGGGGTTTGAACTCAGGGCCTCATTCTTGCTAGGCAGGCACTCTACCACTTGAGCTACTCTGCCAGCCCTAGTGTCAGCATTACAAGTGTACACCACCACACCTGGCTCTTAAGTGCTTTTGAAGGACTAAATGCAAACAAAAAGGAATAGAGTCCACATAAAACACAGGTCAGTGAGGGAAATAGAAATAATCAATATATGTCAGAACTCCTCAGATGAGTATGCATGCAGAAATTGATAATGAAATAAAATCACTGAACCTTAAATTTTGAGAGATGAGTATAGGGTAGCATGCAAAGCAGTAAAGAAGGAGATGCTGGCATCTCAACAATTCAGAGACTATCTTTGATCCTTCACTTTTCACTCCCTGTTGAAGTCCATTGTGTAGTTGGATGCTAAGAAAACCCTGTATTTCTCAAATAAATTCTCTTTTTTGTCTACACTAATTTGAATGGGTTCTTGTTTCTGGCAAGGAAACTCCCTAAGATGGAAACCCAGGAGAAAAAAAATGCAACCACACTGCAAACCAAGAGGAACAACAAATAAGTTCAAATGGAATCAGCAGTTGTAAACCACAATTGAAAAATACCGAATATAGAGACTGGGACTATAGATCATGGATAGAGTGCTTACTTAAGATGCACAAGCACTGGGTTGATCACCAGCACCACAAATTTTTTAAAAAAAGAAAGAAGAGAAAGGAAAGAGAGAGCAAGGAGGGGAATAAAGATCCTGAATATACAATAAGAAAGAAAGTTATTTCAAATACAATGCATTTAAAATGTGAAATACTCTCAAAGAGAAAATCATAAACTCTACTAAAGATGATAAAGGAATATATGTTTTAATGGAAAACCATGCTTTTACCAACAAAATAATGTACAAAATCACCTTTTTAACTCAAGATGACAAATCATGTTTTAGTTCTCCATAAATTTCAAATCTCCTAAATTAATCTAAAAAATATACATCCCCAGCTAAAATCCAATTAATTTTTCTTCATAATTTCACCAAATTATTTGAAAATTCATATGTAAGAAAAATATTCTTTAAATGTGTTTAACAGCTTTATTTTTAAATTTTATTCATTAAATGTGTTTAACAGCTTTAAACACACTATTTTTAAAAAATGATTAATGCCAGGCATGGGTTCACATGCCTATAATCCCAGCACTCAGGAGGCAGAGGCAGGAGGATCATGTGTTCCAGATCAGCCTGTGCTACATTAGCAAGTTCATATCCCACCTGAGCTGGTCTTATGTACATAGTGATCTCTTGTCTCAAAAAGGTAAATAGTTGGGGTTGTGTCTCAGTGGTCAAGCACTTTTCTAGAACGTGCAAGACCTTAAATTTTATCCCCAGCACTACAAGAAAGGAAAAATTAATAATGTGAGTTTGTCCTTCAAATATTGATTTTTGGTGACTTAAATGATGAATGATAATGGATGAGGAAAAGATAATTAGATAAATTTCAGAAATTAACCAAATTATGTGTAAGAATTTATCATAAGAAAGTAAAGGGCTGGTAGAGTGGCTCAGGTGGTACAGTACCTGCCTAGCAAGCTTGAGGCCCTGAGTTCAATCCCCAGACCACACACAAAAAAAGATCTGAAGAAAGTAGAAATAAGGTAGTAACAATAATTACAAATTTTGAGGGGAGAAAACTGAATTTGATGACCAGTATTTCACTTCCATGAAAAGAAATTCTGAATTAAACATTTAGTAGTAAAAAATAAAATTATTGAAGACCTCAAGATCCCAATATTTTAAAAGAACTTCCAAATCTGTTTTTAAAAATAATACTTCCATCTTAGTTGAAAATCAACAAATGATATAAACAGGCAATACACAAAAAAACAGTTAAAAAGATCAATATACATATGAAAAGACATTAAGCTTTATAATAAGCAAGTAAATGTCATAAAACATAAGAAATATTGTTTTTTACTGTAAGTGAAGGATTGGTACTGAGGGCAACAGAGTCACAACGGTTCGTATTAGAATTAGAGTTAGTCCCATACTCTGTTGTAGAAGTGAAGATCAGTACAAGCATTCTAAGAAGCAAATTGATGGTTATATCAAATGTATAGACTCCTCTACCTCTGATAATATATTCCAAGTTGATGGTTAAGTATTGCGTGGAACAAGCGCACAATGGCTTCAGACACATCTCTTTCCAACTCCACACTCAGGTTGGGAGCATGAAGTCACTCCAAGTGGGAATATTTACACATTGGAGATCATCAAACACTACAAATCAGAGCTTTTTATTAAAAAGATTTGGTTGTTAATCATTTGTCAGTGCATGACTTAGTAGATGCTACTGGGAGAACCTTTGTTCCCCACTCCTGATATCTCCTCTTATGTGGCGGGTCCTGCTGAACTCTAACACTTCCAGCCAGCCCCAGCCCACCAAGGGGGAAGTGGAGTGAAATTGGAAGGAAAGATTAGAAATGCACAGGTGGGCCATTTTTCTCTCTTCCTTCCCTTGAGGTAAAATGTGCAGAGAGCACATTTCCTATTTTGCCTCAGGAGCGATTCTATCACTGTGGGGTAAGGACAGCGAACTCCATGAAGCAGGCCAATTCTTCCATGACTGGGTATATGTATTTGCCTGATTGTGAGGTGAGTTTTATGAATTTCCCCATGTAACAGACAGAAGCCACCTTCTCCATTATCATATTTATCAGTAATTGAGGCAGTTTTTTAAAAAGGCAATGTTTTGTCCCCATTCAAATGTCTTCATTCCCAATTAGTTCAACAATTCAAAATAATAACCAAGAAAATCACGAATTCCTCTAACTTGCTATTAATGACTTCCATAGTCTGAGTCCCCTCAACCATTCACACTTTTACCCACTAAACTTCTGCTTAAGTGGGGATCCTCTCACAATTCCACAAGCCCACCCTTCTCACTTGAATCACAGAATTTCCTTTAACAAAATGTCCTCCCCTTGATCCTTCGAATCCTACTTATTTTCCAAGCCCAGCTCCAAGCCTGTTTGTTCAATGAGACTTGCCTTAATTACTCCAACTTACATATGTCTTCTCTATTCTGCACATTGAAAAAAAATTAGTCATTTTTCCTAAAAGCAAATCTGATTATGGCATATTTCTATCTAAAATATAAACTTTCCCATTACCCACAGCATCAATTCTAATATTCTTAGAGGGAGTTTGAGGTCCTTCTTCAACTGGTACCTTTATTGTCATTTTTTAAATGAACACTATCTCTAGATAGTTTTCCTAACAGAAGATGTTCTCTCTTCCTTCTCTGTTTAACATCCCTTCTTTGTTTAGTATTCTTTTTATCTACATTTCACAAAGAACCTCACTACTATCCCAGCACTGGTCACTCATGCCTGTAATCCTAACTATTTGGGAAACTGAATTCAGGAAGATTTGAGGCCAGCTCAGGAAAATAGGTCAAGAGACCCCATCTTCAAAACAACCAGACCAAAACGGACTAGAGGTATAGCCCAACTGGTAGAGCACCTGTGTTGCAAGCATGAAGTCCTGAGTTCAAATCCCCCAGGTCCCACTACAAAAAAAAAGAACCTCGCTACTACAAAAATAAAATACTCTCATCTCTGTGTTTCAATGATATATTATCATATATTTTTCAAAATAATAGAATATTTTATAATTGTAGTGTTTGTGTAAGATCTTCTACAAACAACATATTCCAGATTTCAAAATATTGTTTTTAATTGTTATTATTTGCATTTTAGTACATAGCAGTAGCTAGCATTTCAATAGTACTTATTGTATTCTGAAAACTTTATAAGCATTGTATTACATTAATCAATTCAATTTTGATCAAAAACATGTAAAATGTATTTAATTATTATCATTCCTTTTTACATATGAAGAAACAGAAAGGGAAGTGAAACAACTTAGCTGTTATTACACAACAATAGAGTCAAGATTTGAAACCAGACAGCTTATCCACAGACTATATGCTCTTTTCCCAAAACAGTATGCCATTAGTAGCTGTAGAGTATGCACCTAATACATAAATGAAGAGTTCAAACTAAATACGACCTTTGGTAAGAGATTGAGGTTATATTTACTTGCTTCGATAACACTTACCACTTATCTCAATCTATTTTTGACCCATTAAAGAAATAAAATGTAGTGGAACCAATCTGATATATCACACAGAAATAGGAAAATTGTGTAGGGTCCAGTTTTTGCAAGCTTCACCCCCAACAGAGAAATACTTGATGGCCTTCTTCTTTGAAAATTACATTTTCCATGGTGTCATTGCTATCTTTTATGTATCTATTCCTATCTATTCCTCTTGCTATCTTTTATGTATCTATTCCTATCTATTCCTCTATCTATCTTTTATCTATCTATACCCCAACTCACCAAGTCCCACAAATAAATCCCACATAGCTGGTGAGAAATACCACCTCTCTAAACCACAAAGCTGCCTCAGCTAGAAGCATGGAAAGACAAGGTAACCATGTATAAGAAAATCAGCACATGAGCACATGGAGTCTACATTTAGTAGAGCATTGAAATTCAGACCAGAGCACAACAATAGAATATAGACCGTAGCAAGAAAAAAATGTGAGATGAGTGAATGTGCCAGTGTTCCTTACCTGAAAATGAAGTAATGGAATCTCTATGTCAATCATGGGCTCCCACTTGGTGAGTCCCAAAAGATGACTCACTGAATTCAAACACTGGGAAGGACTTGCAAAAACATCAAATTTACTACTTCAATTCATTTCTCCACCCAGAAATTATTACAATAATCACTTCATTGCACAAATAAGCCCTTATGATTCTAAGAGAAAAACATAGTCCCTAAGAACGTATAGTTGCTCAAAAAATTCACACCTTACTTATATTCACATCACCTACCTTATACTGCTAGGCTGTTAGTCTGCTTTAGAACAAGAAACTGGACCAGCAGGATTTCAAATACACTTGATGTGTCACCAATTCAGCATGAAGTTAGCCACTCAGCTAGAATAGACCACTCCTTTAGAACTTGCTCTGGCTTGTGAAAACTTGGCTGGAAAGAAGCACTAAATAACTCCCTTTCAATTCTAGTCATTGAGCAAATTCACTGACATTACCACACAGCAGATTTCTCATTAAAAACCCCAATGTACCAAGTACAGGTCACACTCATGTGAGCCACCCTTAAGAGGAGAGCTAAAAGACATTAAGGAAATATCATAACCCCTTGTGCTCATAATGAGGTGAGAGAGAATGAGAGATGTTAATTGGTTCCCCAAAACCACACTCTAATAGTTCTTGTGGGAGGTGGGTCTTCCCCCCTCTCCTGTGCAGTTTTCCTCCCACTGCCACTTTCAGCAGCTTTCCTGCTCCTGCTTACTGGGCGGTGCTGCTGCTCCTGCCAGCCACCATGTTTGTTTACAGTTCATGTGGGAAGTGGGTCTTCCCTCCTCTCACAAGCTTCCCCACTCCTGGTTGCTGTGCGCGCGCCCCGCTCCCGCCAGAGGCTCTCCGGCCCGCCTGGCTTGTTTATTTACAGTCCCAGGAAGGATTCCCTTCTCCCAATCTTCAGCGCTCAGAGCTCCCCACCCTCTTTCCAGCATGTCTTAACTGTTCTTATTGCTTATTACTCAGTTTCTCTTTTTTTCCTGGGTGGAGGTCAGTCTGTCCAGGGGGCTATGCTGCTCTGGCCCAGGCTTGTCTGTGGGGCTACCGCAGTACCACGAAGATCACCTGGTCCGCGTCTTCCCAAGCCGTATGGGCGCCAGCCACTGGCGGCCCCGGGGGCCCTCCTCGTTTCCCCGTTTAACGTGAAGTGGAGATTCTCTGCACCGGCTGGAGATGTGGAGGGGTCAAAGTTATGCCTTTTCTCGGTGATTATGCCTGCAAAGTGTGTCTCCAGCGTCTCTCCAAGATTTCACTATAGGAGGGTCGCTTTCTGCTTCCTACCTCTAGCCGCCATCTTGGAATTCTCCTCATTTCTTTTTTTTGTTTTTTTTTTCTACTTGTTTATTTGTTTTTCCCTTTTCCTTTAACTTCTTTGCCTTCCATCTCCTCTCACCCTTCCATTCTAAATATCACTATTGTTATTACTACAAGCCAGAATATACTAAATTGCACACAGTACAGGGACAATAACAACACCAAGGGCAATGAAGGGAAGACAGAAAAAACAGGGAAACCAGCTTCCCCACAGCAAAAAATTAGTACAGGAACCAGAGGGGAAATAAGAAAACAGAAACTCAGATCCAGACTCCAACAAAATGAAGATAAACTATGCCAATGAAGCCCACAAGAACAATCTAAAAGAAGACATACTACAGGTACTCAATGAGAATTTTATACAGATGATACTGGATAGGGTCAACCAAAATATACAGGAGACACTCAAGAAATTCAAAGACAACAAAAATAGAGAATTTGAAAAAGCAAAAGAAGAAATAAAGGAAACCATAGAAGCACTGTATAAACACCAAAGTGAAATAAAAAACAAGATTAATAAAGAGATAAATGAATTCAGGACAAAAATAGACAACATTAAAGAGGAAACAACCCAGGATATGGAAAACCTCAGAAAAAAGAATGAAACAGAACTGCAAAACAAAATGGAGGCCAATCCAGCAGAATAGAACAAACAGAAGACAGAATCTCAGAATTCGAAAATGAAATGGTAATCAAAGGAAAAACCGAAGAACTATTAGTTAAACAACTCAAGACCTGTGAAAAGAAAATGCAAAAACTCATCAACTCCATCAAAAGACCAAACCTGAGAATCATGGGCATTGAAGGAGAAGAGGTGCAAGCAAAGGGAATGTGTAATATATTCAACAAAATAATTACAGAAAATTTCCCAAATCTAGAGAAAGATATTCCCATACAACGCAAGAGGCCTCCAGAACACCAAACAGACCAGATCAAAGTAGAACTACCCCACGACATATCATCATTAAAACAACAAGTTCAGAAACTAGGGAAAGAATATTGAAGGCTGTAAGAGAGAAAAAACAAATAACATACAAAGGTAAACCCATCAAAATCACAGCAGACTTCTCAACAAAGACATTAAAAGCAAAAAGAGCCTGGGGAGAGATCTCCCAGGCACTGATTGAAAATACTTTCACCCCAGGACACTCTACCCAGCAAAAATATCATTCAAAATAGATGGAGCAATAAAAGTCTTCCATGATAAGCAGAAACTAAAACAACATGTGACCACAAAGCCACCACTATAAAAGATTCTTCAAGGGATTCTGCACACAGAAAGTGAAACCCAACATAACCATGAAAGGACAGGCAGCACCAAACTACAGGAAAAGAAAAAGCAAGAAAGTAGAGAGTAACCTCAACCTAGTTACACACAATCAAACCTTCAAACAACTAAGACAACCAAATGACAGGAATCACCACATACCTATCAGTACTAACACTTAATGTTAACAGACTTAATTCACCCATCAAAAGGCACTGCTTGAAGAAAAGGATTAAAAGGAAGATCCAACAATTTCTTGCTTACAGGAGACTCATCTCACTAACAGAAATAAGCATCGACTTAGGATGAAAGACTGGAAGAAGACTTACCAAGCCAATGGGCCCAGAAAACAGGCAGGAGTAGCAATACTTACCTCTTACGAAGTAGACTTCAAACCTACATTGATCAAATGAGATAAAGAAGGACATTCCATACAAATAAAAGGGGACATAGACTAAAAGGAAATAATAATTATCAACCTATATGCACCCAATTTCAACAAACATACCCTGAAATACCTAAAAACATATATTAACTCCAACACAGTGGTTGTGGGAGACTTTAACACCCCATTATCACCAATAGATAGGTCATCCAAACAAAAAAATCAATAAAGAAATTCAAGATCTAAAATATACAATAGATCAAATGGACCTACTTGATGTCTACGAACATTTCATCCTACTTCTACACAATATACATTCTTCTCAGCAACCCATGGAACCTTCTCCAAAATAGATCATATCTTAGGGAACAAAGCAAGCCTCAGCAAATATAAGAAAATAGAAATTACACCGTGCATACTATCTGATCACAATGCAGTAAAAGTAGAACTCAACAACAAAAGTAAAGACAAAAAACATGCAAACAGATGGAAACTGAATAACTCATTACTAAATGAACAATGGATCATTGATGAAATAAAAGAGGAAATTAAAAAGTTCCTAGAAGTCAATGAAAATGAAAACACCACCTACCAGAACCTATCGGACACAGCAAAGGCAGTCCTGAGAGGAAAGTTTATAGCCTGAGTGCATATATTCAAAAGACTGAAAGATCCCAAATCAATGACCTAATGCTACATCTCAAACTCCTAGAAAAACAAGAGCAAGCAAATCCCAAAACAAATAGGAGAGAAATAATAAAATAAGAGCTGAAATCAACAAAAAGAAACCAAAAAAAACCATACAAAGAATTAATGAAACAAAAAGTTGGTGCTTTGAAAAAATAAACAAGATCGAGACCCTGGCAAACCTGACTAAACGAAGAACAGAAAAAACCCAAATTACTAGAATCAGGAATGCAAAACGGGAGATAACAACAAACACCATGGAAGTCCAGGAAATCATCAGAGACTACTTTGAGAACCTATATTCAAATAAATTTGAAAATCTTAAAGGAATGGACAGATTTCTAGATATATATGATCATACAAAACTGAACAAAGAGGATATTAATCACCTGAATAGATCTATAACACAAAATGAAATTGAAACAGCAAACAAGAGTCTCCCCAAAAAGAAAAGTCCAGGACCTGATGCATTCTCTGTTAATTCTATCAGACCTTTAAGAAGAATTGATACCAACCCTCCTTAAACTGTTCCACGAAATAGAAAGGGAAGGAAAACTGCCAAACACATTTTATGAAGATAGTATTACAGTTACCCCAAAACCAGGCAAAGACACCTCCAAAAAGGAGAACTATAGGCCAATCTCCTTAATGAACATTGATGCAAAAATCCTCAACAAAATAATGACAAACCGAATTCAACCACACATCAAAAGGATTATTTACCACAACCAAGTAGGCTTGATCCCAGGAATGTAGGGGTGGTTCAACATACGAAAATCAATAAACGTAATAAACCACATTAACAGAAGCAAAGACAATAACCACTTGATCATCTCAATAGATGCAAAAAAAGCCTTTGATAAGATCCAACACCATTTCATGATAAAAGCTCTAAGAAAACTAGGAATAGAAGGAAAGTACCTCAACATTATAAAAGCTATATATGACAAACCTACAGCCAGCATTATACTTCACGGAGAAAAACTGAAACCATTCTCTCTAAAATCAGGAACCAGACAAGGATGCCCACTATCTCCACTCCTATTCAACATAGTACTGGAATTCCTAGCCAGATCAATTAGGCAAGAAGGAGGAATAAAAGGAATATAAATAGGTAAAGAAACTGTCAAAATATCCCTATTTGCAGACGACATGATCCTATACCTTAAAGACCCAAAAAACTCTACTCAGAAGATCCTGGACACCATCAACAGCTATAGAAAGATAGGATATAAAATCAACATAGAAAAATCATTAGCATTTCTATACACTAATAATGAACAAACTGAAAAAGAATATATGAAAACAATTCCACTTACAATAGCAGCAAAAAAAATCAAATAACTAGGTGTACACTGAACAAAGGATGTGAATGACCTCTACAAGGAAAACTATAAACTTCTGAAGAAAGAAATTGAAGAGATTGGAGAGATCCCCAATGCTCATGGATTGGTAGAATCAACATAGTAAAAATGTCGATACTCCCCAAAGTAATCTACATGTTTAATGCAATTCCCATCAAAATTCCAATGACATTCATTAAAGAGATTGAAAAATCTACCATTAAATTTAAATGGAAAAACAAGAAGCCATGAATAGCCAAGGCAATACTCAGTCAAAAGACACTGGTGGAGGTATCACGATATGTGACTTCAAACTATATTACAAAGCAATAATGATAAAAACAGCATGGTACTGGCACAAAAACAGACATGAAGACCAGTGGAACAGAACAGAGGACCTGGATATGAAGCCACACAACTATAACCAACTTGTCTTTGACAAAGGCACTAAAAATATATGATGGAGAAAAAGCAGCCTCTTCTACAAAAACTGTTGGGAAAACTGGTTAGCAGTCTGCAAAAAACTGAAACTAGATCCATGTATATCACCCTATACCAATATTAACTCAAATGATTCAGAGATCTTAATATAGGTCCCCAAACTCTAAAGTTGATACAGGAAAGAGTAGGAAATACTCTGGATTAGTAGGTATAGGTAAGAACTTTCTCAATGGAACCCCAGCAGCACAGCAACTAAGAGATAGCATAGATAAATGGGACTTCATAAAACTAAAAAGCTTCTGCTCAACAAAAGAAATGGTCTCTAAACTGAACTGAACACCCACAGAGTGGGAGAAAATATTTGCCAGCTACACATCAGACAAAGGACTGGTAACCAGAATATATAGCGAATTTAAAAAACTAAATTCACCCAAAACCAATGAACCAATAAACAAATGGGCAAGTGAACTAAACAGAACTTTCTCAAAAGAATAATTCAAATGGCCAAAAAACACATGAAAAAATGCTCACCATCTCTAGCAATAAAGGAAATGCAAATTAAATCCACACTAAGATTCCCCCTCACCCCTGTTAGAATAGCCATCATCAGCAACACCACCAACAACAGGTGTTGGTGAGGATGCAGGGAAAAAGGAACCCTCCTACACTGTTGGTGGGAATGTAAACTAGTACAACCATTCTGGAAAAAGATTTGGAGTGTACTTAAAAATCTAAACATAGATCTACAATTTGGTCCAGCAATGCCACTCTTGGGGATATACCCAAAAGACTGTGACACAGGTTACTCCAGAGTCACCTGCACACCCATGTTTATTGCAGCACTATTCACAATAGCCAAGTTATGGAAACAGCCAAGATGCCCCACTACTGACGAATGGATAAAGAAAATGTGGTATCTATACACAATGGAATTTTATGCAGCCATGAAGAAGAATGAGTTGTTATCCTTCGCTGGTAAATGGATGGAATTGCAGAACATCATTCTGAGTGAGGTTAGCCTGGCCCAAAAAACCAAAAATCGTATGTTGTCCCTTATATTGGGACATTAGATCAAGGGTAAACACAACAAGGGTATTGGACTTTGATCACATGATAAAGCACATATAAATAAAATAAAAATTTAAAAAAAAGAAAATGTGGTATTTATACACAATGGAATAATACTCAGCCATGATGAAGAATGAAATCCTATCATTTGCAGGTAAATGGACGGAACTGGAGAACATAATCCTGAGCGAGGTTAGCCAGGCCCAGAAGACCAAAAATCATATGTTCTCCCTCATATGCAGACTTTAGATAAAGGGCAAACACAACAAGGCGATTGGACTTTGATCACCTGATGAGGCAAGAGCACATAAAGGAGGTATGAGGATAGGCAAGAAACCCCCCCCCAAAAAAAAAAAACAAGATAGCATTTGATGTCCTCAATTCAAAGGAACTAATGCAGAAACTTTAAAGCCGCAGAGGCCAATAGGAGAAGGGGACCAGGGACTAGAGAAATGGTTAGTTTGAGAAGAATTATTTTAGAATGAAACACACATGTATAGGAAAGCAATGCGAGTCAACTCCCTGTATAGCTATCCTTATCTCAACTAGCAAAAACCCTTGTTCCTTCCTATAATTGCTTATACTCTCTCTTCAACAAAATTAGAGATAAGGGCAAAATAGTTTCTGCCTGGTAGCGAGGGGGTAGCAGGGGAGAGGGAGGGGGCTTAGGAAAGGGAGGGGCGGGGGTAAGGGGGGAGAAATGACCCAAACATTGTATGCACATATGAATAAAAGAAATTTTAAAAAAAGAAAATATGGTGTTTATACACAATGGAATTTTACTCAACCACAAAGAAGAATGAAATTTTGTCATTCGCAAGTAAATGGATGGAACTGGAGAACATCATCTTAAGCAAAGTTAATCAGGCTCAGAAAACCAAAAATCATATGTTCTCCCTCATATGTGGACTTTAGATCTAAAACAAATGAAATAGGACATGGGTCACACGCTAAGGGTAGAACGTGGACAGGAGGAATAGGGAAAGGGAAGGAAACCTAAAATCTGAAATTGTTTGATGTGCTCACTGTAGAGGAGCAAATAAAGTAATCTTAATTTAAGATTATTTTTCTGCTGAGTTTCATATAAACTTAACTACAATAGGAAACATTACAGAATACATATGCTGTACTTAAATATTTGATACTTTTATGTAATTTTTCACTAATCTTCCTTGTGTTTATTTCTATATACAGAATAATAGTTTATTCAGTGCCAAACATTTTCTTAAACCTTAATGTGTATCATCATAGTTCCGTATTAATCATTATTTGAAAATTATAGCATCTCATCCCAAACAAGTTAATACTTGTGCCTAGCACTGCCACAGAGCATATTTCTGTTTTTTTTTTTTTTTGGAAGTATTGAGGTTTGAACTCAGGGCTTCACAGCTGCTACACAGGTACTGTAGTACTTGAGCTACACCTCCAGCCCTTTTTGCTCTAAAATAGGCTGCCATAGGTGGGATGACAAGTGTGTACCACCATGCCCCTCTTTTTCAGTTGAGATGGGGTCTCACAAACTTTTTTGCTCAGGATGGCCTGGAACAGAAATTCTCCCAAACTCAGCCTCTAAGTAGCTAGGATTGCAGGCATGAGTCACCTGTGCCTGGAGCATATTTCATTTTAAAAAGTGTTCTGACACTTGGAAAACATTTCATCATAGGATATTTAAAACATGTACAAGTGTGGTCAAAGCAGTAAAATTAACTCCAAAGTAATCAATACCCAATTGCAATAATCATAATTAAGGACAAATTTCCTTTCATCTATACCAGGGTATCTCGACAGCAGCTCCATGAACCTTTGTGTCAGATAATTCTTCCCAATGTCAGACTGTCCTGTGACTTGCAGGACATTTCACAACATCCCTGGCCTCTACCTCCTTAATGTCAGTGGCATCTTCCCTCCCCAGCCAGGTTAAATAATGGAAAATGCCTCCAGACATTACCTAAAGTCCTCTGAGAATCATCTTTGATTGAGAGCCACTGATCTATGCCTCTTCTGCACCATTGCCAAAGAGATGTGCTGTTTCAGTTTCCTGACACTTGAGGCCCTGAATCTTCAGAGTACCCATGTGAATAATGTCATTTTTATAAAGCCACACTATTAAGTTCATCGTGAGCAGGAGAGGTCTCATTTCCATGCAGGTAAGTGCACTATGAACACTGGGTGAATTGAATTGTTCACATTTCAGATTGAAAACATTAAGATGTTTTCTACATTGAGGTCCTACTTCTCATGGGATATTCTACCTGATTTGGGAGGGGGCAAGGGAGCAGATCCTTGGGGACCCTCCTCTCACTTGATCATGCCTTCTCCCCTGCTGTCACGCAAGCAGTGTAAATTTAAAGCAAAGATTCTTGAGTTCTCAGTTCTCTGAGGATCATCTGGGAGGCAAGTCTACTTTGCTTTTGTTTTCAAATTGGTGGATTTGAGATCTCAGTGCCTCAGTCTCCATATTCTCAAGTCTAAGTCTGCAAGAGGATCAGATGCTCCATCTTTCCATGCCACCTACACAGGGGTCAGTTTTGTAGATTGGACTAAGATTCTCCATTGGTTAATTGGGAAACTTGCATGAACCCAGGGCTGTTCTCCAAAACTTATTTGCATCTCTGTGTTCAGAACAAAAAAGGTAAGATGGTGAGAACAGCAACGTCACAGAAACACTGGAGCGGGTTTTGTGTGCTAACCATGGGCATCTTTTGCATATGATGACTGGTTCCATTTTGAAAGTAAAGGGAATGGTGGTATGAGGATCAGGTCATGTCACAAAGTGCACTTTCATGAGTCTTAGAGGTAAGCACTGTGCCAGGCCCTAGGTGGGACACAGGGAAGGACAAGGTGTGGTATCAGATGTTGGGGACCTTTGTTCTTTTAATATTTATTGAATACCTGCAATGTGTCAAATACTGTGCTAAGGCTAATGAAGCTAGAATCCATGGTTCACTTATTCTATTAATATTCACTAAATGTTACTTCATGTCAGTCACTTGGTATGCACTGGAGATGGAGAGGTAAGACAATCTATTCCCTAAGGAAGCTCATACTGCAGTGGGTCAGACAGCCATATAAAACAATTATAAATCAGCATGGTAAGTGTTGTGATTCCAAAATGTACTTAAAGAAGAGGACCACTGGTTGTGAGGGCCTATGTTTTGGGGAGATGAACTTCCTATCCCTGAGAGGAACTCAAGGATTCATAGGACGTGAACTTAACTTATCCTGGGACAAGACTGAAATCGGGATTTATAGCATCTACCTGTGAAGTAGGTATTATCTGCATGTTACGTTTTGAACCTTAAGTTTCTGAAAGATTTAAGAACTTTCTATATGTCATAGAGATGGGAAAACACTAGGGCCCACTTGGTAGTCTGAACTCTTGCAATGCTTTCTTCCATGAATGGCTTCTTAGGAGAATTCCACAGTGATCTAAGAATTTAGGGTTGGTCTCTGCTCTTTCATTTCTGTAATTATAACTTCCCTCAGAATCATATTGGTTTTTAACCATCATATACTATCAGATCACTAAAGGAAGAAAACTTTATAGTATGAGTAGAAATCATCTGTCTCTGAGGCAGGTGCCTCAGACTCTCACTATATGAGAAGCTGGGTTAATAAACACACCTGAACTGTCTTGAGCAAAGTCCACCATGGACTTGAATAGTCTTAACTTTGCCACTGGGAAGTCTGAGTGATACCCTGAAGTGTTAGAAGGCTGGGCTGTTGGGAAGGATGAGTCAGAGCATGAGTAATGGGCACTGTAGAGGGATGTTGGAGCTTTGTTGTCCCTGGGGGCATATGACTGGAGGAAATTAGAGAGATAATAAAGTGGAGAATTGTAAATTAACTGAGCTGGATAGAAAGGGACATAGTCATCAAATAACCAAGTATACAAGGCAAGAATTAGGAAAACAGAAATAAGATCACAGACCCTATCTATAATCAACTTTGTGGTCCTCTTAGTGGTGATGAGTGTCAAGGATGGTACAGGTATGTCTCTTCTGAAAACACTGAAAGGGATGTGGGAATGTTCCAAACACTGCAAATCAAGGATAGAAAAGGAACAAGGAGAAGACCAATGAAGGAAAGTTGCAGGTGAAAGACTATTAAAACCTTTCAAAGGCAACAGAAAGGACTCTAATGTGGAATAGTCACACTATCCTGCCTAGCTCATATTTTGAACAAGGGGACTTAATTTTTAGAATGTCAGCACTCTCTGGTCTGTTTTCACTGGTCTATGTGCTCCATAAAAAGTGATTTACTTTCCAATTGACAAAAACTCTTGATAATTCCCAATTGGCTTCAGGATAAAACCCAAAATCTGTAACAGCTTTCATGACCTGCTATTAGTCTCTCTCTACAGCTGTATGCTTGCACTTCTCCTGTCTAGAGAACACACAATCTCCTATCTCTAGCAACACACAATGTTTTGCACTTGCTATCTGACTTCTTGGCATGTTCTTCCTTCTACACATTACTCATCTTTCAATCTAGCTCACAAGAATCTCAGATATGCAAAGAATTTTATTGAATGTACCTATTCGATGAAGAAACCTTTGTTTTGTATCTTTTCAGAGCGCACCACCAAAATTGCTGTCTCTTAGTGGTAACCTCATGGCTAATTTACATAATGTGACTGAGTTCATTTTTCTAGGACTTTCACCCAACCAGAAGTTGCAGAAAATTTGCTTTGTGATATTTCTGCTCTTGTACACAGCAATTATACTGGGGAATTTCCTCATTGTTCTCATTGTCATTATCAGCAGAAGTCTTGGTTCCCCCATGTACTTCTTCCTCAGTTACCTGTCCTTTGTGGAGATCTGCTACTCCTCCACTACAGCTCCCAAACTCATCTCAGACCTGCTGGCTGAAAGGAAATCCATATCCCTGTGGGGTTGCATCACACAGGTTTTCTTCTTCCACTTCTTTGGTGGCATTGAGATGTTCCTGCTCACAGTGATGGCCTATGACCGCTATGTAGCCATCTGCAAGCCCCTGCACTACACAAGCATCATGAACCGGCAGGTGTGTGCTGTCCTCCTGGGAACAGCATGGACAGGAGGCTTTGTGCATTCCCTTGCCCAAATCCTTCTCATTTTCCACTTGCCCTTCTGTGGCCCCAATGTCATCAACCACTATTTCTGTGATGTACTTCCTCTGCTTAAACTTGCCTGCTCAGATACCTTCCTCATTGGTCTGCTGATTGTTATCAATGGGGGAACCCTGACCGTGATCAGTTTTGTGATTCTCCTAGCATCCTATGTGGTCATTTTGTTCCATCTGAGAACTCAGAGCTCTGAAGGGCAGCGCAAAGCCCTCTCCACGTGTGGGTCCCATGTCACTGTTGTTGTGTTATTCTTTGCACCATGTGTCTTCATCTATCTGAGGCCTTCTAACACTACGTCCGTTGACAAGATGGTGGCTGTGTTCTACACAATGATAACTCCACTCCTCAACCCTGTCATCTACTCCCTGAGAAATGCTGAAGTGAAGAAGGCCATGAAGACTTTATGGATCAGGACAATGAAACTGGTGAAGAATAGAGACTAAGGCTGGGTTTTGACCCTTGCATTCAGAATGTTACTGAGTCTAAACTGAAGGGACACAAGATTTCTTAGTTCTTATTCTCTCTGGTTCTGTCATCAAAAGTTTCATTTTAAATATGTATAAAATATTTTCTCTTTGGATGTACTATAACATAGCTAGCCATTTTAAATTAACTCTTATAAATAACACTGTGGTAAATAGACACACTGAAATATTCAACTACACTTCTGATTGCCTTTTAAAATCATTTACAACAGTGAATTTTCTTTGAGGATGTGAAGATCTTTGATGTACACTGTTAAATTGAGTCATATGCCTTGAAAAAAGTCCACCTGACAGAATCAAACACCATGACTACTTTTTGATGAAAAATATTTTTATTGCCTCAAAGTATCCCGTAATAAATATTTATTACTTGTGAAGGGAAATGTAACTTTATATGCCCTGTATAAAAATTTCCTAAAGTGGACATGACAAGAATGAGATAAATGATGCTGTGAGCCCCCTACATTATGCACTGGGGAGACATGAAATTTTACATCATTATTCTGTTGTTCTTACCAACAACACTTAACCTGATCTGATCATGAAAAAGCACAAGGGAAGCCCAAGCTGAACAACATTCTGCAATATTACTGTCCTTCACTCTTCAAAAGGATGAAAACTAAGAAAGTAGCTAGGATTATAGACATGAACCATCGGCGCCCAGCTCATCATTTTTAAAAAAAAGTGTACATTAATAGTCTAAGGGAGTTTTGCCTTGGCATTTCAGACATGTATACATCATGCTTTAATCAGATTAACCCCCATTACTTACTCTTTCTCCATCACCATGCTCCCCTAATATTCAGCAGTTTACAGTGCATTACATTATATCCATATACAGATGGAATGTTTCAGTATTTTTCATTCTAGAACATTTTCTTTCCCTCTCCTGTAGATCCCATAGATAGATCCACTAATATAATCTTGTTCTACCTCTCTCTCTAATCATATATGTATTTATGTGTACATTTAACTTATGTCTAGCTTCCATATATGGGGAACACAGGTGATCTTTGACTTTTGAACCAGGCTTACTTCACTTAACATGCTATTCTCCACTATTATTCTTTATGGCTGAATAAAATTCCATTGTGTATATATATCACATTTTCTTAATCCATTCATCCATTGTGGTTTGCCATATTTTTTGAAGTGAAAGTGATAGCAGGGAAAGATTATACTTTCTTTCTTCCTTCCATGAGAATCACAGTTTGAAGCAAGTCCAGGCAAGTAGTTCATAAGACCCTACGTTGAAAATACCTAACACAAAAAAGAGTTGGTAGAGTGGCTCAAATAGTAGAGAGCCTGCCTAACAAGCATTAAGCTCAGAGTTCAAACCCTAGTACCACCAAAAACAAAAAAACAAAGAACAAGAGGGTAAAATAGGTCTTTTCCAGGGGTGGGTACCAGTGGGAGAGGGAAGGGCATAAGGAAAAGGTGAATGAGGGTGACTGTGGTAGATGTATTTTGTATTCATATATAAAAATAGAATGAAACCTGTTGAAATTATTCTGAGAAGGAAAGGGAGAACAATGGAGGGGATAAACCTAAGATATATTGTAAGAACGTATTTAAATATCACGATTTATCTCCTGTACAACTATTATATGATAATAATAAAATATGATAGTTGGAAAAAGTAGGACCCTGGGGTCATGCTTTGGAAGGATTTATCTTATCCCTGTCCCCTTGTCTCTGTCTCTTTCAATGTTTCCCAACTGCCATGTAGCAGCTCTGCTTCATCATGCGCTGCCCACCATGATGATCCACCTCAAAAGCTGACCATGGACTGAAACCATGACCCAAAATAAGCTTTTCCTCCTTGAAGTTGTTGGTGTCACAGCGATGTAAAACTAACATAAAATTTCAAAATGTGTTTAGGAATGAAGTATAAGTATAGCATTTTCTTGTCAGTGTGTTTTCTTTTCTTTACAATCATGTTAAGTTTCTATTATTTCAAAATACCTTCTTATGATCAAAAGATGTTTTCTGAAAGTCTCAAGGTAAACACAAAGGAAAAAAAATCCATTATAGACAAGCAAAAATTAACAAGCAAAGAATCGAAACACACTATAATATAAACAATTTAATTACAAACAAAAACTGGAAGACAAAAAAAAAGAGCCACTATGAGTTACAAAAATAGAATGGTCTTACCTGTCAATAATTACTTTGAATGAATGTGGATTAAATTAAGACAGAGAACGTACTCCTAAAATGGCAGACTTGGGAACAACCACAACTGTTCTGTAGTTAGCACATTTCAGTGGTATGGTTTCTCAGGACTGAACCACAGAGTAAACACAGCCTTTGTATGATAGCAAATTTGTGTCTGACTTGTTTCATTCATGGTTGGGGGGACAAATTTGATGTTTTTGTCTAAGTAGTCAATACTCAACTTATGGTTGGTTATATATACACTTGTTATGTATTGTGAGCTGTGAAAGAAAGCAGAATTGTGTACTCATAGTTAACATTAGACACCTGAAATTCCCAAGCTCAGTTATAATGGTAATGCTCTGTGTAAGGCTATGGAAACCTGTGAGGGAGTGATGAGTAGTGATCGTGGTATGTGACACAGGATTGACCTAACACTGCTACAGTATAGATGAAGTACTATAGTGCGAGGGGTCGCAGTTGTAAGATGAAGGCTAGGCAGATTATATTGGAAGAAAAAAGGTAAGCACTTGGACGTGGCTTCCTTTATGTTAAAATGCTTGTTTTCTTTATACAAATAAATGCACATCAGACTTGAAATGCATTCTATAAATGTAAGGGCTTTTAGTTTTTAATGCTGCTTTTTTGCTTAATAAGTATTTGCTTGCCTAAATGGCTCCTAAATTGAGTGAGGGTTGTCTACATGTTTCCTCTTTTAAAGTTTCATTATTAAAAGTTATTAAGCATACAAAACTAAAAAGAAAAAGAAAAGAAACAAAAGACTGGGGATGTGTCTCAAGTAATAGAGCAACTGCCTAGCAAAAGCAAGGCACTGCGTTCAATCCCCAGTACCACCAAAAAGTAATGCTTCCCACATTTAAAAGCTTTACATATCTACATGGTAAAATTCATCTATTATTCTATTGATTTATTCCATTACTCTAGTGTTTAAATTATATTATACAATAAGTTATGTACATATTAAAAATTATTTGAATTTTTAATTTAACATTGCAAAGGTAATACATTCATAAGGTTTAAAATAGCATACTAAGTTACATGAATGAGTTGTTTCATTCTGGTTTTCCCATTCCTTCTTTCCTTTTCAATTTTCTTGGTTTCCTTGTGTCTTTCAAAGTTTCTTTAAGCAAATACATGTATAAAATGTGTATTCTCATTTATTTCAACCTTTCACAAACAGATCTTTGCCAGACAAAAGCTGAGAGAACGTATCTTTACCAAACCTGTCCTACAAGAAATGCTGAAAGTTGTTCTTCAAACTGCAAGACACTCATAACGAAAAAGAAAACAAAGGAAGGTATAAAACTCATTGGTAAGTGTAGTTATACAAATTAAGAATGCTTAACTATTGTGAATAAACCATTAATATCGTAAGGAAAAAGGCTAAAAATGAAACAAAAATAATAGTACCTATGCCTGACATGGTGGTACACACCTGTAATCTTAGCATTCAGGAGGCAGGTGGCATGTGACTTTGAGTCCAGATTGGGTTACATAGCAAGACCCAAAAATAATAACTACTTTCATAGGCTATCTATAAATAATACTCAATATAGCAAAATATAAAATGAGATACCAAAGTGTTACGGTTTCAGTACTGAAGTATCCCCCAAAAGGCTCATGTGTGAAAGGCTTGGGGTACCAGGTGATGGACTTTTGGGAAGTGACTGGATCATGAGGGCTCTAACCTCATCAGTGGATTCATCCATTGCTAGATTCACAATTTGATAGCATTATTGGAAGTGGGGTCCAGTTAGAGGAAGTAGGACCCTGGGGTCATGCTCTGGGAGGGTTTATCATATTCCTGGCCCCTTTTCTCTTCTCTCTTACTGTTTGCCAACTGCCATATAGCAGCTCTGCTACATGGTGCCCTGCACACTATGATGGTCTGCCTCACAAGCTGACCATGGACTGAAGCCTCTGAAACCATGACCCAAAATAAGCTTTTCCTCCTTGAAGTTATTGGTGTCAGGTATTTTGTGATCCAAAACTAACACAAAATTTCAAAATGTGGTGAGAAATGAAGTACAAGTATAAACTTTTCTTCAGTGTGTTTTCTTTTTTCCTTACTGTCATGTCAAGCTGCTATTATCTCAAATGGTTTGTTATAATCAAAAGATGTTTTCCATAAGTCTCAAGGTAACCATGAAGCACAAATGCATAATACAGAAGAAAAAATAATAAGCAAGGAATCAAAACACACTACTAACAAACACAAACAAAAACTTAAAAGACAGAGGAAAAAAGAAAGGAACCACAACTTATTTTAAAAGTATAAAATAAGTTACAAAATGTATACAAAAGTATAAAATAAGTTACAGTAAGACCTAACCTGTTAATAACTACCTTCAATGAGTGTGGATTAAATTAAGACAGAGAACATACTCCTAAAATGGCAGATTTAGAGACACACACAACTTTCCCACCTCCATATGAATCTGAAATAAAACCACAGGTACATTGCTCTAGGGAGAGGCTGGGACGCAGAAGCAAGAGATGGTGATAGTAAACAAGAAGCGGTTAGAGAACCAAGGGAATTCCAAAAATGTTGAACTTGTGATTTATAAAAGAAACGAAGGACCCTAACATAGAATGCTAAACAAAACAGCAAGTAATGGAAAGAGACCCTTCCCACTACCCCCCACCCATGGAGTTACAGGAGAAAAAGAAAAGGAAAGCCTCCCTGGAAGACCCCACAAGTACACAGGCTGGATTCGAATACCCTGCACTCTGAAAGATAAATAAACTTTAATGCACGCCTGCATTCCCAGTTACTTAGTAGGCAGAGACAAGAGGATCACAAGTTTGAGACACATTCAGGCAAAGTTAGTGAGACCCGATCTCAAAAACAAAATTCAAAATGAAAGGGCTAGGGGCATGGCTCTAGTGGAAGAGCCCTTGCCGAGCGTGTGTGAGGCCCTGGGTTTAATCCCCAATACTTCAAAACTAAAAATAAACTTTAAACAGGAGATCTGTATCCTGGGCAGCAAGCAGAAGATAAAGAAGAGGTGCTTGGCACTTCCCAGCTCACTCACCAGGAGTTATCTCAGGAGTGATCTTAAAGACAAATGTTCTGATCTAATCGGGGAGAACAAAAGACCCTGCAGTTTTATATCCAGACCCCAAAGCCACTCCTAACCCCACTGGCCAAGCAAATGACCACACTAAAAACCCTGTGGACCAATGAAACATGTTGGAAACTGGGACTCAGATTCACAGACACAGAGATATTTGAGTTAGAGTACAAAGCACAAGCTGGAACCACATCACATTACAGCACCACAGTAAGCCTTAGGTGTAACCTGTCATCAGTCAAGTAGGGAGCAAGCTAGGAGTTGGCACAGCCTCAGCAACATAGGAATCACCAAAAATGGAGTAAGGAGAGAGACTGGAGCAACCTAAGATGTTAAGAGGAGTCACCAGCCAGCTGGAAAACATCCCCAACTTGCAAACAGAATTTTCTACTTACTGTGCTGAGGATTAAGAATGGGACCTTGCAAGTGTGTGGGCACTCTGTCACTGAGCTAAATCCCCAAACCAGACAACCCTTTGTGTTTTAACTTGTTCAAACTTAAAGAACACTGCAGTGGGATTGATTGTGGGGTATCCACCCTCCTTATCTATAAGGAAGAAATATTAACTGGTTTTTAATTGATTTTCTCATTTCTTTTTTGCAGATGTTATTGTTTTATACTTTCTTTTCTGAATGTTTTTTGACTGTTTTGTCTTTGCACACATTTTTGTGTGTTTTCTTTCACTATTATTTCTAATAATTTCAAATCATATACTTGCCTCCACTTTTATATCTTCCTTCTTTTTTACTTTCCCCATCTCCCTTCTTCTTTTTACTTAATTATGAATACCTATACATTTCAAAAGATTTAAATTCCTTATAATCCTATATCCAGGCTCTTTTTATTTCTAACTTTATGGGAGGAGATGGAGTACTGAATGTTTATAATTGTTTCTTTACTACATTTAAATATTTGCTTTGTTTTTGAATTGCTGATTTTGTTTTTGCTGTCTGCTTTCTCTCCTATGAGTGGTAAGGAAAAAAATAGCCAATCTAACAAATGTGTAGATTGCAACACAGACACACAAATAGTATGAAAACACAAGGCAATATGACTCCTCCAAAAGTTCATGAGTCCTGAATACTGAATCCAAAGATGCTAAGAGTGGTGACATACTAAAGAATCTAAAACTTTGCTTTTAAAAATGATACCTGAAAAAAATGATACCTGACCTCAAAAAAGATTCAAGTAAATAAAGTAAGGAAATCAATTCAAGACCTTGATAATAAAATCAGCAACATGGGGTGAGAAATTTAGCAAAGAAATTAAGATTCCAAAAAACAAACAGAAATGTTAGAAATGAAAAACTCAAATCAAATGGAAAGCATCACTAGTAGAATAGGTCAAGCAGAAGAAAGAATATCAGGGGTTGAAGGTAAGATTGAGGAAATATTGCACTCAGACACAAATAAAGAGAAAACTAAATAAGAATGATCAAAACCTTCAAGAACTCTGGGACCTGATCAAAAGACCAAACCTAAGAATCCATGCAGTAGAAGAAGGAACTGAGATACAAACTAGAGGCATTAAAAAAACTGTTAATTGAAATTACAGCAGACCCCTATACAAATTTCTCTCCCTTTCTCTCTTGGCTCTCTGCTCTCTCCCTCTCCCACCCAGCAATAAAGAATCTCTTGGCCAGATCACCCCTCTCCACGTGGTCACTTTTGGGGCCTATATTTCTACCTTCTAAGTCACTCCAATATTCAGAACCTCTTAATGAGTGCTTCCTTCTTCAACAGGCAATGGTAGGAAAAGGACAAATCTTATGTCCCCTTCCAGTTATCAGATCTAAGGGAAACTTAAAAACATCTAAACAGCTGTACTGATGCCCAAATACATTCAAGCCTTTATCTCTGTGACTAGACCAGACTCTTATATCATTAGAAAAGCAATGGGTTCTGGCCCAGGCCACTCAGGTTGGAAATGATTATATGGCTCAAGCAGTAGAGTGCCACTTTACAAGCAGAAAGTCCTGAGTTCAAGCCCAGTACAGCCAAAGTAAAAAATAATAATAATAATATTTGGGCCTGTGGAAGTAGCTCAATGGGAGAATGTCTGCCCAGTATGTGCAAAGCCCTGGGTTCAATTCCCCAGCATTACAAAAAAAATTTTAAAAATGGTAAAGAAGATAAGTGGCATTAATATCACTTCAGCCATCTCATAGTAGAAAAATGTAGTTTAACCTAGACCAGATCCCTCATTCTTCAAGTGAGGAAACTGAGGCCCAGAACAGTTCAGAGACCTGCTCTCCAGAGTGTCAGGTGTCAATGTAAAATAACAACTTTACTTTACAGCAACAACCTATCAGAAAGCATACCACAGTGGACTCAGAGTCACAGGTGAGAGAGGTTCTCCTCAAAGATAAATTTCTAACAGTCAGCCCCAGATATTCGTAAAAAATTCAGACTGTGGCTGAAGGGAAAGTCATTGAACCAAGTAATACAGCTAGCCATGTCTATATTTATGGCTATGTCTGTATGTCCAGGACCTTACTAACAGGAGAGAAAAAGATAAGAGACACTACAGCCTCATTGCTGCTCTCAATGAGGCCTGTATCCTGAACTTGCTACCGTGGTGGACAGGAGGGGCACTTCTGCAGAGAAAGCTTAAGGGGGGACAGCCCGGGAGACAGCCCCGCCCCCAACTGGGACCCTGCCCTCTCCAAGGGTAACCACTGGAGGTCTAAGGGCCCCCATCACCAGATAGAAGGCGAGGTGCCATCTCCTATGGATTGATGGGTCCAAGCCTCCTGGCCACACTCCACTTCTTGGCATCAATGTTGAGGAGCCATAATGGCAGAAAAACAAAAGGTCATTTTCCTTCTAGACAGTGGAGCCTGTTTCTCTGTTTTACCTTTTTCTCCTGGTCCCCAGTCCAATGACAAAAGTTATCATTCAGGGCAAATCTGGCAAGCCCCTAGAGCGCTAGTTTACCTGGCCTCTGGCCTGCTCTTGGGAAGACCTCCTCTTCTGTCACTCTTTCCTCATAGTACCTAAAACTCCAGTGTCCCTGCTGGGACAGGATTTACTATCTCAATTAAGAGCTCAAATTCTCCTCCCCCCAGGCAGCTATCTCTGCTGCCCCCTCCTTCAGGACAAAGAAGATTCCACAGTGTGGACTGATGAGATGAGTGTAGGGTGAGCCAGGTCAGCCCTCCCTATTCAAATAAAACTCAAAAATCCCTCACAGTTTCCACACCTAAAACAATGTCCCCTCAAACCTGAGGGACATGAGGCCTTATGCCTATTCCTAAAAACAATAAGGGCTACTAATTAGTTGCTCCAGCCCCTATAATAAATTAAAAATTCTTATAAAAGTTAATCTTAAAATACAAGTTACAAAGTAAACAACTGGAAAGGATATAGATAGGTAATAAATGTATTTTTGGGGAAGTTAAAGAGAAAAGGAATGGCTTTTGGATGAGAAAGGATTTTGTAAAAAAGGGTTTATCCTAAAGATTGTTTCCAATAGGAGGGATAAAAACAAGCCATCAAAGTATGTTATATAAAGATCTAAGTAAGTTTTAAAAGTGCACAATAAGAAACTTCAGTGTGTGATAAAGTTAAAGTTGAATGTAATCTAAGAGTTGCCTAAACGATTTTTAGGGTCATGTCAAACTAAAATCCAATCCTCTATGTCTATAAAATAACAAGGTTATCTTAATATTGTTCTGCTCTGAGTAACATCTACAAAAAACCATTACAGAGAAAGATTTTATCAAAGAAATTATTTGTGTTTTCTGCTGATCTTGTCAAGCTTTTAAGTACTACTAAATCAGAGTTCATTTATATATTTGCTTATGTGTCTTAAATGACCACCTTGTAACTGTTATGTTATACTTTATCTAAATATGGTACAAACATTTAAAAGATTCAAAGTGTCAATTTATATAAAATAATGAGCTAAAGCTCTCTTTATCCAAGAGTGTTACATTTAAATCCTGATAGCCCCTGCCTCCCACAGGTCACCTACCTAGGTGTGGCCTTAAAGGGACAGACTCACTCCCTGAGACATAAATGCATTAACCCAATCTTCCATTTCCCAACCCCCATACCATAAGGCAGCTTACAGTTTTCCTGGCAGTTATAGGATTTTGCAGAATTTAGATTCCTAGGTATGTAGTCCCTGAACAGACACCTTTTTATGCTCCTCGTAATATTCCTATTTGGGTCTTAGATAATGTATGGCCACCCATTTCTCTCTCTGTAGTTGGAGGACTCTTGAAATTGTCTAGGGAAGAACATGTCACAGTGATTCTCCTGGTCAATGCCCATCCTGATGCCTATGTTCTTGCTCTCCTATTCTTAAGCTTCCTCCCTTGTATCATACTGCATTTCTGTTATTGCTAATCAAAAATTTAACCAGTTGTACTTCCAGGGATACCAACCTCTCCAAAACCGCCCTGAAAACTACTGTGAAGGCCCCATCCAGGACACCACAGGAGCCTGAGGATCCTGCCCCATACAACACCCTCCGCCAGCAAGAAGCAGTTAAAGAGATCAATGCTTCGCCCCAATTCCTGATCCTCAGCCCCTACCCTCATCATTATTAAAGAAAAAATGGGGGAATGACAGAACAATAATGTCGCCATTTTGTGAATCAGCCAAAATGGCAGCCCTGCCCTTAAACAAATTCCCGTGCTCTTAGACAGCCCCACCCCTACCAGAGACTACTGCACCTGTACTAACTTCTTTACCCTCCCCTTCTATAAAAGCCACTGCTCGCCCAGACTCTGGGCAGCGCCATCTTTCCCCTGGCCAGCCTGGCAGTTTGGGCCTGCCATTAAACTTTGCTCTATGGAAAAAAAAAAAAAAAAAGAAATTACAGCAGAAAATTTCCCAAATCTTGGGAAAGATGTGGACATCAAGTATCAAGTACAGGAGGCATTTACAACCCCAAATACACATGAGCATAAAAAGACCTCTCCACCATGCCACATTAGTTAAAATGCCAAGACTAAAAGCATAGGCTATGACCCAAACATTGTATACACATATGAATAAAAAAAAAAGCATAGGATATGAGAAGCTGCAAGAGAAATATGCCAAATTATGTACAAAGGCAAACTTATCAAAATTACCACAGACCTTTCAGCAGAAACTCTAAAGCCAGGAGAGCAGCATTTTGGTGGGGAGCAGGGGTGGGGACAGGACTGGGCTCTGAATTCAAGGCACTGCACTTGCTAGGTAGGTGCTCTTCACTTGAGCCACAACTCTAGCCCAGTAAAACTAAATCTGAAAGAAAATAACTACTAACCCAATCACTATTTCTAGCAAAGTTATTCTTCAAAATCAATGAAAAAATAAAGCAAGATGATCATGACACCAAAATACCAAAAGAAAAAAATCCAATTAATAAATGGGCAAATGAAAAAAACAGACAGATTTCAAAAAAAGTACAAATGGCCAATAAATTCATGAAGAAATGCTCAACAATCTTAGCTGCAAGGAAATGGCAACCAGAACTACATCAATATTCTTCAGTCTCACCCCAGAGAGAATGGATATCATTCAGGAAACAAACAATAAATGCTAGCAAGGATGCAGGGAAAATGAACCTTGTACACGGTTGGTAGGAATGCAAATTAGTGCAGCCAATAATTTACATAAATCAGTATGGGGTTTCCTCAAAAAAAAACTTAAAATGAGGAAGGTGAACTGAGAAGGTGAGAAGGGGGAATATGGTTGATGTACTTTATATATTTGTATGAACATAGAATGATGAAACCTGTTAGAATTTTTTAAGAATGGGGGAGTAGGGCTGGCTGAGTAGCTCAAGTGGTAGAGCACCTGCCTAGCAAGCATTAGGCCCTGAGTTCAACCCCAGTACCACCAAAAATATAAAATAGAGCAATGAGGGAGGAGGTGTCCGGGGATGATGGAAAGGATGAATGTAAGCAAGATCACAGGTGGAACTGTCACAGTGAACCCCTAGTACAAATAATGTATGCTAGTAAAATGGGGTTTTTTAGAAAAACTAAAGTTAGAGTTACCATATAATCCAGCTATGCCTTTTCTGGGTATATCCCTATGAATGTAAGCCAGTATACAATGTAGAGATACCTGCACACAAATGTTTATAATACAACTATTCAGAATATCCAAGTTATGAAATCAGTGTAGGTGCCCATCAACCAATAAACAAAAATTTTAATGTGGTACATATACATAATAGAGTATTAGTCAACAATAAGAAAAATGAAATTATGCCATTTATGTCATAATAAAGGCTAGCCTATAGCTAACATTGACTCAAATGTCAATGTTAAAAACTGAAATAATTTCCTCTAAAATCAGGAAAATGGATGTTATCCATTATCATGTTAAGCAAAATAAGCCAGACTCAGAAAAACAAATATCACATGTCCTCTCGTATGTAGATCTTAAGAAAGGACATGAATGTAAAAAGGGATTTGGGGGGATCAAAAAGGAGAGGAGGAAGAAGAAAAGAAAGTGTGATGTGGTAGTGAATATGAGCAAAGTACATTTTATGCATGTATGAAAATTTCAGAAAGAAACACACTAAAAATTGTTTTCTAATGGGAGAGGAAGGATAAGAAAGAGTAATGGAGGAGGTTAATATGATCAACACACATTACATGCACATATAGAAAACACAATTAGGCACTTTGCTTTGTACAATTAAAAAACTAAAATTAAAACTACATGACTTATAATACTAATTTTAAATGTTTTTTAAAAAAATATGTACACACACAATGGAGTATTACTTATTTAGATATAAAGAACATAACTGTTCATTCACAGGAAAATGAAGATCATCATGTCAAACAAAATCCAGACTCAGAATTTTCTTTCTCTAACTTTTAACTCTGGATAAGGCTAAAACAGATTTCTTTTTCATAACACAGTGATAGATAGAATCTCTGTCATGTTTATATTACTTCTGTTTATAAATGTTGGACACTGTAAGAGGGGCCCAAAGACAAACTTTTGTGCCAGTAAGTAAAAAGAACTGCAATTGTTCAGGGAATTTCCTAGTGCTCTATGATACTACAGCAAAGTACATTATGTCTTTGTAGCAAAAAGCATTATGAAACCCATTAAAAACTGCTTTTAAATATAGGGTGAAAACACTGGAGGGGATGAACAAATTCAGAGTATAATACATGTATATATGGATATGTCTAAACAAAACCCCCAGTATAGCTATCACAAACTGAAGAAAATGTTTGTTTTTAATAAATGAAGAACAGGAAGATAAAACAGGTCCTATTTGGGAGAAAGTACATGTGGGAGGGGGGAAGCATAAGGAAAGGGTGAAAGAGGGTGAATAAAATGGAAATATTTCGTATTCCTTTATGAAAATAAAGAAATGTACGCTGCTGAAATTGGTCTAAGAAGGGGGAAAAGGGGATAAAAAGAATGATGGAGGGGGTGGATCTAATTAAGATGTTTTGTAAGCACTTATGTAAATGTCACAACAAACCCCTGTCAAAATGTAATAAGCTAACAGTTTAAAAAATGGTTGAGGTAGGAAGAGGGATAAGAAAAAGTTACTTCGATCAAAGTACACTATGTACATGTATGGAAACACCACAATCAAACCCTTTGTATGATTTAATAAACACTAATACATTATAAAAAGAACTAATCAGAGAACAGAAAAATTCAAAAATACTCCATCATCACTGGAAGAGAAAATCAGATTGATATCCTCATCAAAAAATATTCCAAACAATTCCTCTGGTGGGTTTCTTTTAATGAAATATAAGTTGTTATCAAAGAAAGGGCAAGGAAGAGAAGAATGAGGCAAAAGGGAAAACAAAGGATGTAATCACAGAGGAAGAAAGGAGAAGTTAATCTACAAAACATTTGTCAAGACCACCCACAGAATGGGAGAAAATCTTTGCTAGGTATACATCAGACAAGGGACTGATAACAAGAATATACAGGGAGCTCAAAAAACCAAACTCCCCAAAAATCAATGAGCCAATAAAGAAGTGGGAAATTGAACTAAACAGAACATTTTCAAAGGAAGAAGTCCAAATGGCCAAAAAGCACATGAAAAAAATGCTCACCATCCCTGGCCATAAAGGAAATGCAAATCAAAACCACACTAAGATTCCACCTCACACCTGTTGGAATTGCTACCATCAAGAACACCACCAACAACAAATGTTGGCAAGGAAAAAGGAATCTTCAAACACTGCTGGTGGGAATGTAAGCTAGTACAACCACTTTGGAAAACAGTATGGAGGCTTCTTTAAAAAACTAAATGTAGATCTGCCATATGGTCCTGCAATACCACTCCTAGGGATATATCTGAAGGAATACAGCTCAGATTATTACAAAGGCAACTGCACACCCAGGTTTACCGCAGCACTATTCACAATAGCCAAGTTATGGAAATAGCCAAGATGTCCCACTACTGACAAATAGATTAAGAAAATGTGGTATTTATACACAATGGAATTTTACTCAGCCACAAAGAAGAATGAAATCTTATCATTCGCAAGTAAATGGATTCATATGTGGATAATAGACCCAAAACAAATGCAGTAATATTATTGGACATGGGTCACACACTCAGGAAAACACACACGGGAAGAATAGGGAAAGGGAAGGAAACCTAAAACTTGAATGTGGTTGATGTGCTCATTATATATAGGAACAAATATAGTAATCTTCAAATGGCAGAAGCCACTATGGAAATGGGAACAGGAAGTAATGAAGAGTTCTAGTAGACATGAACCAATGTGGGTTTTAATACACATGTACATGGAAACAATTCTAAGAATCTCTCTGTATAACTATTTTTGTTCCAAACTAGCAAAACACTGTTTTTTTTATTATCTCTTTTGTTTTATCTCCAACAAAATTGGAGAAAAACAGAATGGAACAGGTTTTGTCAGGAAGCAGAGGCAGGGCAGGGCAGGTGGCCCAAATAATGTATACACCTATAAATAAATGTAAAAACAATAAAATAAAATTAAAAAAATTTTTAGAAACATTTATCAAAATATTCACTGTATAAGGTTGCAGGTAAATAAGAGTAACCCCTAACATTCTACAGCAGAATAGCTATAAGGTAACTATGGATGACAAAAATTTAATGAATATTTCATAGTAGATAGTGAAGTGGATTTCAAAGATTTCCAACACAGAGAAATGAGGAATCTCTGAGGTTGACATATGCCACTTATTCTGATCTGGTGATGCATATCTAATACATTTATATATTGAAACATATATATTGAAATTTCATATTACACCAATAAGTGTGTAAAATCACTATGGGCAGAAAGAGAGAGAGAAGGAAGAAAGCAATGAAGTGATGTTTAACCTAAGAACATTTGCCAAAATATTCTTTTTTTTTAATTGTTTTATTATTCATATGTGCATACAAGGCTTGGGTCATTTCTCCCCCCTGCCCCCAACCCCTCCCTTACCACCTACTCCACACCCTCCCGTTCCCCCTCACCCTCTCAATAACCAGCAGAAACTATTTTGCCCTTATCTCTAATTTTGTTGAAGAGAGAGTATAGGCAATAATAGGAAGGAACAAGTGTTCCTGGTTGAGATAAGGATAGCTATACAGGGAGTTGACTCACATTAATTTCCTGTACGAGTGTGTTGCCTTCTAGGTTAATTCTTTTTGATCTAACCTTTTCTCTAGTTCCTGATCCCCTTTTCCTATTGGCCTCAGTTGCTTTTAAGGTATCTGCTTTAGTTTCTCTGCGTTAAGGGCAACAAATGCTGGCTAATTTTTTATGTGTCTAACCTATCCTCACCCTTCCCTTGCGTGCTCTCGCTTTTATCATGTGCTCAAAGTCCAATCCCATTGTTGTGTTTGCCCTTGATCTAATGTCTACATGTGAGAGAGAACATACGATTTTCAGTCTTTTCAGAATGATGTTCTCCAATTCCATCCATTTACCAGCGAATGATAACATTTCATTCTTCTTCATGGCTGCATAAAATTCCATTGTGTATAGATACCACATTTTCTTAATCCATTCATCAGTGGTGGGGCATCTTGGCTGTTCCCATAACTTGGCTATTGTGAATAGTGCCGCAATAAACATGGGTGTGCAGGTGCCTCTGGAGTAACCTGTGTCACAGTCTTTTAGGTATATCCCCAAGAGTGGTATTGCTGGATCAAATAGTAGATCAATGTTTAGTGTTTTAAGTAGCCTCCAAATTTTTTTCCAGAGTGGTTGTACTAGTTTACACTCCCACCAACAGTGTAAGCGGGTTCCTTTTTCCCTGCATCCTCACCAACACCTGTTGTTTGTGGTGTTGCTAATGATGGCAATTCTAACAGGGGTGAGGTGGAATCTTAATGTGGTTTTAATTTGCATTTCCTTTATTGCTAGAGATGTTGAGCATTTTTTCATGTGTTTTTTGGCCATCTGAATTTCTTCTTTTGAGAAAGTTCTGTTTAGTTCACTTGCCCATCTTTGTTGGTTCATTAGTTTTGGGAGAATTTAGTTTTTTAAGTTCCCTATATATTCTGGTTATCAGTCCTTTATCTGATGTGTAGCTGGCAAATATTTTCTCCCACTCTGTGGGTGATCTCTTCAGTTTAGAGACCACTTCTTTTGATGAACAGAAGCTTTTTAGTTTTATGAGGTCCCATTTATCTATGTTATCTCTTAGTTGCTGTGCTGCTGGGGTTTCGTTGAGAAAGTTCTTGCCTATACCTACTAACTCCAGAGTATTTCCTACTCTTTCTTGTATCAACTTTAGAGTTTGGGGTCTGATATTAAGATCCTTGATCCATTTTGAGTTAATCTTGGTATAGGTTGATACACATGGATCTAGTTTCAGTCTTTTGCAGACTGCTAACCAGTTTTCCCAGCAGTTTTTGTTGAAGAGGCTGCTATTTCTCCATCGTATATTTTTAGCTCCTTTGTCAAAGACAAGTTGGTTATAGTTGTGTGGCTTCATATCCAGGTCCTCTATTCTGTTCCACTGGTCTTCATGTCTGTTTTTGTGCCAGTACCATGCTGTTTTTCTTGTTATTGCTTTGTAATATAGTTTGAAGTCAGGTATTGTGATACCTCCTGCATTGTTCTTTTGACTGAGTATTGCCTTGGCTATTCGTGGCTTCCTGTGTTTCCATATAAATTTCACGGTAGATTTTTTGATCTCTTTAATGAATGTCATTGGAATTTTGATGGGAATTGCATTAAACATGTAGATTACTTTGGGGAGTATTGACATTTTTACTATGTTGATTCTACCAATCCATGAGCATGGTAGGTCTCTCCACTTTCTATAGTCTTCCTCAATCTCTTTCTTCAGAAGTGTATAGTTTTCCTTGTAGAGATCTTTCACATCTTTTGTTAGGTTTACACCTAGGTATTTGATTTTTTTTGAGGCTATTGTAAATGGAATTGTTTTCATACATTCTTTTTCAGTTTGCTCATTGTTAGTGTATAGAAATGCTAATGATTTTTCTATGTTGATTTTATATCCTGCTACCTTGCTATAGCTATTGATGATGTGTAGAAGCTTCTGAGTAGAGTTTTTTGGGTCTTTAAGGTATAAGATCATGTCATCTGCAAATAGGGATATTTTGAAAGTTTCTTTACCTATTTGTACTCCTTTTGTTCCTCTTCTTGCCTAATTGCTCTTGCCAAAATATTCTAATTCATGTTTGCACTTGGTTTGAGCCCTCCAGTTGCCAAATGCATGATATTGGTGAACATGACAGAGTCAATCAAGTTCCATAAGAGTCAGGAAGAACATCGACTTCTGTTCTTGGAACATTGTATATGGAAACCAAAGAGTCTTGGTTACTAAAAAGAATCACAGAACCAATAACATTAAGTCTCAATATTGGTTGTTGTCATTGTTACAACTGCCAATGAAAGAAAAGTCATTTCAAGAGCAAACAACAATCAGACATTTTTATCACTTTCCCACCACTGAGCTCTCCTTTTTGACCCAAAACTTCCCCATGGCATTTTTCACCTCTGCATTCCTGAGAGTGTAGATGATAGGGTTCAGCATGGGGGTGATGACTGTGTAGAACACAGCCACGAGTTTGTCTCCAGTAAAGGAAGATGAGGGTCTCATGTAGATGAAGGTGGCAGGTCCAAAAAATAAGACGACAACCAAGATGTGAGAGGCACAGGTGGAGAGGGCCTTGTGCCTTCCCTCAGCAGAATGGTTCCTCAAGTTAACCAGGATGATGACATAGGAGGACACCAAGAGGAGAGGGGGGAAGACAGAGATTAACCCACTGTTGACAGACACAATAACCCCTTCCACAAAGGTGTCAGAGCAGGCAAGCTTAAATAAAGGATGGAGATCACAGAAATAGTGATCAATCATATTTGGACCACAGAAGGGTAACTGCATGGTGATGAGAACCTGAATAATGGAGTGAAAAAAGCCTCCCAACCAGGACCCAGCTACCATCATGTGACACAGTTGATGACTCATTATGTTCATGTAATGAAGAGGCTTGCAGATGGCCACATAACGGTCATAGGCCATCACCACAAGCAAAAGGATCTCAGCGACTGCAAAGTAGTGGAAGAAGAAGATCTGACTCAGACAGCCCTTTAGAGAGATGGTTTTAATCCTGACAAGAAAGTCAGTGATGAGTTTAGGGACAACAGTAGAGGAGGAACAGATTTCCACCAAGGACAGAGAGCTGAGGAAGATGTACATGGGGGAATGCAGACTCTTACTGAAGCTGAACGTCATAACGATGAGGCCATTGCCCACCACTGTGGCAAGGTACACACACAGAAACAACACAAAACACACTCTCTGCACTCCTGGGTCCTGGAAAAGGCCAGTGAAAATAAACTCAGTCACATTATTTATAGTGGCCTTGGATTCCATTTGCAGAAGAGGGATCTTCAAGAAGAGTCCTGTGACAAAGCAAACACAGGCATAACATCAAACCTTCATGTTTATTTAGCAGTCACCTGTTGATAATATCCTTTCATGCATATTTCCTGACTGATTTGTTCATTGCTATAGTGAATGTGTTTCATTTGGTGTTCACATACCCAATCTGTGTAAGACAGTTAGTCAGGCAACCTCACAAAAACTCCATGAGCTCCAAAATACAAGTGAGTGAGAAAAACTGAGACTCATGGAAGTTGAGAATTAACCAAGTCTCCCAGACTAGAACCAGATCATCTTAAAATGGTTATGGTTTATAATATGTTAGTTCAAATAATCTATAAAAACAATTCCAATAATAACCATTTACATTCATTACTAACATTTCTTCCATTCTCAATATTTACTCTAAGTACCTTTGCATTAAGAGACTTCCAAGTTACCAACTGGTGCTGAACTCACCACCCTACACACACACACACACACACACACACACCCCAGAAATACCAAGTTCATTGAATCTTCTCCTTTTTTGAAGAGAATCTTTGATATTTTATTTGCACGAATAAGTTTCTGAAATCTATCAGGCTCTACAATTTGCCCAAAACCACAACTTTATAAATTTTAAATTATTTTGAGAATTTTTGGCACCTTGGGGACTTTGTGAACAAAGGGAAGGTGTTTGGAATATACTATCAGTGAGTTATATGTAATATATGGAGATTCACCACTTTGCTTTTTTGTGTTTGTTTACTCCACCTCCTACTGGCAACATTGTTTTTAGAAGTAAATGAGGATTTTTAATACAATTATCTAAAACCAAAGTTTTATGAAGTACCTCCCAAGAATACAGACAATTCAAGATATAGTAAAAGAGATTGAAATATGGCTCTACCCTCAGGCAGATTGCAACTTCACGTGTCTAAAGAGCACACTTATGGGATGAGGGAGAGAAACACTCAAGATTTTCAGTATTTTAAATTATTACCTCAGTGTACAACACTTGCAGAACATATGCAAAGCCAAGGGTTCCATCCCCAGTATTAAAAAAGAATTACTTTGAAGTATCTATTTTCCTATTTTTTCTTCTTATGCTTGTGTTCTTAAAAATCTTAAAAATGCATTAAATGCATCCATAATTTCTCTCATTGTGAAAATCTGAACAGTTATACAAGGTTAGAGAAATCTCAGTAACATACCTGGTTAAAACTGGAGAGGAAACGGGGAAGGAATTAAAAGGGGGCAACCCAGAAGAGCAACTAAATAAAGATTGGCAGTACAGTGGGGCTCACTTACTGGAGCAAAGGATTATGGAAAATGAGGTAACCAAACAGCACCACAAGGCTACAGAGAGTCAGGTGGCACAAAGGAACCTGGAATGCGTGTTTGCCCAATTTTCACTACTTTCATGGTCATTTCCACAACCAGAATGACCACAGGAGCTGCTGTCCTTCATTCAGGATCTACTGCGGTGTGCTAAACTGTAGTAAATGTTTACAGATGTCTCTACTTAACTCTTCCTTACCTCTTGGAGAAATGAAGCTAATTGATAGAGGGGAAACTGAGACTTGGGTTTAGTATCTTCCCCCAAAAAACACAGCTGGTGAGTGAGCCAAAGCTGAAACCCCAGCTGATTCAAATAAAGGGAGATGAGAATAGCCACACCTCCCTGCATCTGAGAAATGGAATTGAAATATATGGCCAACTTACCAAAATGCTTTTAGTATTCCCTTCCTGTGAATAGTAGGAACATTATAAGAAGCATCAAGTTATTGAGAATGTTTCAGTTCCACCATCTCTGGATCATCACTGACCAGAAAGTCCATTGGCCCTGAGCAGAATGTGAGACTCGGGGATCTGCCTTGCCTCCTCCACCCCATGGCTGAGGTTTGAACAGGGGTCAGAGCTGCACTACCGAGACTGCAGATTTGACCTGGTGGAACTCACACTGGGTCTCATAGCCACATTATCATCTCACCATCCCTCACGCTTGAGGCTGGGAAGTCAGCTCTAGATCATGCTTCACCTCCACATTTCAGATTTACACAAGGCCACAGCCTATGGACATCACCAGGTCCTTCCTCTGTCTTCCTGCAGTCCCCATCTTCAGGCAGAGCATCCATGTGAGGATTACTGCAGGTATTACATGATCCGTGTGTCTCCAGGTGTCTGCTCTCTTCATTCCCCAATCTGTGCTTCATACTGAAGTTATAAAGTCTTCCTGTCTCCCTCTGCTCAGATAGTGATACCACTGTCTCCTGGCTACCTGGCCAGCATGCCTAAATATCTCCACCTAACTTTTAGAACCTCTACAGAGTCTTTCAGCAGCCCCTGCCATTTCTCACTTAGAATTCCAAACCTCTCACACTCATGCACACATCATATCAGAGTCCTTATGTTGAGAAGGTTACCTAACAGACTTAGGATATTGTTTAAATAAATTAGGAGAATTACTACAATCATATCAGATGATTTTGTGAGATCGCAGAGATTTTTAATAGCATAATACTACATACTTGAAATGGTAGCCAAATATTCAACATATTTGAAATGTAGGTAAGATAAAATATAAAGCACTTATCAGGGTTCTTTGAAAAGAGAAAGCTCTCAATATATACTACTATTATTGGCTCATACTCTATGTTAATCTAGTTACATTTCTCTCTGCTTCCTCTTTCTCCCTTGTCTAAAAGAAAGAGTAACAAGTTACTTCCTCTTCCCTTCAGCACTGCCCCAAATAAAACCCTCACCCTAGAGTCATGAATTACAAGGTAATCCATGGATTGCATGAAAAACTATAGGCAGGTAAATGATGGTCTAGACAGTGACTAGGTAAAATATTAGCCTTTAACATAAAGTACTAGGAAGAGACATCTGAAAAGGACAAAATAATAAGTGAAGGAGAGCCTGGAAATCCTATTGCTACAACCTCAAATCACAGCACAAAGGCCTCCTTCACACAACTCACTCTGAGTCCCAAACTGGTACTGCATGGAATCCCAGAAAGCAAATTCCAGAACAGACTTTAGGACCCCCATCTGTCAAGGTTCCTCTGTTCTACAGAGCCAAAAACTGAGCATAAAGAAAGTGGTTTGTCCCACATCACACAGTGATTGGAAACTGCTCACCCACCCTCAACCTGATTTCAACCTGAGAAATCATCTAGATAAGGCATTACCTACCTTCCTTGGGTAATACTCACTCTTAGAACAAAGAGCTGAACATGAAAATTCTCCTCAGGCTCTGGAAATTTTTCTTCCTCTTTTGTCAGAGCTCATCATCACTCAGGATCCCAGGTTGTGGCCTGAAAATAGGTGCTGTCTTCTAAACAAGAGTCCTTCACCTGGATTCTGTATCTACATCAAAGGCAACCATTCGGCTAAACCACTTATTCTCAGTTAAAGCACAAGGAGAAATAAAAGAAAGAGTTGAAAGGACAGTATAGACCATTAATTTAATCTCTTTAGTTTATAAATGATGTATCTGAGGACAGGATAGTTTATTTGACTACTCAAAGTCACACAACTTGTTCTTGTTCAAGAGGCTGAGGTTGTGCTATTTTTACAACACGGATTCCATTCTAGTGATTTTGATTTCAATTTTTAGGTTGTTGCCATTGAGTAAGTGAATCTTGCTTCCACAAAACAAAATTCACTAGGTCCTGTGAACAAGTTATGGCAATATGCATAAATCAAAAGAGAAGGATTTAGGAAATCAGTCCAATCTTAGATCACCTACTTAAAAACTGAATAATAACTATAGGAAACAGTTAAACAATTATTTTTAGATTCTTGTTTTTAGTTTAGAAAACCTTCTCACTTGCTGGAATACCAAGGATAATTTTTTCAATATTGAGATGCCAGAACCAGTTAAAATAAATTTGGTCATGTACTGTGATAAGGAGACTGAATTCCCCTTGGAGTTTTTTGTCTCCAGTGTAAAACATTGCCAGAAACCTGAGTTGGAAAAATTATCAACATGTGTTTCAATTAATTTTGATAGAGACCGTTGAGAAATTCCAAACATGCAGCACATCTGCTCTGAGACAAGGAAGGCAAGACATGACATTAGGAGAGCTTTCTGCCATCTTTTTTCTAAGTTGTCATGGGACTTGAGACCTAAGAGAGAAGAAAATAGAGGTCTGGTCCAGGGGTAAAGACTTCAGCAGAATGACTTTAATAAGATCCTCCAACTCTACAATTTGAGGCATAAAGTGACAGGACTGGGCTATATCATCCTTCATATCCCTTCTATCCTAATATTCCACATTTCAAGATTACCTGGAGGACTGGAGGTGTGGCTAAAGTGGTAGAGCACCTGCTATGCAAGTGCAAAGGCCTGAGTTCAAATCCCAGTCCCACCAAAAGAAAAGAAAAGAAAACAAGATTACTTGGACTTGTCTCTCATGCCTTAAAGGTTCATGAGTGATGATAATGACTGTGATTATGATCACAATAATAACATCCATTCTTTAGTACCTATTATGTGCCAGTTTGCAGCCATTATTACTAGTATTCATAGCACTTCTACAAGGACATGTTTTCTTATGGAACGTTTTGTTTCATGCCAGCATCCACTTTCCTTTATTGTGTCATACGTAGCCAGACTTTGTTTTACAGAAACCACAGCATGCCAATCACAGCCATATAGTTTGGATGATGCTGATCACCCAGGGATAGGCCATAGTCAGAACATAAACCTTGACCTTGGCTGCCATATTGGTTCAGAGACAGAAAGTAACCCAGTCAAGGATACAGGGAGGGAGCCATTTGAGGGATTTTCAGGAAATTAGTTTCCTAAGCAGAATACAACAAAAGAAACAGAAAACTTTCCTTTGAGGCTGTAAGGTCTAAAACTGTATCTGCCATTTTGTAACATAGAAGATCATGAACTTCAAGAGGGCTACATGGGAGAACTAACAGGGCAGTGAGCACCCCAAAGAGGACAGTGTCCTAAAGAACCTGGTTACTGGTAACATTTGCACCTCTGTATTGAGTCTCTCCTAGAGCCTACCTTGCCTCTGGTCATTTCAGTTACACAAGATACTGTCAATGGAATCATAGACAGAACTGACTGGTAAAATATCCAAAATTTCCATTTTTTACTTGGAATTATAAGTCTGAGTGAAGCCTAACTATATGTGCATTGTTACCTAATAGTTGAGTTATAGGTAGCTGTCTAATCTATAATTCCAAAAAATGTTGTGACATAAATGAGTCCAGGGAAATGAAAATGAAGTCCAAAGGTGAAGATGTATTTAATTAAACAAAGAAATATAGTCATGAACACTGTTAAGCATTGAGCTCTACAAGTCATACTGTAAATGAATTTTGTGATTATTCACATTTCCAAATGTTTTTAAATATCTATACTGTTTATATTAAAATTCATCTGAAAAAAAAACAGATTTTTCCAAAAGTTCAGGAAACACCATCTAAAAAATGAAAAAAAGAAAAACCTGACACAGAGGAATTTGTGATTATGAACAATATAAATTTAAGCTCCAGTTTCCAACACTACGCTATGCAAACAGGAAGGAAAGAATTTGTTATAAACGCATAGTTTTGTCCATTATGAGGTCATACCCTAGCAGTTTCCTCTCACCTATGACTGTTTCTGGTGATTGCAGTCTGTTAAAAATATCAATCATTACAGCCTCATAAATTCTCTGCTCTGTATCATTCTATAACTTGAATGCTAATTCTTGAGGAAACATTGCAGATGCCATGTGGGATGGCAGGGAAAGAAACTTCTGGAGAAAATTACTAACACTCACAAACTTGTGAAGATATACTACCTGGACTAAAAATGATCTTAAAAAACGTTTAGTTCTGAGGAAGAAAAGCATAATGGAAAAGCTGCATCTGGGAAAGAAAGTTTCAGATTTCATTTCCAACATTCAGTAATTTTAGAAAATTTGGTTAATGGATTTCAGCATCAGTTTTCTCTCCTGTTATTGAGAGAATAATAGATAACTTCAGGATTGTGAGAGTAAGAAAGAAAATAACCTGGATTCAAATATTTATCTCACACAATGCTTGATACATGGGAGGTGTTCCATAAATGTTCTTTAAGATTTTAAGATATAAAGTTGGATTATTATTCAGTTTCAGGTGTATGCCCTTTAATCATTTTACAGGAAGGAGGAGGGGTGCTAAATTGAAACTCAAATAAGTACTATCAAAGAGAATTATTATGCCAAAGCAAAACCCCCTTGGACTATCAATATGCACTTTTTAAAAAGAGACAGGAAGGTAAAACAGGTCCTTTCCAAGGGTAGGTACCAGTGGAAAAGGGGCGGGCATAAGAAGAGGGTGAAGGAGGATGAATATGGTGGATGTATCATATATTCATGAGTGAAAATAGAATAATAAAACCTGTTGAAATGGTTCTAAAAAGGGAAATGAGGGAGAACAATGGAGGGGGTGAAACTAAGATTTATTGTAAGCACATATGTAAATGTCACAATGTGTCCTCCTGTACAACTATTATACGCTAATAAAAAAGAATTCCTAATACTTCTTTCATGAAACATGAAGTGTCTGATAAGAACAATTCTGTCTCCATGTCTGTAGAGATAAAGCTCTTACCTACATCTAATCCTTTCCCAGAGAAAAGAAGTCACCTTCTCAGTCTCCCTTGCAACTAGATGTGGTCATATGGCACAGATGTGGCCAATGAAATGTAAGCAAAAGTCAGTGGGTAGCGCTTTGGAAATTTTTCTAATGGGGTGGGAAATGGAAAATGCCTGCAGATATTACTAAATGTCTGTGGGACATAATCACCTCTGTTTGACAATCACTGTTCTATAGTTCTTCTATACTTACGCTGCTTTAGTTTCCTGACTCCTGTGGTCCCTAATCCTTGGACCACCCATTTTAATTGTGTCAATTTTAGTCTAGCCATACGACTAAATTCATGATGGGCATAAAAGGTCTCATCGACCTTTGAACAGCCCCATGCAGGTAAGTGCTTTGTGAACTCGGGGTGAATTTAACTTATTCACATTTTTCACTGATTTCTGAAGTTGTTTCCTACAGCAACCTGAGATCTTGCCTCCCATGAGATATTCTGCCTGATTAGGAAGGGGAGAGTGTGCAGATGCCTAGGGACCCACCTCCTTTCACCTGATCATGCCTTCTCCCTTAATGTGAACTTAAGCCTGAGCTGCAGGACCTTAGTTCTCTGTGGAACATCTGAGAGGCAAGTGTATTTTGCTTTTCCTTGTAAGTCATGTAGATTTGAGACCCACTTTCTGATTCTCCATATTTCCAAGTTTAATGCTGCAAAACGAGCCATCCTCACCTTGCGACTCCACTAAGGCAGAGGTCTGGTTCATAGGCTGCTTTAATGTTTCTCCACTTGGTTAAATGGGAAACCCACATGTTCCCAGATACTTATTTTGGATCTCTATTCAGAACAAAAAAGTCACAGAAACACTGATATGTTTCCTGACTGTAGACTTCCTTTTGCATGTGATGACTGATTCCATTGTAAAGGAAAAGGAATGATGCTAAGAGTTCAAGCGATTTCACAAAGTGTACTTGCATGGGTCTTAGAGTAAAGCACTATGCCAGGCCCTGGTGAGATTCAGAAATGGATATCAGTGTGATGTCAGACCTTGGGGACTTTTATTCTTTCAGTACTTCTTGAACTCCTGCAATGTGTCTTATACTATGCGAAGAAGGCTAATGACATTCGCTGAATACTGTCTTGTGAGTCACTCAGTGAGCACTAGAGGTGGAATGGTAAGACATAATCTCTGCCCACCGGAAGCTCACACTGCAGTGGGGAAGATGGCCACATGAAACAATTACAAGTCATTGTGGCAAGTGTTGTGGTTTCAAAATGTCCTTAGAGAAGAGAGTTACTGAGTATAGGGCTTATGGATTTGGGAGATGAACTTCCTATCTGTGAGAAGAATCCAAGGAATAATAAGGATGGTAACTTAACTTATGCTGGGACAGGACTGAGAATGGTTTATGGCATCTACTGGTGAGGCAGGTATTATCTGCATGTCACAATTTGGACCTTGAGTGTACAGGAGGTTAAAGAACTTTCTAGATATCACATAAGTACTACCTGAGAAACATGAATGTAAACCAGGGAGTGTGGACTATTAGCAGTGCAAAGCCTTCTTGGTATAACTCCAGGGTGATCTAAGAACTTAGGGATGGTCTCTGAACCCTTTGTTTTTATGATTGTACCAAGTCTTCCCTCTGGTTTATGTTGGGCTTTAATCACCTTAGCTGGTCAAGATCATTGAAGGAGGGTAGCTTTATAGTGTAAGTATAAATCATTTGGCTCCTAGTCTCAAGTTCCCTGGAATCTAAGAATATAAGGTGTGTTGATAAACACATACCTGACCTGCCTTGGACAATGTTCACCCTGGACCTGGACAGTCTTCAAATCTGTCGATGAGAAATCTGAGTAATACCCTGAGGTGTTAGAAGGCTGGGCAGTTGGGAAGGATGAGTCAGAGCATGAGTGGACACTGTGAAGAGATGCTGGAGCTTTGTTGTCCCTGAGAGCATATGACTGAAAGAAATTAGAGAGACAATGAGGTAGAAAATTGTAAATGAATTGAGCTGAATGGAAATGATATGGTTGCCAAGTAACAAAGTGTAGAAGGCAAGAATTGGGAGGAGAGGCACAAATAAGATCACAGATCCTGTCTATGATCAGCTTTGTGGTCCTCTTAGTGGTGATGAGTGTCAAATTTGATGCACCAGGGATATCTCTTCTGAAGACACTGAAAGGTATTTGGAGACATTCAGAACACTGTTCTGCAAACCAGGGATAGAAAAGGAGCAAGGAGAAGGGCAATGAAGGAAAGTTACAGGTAAAAGACTATTAAAAACTTTCAAGGGCAACAGAAAGGCATCTAACATGGACACAGTGACCCACATTTTCCAAGGACTTACCAACTATTTAATAGATATTTCCCCTCTCGTGAGTTTCCTACTTCTACGTACAAAATGATTTACTTTCCAGTTGATGACCATTCTTCATAAATCCCCATTGGCTACAGCATAAAGCCCAAAGTGTATAATTGTCTTTCATGAGCTGATAGTAGTCTCTTTCTACAGATTTCTCCCCTCTATCCCAGCCTCCCACAATGCTTTTGCACTTACTCTCTGCCTTCTTCTGTGTTCTTCCCTCTATACATTACTCCTACTCATCCTGCAATATCTACCTCACAAGAATCTCAGATATGCATGTTTTTTATTTAATTTGCCTGCTTTATGAAAAAAACTTTGTTTTGTATCATTTCAGAACATATTACCAAAATCATTGACTCTTTATGGTGACCTCATGGCTTATTTACACAATGTGACTGAGTTCATTTTTCTAGGACTTTCGCCCAACCAGAAGTTGCAGAAAATTTGCTTTGTGATATTTCTGCTCTTGTACACAGCAATTATACTGGGGAATTTCCTCATTGTTCTCACTGTCATGATCAGCAGAAGTCTTGGATCCCCCATGTACTTCTTCCTCAGTTACCTGTCCTTCGTGGAGATCTGCTACTCCTCCACTACAGCTCCCAAACTCATCTCAGACCTGCTGGCTGAAAGGAAATCCATATCCCTGTGGGGATGCATCACACAGATTTTCTTCCTCCATTTCTTTGGTGGCATTGAGATGTTCCTGCTCACAGTGATGGCCTATGACCGCTATGTAGCCATCTGCAAGCCCCTGCACTACACAAGCATCATGAACCGGCAGGTGTGTGCTGTCCTCCTGGGAACAGCATGGACAGGAGGCTTTGTGCATTCCCTTGCCCAAATCCTTCTCATTTTCCATTTGCCCTTCTGTGGCCCCAATGTCATCAACCACTATTTCTGTGATGTACTTCCTCTGCTTAAACTTGCCTGCTCAGATACCTTCCTCATTGGTCTGCTGATCGTTGCCAATGGAGGAACTCTGTCTGTTATCAGTTTTGTAGTTCTCTTAGCATCCTATGTGGTCATTTTGCTCCACCTGAGGACTCGGAGCTCTCAGGGGCGATGCAAAGCCCTCTCCACATGTGGGTCCCACGTTTCTGTTGTTATATTATTCTATGCACCCTGCGTCTTCATCTATCTGAGGCCTTCTTCCACTACGTCTATTGACAAGATGGTGGCCCTGTTCTACACAGTGATAACTCCACTCCTCAACCCTGTCATCTACTCCCTGAGAAATGCTGAAGTGAAGAAGGCCATGAAGGTTCTATGGATCAAGACAATGAAACTGGTTAGGAATAGAGGTTGGGTGTGGGTTTTCATCCTTAGATGTGAAATGTTGAGTCCAAACTGAAGGGGCACAGTGTTTGAAAGGAAAGTTCATAGGATTTATTAACTTTAGAGTTATTCTATTTGGTATCCATCTTTAAATTTTTTATCTTAAACTCTTGTAAAATATTTCTTCTTATGTATGTACTATAACATACATTGCCATTTTAGATTGTTTCTAATTTCAAGTCCTGTAAACAGCACTGTGGTAAATACCCACAGTGAAATAGGTAACTATATTTGTCATTTTCTTTTAGACTCACTTACTACAGTGAATTTACCTTGTTAAAGATTATGAAGTACATTGATAAATTGAATCCCAGACCTTGTGAACATTCACTTAACAGGGTCAAATACTGTGATTAAATACATTTTTTATGAGAAATAATGTTTTAAATTGTTCCAAAGTATTTCCCAGCAAAATATTTATTTCCTACAAAAGGTAAATGTAACTTTGTGACCCTCTTATAAAATTGCCTGAAGTGAATGTCACAAGGAATGAAATAAATGATACAGTAAGCCTCCTGATTTATGCACTAGAGAGGCACACAACATTACATCATTACTGTGGTGTTCCTATAAAAACATATAACCCAAATCTGATCATGCAAAAGCATAAGGGAAACCTAAGTTGAACAACATTCTGCAAAATTACTTTCACTCTTCAAAAGGGTGATGGCAAAGAAAGACTGAAGAATTATTCTACATTGACAACTCATGACAACTGAATGAAACATGGGATCCTGTATTGGGTCCTCTATTAGATAAAGGACATTACTGGGAGGGGGAACTGTATAAGTAACATAATAAATTTATATAAATGTTGATTCATTATTTTGATAATCATACTGTATTTGTCTCAGAGAACATCCTTGGGTTGAGGAATTACTCTTTGATGCCTTCAAAGATAAATGGTCATCATGTTGGCAACTTTGAAACATTTCAGAAAAATTATCATTTCTATTGTATATATTTAAGGTTTACATCATAGTAATTTGACATACAAGGTGAAATTATTAGTGCAGGGAAGCAAACTAACATATCCATCAGCTTCCATAGTTAGCTTTTTTGTAATAAGAGTGCCTGGAATTCAATCTCATAGCAAATTTGCAGTATGCAGTATAATATTTTAATTATAGTTCTCAGGCTATACATTAGATCTCTCGACTTACTCAGGCTATGTGATCCATTTGTTTCCTTTAGCCTACTTATATTTCTATTGCATGAGAAAAATTCTATCTATACTTTTGTCTTCATGTCCATTTACTTATTAAGAGAATGAAAATATGGCAAAATACTCTTACTTGGGGAATTTTCATTAAGGGAAAACAGGAATTATTGTTTGTACTTTTGCAAGTTGGTATGTCAACTTATTTTACAATTAAAAGTTAGAGATAGGGAATTGGTGAAGTGGCTCAAGGGTTAGAGTGCTTGCCTAGCACATCATGCCTAGCATGAAGCCCTGAGTTCAAGCCTAAGCATCACCAAAAAAGAAAAAAAGTAAGAAATTTTTCCAAATTAAACTGATATTTTATTGTTGCTTAATTTGCATTTCTCTGATTTTTGTGAGAATGGGTGGTTTTTTTTTTCAATTGATTTTGAGTCTTATTTAAAATTTTTTCATCCAGGTATGGTGGTACATTCTTGTAATCCCAGAACTCAGGAGGTACAGCAGGAAGAGCACAAGTTTGAGGCCATCCTGGGCTACATAGTGAGACCCTATCTCAAAACAGCAAAAACTTTTTTTTTTCATTTGATCCCTGGCACCACAAAAAAGTGCAGTTAAATATTTTCAATGTTTGAAAGCTTTACATTTCTATATTGCAAAATTGTCTGTTTTTCTATTTTTTTTTCCATTGCTTTTTGTGTTTAAATTATTTTACACCATTGGTTAAATACACATTTTCCTTGAAAAATTAATTGAATCTTCAATTTAATTTGTGCAAAAGTAATATATCCAAAGATTTAAGAGATAAAATATAAAGGTAGACAACTGAAATGTTTTATTTTATTTTTCCATTCCTTCTTTGTCTTCCCCCTTTTACATTTCTTGACTTCCTATATTTCTTTCAGAAATTAATGTGTAATTAATCCCAAACTTTTACAAACAGTACTTTTTCCAGACAAATAAAAGCTGGAGGATGTATCCCGACCAGACCTATCTTACAAGAAATGCTAAAAGATGTTCTTCGAACTGAAAAAGACAGTTATGAGTGAAAAGAAAATATAGGAAAGTGTAACACTCACTGCCAAAAGTAATTATACAGACAAATTCAGAATGATCAAATATTGTAAACGGGGTGAATAAACCATTTATATCTTAAGTGTGAAAACAAAAAGTAAAATAATTTTTAAAATAACAACTGTGCCATACATGGTGGCACACAACTGTAATCCTCAATAGTGTAATTAATGAGAGTGTAAGGTCGGAGGATCATGAGTGTGAGGTCAGTCTCGATACACAGTAAGACTCTGCCTTCAAAATCATAATGATGATAAAGTAAGTAGTTTAATATGTTATTTGTGGACAATAGACAATATAATAAGATATAAAATGGATTTTGATACTGAAATGTCCCCCGAGAAAGGTTCACATGTTAAGGACTTAGACGAGAGATGATGGGCTTTTGGGAAGTGATTGGATCATGAGGGTTCTAACCTCATCAGTGGATTCATCCATTGATAGATTCACAACTTGACAGCATTATTGGAAGATGACGGAACTTAAGGTGGGGCCTACTTGGAGGAAGTAGGTCTCTGAGGTCATGCCCTGGAAGGGTTTATCTTATCCCTGGCCCTTGTCTCTGCCTCTCCCACTCCTTCTCAGCTGCCATGAGGCAAGCACTCTGCTGCATAACCCCCCGCCCATCCTAATGTTCCACCTCACCTCAGGCCTAAAGCAATGACGCTAACTGACATGGAATAAAAGCTCTGAAACCTTGACCCAAAATAAACTTTTCCTCCTTGAAGTTGTTGGTGTCAGGTATTTTGTCATAGCAATGCAAAACTGACTGACACACGAAAGCTTTGCAAGCACAAAGCTCTGAGTTCAAACCCCAGTCCCACCAAAAAGAAAAGATGTTTTCTGTAAGCCTCGAATATAACCACAAAGCAAAAATCCATAAAGACAAGCCAAAAATAATTGGCAAAGAATGAAAACACACAACTAAATAAATCATTTAATCACAAAAGAAAACTGGAAGATAGGAAGAAAAATAAAAGAAGTATGATAAAACTATAAAACAAGTTACAAAATGGTTATATTAAGGTCTTATCTACCAATAATTACTTCAAATGCAAGTGGATTAAACCCCCCAATTAAAAGACATGGTATGACTGAATTTTAAAAAAGAAAAAAAAGACCAAACTATATGTTCCTTTTAGATATTCACTTCACTTCTAAAGACACATACAGACTGAGTGAAGGGGTGGAATAAGATGTTCTACACAAAAGGAATCCAAAAAGAAAACAGGAACAGTCATCAGATGAAATAAATTTTAAATCAAGCAGTAAAAAGAGATAATAAGAGCCATTATACAATGACAAAGACTTGAAATTAATAAGAAGAAATAACAATTCTTAATATTCTATGGCATAGTAGGATAACTATGGGTGACAAAAATTAGTGAATACCTATTTTTTTTAATTTTTATTTTATTCATATGTGCATACATTGTTTGGGTCATTTCTCCCCCTTCCCCCTCCTCCTCCCTTATCCCTGCCCTTACCATCCCTTACCCCTCGCCACCAGGTAGAAACTATTCTGCCCTTATCTCTAATTTTGTTGAAGAGAGAGTATAAGCAATAATAGGAAGGACCAAGGGTTTTTGCTGGTTGAGATAAGGATAGCTATACAGGGAGTTGACATGCATTGATTTCATATACATGTGTGTTACCTTCTAAGTTAATTCGTCTTGAACTAACCTTTTCTCTAGTCCCTGGTCCCCTTCTCCTATGGCCTCAGTTGCTTTAAAGTATCTGCTTTAGTTTCTCTGCATTGAGGGCAACAAATGCTATCTAGTTTTTTGGGTGTCTTACCTTCCTTGTGTGTTCTCGCTTTATCATGATCAAAGTCCAATCCCCTTGTGTTCACCCTTGATCTAATGTCCTTATATGAGGGAGAACATACGATTTTTGGTATTTTGGGCCAGGCTAACCTCACCTGTGAATGATAACATTTCGTTCTTCTTCGTGGCTGCATAAAATTCCATTGTGTATAAATACCACATTTTTTTAATCCATTCGTCAGTAGTGGGGCATCTTGGCTGTTTCCATAACTTGGCTATTGTGAATAGTGCTGCAATAAACATGGGCATGCAGGTGTCACATTCTTTTTTTTTTTTTTTTCATTTTTCTTTTATTATTCATATGTGCATACAAGGCTTGGTTCATTTCTCCCCCCTGCCCCCACCCCCTCCCTTACCACCCACTCCACCCCCTCCCGCTCCCCCCCCTCAATACCCAGCAGAAACTATTTTGCCCTTATCTCTAATTTTGTTGTAGAGAGAGTATAAGCAATAATAGGAAGGATCAAGGGGTTTTGCTGGTTGAGATAAGGATAGCTATACAGGGCATTGACTCACATTGATTTCCTGTGCGTGGGTGTTACCTTCTAGGTTAATTCTTTTTGATCTAACCTTTTCTCTAGTTCCTGTTCCCCTTTTCCTATTGGCCTCAGTTGCTTTAAGGTATCTGCTTTAGTTTCTCTGCATTAAGGGCATCAAATGCTAGCTAGTTTTTTAGGTGTCTTACCTATCCTCACCCCTCTCTTGTGTGCTCTCGCTTTTATCATGTGCTCATAGTCCAATCCCTTTGTTGTGTTTGCCCTTGATCTAATGTCCACATATGAGGGAGAACATACGATTTTTGGTCTTTTGGGCCAGGCTAACCTCACTCAGAATGATGTTCTCCAATTCCATCCATTTACCAGCGAATGATAACATTTCGTTCTTCTTCATGGCTGCATAAAATTCCATTGTGTATAGATACCACATTTTCTTAATCCATTCGTCAGTGCTGGGGCATCTTGGCTGTTTCCATAACTTGGCTATTGTGAATAGTGCCGCAATAAACATGGATGTGCAGGTGCCTCTGGAGTAACAGTCTTTTGGGTATATCCCCAAGAGTGGTATTGCTGGATCAAATGGTAGATCGATGTCCAGCTTTTTAAGTAGCCTCCACATTTTTTTCCAGAGTGGTTGTACTAGTCTACATTCCCACCAACAGTGTAAGAGGGTTCCTTTTTCCCCGCATCCTCGCCAACACCTGTTGTTGGTGGTGTTGCTGATGATGGCTATTCTAACAGGGGTGAGGTGGAATCTTAATGTGGTTTTAATTTGCATTTCCTTTGTTGCTAGAGATGTTGAGCATTTTTTCATGTGTTTTTTGGCCATTTGAATTTCTTCTTTTGAGAAAGTTCTGTTTGGTTCACATGCCCATTTCTTTATTGGTTCATTAGTTTTGGGAGAATTTAGTTTTTTAAGTTCCCTGTATATTCTGGTTATCAGTCCTTTGTCTGATGTATAATTGGCAAATATTTTCTCCCACTCTGTGGGTGTTCTCTTCAGTTTAGAGACCATTTCTTTTGATGAACAGAAGCTTTTTAGTTTTATGAGGTCCCATTTATCTATGCTATCTCTTAGTTGCTGTGCTGCTGGGGTTTCATTGAGAAAGTTCTTACCTATACCTACTAACTCCAGAGTATTTCCTACTCTTTCTTGTATCAACTTTAGAGTTTGGGGTCTGGTATTAAGATCCTTGATCCATTTTGAGTTAATCTTGGTATAGGGTGATATACATGGATCTAGTTTCAGTTTTTTGCAGACTGCTAACCAGTTTTCCCAGCAGTTTTTG